>NC_092877.1:312885449-313582449 GCF_028372415.1 Notamacropus eugenii | reverse complement strand
TGGTACCTCAAAGTTGTTTTGATTTGCATCTCTCTAATCAAAAGTGAGTTAGAGCATTTTTTCACATGACTATAGATATCTTTAATTTCTTCCTCTGAAAATTGCCTCTTCATATCCTTTGACCATTTATCAATTGGGAAATGACTTGTATTTTTGTACATTACTTTCAAGCATTCTTGATGAAAAGATCAGAGGTGAATAGAAAATTTGACTTTCAAACACAAGAATCAAGAGAAGCATGAAAAGGTAAAAAGGAAAGAGAAATCATAAGGGACTTACTAAAGTTGAACTGCTTATATTCCTACATGGAAAGATAATATTTGTAACCCTTGAGACTTTTCTCAATATTTGTATAGTTGGAGGAATTATATACATATAGACAGAGGGCACAGGGTAAGTTGAATAGGAAGGGATGATATCTAAAAAAATAAAATTCAGGGGTGAAAGAGGAATATATTGGGAGGAGAAAGGAAGAAATGGAATGGGGCAAACTATCTCTCAAAAAAGGCAAGAAAAAACTTTTTCAAAAGAGGGGGAAGTACAAGGGAAAAAGTAAAGTTTACTCTCATCACATTTGACTTAAGACAGGAATAAAATGCACACCAAATTTGGTATGAAAATCTATCTTACACTATAGAAATGTAGGGGAGATGGGGATAAGTGGGGTGGGGAGTAATAGAAGGGAGGGAAAATGGGAGGAGGGGGTAATTAAAAGTAAATACTTTTGGGGAGGGATAAGGTCAAAAGAGAGAATAGAATAAATTGGGGGCAGGATAGGATGGAGGGAAATATAGTTAATCTTTCACAACATGACTTTTAGGGAAGTTTTTGCATAACTATACATGTATAACCTTTATTGAACTGCTTGCCTTCTCGGTGGGGATGGGTGGGGAGTTTTTATATGCAACTGGGAAATAAGAAATACAGGTAATGGGATATAGAAATCTATCTTGCCCTACAAGAAAGTAGAGGAGATGGGGATAAGGGAGGGAGGGCTGTGATAGAAGGGAGGAAAGATTGGGGGAAGGGGAGAGAGAGGGAGAAAATTTGGAACTCAAAATCTTGTAGAAATGAATGTTAAAAACTATAAATTAATTAATTAATTTAAAAAATAAAAGGAAAGCAAAAAAAAAAAAAAACCAAAGTAGGTGGGTAGTATGTTTCATCCTCTAGAATGGTGTAGAATGGTGCACTGTTCAGAGTTCAGAAGTCTTTCAGATTATGTCTTTACAATAAACTATTCTGGTTCTGCTCAAGTCCTTCTGCATCAGCTCATTCAAGTTTTCATGTATTTCTCTAAAACTATACCTTTTGTCATTTCTTCAGGTGTGACAGTATGCACTTACTTTCACATACGTTCGACCATTCCCCAAATGTTTAGTTCTTTTCATTACAAAAAGTACTGTTAGAAATATTAGAACATATGTTATTCTTCTGTCTCTTTGGAGTATTTTCCTAGTAATCCTATCTCTGGGTCAAATAGTATACACAGCTTAAGAACTCTCCCTATCTCTTTAAATGAAGATTTAATTTATTTAAATTTAAATTTGCCCACCTCTTTAAATAAATTATCTCTGTAGCTCTTCCCAGCAGTCAATCCCAAAATCCACAGTCTGTAGATGGTCATCATTTGTCCTAGGATAATGAATAGGGCATCTGGATGCAGATTAATTTTCATTATCTTTCTAAAAATCTGTACTAAAATCCATCTAGTCCATTCAGAACTCATTCTTTGCTTAGATCTGGAGTTTGCTTCCAGGTATTTTTTTTTCTTTTAGTTTTCTCATTCAGATTGACTAAGAATAATGTAAGGGCATCCACTAAGACCTGGATTCAAATTCTGGCTCCAGCTGTATGACATTGGGCAACTCGCTTTGGGCAATGACTTCCTCTTTTGTACATGAATGTTGGAATAGATGACTTCTTGGTCTCTAGATGTATCATTCAGCTTACCTCTCTAGGTTTTAACCTGACTCTTTGGGAATCTCCTACCCTACCCTTCTGCACCAAAGGATACAATGGGAGGCAGTTTGGTGTAGGATATAGTGGCCTGGATTTGAAGTCCAGAAACTCTGGGTTCCAGTCCTGTCTTATTAATTATTCCTGGGATCTTAAGCAAGTCACTGAACCTTGGCTTCCCCAACTGTTGGGAATAATGATAATAACACTTTTCTCACAGGGTTGTTGTGAAGATCATGCAAGATAATGTATATAATTCATTTTTAAATCTTAAAGTGCTATTTAAATATGAAATATTATAAGATTGGTGGTCTCCATATTTTCTCAGCAAGTCAAACACTGGTTCTACATACTATGGTCCTATGAACCTCCAGTGTTTGATCTGCTGAGTAATATTTTCTGAGCAAGTATTGATCAGTGCTGTGCTGGTAAATGTTTAACTGGCTGAAGGGTGGCATGCAGGAGGGAGGGAGGTGACTATGTCTGCCAAAACATTTTTAAATTTAATCCACATAACTAACATTTTCTTCATCATCTCCTTAAGTCTAAAGTCTCTTGACTCATCTCTAGACTCTGGATTCAACAAAACAATAAATCAAGCCCTAATTGGGAGCATTTGTCCATTTCTGAGGTAGAAAATTTAACAATCTGTTCTCAAAAGCCAAGTAGGAGCCCCCTGATTATGTCACACATTGTTTTAGTCTTTTGAACTTCTAAAGGTAAAATACAGGGGCACAGTAGAAAACTCACTGTAGTAGGAGCATGGAACTTGGATTCAAGTCCTGTCTAGGATATGGACTAACCATGTGACCTAACCAGTGGTGTCAGATTCAAAAAGAAAACCTCTAAACCATATGGGGGTGGGGGGGGCAGCTAGGTGATATAGTGAATGGATTGGGGGGGAGGGGGTTGGAGTCAGGAAGACCTGAATTCAGATCTGGCCTCAGATACTTCCTAACTATATGAGCCTGGGTAAACCACTTAACCCTGTTTGCCTCAGTTTCCTCATCTATATAAAATGAGCTGGAGAACCACTCCAGTAACTTTGCCAAGAGAATCTCAAAAAAGGGTCACAAAGAGTTTGATGTGATGAAAAGAATTGAAAAATAACAAACCCATACATAAGGATCCCTCCAGGACACATATGGACTTAGCTTTAAAATGCAATGTTATCTGGGTTTTATTGTGTTTTTATTCATTTTGCTAAATATTTCCCAAATGCATTTTAATCTGTTCAGGCCACTCTGGAGAATTGTGGGTTACCTGTCTGACACCTTTCTGAGTCTTAATTTCTTCCTCATAAAATGAAGATGGGAATACCTATCCTCCCCACCTCAGATCATGTGGTTTTTTAACTTTAAAGTTCTGGAGCAATCACAGCTAACATTTATGTAGCACTTTGAGCTCTGCAGAGAAAAGTACATATGTTACTTCATTTGATCCTGAAGTGGGCGCTATTATTATATCCTATTTATGGAGGACTTGCCTTGCAGTCACCAAGGTAGTAAGCCCATTCCCAATCTATTTGAGATGTTAGCAGAACACTGGAGGCAGTGACCTGGGCCGAGGTACCTGAATACCTGAACATTCTGACCTTCTGTGATATCTGTGCAGAAATTCACAAGAATATGGGCCTAAGTGGTGGCAGAGAATGTGAATTTTATTTCCTTTTTTCACTCAAAAACTGGTGAGTACATGACCCATCAGAAAATTTAAGTCATTCATTGAATACCATCCCTCTTTTCTTCTCCCTCAGCTCCATTCCATAGCTAAGTGGTATGAGAGCAGCTGGGTCCTGTGAACAGAAAGTCATCATGTCACTGTAACACACAATCAGGATTGTTCTAAATGTCACAAGGAATTTGATGTTTATCAGTTTGCAGATGTATGTAGTCTGAACCCTAGATTTCACATAGGTGTAATCATCTCCTACACACGGTGAAAACCAATTTTAATCTATACTGCAAACTACTTTTGGAAAGAAACCAGAGTCCCCAGAAGCTAACTCCAAGAATTATTCCAAATGACAGGGTGTGTATTTCTTGGCATATTTACTTCATTTTCCCTCATGGGCTAGTCTTTCTAAATTTCTCATAAAACCATGTAGACATTTGTTTTGGTCATTTTTCAAGAACTTAGATTTTGGCATGAAGAAACATCCAGAGATTAAGAAATTCAAGTGGGTAGGAATAATAATGATTAAGATGATGATAACATTTCTTCCACACTTAAATTTCATGTGACAGACTTTTCCATCTTCCCTTTTATAATGAAAAATGAGAATATGCTGTATCATGACCAGAATACTGAGTTAGCAACTTAAAATATGATGCTGGAACTATCCCCAGGGTTTGAGTAAACTCAGGGAGACCTGGAGTCAGGAGACCTAGGCTAACATTCTTCCTGGCTCCTATGATGAAGGGGTGACCTTAATTTAACTAGCCAACAAATATTTATTAAGCCCGCAATGGCAAGTCATGTCATCATCTTGATGTCATGGTCCTCTTTGAGAATGAAGGACAAACACAACAACAACATGCTAGACACATGCAAAACTCTAGAGATACAGATACAAGCAAAAAGAAGAAATCCCCTGACCTCAAGGGACTTATAATCTAATGGGAGAAGAAAATATGTAAAAAGAAGCTGAAGAGTTTGAAGAGAAGGTTCCCAAGAATATGGTGGTGATGCTGTGGTTTGTCCTTCATTCTCAGAGAGGATAATGATGTCAGGAAGATGATTACATGACTTGCAAGTGTATGTGATTTAAGTGAGGGAGGGTTTTCAAAGTCACGAGCCTCACTTTCTCCTCCACAGTCACCTGGGCCCAGTGGCCAGATATAGATTAGGACAACTAGAGATTACCCAGCAATGGTAAAGTGAGGAAAGACAGATCTGGGCCCCTCCTCAAAGAGAGGTTTCTGGGAAGAGCTCACTAGTGAGAGGAGTCTGCAAGAGTGAAGACAGAGGCCAGCAAAACATGGAGGCAAAGTTCATAGAGTAAAGTACAGTTGTCTGGGCCCTTCCTCAAAGTGGAAGTTTCAGGAAGAACTCACCAATGGGAGATGGTAGAGGGATAGAGAAAACAGTTAAAGGATGGTGGCAATTATCTATAGAATAAAGCATGGGGGGTGGAGCCAAGATGGTGGAGTAGAAAGATGCACATACACTAGCTCCAAACCCACAACCCATAGAATATCTGTAAAAAAGAACCCCCAGCGAATTCTGGAGCAGCAGAAGCCACAGAACAGCACAGCAGATGAGATTTCTGTTCCAGAGAGCCCTGCAAACCTCTCGCAAAAGGTCCATTGAGCTGCAGACCCGGAGCAGAGCCCAGCCCTCCTTGGCCACACGGCACCGAGAGGAGCGGATCCGAGCAGGCTTCAGGGACAGAATCTCCAGCAGGCGGCGCAGGTCCCTCCACCCACAGGTGACAAGGGTCAGTGAGAGGGTCTCTTTGTTGGGTCGAGAGGGGAGTGGGGTGCCCCCATAACTCAGGCCCCCTCGGGAGGCAGCAGTGGAGATGGGAGCAGACAGGGGCTCCCCAAGCAGGCAGGAGCCCAGATCCATTGTTGAAGGTCTCTGCATAAACCCCCTGAGGGAACTGAGCCCTGTGTGGTGGCCCTGCCCCAACCTGAGCACCTGAACTTAATCTCACACTGAATAGCAGCCCTGCCCCTGCCCAAAGCCCTGAGGATGGGGAGCAGCTTTTGAATCTCAGACCCCAAGAGCTGGCTGGGAGGATCTGGAGGTGAAGTGGGTGTGAAGAGAATATTCAGAAGTCACTGGCTGGGAAAATGCCCAGAAAAGGGAAAAGAAACAAGATCATAGAAAGTTACTTTCTTGGTGAACAGATAATTCCTCCCTTCCTTTCTGATGAGGAAGAACAATGTTTACCATCAGGGAAAGACACAGAAGTCAAGGCTTTTCTATCCCAGCCCACTCAATGGGCTCAGGCCATGGAAGAGCTCAAAAAGAAATTTGAAAATCAAGTTAGAGAGGTGGAGGAAAAACTAGGAAGAGAAATGAGAGAAATGCAGGTAAAGCATGAACAGCAGGTCAGCACCCTGCTAAAGGAGACCCAAAAAAATGCTGAAGAAAATAACACCTTGAAAAATAGGCTAACTCAATTGGCAAAAGAGGTTCAAAAAGCCAATGAGGAGAAGAATGCTTTCAAAAGCAGAATTAGCCAAATGGAAAAGGAGATTCAAAAGCTCACTGAAGAAAATAGTTCTTTCAAAATTAGAATGGACCAGATGGAGGCTAAGGACTTTATGAGAAACCAAGAAATCACAAAACAAAACCAAAAGAATGAAAAATGGGAGATAATGTGAAATATCTCACTGGAAAAACAACTGACCTGGAAAATAGATCCAGGAGAGACAATTTTAAAATTATGGGACTATCTGAAAGCCATGATCAAAAAAAGAGCCTAGACATCATCTTTCATGAAATTATGAAGGAAAACTGCCCTGAGATTCTAGAACCAGAGGGCAAAATAAATATTCAAGGAATCCACAGAACACCGCCTGAAAGAGATCCAAAAAGAGAAACTCCTAGGAACATTGTGGCCAAATTCCAGAGTTCCCAGGTCAAGGAGAAAATATTGCAAGCAGTCAGAAAGAAACAATTCAAGTACTGTGGAAATACAATCAGGATAACACAAGATCTAGCAGCTTCTACATTAAGGGATCAAAGGGCATGGAATAGGATATTCCAGAAGTCAAAGGAACTAGGACTAAAACCAAGAATCACTTACCCAGCAAAACTGAGTATAATACTTCAGGGGAAAAATTGGTCTTTCAATGAAATAGAGGACTTTCAAGCATTCTTGATGAAGAGACCAGAGCTGAAAAGAAAATTTGACTTTCAAACACAAGAATGAAGAGAAGCATGAAAAGGTAAACAGCAAAGAGAAGTCATAAGGGACTTACTAAAGTTGAACTGTTTACATTCCTACATGGAAAGACAATATTTGTAACTCTTGAAACTTTTCAGTATCTGGGTACTGGGTGGGATTATACACACACACATGCACACACACACACACACACACACACACATAGAGACAGAGTGCACAGAGTGAATTGAAGAGCATGGGATCATATCTTAAAAAAATGAAATCAAGCAGTGAGAGAGAAATATATTGGGAGGAGAAAGGGAGAAATGGAATGGGGCAAATTATCTCTCATATAAGAGGCAAGCAAAAGACTTATTAGTGGAGGGATAAAGAGGGGAGGTGAGAGAAAAACATGAAGTTTACTCTCATCACATTCCACTAAAGGAAGGAATAAAATGCACAATCATTTTGGTATGAAAACCTATCTTACAATACAGGAAAGTGGGGGAGAAGGGGATAAGCAGGGTGGGGGGGATGATGGAAGGGAGGGCATGGGGAGGACGGAACAATTTGAGGTTGACACTCATGGGGAGGGACAGGATCAAAAGAGAGAATAAAAGTAATGGGGGACAGGATAGGATGGAGGGAAATATAGTTAGTCTTATACAACATAACTATTATGGAAGTCATTTGCAAAACTACACAGATTTGGGGTATATTGAATTGCTTGCCTTCCAAAGGGAAGGGGTGGGGAGGGAGGGAGGAAGAGAAGTTGGAACTCAAAGTTTTAGGAACAACTGTCGAGTACTGTTCTTGCCACTAGGAAATAAGAAATACAGGTAAAGGGGTATAGAAAGTTATCTGGCCGTACAGGACAAAAGAGAAGATGGAGACAAGGGCAGAGAGGGATGATAAAAGAGAGAGCAGATTGGTGATAGGGGCAATTAGAATGCTCGGTTTTTTTGGGGTGGGGGGAGGGGACAAAAGGGGAGAAAATGTGGAACCCAAAATTTTGTTAAAATGAATGTTAAAAGTTAAATAAATAAAAAAAATTATTAAAACAAAATAAAATAAAGCATGGTAGATCTGTATCCTTCCACAAAACAGAGAATCTGGGAGGAATCTACTTAATTATTTGAATGTCAATGCCTCTTCTGTAAAAATAGGCATAATAATACTTCTACTACCTACTTCACAAGTAGATCAGGAAAGAGCTCTTTTAGTAATGGTAAAGGGAGAGAAGAAATGAAAGTAATAGGAAACACTATATGCTGTATATAAATAGGATCTAAAACTAGAGACCATGGATTTCATCTAGTCCACTGATCCCCCTTTCCCTCAATTTTACAAATTAAGAAACTAGGTATCAGAGTGGAGAAGTGACTTGCCCCTAGGAAGTAAGAAATAGAGCCAGAATTCAAATGTTGGTCTTCTAAGGGCAATGCCAATTTCCTTTCCAATACCCCATGCTACCATCAGCCTCCTGGAATCTATTGCTTTGACTGGTTACCATGAACTGGCTACCACAGATTGTGAGATGCTGCTAGTTCTTGGAGCCTGTAACAATTTTCCTGAAACTAGCCACTTCAAAGTAAAGTGCACCTGGTCTATAGGGGGGTTGTTTGATGTCAGGTCTATTCAAGGAAACACAAGCCTTTTCAAAAATCTATTTGGCAAAACTCATACTTAATAAAAGGAAAGAAGACACATTCCATTGGAATTTGCTATTAGAAAAGCTACCCTCCAAGGGATAAAAGATCAAACACGACTAATTTTGTAATCAATAAAGTCCTAGATTTTTTTCTGTCCAAATCCAAAGGCTTTTAAAAACATTCAAGGGATTCAGACTCATGCTAAAGAGAACTCTGCTTTAATATATGCTCAAATCAAAGTCACTATCATAATGAGGTCCAAATAAGTGGGGGGTTAGATTTTACTCTCCATCATTGAAGGCTTCTAAGGAAAACCCAGACACAATAGCTTTTCTTCCCTAAATGAATTTGATTCTCACAGGAAGTAATGTTCTGTTTAAAAATTTTTTTGAAAGAGATAATGAAATAGTTTGTAAATCATAAATAAATTGGTAAAACCAGATTTTGTAAGAAGGCCTCTGGTCTTGTCTATGCATAAAACTCTCTTATTAGTGACTGCTTTTGCTCTATCTGCAGGAAGCCAATGATAGGGTTATTTAGCACCATGATGTTAAAACATCTGGATAATGGATTATCTTTCACTTTGAATACAGATGTTTGTCTACATAGTCCTTCTTAAGTCTATAGGATGGAGAACCCTAAGACCAATGTCCTCTTCTATCATCAACTCCTAGATGATTATTAGACCTTAGATAAATCAGTTTGCATAGCATTCCAATAGCCACCATCTCTAAAACTATAGTCTCTATTTTTGTCTTAGCTGGGCAAAGCTTGATCTTTCATTAAATTCCTCAAAGTCAAACAACTAAAGTGTATGACTGCTAATCGAGTTCACTAAAAAAATGAAAGAAATGTGAAGGTAGGAGGGGTAGATAGGGATGAGGGCAGGAAGAAGAGTTATTATGAGGAATAAATAACAATTTTAGTTGATATCCAGTCTTTCAATTAGTAAGTTATTTAGTGATTTTTAAAGAATCAAACATTAAGGATGAAAGGGACCTTAGAGATTAGTTAATCCAATGACCTCATTTTGCTGATGAGGAAAGTTGAAGACCACAGAGTCTTCATTGTCCAGAATTAACCAGGTCATAAGTGGCAAACCTGAGACTCAAATCCAGGTTCTCCGATACTAGATCCAGTAGTCTTCCCATGGTGCCAAGCTATCACCCAGATTCTATGAAACAAATAAAAGAGAATAAATATTAATTATTAATTTGGTTAATGTTTTCCTTGACAACTTGGTTATTTTGAGAGAGGAGAATTGAGCTCATAGAAGTTACATGTCTATGAAGCAAGGCCAAGAAGTAGGAAGACAAGGAAAGGTAAACCTAACATTTACCTTAAGGGAGCAAAAAGATGATCCAGGGAATTTATGCCAACCAGCTAATGTTAATACTTGGAAAACAGTAGATGAAATTACTATATTCCAGTATAAGATAGGGAATTGAAGCATGGGAAAAGGGAGAAGTTCCATAGGGAAGGAAGAGGAACTCAACATCTATACTAAATAGCAACAGAAATATAAGGAGCTGTTGTATCAATGTAATTTGAAAATATCTTAGAAATATGTCATTCAGGAATCAAAAATTGTCCTTGGAATTGATTAAATACTTACTAATATATCGGTGACACAGTGGATAGAGTATCCAGTCTCGAGTTAGGAAGACTCATCTTCTTCAGTTCAAATTTAGCCTGAGACCCTGATAAGCTAAGTGACTCTAGCCTCACTATCCTCATCTTCAAAATGAGCTGGAGAACGGAAATGGAAAACCACTCCAGTGTCTTTGCCAAGAAAAATCCAAATGGGATCACAAAGAGTTGGACAAAACTGAAATGACTGAAAAACGACCACAAAAAAGTATACATACATATCTTACTTTACATAACAGCCATGTTCCTGAAAACTAGTTAGTAAATCCAATTTCTGTTCATTGAATCTTATAGCAAATGAATGCTTGAGCTAGGAAGGTCACTCTTAAAGGAATCTTGCAGTGAATCCTTTTATGAAAAAGAAGACCCTTTTGTAATTATCACCTTCATTAAAGTGGTAAATATGACTGTTCATACAAATATACATGAGAATATGGGAAGAAGAGGAAAGGCAAAAAAAACTAACTGAAAGGATAGGAGCTGTGATTAATTGATCTATCAATGAGCATTTATTAAGCACCTACTATGTGTTCTAGATATCATATTAAGTAGATATCACCCTAATATATACTAGATATCATACTAAGTAGAAATATTAAGAAAGATTGGGTTATTTCAATCTATAATTAAAGCTTGAAAAATAACTGTCACTTGTCTTCAAGGTATAAGCTTTCCAGTCTTCTTTCTAACTACAAGACTTTGTCATGCAAGTCATATCTAACTACACAGATAAATTTCATTAGCATTACCCATGTACCATATTTAAATTCAATGCAGTACCATACTTATGTACAAAGCCCTTGGAAAAACAGAAAGATCAAACAAAATATGATCCCTGTTTCTAAAGAATTTATAATTTTGTGGGAGAATGAATGACACACAGATACCTATAATAAACAAATGTAATAGGCATTGCACTACATTTACCAGTGTGTTGTGCAACAAGTTATGGGATTGGGGACTATATTTCCCATGAGGAGGGCCAAGATTTTGAATTCCCATGAGGCCCTAAGATTGCAATGCAGGTTGATTGTTTCAGGAGGGCTACAGACACAGCTAGAAGTGCAGACATTCCTCAACTAATTTGACTGTATCTTCCTGTGAACAGTATGAATGGATTACTTGGCACCTCCCATAAGATTAGGCTCAGTAATTGAATTGGTTGACTTGGACTCCTGAAGTATAATTTGTTGTGGGAGATCAATCCTTTTTGTGCTGACTTAGAAAAGAAAATTTTCAATTGCTGACTTGAACCTTTGAGTCTTTTCCTCTTTAAGACTTTTCCCTTTTTTCTCCTTTTTGGAGAATAGACCAGAGAATAGCACAGCAGACCTTTGGCAGATGAGGGTGGAAGAGAGAAGGAAACCATTAACAACTGCCTTGAGGCAGAGGCATATGGGAGCCATGCCTGTCTTTTTACCCACAAGGCCTTAGAAAAACATTCCAGACCCCAAATTCCCAGCCCTACCTTTGGAGGGGTAGTGTCATATGGCAGCCCTGGTTTCTCTAAACAGTGGTAAGGGATACTAAACTTCTAGATAGAGGAATGGAAATTTCTTGGTAGCAAGATCTAGATTTCTAGTGAGAAAAGATTCCTCAAATAGTACTAGCCTGAGAGGTTGACTCATGAATGACCTGAAACCAGTCTTCTAATGAATAAAGAGGATTTCTTAGAAAATGTTAGTTTCATGAAGATTCCCCCAAACCTAGGGAAGTGGACTTCTTAGGTGATGCCAGTATCTTGGAGGGAGGGGACAATCTCACATGTTATCCCAAAAGAGAAGCTTAAGCTACATACAGTGGTCAAAAATTTTACAGGTCTATAAACAATGTCAGTTTGATAGGAAGGGTTTTCATTGTCTGTCTAGTATTTCCAGGAGTTTCCTTTCCTAGAGGATTCCACATCCTCAGGGTAGTACCGTAGAACTAGATGAATATGTAGTTAAAATTGGAACTTTTGTATATTGGGAAGTTGAGTCCCAAAGAGTGCCAAGTTCATTTTCCTTCTATGAAGATGGGACTTTAGGATACTGGACTAAAGAGAGGGACTCACCAGGAATGTCAAGGGCATGTTTGCCTGCATAGCAATCTGATGATTAAATAATAAACTTAAAGATGGAAGAGATCCTTGAGGTCATCTAGTATAGTAAATGCCTTCATTTTACAGTGGAGGAAAAAGTTCATTTTCCTTCTGAGATCAATCCAAACCACAGGGTAATACCAGAAAGTCTAAATGTTTGTGTGGATCTCTGGGGTAACATGGACTCACTAGAATGTAAGGGGGAAGAAGGAGGGGTGCCCTAATAGAAACTCCAAGTTTTTTTTTCCTTTTAAAGGAGTGGTACTGTGATTTTGATGGCCTTTAGGTCTCTAATAGCAGTGAAATTCAGTGGAAAGGGGAAAGAATTGTATTGATTGTTCATTGGCTACTGTGAATCATTTATGTACTTTCTTCATTAGTTATGAGTTAGAATCAAAGCTGTTCTGTACTTTCTATTTTATTTTGTCACCTTGAATGCTAGGAAAAAGGCCAGTAGCAAGATCTCAATTTCCAGGGAGAGAAGATTCCTCAAACAACACTAGTCTGAGAGATTGGCTCAGTAGTGACCCTAAGTTTACATTACAAGAATCCAATCTTCTAATGAAAGAGGGGGGGCATTAAAAAAAATAAAGAAAAAAAGTGGATTTCTTGGAAAATGCTAGTTTCAAGGAGATAAAAGAAGATCAAGTATATTATCTCTCTCCAAAAGTAGGAGAGTAGACCTATTCATAGGTCTACTATTAATGGAATTCAATAAACCATTATTAAACACTTACTCTATGTAAGGCATTGTGCTCAGTCCTAAGGAAAGAGAGATTTCCTAAAGTCCTTGTCATCAGCAGCTCATATGCTAGTGGAAGACATGAGTTTTTGAGGTTACTTACTTGAAGATTGTATACTGAAAATTTTTCTAGTATTTTATATTTCTATTCCTGTTCCAATTAAATTATTTTACTTTTCCTGCCCCTGGTGAACAGGGTAGTGAATTGGGTTCTAGAACTGAGTTTTACTTTAAGAAGCTCTGAATTTCATTCTAGAATGGAGAGCCCTAACCAAGTGACACATATTCATGAGAGAAAACTTCTTTCCCTCCCTCTCCTAATATGAAGTTAGTGAATAGCTAGTGCTTCCTGAAAAAAAATCAACATAATTTTATATGCTAAGTGTATTAAAGAAGTATAACATAAGGCTTGACATTAAAATTTAACTGTAGAAATAGGTCATAAAAAACTGGTCATTCCACCCTCCTAATCCAGAGGCTGACTGCTGAAGACATGTTACAGCTGCCATATGGACCATTGCAAAATGGGGCCTAGAATGAATACTTCTAGAAGCATACAAGTCATGCAGCTTTAGAAAGTGAAGCATGGCTGTGGGATAAATGCAGAACTAAAGCCAAAAAGCGACTAATGTTATGTAACAATCAGAAAGGATATCATGAAGCCAGAGAATGTTAGAGCTGGGATCGACCTGAGGGATCATCTTATCCAACCCTGTTATTTCTCAGATGAGGAAATTGAGATTTACTGAGCAGTAGCATTACCCATGGTCACACAGGAAGTTAGTTCAGCCAGATTGCAGTTGTCATGGATTCCCACCCAATGTTGACTAAAAGATTGACTAAAAGAAGGAGTCGAAATCTTCTGACCAGAGTAGAAATATACAATCCTATCATGTGTCAGATCCTTTCCACTAAACAGCGCTTGTTAAACAGCTACTATGGGCAACACTTACTATGTGATACACGGAGAAGGAAGAGCGCCAGACTCAGGAGACCTGTGTTTGAATATTAGCTCTGACATTTATTAGTCATGTGACCATGGATGAATCACAACAACCTTCCTGGGCTTCAGTTTCCTCATCTATAAAGTGGGAAGAATAATAGTTGTACTACCTATCTAGCAATGTTAGGTGAAGAAAATGCCTCATAAACTTTAAGGTGATATATAAATGTGAGTTATTATTAGTACCAGCTAACTTTTAATCACTTCCTTTTGACCCCAGGTAGGATCTTTCAAACATTGTGCAAGGGCAAGCAAAGTAGGATCTTTTGGTGTTTTTATTTTACTAAAAGTGCTTCTGAAAAATGTGATTAAGGAGGATCTTTCTCACCCATTGTTGGGCCTGGGAAGATTTGTAGGAAGGTCTGCACCTTTTGTTAATGAGGCACTGGCTCTCAAGGGATATAACGCCCTCTGGTTCTAAAAAGTGTATAAAGTCTCTGAAGTGTGGGTTATATTTTGGGGCTTACTGACTGGAAGGGTTTGTTTGTCCAGACAAGGACTCTGGGAAGTCGCTTAAGGAGCGCCCTGCTTGGAAAACCCAGATGTTGGTGTTTCCCTTTCTGGGAACTATGGTCAGACAGGTCCAACTGTCTGTTGATGGTCAGGCAGAGGAAGTCATGTCTGTTGACTTTTGATTTCTCTGTATTTTCTTTGAAGTTCAGGTTGCTGACTCTCCTGAACTAGGTGAATGATATATGTGCTTGGTTAAAGGAGCGATACATGTGCTTGATTAAAGTGATTGTTAACCACTCAAAAGTTGGCTTTCCTTTTATGAATGCAGATCTAAGACCCCATGATAGCTGGAGCCCCTGTGTATGTTGGGGTGCTTACTGATACATATTGATCAAACTTCTTCCCTATTTTGATCAGGAGTCACATTATCTCTCCTGATCCTTTAGCCTAATGGATTGGTCTATTTCTTAAGGAAAGACAACAGGTTTAGAGGGTACACAATTGCTATTTTTAAGCATCTGACTTGGAAGAGGGATCATGTTTCTTTTGTTTGGTGCCAGAGTCCAAATGAGGAGCAGTCATTGAAATTGCAAAGTAAAAATGTAGATCTTGTAGGAGAAAACAAAACTCCTAACAAATATAGTTATTCTAAAGAGCTGTTAGGTGATAATGACTTCTCCCTCAGTAGAGGTCTCTACACAAAGATAACCACTGGTGAATTATGTTATAAAAGGGATTCTCATTTTCCCATATGGATGAAACTAAATGTTCCTTCCCTGAAATCTCTTCCAACTCTGAAATTATGTGGTTCTGGAATGAAACTAATACCCCTGACAATAAAAATACTTGTTAAGCCAAGGGAATAGATATAATTTCAGACAGTGACAGTAGGGGCTATATTTGGGGGGGATGGGGAGGGTTCTCCTGCTCATATCACAAAGATAGCTGTATATGAATGATCTTTTACACACAAAGAAAGCAACATGAATTATTTATTGCAAGGCATAACTGGTAAGAAAATTTTCTGCCTTCCAGGCAAATCCACTTTTTTTAGAAGATGGAGATGTCACTTCATTTCTACATAGTACAACCTCCATGCCTATAAAACTGGAACAATACCTATCCTCACCAAGGTCTTTGAATTCTAAATGAATTATTTTTAAAGACATCCAGAAACAATAATTTTATAAGCTAAGAGTTTTCCCAAGGCATCAATCTTATCAAAGAAGAACTTTTATTTTGTTAATAAAGTAATATATATCCTGGTACCTGATACATGGTGGTGGTGGAGGGGGATTTTTCCTCTTTTTTAAAAATTATCTATGATGTCCTTTTCTTTTTCTAAGACTTGTACTTTGAGTCAGACCCATAATATATCAGGAGATGAATTCAACCACTAACTGTGCCCAGCAAAGTAGGGTGATCTTTGGCAAGTGATCATGGTATCCTCAGGCATCCAGATACTTCAAACCCATGATTTTATGGAGGAGGTAACACTCCTGGATGTGTAATATTCTTGCAGGAGAGGTCATGACTGCTCACTTTCATTCCACAGTTCCGTGCTTTGTGAAGGAGAGAGTCTCATTTCCATCTGTGGTTTAGAGCACCAGATGTTGTCGCAGGGCAGACACGTAGATTGTCAATGCCAATTCAGGCTCAGGGTAACATAGCAGGACGTGAGTAACATGCTGAGGAATGTGCCTTCCTATTGGGCAAGACACTAAGTGATATCTTTCAGACTCTAAACTTCAGAGAAGCCATTGTTTGCCTTGGAGGAAATGAATGAGATGCATCTTATCATAGCCTTGACTTTAAGGAGGAGATGGGGCTCCTTGCCCTAGAGGAAGAAAACGTTAAGGAAAACACTGGTCTTCTCTCATCTCCAGACTCTCCCCAAGTCCCCTTTTACTTTATCAATAGTCAGATACTACTTGCATGGACTTCTAGACTTCAGGATAGCATAAATACAATTTAAATGGAAAATTATAGGTAGAACTTATAGAAGCAAGATCGACAGTATAGTGGGGTTTGGCTACATTTGGCTATGACATTGCGGGGCTTGGGTTCAAGTCTTAGCTTATCATAGGTTAAAGAAAAAAGGGTTTTTTTTTAATTTCTTAGATTTCAGCATATGTAATTATCAATCAACAAGAATTTATTTAGCGTCTATTATGTTCTAGGCACTATGCTATGTACTGGGAATAAAAAAGAAGTGAAAGTTCATAGTCCTTTCCTTCATGGAAGACAAAGTGTTTATACAAAGGCATATGTAAAATAAATACAAAGCCATTTTCAGAGAGAAAACTTTGACAACTGGGTAGGTGGGGGAGGATCAGGAAAGGTTTCTTGTAAAAAGTAGTGCTTAAGCTGAGACTTAGAGGAAGCTATAGATTCTAAGAGGGGGAGAGAGGGGGAGGATATTCCAGGTAGAGGCAAGACAGTAAAAAGGCATGGAGATAGGAAATGGAGTGTTGTGTATGAAGACTGGGGAAGAGACCAATTTGGCTATGCCAGAGAGTGCAGATGGGGAGTAACCTATGATAAGGATGGACAAATAGTTTGGGGCCAGTTGAAAGGGCTTTACATGCCAAGTGGGGGAATTTATATTTGATCCTAGAGGTAATTACAAATAACTGGAGTTTACTGATAAGGAAAGCAACACGGACAATCTGGAGCTTAGGAAAATAATTTTTGCAGCTAGGTAGGGGATAGATTTGTATAAGGAGAGATTGGGAAAGGTGGGGAATGATCAGCAGGCTCCAGACAAGTTGTGATAAAACCTCATTTTGTGGGGCAGGGAGGGTTATGTGAGTGGAAAGAAGACAGATGTAAGAGGTGTGGTAAAGGTAGAAACAATGAGACTTGACAACTATTTGATTAAGAGAGGTAAAGAAAAGTGAGAAATCGAGCCCTACACTGGAGTTGGAAACCTGGGTGACATTCCAAAAATTCTTGGTTGATAAGATTTCCCCCTTGGAATTTATTGGCTGTTAAAATCATTTTCAATGAATGTTTTACAAATGACTCATTAAGACTTGAAAGACCTTGGTAAGGATTGGTATTCCTTTTCCATGGAGCCATAAGCCTGACCCCCATTTCTTAGTGTTCTTTCCCTCTTGGATTATTTTGTACTTAGTTTTATGCATTTTTGGTCAGTCAGTAGCATTTATGAAGCCATCTTCCATATATTTACTTATCCATGTACTTGTCCTTTTCCAATAAAATATACGCTACTTGACAGCAAAGCTATGCCATTTTTGTCATTCTATTTCTAGCATCTTGTAGATAATACACATCACATAGAAATGAAAGGATATCTCCAGATTTACAGAAATATAATATAAAAAATTGCCTGAAGATAAAGAGTTTTTGCTTGCCAACCAGATCTCACTTAACACTTATGGACCACTTACTCCCATGGCAACCTAGTATCGATATGGCCTCAGGTACTTCTCCTCCTTAGAGGATAAATGAAGCCTGAAACATGAAAATAAATGTGAAATTTGAAAAATGAAGGAATGAGACCTCTGAGGTCCCTTTCAGGTCTAAAACTTGGATTTTGTAAACTCAGAAATGGAGGGGGGACAAATATGCAGATCTTTACCTGAAGCAAGCAATACTTAGGGAAAAAATTATGTGAAAATAAATGTATGTTGAACATGAACGATATACCACTAATTAATCACTTTATTCCTAGTTGAAATATCTTGCCAAGACAACTGTTCCCCATATAGAAGAGGGTTACTAGAGGACCAATCATTCTGTTCTCACCTGTTTTTCAGACAAACATCATCTGTACAAATGGTCCCTGGAATTCTGTTCCTCATTTGGTGCGTTTGTTTATTTTTGTCAGTCTCAACTAGGCACGCCACAGTCAGGTAGCTGTGGTAGGCAAAATGTTGACTCATTCTGTTCTGGGGTTTATTCAATTTAAGTCATGAAAAGGGGTGTCTCAAATAAACAAATAATCAGACCACTTAGATTTGGTGCTCTGGAAGATTCTGGGGTTTGGCCAAGTTAAGTCAAATAGCAGCTTGTTCTTCCACACAAGCAGTGAATTTCCAGCCAGGGTGGCTTTAACAGAGGGTGAATCCAGTTCAGTTTCCCTTTTCCATTTACCTGGTTTGCTGACCTCTGGAGACTCTTTTTCCTCCATTAAAAAGGTTGTCTTCATCCATCACGTTCTGCCTCATAGTGACACTGAGCTTAGCTAAACAATTGATCTCTATTCCATAGGGAGAAGACTTTATATTTTAATGAATTCTTCCATATAAGCTTAGCTGCTCTGTGTGTTTCAAAGACAGCTTAAAAACTTCAAGAAAGAAAAGACAAAGTTTAAAGTCAATTTCATCCTTGTATTTAATCTGTTGTGAGAAGAGTTGTAGGATCAAATATTCAGAGATGGAAGGGATCTTAGAGGTCACTGAGGCCAACTGATTTTTCAGATGAAGAAACTGAAGCACAAAGTTGTTAAAGTGACTTGTCCAAGGTCATACAGGTAGTTACACTCTAAAGCATGATGTTAAACTCAGGTAATCCTGGCTCTGAATATAGCATTGTATCCACTGAATCATCTAGTTGTTAAAGTCTCAACATTCATTTCACCCTCTATAGATGGATTAGATATAGATAGATAGATAGATAGATAGATAGATAGATAGATAGATAGATAGATAGATAGACAGACAGACAGATAGATACACACACACATATATATGTGTATTTATTAGTATAGTGTCTTATTCTAAAAATAATGTTACCATGCTGAGGACCCGAATCCAACCCAAGAAGTTATAATTAAGCACCTACTATATGTGAGACACTGAGCTAAAAAGACAAAATGAACAATCATTGCCTCCCTCATGAGGTTTATATTCTGCTGGAGGGATACAACATGTAAAAAGATAAGTACATACATGATAATTTGAGGAAGGAAGAAAGGGCATTAACAACCCTGGATCAGAAAAGGCTTCAAAAAGGATGTAGCCTATGAGCTGATCCTTGGAGGATGCTAAGGATTCTCAGATGTAGAAAACAGGGAGGATCATGCTTCATTTATGGAGGATGAATGTCATATATGGAGGATGAATGAGGGAGAAATGGAATTCTGAGATCAAGGTACAGAAATTGTCCAGTTTAATTGGACAAAAAGTATATGAAAGAAAGCAATGGGAAATGAGCCTCAAAAGGTAGGCTGGAACTAGATGATAAAGAAGTTTTCAATATCCATCTGAGTAGTTTATATTTTGTCCATTACACAATAGGGAGCCAATGAAGGATTTTCAGGAAGAAACTGATATGGTCAGACTTGTACTTTAAGCAGAATATTTCAGAACTATCACTACCTACAAGGGTCCCATTCATTCAAAAATTTAAGACATTCTTCCTGGCCAACCCATGTTATTTTTCAAAACTTCTCTAGAACTGTGGAAAACTGAAATTATCCTGAAACATAACATTAGATGATTCTCATAAATGAATTGGTCAAATTAAAACAACTCTGAGGTTCTACCTCCCATCTACTGAATTGGCTAATATGACAGAAAAGGAAAATGATAAATGTTGGAGAGGATGTGGGAAAATTGAGATATTAATACACTGTTGGAGTTCTGAACTGATCCAACCATTTTGGAGAGCACTTCAGAACTATGCCCAGTGGACTATAAAGCTACATGTACCTTTGATCCAGCAATACTACTACTAAATCTGTATCCCAAAGAGATTTTCTTTTAAAAAGGGAAAAGGACATGTATGTAAAAAATATTTATAGCAGTTTTGTTTGTGGTGACAAAGAAATTGGGAATTGACAAAGAATTGGGAATTAAGAAGATACCCTTCAATTGGGGCTGAACAAGTTGTAGTATATGATTGTAATGGAATATTACTATCCTATAAGACATGATGAGTAGGCTTATTTCAGAAAGAAAAAAAAACCTTGACTTACACAAACTGATGCAAAGTGAAGCAAGCAGAACCAGGAGAACATTGTACACAGTAACAGCAACATTGTGTGAAGATCAGTTATTCTCAGCAATATAATGATCCAAGACAATTCCAAAGGACTCATAATGAAAAAATGTTATCCCCCTCCAGAAAAAGAACTGTTGGAGTTTGAATGCAGAGAGAAGCATGCTCTTTTTCACTTAATTTTTTGTGGAGTTTTTCCCTCTTTGGGCTGGTGTCTGCTTTCACAACATGACTAATATGGTAATAGGTTTCACATGATTGAACATGTATAACCTATATCAAATTGCTTACCATTTTAGGGAGATTAGAGAGGAGGGAGGAAGGGAAAAAAATTGGAACTTAAATTTCTTAAATGAATGTTAAAAGATGTCTTAATATTTAACTGAAGAAAAATAAAATGTAAATTTAAAAATCCTTCTTCTAGAAATACTATAGACCAGACTGGCATCTGCTATAAATAATGTTTTTTTTCTTAAATTCCAAAAGTGTGGACAGAGCTCACTGTTGGATTAGAGATTTTGTGGTTGTTCATTTTGGCCTCGCAATCAGGTGTCAAACCTGGCAAGAGATACCTGGAGACGATAAAGACATCCCACAGCATGAGTAGGCAAAGAGGAAGCAAGCTGTCAAAGCTGGTTTACCAAAAGCTAGATCATAAGCAGACTCTGAAACTAGAGAGCTGGGTGAGAGTGGTTATTCAAGCAAAGAGAATGAAACAGCTGGGCAAAATGTTGGCTCCTTTTGTGAGAGATCTGAAGCAAAAAAAAAAAAAAAAAGATTAGTGCTGCCTTTAAAAGAATAAAAGGAATGGATCAGGCTCTCAAAAAATACTGCTGCCTTCCATGGAATTTGTTTTTTTCTGAAAATAGAGCCAAATGAAGGGTGTAGTCTATATATGTTCAACCTCAAAAGAATTTGCTTCCTCATCTCTCTGCGAGATGCTAAATTCGTTAGGTAAGAGTCCAAATTTTATATTAGATTCAATCAGTATATTGTATATTGCTAGATCCAATTTTATAAGTTCCTATTATGTGCCAGGTGCTTTAGATGAGATACAAAGAGAAAAATGAAATAATCCCTATCCTCAAGAAGTTTGCTGTTATTGAGGGAGGGGGAATGACAAGTATGAAGATAAGTAAATTCATAAAAGGGACTTCATGACATTTGTTGATTGATCAAAAATGTATACAAAGTAAAAATAACTTTACTTGTTAGGAAGACACCACTTACAATTGGGGGCAATAGGGGAAGTCCTCTTGGGGAACTCAAGCTGAGACATAAAGGAAGTCAAGGATCCCAAGTTGAAGTGAGGAGGGAAGGATTTGGATTTTGGAATTTAGAGAATTTGGAGGTGAAAGCTACCTCAAAATGACTATTTCCCAGTTGTACAAAACAAATGCTATAAAATCCCAAAGACTATTGAAAGTTAAAATAGCATCCATTTATAATTTTTTTCATTAATCCAGGAACCAGTTAAAACCAAGTTTTTCATCAAACCGGGGTTATGTGCAATTCACTTTTCTTCGAGCATCCTGATAGACTAAGGAGAACCAAGGAGATGGAGAACCACCAGGAATTACTATCTTCCCCAGTACTGTGTCTGAAGGTCCTTCAGGCCTTGCCCTCTGCCCTGCTCCTGTGCCCTCAACACTATCATCACACCTACCAATGTAACCTAAAAACCCCTAGACTTTATCATCTGACCAACCTCTCCCTCCTGCCCAAATGAGGACCCAATGGGTGTACTGTATATAGAAATTAATGAGTGATGAAATTTAGGGTTAGGATTAGGGTGGTCCTTTATACTTTTTGGTAAATTAATTTGTTTTCAACAATCACTTCCATGAATTTAAAATTTTGTCCTCCTCCCTCCCCAAAACAACGTGCAGTCTTACATGACTTCTACACACATTCTTATTAACACATTTTCTCATTAATCATGTTGCATGGGAGAAACTCTGAGAAAAAAAACAAAATATAACAAAAGAGAAAAAATCTGCTTCCTTCTGTCTTCTGATTCCATAGCTCTTTCTCTGAATGTGGATGTCATTTTGCATCAAGAGACTCTGGGAATGTTTTAGGTCCTTGCATTGCTGTGAAGGGCTAAGTCTATTAGAAATAGTCATTGCACACTGTGGTAATGTTCTCCTGGTTCTGCTCATTTCACTCAGCATCAGTTCATTTAAGTCTTTCCAGGTTTTTCTGAAGTCCTCCTGTTGGTCATTTCTTACAGCACGAGAGTATTATTCTATTACATTCATATATCACAACTTGTTCAGTCATTCTCCGGTTCATGGGCATCCCATCTATTTCCAGTTCTTGGTCACCACAAAGAGAGCTGCTATAAATATTTTTGTACATTGTAGGTCCTTTTCCCATTTTTATGATCTCTTTGGGATATTGCCTTAGAAGCAGTATGACTGGGTCAAAGGGTATGCACATTTTTGTAGCCCTTTGGGCATAGTTCCAAATTGCTTTCCAGAATGGTTGGATCAGCTCACAGCTCCACCAATAATGAATTAGTGTTCTAACTCTCCCACATCTTCTCCAACATTTATCATCTTTCTGTTTTGTCACATTAGCCAATCTGATAGATGTGATGTGGTACCTCAGAGTTGTTTGATTTTCATCTCTCTGATCAGTAGTGATTTACACCATTAGAGTGGGCCTTTATACCCAAATAAATTTTCTTTTTCTGTCCTGACTCCACCAATTTGAATGTAAGCTTCTTGAGATCTATGGCAGTCTTAGCTTTTCTCTCTGTTTAACACTCAGTAAGTACTTATAATTTTTTTCATTCATTCCTTCTTTCCCCTCATATTGCATAGAATAAAGCTAGCCCTGAGTCTGTATACTGGTGCACGTATATAGAATGTTTACACATGCATTCTTAATCTATTTGCTATGTCAGATGAGGTTTGTATATACCCTTCTCTCTTCAAGGCCTATGTTCTGATTTGTGTTATTAATGGTCCTGTTAATGTCATCCAAACAGCATCACATGTTAGCATCTTTTGCCCTTAACAAACAGCTTTTAAAATCCTGGGAACAGACTTCAGTAACCCAGTAGACAAAATACTTACATATCAGACACATTTGCTCTCAACGTCAGCTAAGTGGGTATATGTAAAACTACACATGTTGCTTAGCTAGGCAAGAAGAAAGGCATTTCAACATATTTCCTTGAACCTCTTTCCTGAGAAAGTTGATCTTTATCTGGGGGACCTTATCACTGGAAGCAGTATGAGGCAGCAAACAGAGGGCTGGATTTGGTGTCAGAGGTTTGAGTTCAAATCTTGTCTCTGGCACTTAATACCTGTATAACTTCAGATTAGTCTTTTAATTTCTCTGGCCCTCAGTTTCCTCAACTGTAAAATGATAGTGGTCAGACCAGATGACACCTGAGATCCTTTTCAGTTCTAAATATGTGAACCCATACTTATTTCACTTTTTTCATATTTCATGACTTGTTCAGGGAAAATAAGTACTATGACAGTAATTTTTTAGTGGAAATGACTTCTTGAATTGCTCTAATCACACTTACAGCCTGCTTTAGATAAAGATTGCCTACAAAAGCAGTTCTCAGAAAAATCAGAGCCAAAAATGTGTAGTCGGCCCAAAGGCATGGCCAAGGGAAACCGCAGCAGCAGCTACGTGAGATTGGGATCTTCAGCATTAGAGAGAAAACCAGCTGGTGTTTGGTCTTCCGCAGCAGGAGAGTAAGCAAACACTGAAGTGCCAAACACTTTAAGGCTTTAGTCACTTTTTTTAAGGATGCACTTTTAATTTGCAAAGGAAAAAAGCTTTGATTTCTACTGCAGAAATACTGGGGGCAGTGGTACCCACAGGATATTCAGCATGGTGTCAAATATATGAACCTCTTTCACCTTCATTCGATCATATCATTATGTACAGGATAGAGAGAAGAAAGAACACCAGCCAGTTCCTCTTCAAGAGCAGCCCTGACACCAGGAGTTTCATAATAAAAAATTCTGATAGTTGTTAAGATGGGGGAGCAGGAAATATACCCACTGCTCCAAGACAAAGTCACTCTTAATGATTAGAAAAGAAACAGACTTCCGGAACAACTTATCATGCAGAGAGCCCTTTGTTTAAGTATGAAGGAAGAAATCAAAAGACATGAATCCACAGAAGAAAGGGGTTCAGGGGCAGTTGGAGAGATGCAACCAGAGAAAATGATGGCACCACAGGAAGTAATAGTCAGGAAAAGAAAGGGATGTTTCTTGGTTGTTATCAGTGTACTATAATGGAGATCACTGGGGAAGGAAGAAAGATCTTTTTGTAAATAACATATGTCCCATCAAATAATCATAGATACATGAGGCCAAATCTAATTGTCCCTACATCACATTTTGTATGTGATTGCATTGGAAAGTATTGTACTAAATAGCCATCTTCCCGAAGTTAATATTATAAATCTCCAAGACTGTTCCTGAGATGCTACGCAAACATAGGTAAGTTTTTGCCACAGGTAGGTAGTACAGGGGATAAGGTGCTGGACCTGGGGGCATCAGTTCTGACCCTGCATCATACATTCACTGGCTATGTGACCCTAAGAAAGTGACTTAACCTGCCCTGAGTCTCAGGTTTCTCATCTGTATAATGGGGCTGCTGACAGAATCTACTTCCCAGGGTTGTTGTGAGTCTCAAATGAGATAATATTCGTAAAATGTTTTTCAAACCTTTAAAGCAGTATGTGAATGCTAGGTGGCACTAAATGGATAGTGCCAGGCCTAGAGTCAGGAAGACCTGAGTTCAAATCCAGTCTCAGACACTTACTAGCTGTGTGACCCTGGGAAAGTCACTTACCCCTGTTCACTTTAAAATGAGCTGGAGAAGGAAATGGCAAATCACTCCAGTATTTTTGCCAAGAAAACCCTAAATTGGATCATGAAGAGTCAGACATGACTGACATGACTAAACAACAACAAAATACTTATTATTATCTTGCCTGGAACAGGGTCGTCATGTTACTTCCTATGTATCTCAACATGCTGTCTTGAAAATCCCATGCCTCCCTCCCCTTTTAGGTCCCTTTTCTGTCCCTATCCTCATTAAAACATTAGCTTCCTGAGGGCAAGGACTCTTACATACTTATATTTGTATCCCCAGCTCTTAACACATAGTAAGTACTTAATAAAAGCACTGTGTTTACCTATTTATCTACCTACTTATCTATTTGCCTATCATTTGTCTACATCAGTATTGGAAACTGGATACTCACCAGGCCTGGAATTAGGAAGACCTGAGTTCAAACCCTGCCTCAAAGAGTGACCTTGAACAAGTCACTTAACCTGATCGTCTCAGTTTGCTTATCTCCCAGGGTTCTTATGAAAATGAAATGAGATAATATTTCTAAAGTTCGTAGCATAGTATGTGGAATATAGTAGGACCTATATAATTGCTGATGATTCTTATTATTCCCTCCAGTGGCACAGATCATAATCCACCCATTCCTGCCTTCTCATCCATGACTCTTACCTATGTTCTCCCTCCAGTTTGCCACAGAGGGATGTGGAGGGGTGGACCACTCTATTGCTAGGGACCTCCCTGTGAACATCACAGAAATATCAATGGAACATGTGAATGACCCATCCCTTATCCTTGATTTATGTGGCTCATCTTATTTTTGATCATGCACATCATGCTTTGTTTACCACTCATCTTCACTACTCTTTGGGGTGAATCTCAGCTTCTACACTTTAAACATTGCAATTTTCCAAAATCTCCAAGGTTGTGGCTTCAGGAGCACATGCATTCGGTCCACTAATTAAAATTTCAGATCATTGAATCCAGGAGTTTGTAACCTGAGGTTAAGAACCTCTCTTCTAATCATGTCTGAAATATTCTGGGGTTTGGGGACAAAGAAGAATATTTCAGTCACTTTTTGATGAGAATACTCAACCTATTGGTTCCTTTTAAATCTCCCATTTAATGGGCTGTCCAGACACAGTATGCCATACCCAAACACTGCACAGAATCAAACTGCATGTTATTTAATTGGACAGATAGCTTTACATCATTGCATACGGCTTCTGGTGATAGAATATATAAAAGTTTATAAGCAGAAATTTGAGATAATTAAGCTGCCAGCATCAATTTAAGGAAATACTACTTGATCAAAATATATATTGCATATATATACGCATACACAGATATGTACAAGTTTTCTGCTCCATTATAGCGTAAGCTTCTTGAGGAAAGATTTTTTCTAACTTTTTTTTTTTTACATATAGTTCCTGGTTCACAGTAAGTGCTTAGTAAATTGCTAATTGATTGATCAATTCATTAATTTCTATTTTCTGAAGGAAGAATTCAAAGTGAAAATATCATCCATTGCTTCCAAGGGGAGTATAAGTCACTGTGAAATATGATTAAACTGGTCAACGTGTAATCTGGTGTTTCATGCTTTCTCTTCAATGTCCACCAACTCTACAGTTAAATCCTTCATCATCTTCCCAGGGCCTTCTGTGGCAAGGCCAAAAATAACAGTGACTCCATCAATTCCGTCAAAAATTCAGTAGAAATAAAACATTCAAGCATTTTTAGAGGAGTCCTAGAGACAAAAAAAGATGGGGGGCAGCCCTTTGCAATTTTCTTCTGTGTGCTATAAAACTCTATAGACCCAGAGACCTGACTACTCAGAAATCCTCACTGTAGCCCCTCACTTACCTTTAGTCTACACAGGTAGAATAAATGAATGCACAATTATTTAATAGTGTGTGTGTGTGTGTGTGTGTGTGTGTGTGTGTGTGTGTGTGTACTCAAAGGTCCAACTCCACTACTAATCAGTGAAGGATCTAAGTAAGATTTGTCTTTTTCTCTCCTGAGCTGGTTTGCCCCCTTCTTAGATTATTTGTGTGTGTGTGTGTGTGTGTGTGTGTGTGTGTGTCTATACACACACACACACAAATAACTATACTACCCTGAATGTGACTAATCCTATTAGCTTTCACAAGCAAATTCTAGTCTGGTTAGTATGTGAATGGGAAACCACCTGGAAAGTCCTACTGGTAGAATATTATAGATAAGAATTATGTCATAGCACAAGGTTTATTAATTTTTTTTATTCTGTAGCCTGGATCCCTTGCCAGTCTAGTGAAGCATATGGACCCCTTCTCAGAATAATATTTTAAGTGAATAAAATTAAATTCATAGGATTATAAAGAAAATAAATTATGTTAAAATAGTTATTTTCAAAAAATCTTTTTTTATGTTCACAGACTCCAGGTTAAGAACCCTTGATAGTGAATAATGAGGCAGCCTTAAGACTGGGAGACTCAGGTTCAAGTCTTGCCTCTTTTACATTCTGGCCATGTGACCCCAGCAAGGTCATTTAAGGTCTCAGTGTCTCCATTCAGTACTCTAAGACTATAAAATGTAGAACAGGTGACAATATGAAATGGTAGAGGGAATTTTCTATTGCCAATGAAATCACAGGTCAAACTCCCTCAAAAGATTAATATATTAGATTGAAAAAATAGATATTTTAATAGGTATTAAAATATTGAATAAATAAAATGTATTGAGTATCTATTATTTTCATTGCTTCAACAATAGGGAAACTGATGAATAGGGGAAATGAATGAGGTGCCAGCGTCTCATCATGAGTCTCACCTCATCTTTGCCCCATCCCCTTCTACGGTACATTTGTATTCTTTTTTAATGACTGGGTCTGTCTATCTTATCCAGATTGGAAGAATAGGTATTACTCAAAGGCCCAACTCCACTGCCAATCGGGGAAGGATCTAAGACTTGTCCTTTTTCTGACCTGAGCTGGTTTGCCCCCTCAGATAATCTGGTGACTTCTTGCTTCAAACCACTCGTTATATATAAGCTAAAGGAACTTAGTTTGAATACCCAATTAGCACTGCCAATTTTAGCTCAGAATTCCCAAGTTCCAGAGATCCATGGCCTCAGCCATGTCACTACATGTGACATGTATTTTAACAACAGACTCCTGGATACATGACACCTTAATCCAATCTCTAATTGTGGAGGTTTCTCACAGAGGGGTAGGTGGTAGAGGAGTTTCTTTGGGTGGAGGGTGTCTTTGGATCCTGACTCTACCACTCTATCGTCTTGGTGACCTCTTTCCCTCTCTGGGCCTCAGTTTCCTTATCTGTAAAATGAGGAGGTTGAGTTAAATCTCTATGGTTCCATCCAGTTGTAAAAATTTATGATTTGAATCAATCACATTACATAATGGAGGATATTAGTCAACACCATGTACTGATCAGGGGGACTTTGGTTGTGTACAAATCAGACTAGACATTTAAACATGTTGCTCTGACATGCTGAAGGACAAAAATGAAGTGTGACTGTATTAATAGTAATGGACTATATGTACAAAAATATCTATAGGCTCTCTTTTTTCATGGTGGCAACTGAGGGGGTGCCCAACAATGGGAAATTGGAGAACAATTTTGTGGTATAAGTATGTGATGGAACACTATTGTGCTATATGAGAAATAATGAAGGGGATAGTTTCAGGGAAATCTGGGAAGACATATGAAGTAATGCCAAGTGAAATCAGTAGAATCAAGAGAACAGTTTATACAATTAAAACAATATTGTAAAGACAAACAACTTTGAAAGACTTAGGAACTCTGTTCAACACAAATATCTACTGCTGCTTACCTCCAGACAAGGACGTAAAGGATATGTGTGTATGTGTATGTATGTATGTATATGTGTATGTATGTATATGTGTGCATATCATGACTAATGTGGGAATTTGTTTGTTTTACTATACTTACTTGTAAAGGGTGATGTTTTTCTCACCTTCTCAAGGGGAAGATAGGAGGGAAAGAAGTCAGGATTCAAAATAAAATTGAACTTTAAAAATAACAACTTGGAGTACATGGTACATTTTCTTGGATTCCATTTTCTGTGGTGAGTAGTTAAGTGCCTTTTCTAATCTTGTCTGCTAATATTTTATAATAATTGTGATGTTGTTATAAAAAGCAGACTTGGGCACCAATTCTATTAAAATCACCATTCTAGTCACACAAACATAATGTGTTTTGACCATTTTGAACTGGAAGGAAAACGTCATTTTCCTTTCAAGCCTTAGATTTAAAATGATAAGTTTTGGATTCCTATTAGAAATGACAAATTTTGGATGATTGACATTCACCCCACTATGCTCATTGACCCACAAGGTCATCTTATTTTCAGAGTGGGTTTCAAACAATAAATATAAGCTAATTTTTAGAACTTAATCCTACCCTGCAACCATTTTTGGTTTTCTGACCGCTTGGGCTCATTTATACATGGAACAGTGTAGAATGCAAACAACTCACTTTTTTTGTATCTACTCAAAGTGAAATAACCGGTCTGATTTTAAAATATGTTTTGGTATCTTATTTTATCTTGATCAGCATCTTTGACCTCACCCAAGGGGATTATAAGAAAATGATTCCAGGAAATTTTGGTAATGTGAGTTAATATTATTATCATTATATGCTATAGTATGTTAAGAGGAATCATGGTATAGTGATTGGAGTGCTTGGCTTATAATCCAGAGATCTTGGTTCACATCCAGAATCTGACATGTACTAGATGTGTGACCTTCAAGGCTCAATTCAGGCCACCTCTTACAGGAAGGTATTCTTCATCCTTCTGGTTGGAAGTTCTCTTCTTTCTTCAAATTATCTCGCACTTCCTTGTCTGCTTAAATATTATCACCCTTCCTTCCCCTTTCCAGCACCAAACTCAGCCTCCATTTCCTCATCTGTAAAATTGAGGTTAATAATTGTACCTACCGTAAGGGATTGATGTGAAGATTAAATGAGATTAATTGATATTAAGCATTTTGTAAGCTTGGGCACAAAATAAATATAGTTTGTCATTACAGCATCATGGAAAGAGCACTAAATCTGGGGTCAATTTGAATCCCACATCCAGTATTTACTTCCTTTGTGACCATAGTCAAATTAATTGGCCTTTCTGAGTTTCAGTTTCTATATCTGTAAAATTAGAATAGTAATTCCTGATCAAATGAGATAATTTGTGTAAAATGTCTTGCTACGTTACGTGTTAGATAAATGTCAGGTAATATTACATTGCTTTTTCCCACAATGATTGCTGCTAGAGAGCAGACTTAGGTACAGATAAGTTAGGGGTTTACTACTATTAGACCTGGGGGGGGGGGCAGGGAGGAAATCACATGAAAGTCTCTCTTCTGCCCATAAACTACTGCTCACTTTCTAGATATAATCACTCTATCTCTGAATTAGTCACCTTTTCAAATATTTTTGGGCCCTAATTTCTTGTTTTAGATCTGATGTGGTCTAAGCCTGGGGTTCTTTACTAGACAGTTGCTGATAAGTATCTGCCTCTTTTTTTATCACCAGAGCTTAGTACAGCTCTTGGCACATAGTAGGTACTTAATAAATGTTTATTGATGAAGGAAACACAACTTATAGATGGTCTTCCCTCTTGGTTCACCTCTAAAAGAACCCAGTGGCGTAAGGTACAAAGCTACTAACAACATGATTTCCAAACAATAGAAATGACAATTAAAAGATACATAAGCCAACATGTGAAACTTTTTACCTCTGAGAATCAACTCTTTTGCCTAGCTAGACACTGTGTTATACTCTGAGGGATATAAAGACAAAAGTCCCAAACCTCTAAGAGTTTCTTTGTGTGTTGGTTGATTTTAGAGGTGAAATAGCACTTTCTACTGGATGGGGAAAGGGGATAAAATTGATTCAGATCAGGAAGTAGAAAAAGAATTTGAGGAGAGGAAGAGGTTTTACACTCAGAGGAACCAGGAATGACTTCCTATAGGAAGAGGAGCAACTTGAATCTTGAAGAAAGCTAAGGTGAGGATGAGATGAGGAGAGAGAACATTCTGCAGGAGAAAGGTACTGATCTGGGAGAAGGTAGTTCAGTTATTCAAAGCATTTTCATCATTATTATAAATGAAAAATTCAGTAAAAAAGAACTTTATAAAAATCAACATCACATTCAAATGAATACAAACAAAGGTCATAATGAGCCATCTGGTTTTTAAGATGTAAGGAAATCTTTTACCCTCCTGAAATATGAACTGTCCATCTGTTTGGCTAATTAAAAGTATTAGAAGAGTACCATGAAAAAAGATGAGGGAACAACACTTGGAAAATCGACAGAAAGACATGAAGGTGTGCTGGAGCAGCTTTCTTGGTCAGACATGATGACCTCAGAACTCAATACCTCAAAACTCAGAGACTATGTCAGACCATGCCTTTCTGCCTGCATCTCCATATCTGTCTTTTGGCATGTCTGTGATTGTGTCCTTTCAAGCAATTTGAAGAATTTTCAGACTATTCTGTGTCATCCAGAGGCAATTTATGGATCTCCCTGATGTCCAATGAATGATCAGCTGGCAATGGAATGTGAAATCCTATTTAAGGGGGCTTTTTTGGGGAACTAACTGCAAATTCTCAATGAAAGAGCTGGTTAGGTTTTTGCTTTACTTTGTTGTTTTAGTGTTGGATTTGTAAACTTTTCATGATGACTTGAAACATTTAGGCTGAAATTCAAGAGGTCCAAATGATAAAACAGATGCTATTATTTATTCAAAAATCAATTAAGTACTATTGCTACATAGTAAAAATGCTAGTAAAAACTTGCATCTAAATAGTATACGCAATTATTTTCCTCCCTAAAAGAAATTCCAACATGCTGTATGCAAGTCAGTCTCTAAGAAATGTGCTTTGGGGGATGATTTTTTTTTAAACTTCAAAAACAATCAAAGTAATGTTTTGAACATCTGAACAAAAATAGACCTTTTAAAAGTCAAAAAAATGACACTTCCAAATTTCACAGCATTTTTGTTGGGGGTGGGGAAAGGTAGAGGACTTGATTATAATAGATGTGGAAAAGAAAACATCGTAAAAACATTTTTGCGTCTTAAATAGGCACTCCACCCTCCTGAAAAATCTGACACTTTGTCTCATGCCAATCACCAGGCTACAGCTACTTGTTGTATCTTATCTCCTTGTTAACTAATCATCACATCCAATTGGTGGGGTCCAAGTCAAGTTGGATGAAAAGAAATATCAAAGAAAATCATTTCTATCCAATGTCAAAGTTATACATAATCATTATTTTATTATTAATCATTTGGCCTTAAATGTGTTTTGGGAACAGGATGAAAATCAAGCAGAACTCTAGAGGTATGTTACTAACATGTCTTACAATGTTAGCAAGGATAGCCAGGAACTGGATTCAAATGTGCTTCAAGGGGTCAATCAAAAATGCCCTCTATGTAAAGAAGAGGTTGAGAGAAACTGAACTTCACCTCACTGTAGATTAAAATTAAATTCTGAGCAAAAGGAGAAAGTTCTAATTTTCTTGCACTGAATACGGGAAAAATGGAGAAATGACGGTGCTGGTAATAATATAGCCAAATATCATGATACAAGATATCATGCTAATTTTAAAAAAATCAAATCAGCATCTTTAACTTCTGATACTGAGCCCACCAGTGTCACAATAGGCCAACACTGAGCCCTGGAGGTGGTGGGGAGAGAGGAAGGAGAGAGGAGAAATCAAAAGCTTGTTTTAAAAAGTTTTATAGCTGTCATCCATTTTTTATACCAGACTCACTTTTTGCTCTATATGGTATTCTCTGTTGTTACAAAGAAAAATAACTGAGCAAAACAGACACACAAAAGACAACGTAGGTAATGATTTACAAGCCTAACTTCTCCCAACTCTCTCTCTTTCATCACTTGCTTTCCAGGACCAAGATCGTTCATTGCAAAACCATTTTCTAATAATTTTCTTAGAAAATCCATTACTTTTCCATTGTCAGAGAGGCAGTTAAGCATTCATATTAACCAAATTTTTGCTTTCTGAACAGGTCAAGGATATAGTAACAATTTCTTATACCTGTCTTCATTAGCAAAAAAATAAAATAAACAAAAAATAGTATATGGATTACCTTTTTAGTTAATACTTCTCAGGAAACAATGTGGTATATTGGATAGAGTGTTGGACTTGGACTCAAAGACATGGATTCAAATCTTGCGTCACTTACTGAGTGTCCCGAGGTAGCTGCTTTACCTCTCCAAATCTCAAATTTTTCATCCGTAAAATGGGAATAGTGAGACATCACAGGGCTGAGAATGAAACATTGCTTAGAAAGAGCTGTGCAAACATCAAAGTGCTAAATAAATGTGAGCTATTTCGGGAATTATTACTTAAGTTTTCTTTGAAAACCAACGTTAAGTAAAATTCTTTACATGCCAACTTGAACTGACACTTCGTTGTCATTGTTATTGGTCTGGATCTAAGGAAGGGAACTCCTGGCTCCACTTCCCTGGAGTGACTTGAGAAAGAGGTGGGAGTGCTATACCTGGTCCCTAATAAATAGAATGGTAATTACTATAGCTAGAAATATGGACTACATCAAAGAAGAATCTGTTTGAAGTGACAGTTCTGTGGATGCAGAGAGACAGATTGTTTACAATTTATGAGGCTAGAGAGTCACTTGGGTCATTTGGGGGATTAAATAAAGGACTTGTCTATAGACATACAATCAACATGTGTAGATGGTACTTGAATGCTGGTCTTCCTGACTCCAAGGTCAGCATCCTATACATTAGAGTATGCCGATACTCACGCTAATGATTGTAAGTGTATAGTTCATGGGGAAGGGAGCCCTGAAGGCCTCTTCTTTGAAAGAAATGGTATTTACTCAAATAGTTCCCAACTTCATGATCCAATTTTCCCAGTCATCAGGGAGTGTTTTAATAAAATGCCTTAGATCTCACCAAAGAAGATATAGACCACCACACATGCATGCACACACAGAGAGGTAGACAGATAGACAGAAACAGAGAGAGAAAGAGAGAGAGAGACAGACAGACAGACAGATAGACAGAGAAGAGACATAGAGAAACAGAGAGACAGAAAGGGACAGAGAGAGAAAGAGACAGAGAAACAGAGACAGAAACGGAGAGACACACAGAGAGATAAAGCAGCTTGCCCAATAACATTACTATCCAGGGAATAATCTTTACCATGAAAACTTTTCCACATAAAATGATGACTCAGAGATCTGGGAGCAGGGCAAAGGAAGAAACTGTGAAAGGCTGGGCTTACTTCACCTTTCAAATGTTTCTGAACTGAATCATCTCCTGGTAAGCTAGTTAGCAAGTGTAAAGCAGTTTTGCTGCTGAGCATTTGGTCCCTACCATATAAGTTAACACTTCTGTTTTTTAAGTGACTTGAGAAACAGGGGGGGTGCTATACCTGGTCACCAATAAATAGAATGATAGTTGCTATAACTGGGAATACAGACTCCATCAAAGAAGAATCTGCTTGAAGTGATAGTTCTAAATGAGATCAAGACTTTTTCCAGATGTGCCCTCTTCTTTTCTTGAGGTCATATAATAAGACAAATCATTTCCATTCCAGATAATCCTTACCATGCATGGGGTAACAAATGCAGAGATTTCAGACATGTGGGCTTCTATCTTTGCTGTGCTACTTTTAACTGCATAAATTGGAGGAATAATTTTTTTCTGTTTCTTTCTCTGATGACTAAATAGAGACTGGTTTGTCTATCCAGGATTCATCCTGGATGATCATCCTGAAAAGACAATAATCAGAACTATGCTATTCAGTCCACTCCAACAAACATCTATGAAGCACCTACTATGTACAAAGTACTGCACCAGGGGTACACAAAGTTGAGGTATGACACTATCAAGTCAAGTAGATAAGCACTGGTGGCACAGTAGATAGAGTGCTGGGTCTGAAGTCAGGAAGACTCATCTTTCTGAGTTCAAATCTTACCTCAGACACTTACTAGCTGTGTGACCCTTGACAAGTCACTTAATCCTGTCAGCCTCAGTTTCCTCATCTGTAAAATGAACTGGAGAAGGAAATGGCAAATTCTCCAGAATCTCTGCTAAAAAACCCTAAATGATGTCACGGAAAGTTGGACATAACTGAAAACAATAAATTATATCAACAACACAATACTATATGCCAGGCCCTGTGTTAAGTGCTGAGAATACACAGAAAGACAAACATAATGACCCTGTCCTCAAGGGGCTGATTTTCTAATGGGCAAGACAACATATAGAGAGGGTGATTTTGAGAGAATCTCAGAGGGAAGGCATTGTGGGGCACTCAGAGAGAGACTTCTTGCAGAAAGCAGGATTTGAGACGAGAGTTGAAAGAAGTCAAGAAGCAGAGGAAAGGAAGAAGAACATTCCATTTACAGTGGATGGTTATTTTGTTTGAGGAACAGGATGGAGGCCAGTGTCAACCGAATTCTAACACACATGGAGGGGTATAAAATAAGACTCTTGGAAATGTAGGAAGGAGCCGGGTTAGAAAGGGCAATGAAAGTCAAATAGAGGATTTTGCATGCTAATAGAAGAGAAAGAAGAAGAAAAATATGAAGAGACAGAAGCTGGTCACCATGTACAAGAGAGAAGGGAGTCTTGACCAATGTCAGGAGGTTAGAGGGTAAAAGAATGTCACAAAGAAAGGGAAGAAAAAAGGTTTAACATCTGGGACTAAGCAACAGATATGGGACTCTTCACAAAAAGGAGAGAGCTGAGTTCTCTCGGGGGAAACAGACCTCCAAGGAATAATGTTATGGAACCATGGGTGATATTGGGAGAGAGAACACCCATTAAATCAAATGTTGATAGAAAATATGAAACAAACGAGACTCAAATGCAATCAAACAATAGTCTAGAGTTTGATGATCTGAATAACACAAGCTATTGGTTGAAAGTCTCCCTAATTGACATTTGTTGGAAAAACTGAAAATAGTTTGGCATAAATTTACCTGAGAGCAGCATCTTATAACAAATACCACAGTAAAAGTCAAATAGATAGATGACAAATATAAAAGATTATATCATTTTAAAATACCATAGAACAGTAAGAGTTAACTATCAGATTTATATTTAGGAATAATATTTTTAACCAAGCAAGGAATAGAAAGAATAAAAAATATAGAAAAGATAGTTCTGATTATGTAAAATTTTAAAGGTTTTGTATTGTAGCAAAAGAGAAGCTGTTACTTGGGGGAAAGTACTTGCATCAAAAACAATAATAATAATAAATCCAAAAAGCCTTATAAATGATTGGTATCCAAGACATGTCAGGAGTTGACACAAATATATGACTAAAATGTTCCTCATTTCCCAATAGGTAACATTAAATGAGATGAATAAATCATTTTTAGAAGAAGAAATGAAAATGCTGAAAAGCTCTATGAAAAAAGTATCAAATTATTAATAATAAGAGAAATGCAACTTAGAATGACTGTTTTTTTCAATTCCTACCTACCAAATTTACAAATATGATAAAAGATGGAAATAGCCAATATTGGAGTGGCAGTAGAAAGATAAGGCAAACTAATGTACTGTTGAAATTACTATGAATTGGTCTATCCATTCTAGAAGAAAATTTGAAATTACGAGAAAAATTTATTCATGTGCTATGAAGGCTGTTCGTATACCTCAAGGAGATAACGAAGAACTGAAGTTTTCATATGTGGCAAAATATTCATAGCAGCAATGTTTGGAGCATCGAAAACTGGAAATAAAGTAGATGTCCATTGATTATGGAATGGTTAAAGAAGTTCTGACACATGAATATAATGAAATACTGTACTTAAATTATGAATATGAGGAATTCATTATTTTAAAATAGGATACAAACCAAAAAAAGAAGAACCAAAAGTAAAATACATATGACTACAATTATACAAAGAAAAACAACAAACACTGAAAGACAACTTACTCAGATTAGTCACGATAACCAGTCTTGGTCCAGAAGAACATGGTTTTAAATGTACTTTTGTCCTCTGTGAACATTGAATGTTGCATGTTCTGTTAGATATACTCACTTTATTGGTCAGTTTTTCTGGACAAGTAGCGGTGCTTGATGTTTTCGTACTAAGAAGTACAGAAGCAACTATGTGTTGGTCTAAAATAATAGAGGATTGTTTTGATCTCTAAGCATATATCCCAGAGGTAACAGAGATGCAGAAGACTGGTCATGATAGATAGGCACAAATGACACTCCTGTAAATCTAGAAGGAATTCTTTTTAAAAAATGAAGAGGAAACTGAAGACCTTCAGGACTTGGCTGATATTTTAAGCACTGCCACCCATCAAAAGGCAGGAATTTCAAAGAGAAAGGCAATCTGGGGTAGCAGTTTATCTGGTGGTTTTCAAAGATGGCCAGCCCAATATGAGACCCTAACTTAACACGGCAGCCACGTTAAGATATTACACATGCCCTGTAAAAAACTGCCCAACTCCTACTCTTACAAAAAGGGTAGGTTCACACAGTGTGTTTGCTAAGTAACCTTAGGGCTCTATGAGTCTTTTCTAGGACTGTATAGATGATATACTACCATCCAAGATTCTGGGTTGAATTATCAATCAATTAGCCATGGCTGACTTTTTAAAAAGATTACTTATGAAGGTAGTAGAGTAGTAACAATTGTCACAAAACATTCTACTCTAAAAAGGGGGGAGGTGACACTCTCCTTCAAGTACATATAGATTCCAGGGGAAAGTGGACTCAAGCTTAGAAAGTATATATGGCAAAGAGTGAACTCAGAACTATTGGTTGCCATAAATCCTTTTCTCCCCTACATGAGGGGATGGGTGGGTAGCAGCTCAAGAAGTTTTCATTAAGCATGGTGTAGCTTCTTTATTGGGTTCCTCATGGAGTCTTGAATCTGCATCCAAGTCTTTTCTTGAACTGTTTTGTCCTTGGTTCCTAATGCACTGCTCTGAACTGGTCTAAAGAACCCTGTAGAACACTGATTGGATGATAACAAGTGCTTTAGACCTTCCAATATGGGGACCAGAATGTTGAGGCCAAGGCCAAAGGCATCTCACTCCACTGCCAAGTACTCACTTGATTCTCAATCCCTTTCCTCCTAAAATGACTTTATATTTTATAGAAGACATCTAGGGCATGACCAAGTTTCCTCAGGTAATCTAAATACTCTTCCACTACATCATCCCTTATATAGTTCACTGAATGGTTCACCAGAGACATTTAAATTGATTGAGATCTTTTCATGCTTAGTTAGAAAACCTTTAACTGATGGGCACATATTAAGCAATTAATTGATGCTTGTCAATCGATTAATGATAGGATAGTAGATTTAGCACTGGAAGGGACCTTCCAGGTCATCTAGTAAAACCTGATCATTTTAAAGATGAGGTAATTCAGACCCATGGAATTAAGCAATCTGCACAAAGTCTCACAGACAGCATGCCCCAGAAATGAGACTTGAATTCAGGCTCTTTGACTCTAAATCTGGAAGTTATTTCACCATACAAATCTTATTATTCTTTTTTGGAATAGAATTTATTTTTACATGAGACAGGAACAATATATCTTTCTCTTTTCAATGCGTGGGTCAGTGGATCTTTTTACAGCACTGGGTCTGATCACATCAGTGTCTAGGGATACATGCTTCCATATGCTGCCAACAGTTATTGTTGAACATAAAGTCGACATGTTCTTCTCTGGCATGATGTTGGCTCTGCACAAAATTCTTATAGAGAACAGCCTTTAGCATATATTTTCCCAGTTGCCCACTATTGATCCTTTATCCATTAGCATGTCTATCCCATGATTCAGTGCTAAGGAAACCAGTTTGCCTCTAGGTGGAACTGAGACAAAATATCTTCTGCCTCCTCTTGGCTTTAGGGGAGAAATCTGGACCAGAACAAGAGGGTAGGGAAACATTATCTCTCCTCGTTAGGCTTCCAGATGAATTTGATCAGGCCCTGCTCCAAGCAGACTGGAGAAAATGCTGGAAATACCATGACCTCCATAATCTTCTCCATAGGCTTCTGAATCAGTTAAGGGTGTACCACCGACCATTTCCACACTAAGTTTTTCTATTCCCTGAGGGCAATAATACTGTCAGAACCTGCTTGGGGCTGGGACCAAATGGGATGAGAAATGTCATCTTCTTTTCGTCAGGCTTGCCCAAGTTAGACAGGGACACGGTAACTGACCTCCTGGGCAAGAACATGCTGCCTCCTACTCATACCTACCAGAAATCTGACTTCTAGAAGCCTCTAAAGATACTCTATAGGATGGGCACTTGAAGAGGCATTGCAGCTTAGAGGGTTTCAGCCTTAAACTTTCTAATCAGTGAATCTCACTGCTACTTTCACCCACCAAAATGTGAGCTCCATGAAAGCAAGGAGCTGTCTTTCTTTTGCAGCCCTGTGATTAGCAGTCCCAGGCTCCCAGAGTGCACTTAATGAATACCTGTTGACTGACTTTGGTTTCATTCCCATGGTTAGTGCATACTCTTTCTTTCTTACTTACTCTCCCCATTCCTAGGATACTTATCCACTCCCAAAGAACAAATTTCTCTTCTCAGTCCCAGATATCTGCCCCCTCATTCCCACCTTCTCAACCTAACTCCCCCAGTGCCCCACTCCAAATCTGCCTGCCTCTGGAGCTCCTGATCCATAATTAACACATTGCTATTTCTCTTTTTCCTTCCATCTTGTAGTCTTGATGGAAATCTAACTATCTCTACATAATGCTGCATCTCTGACTACTCTTGAAAATGAGTCATTTTCTCATGCAACCCCTGCAGTTCACTAATAGCATTAGGGGCATTGGAATAGTGCATTTTCAACTAACTCCTTAAACATTTGGTGCCTCTAATTTCTAATTTCTTTTCTCTCATTATCTTCTAAATCTTCTGCAAATTTGGCTTCTAACCTCATCATTCAACTGAAACTCTTTTTGCATTTACTTGTGCTCTCTTAATTGTCCAACCACATGGCTTCTTTTCTCAGTCTTCATTCTTCTCAATCGCTTTGGCACTGATGACAACCCTTTTCTTCTAGTCTTTCTTCACTAGGTTTTTGTGACTGTTTTTTTTGATTATTTTCTTAGTCTCTTTGTTACACCTTCCTCCGTATCACACTCATTAACCGTGAATATACCCAACCCAAAGACCTGTCCTAGGGTCCCCTCTCTTTTCTCTCCATACTCTTTCATTTAGTGATCTCATCAGCTCCTTTGGGCTCGATGATTATCTCCATGAAGATCATTCCCAAATCTCTGCATCCAGCTCTAGTCACTTTACTGACTACTAGACCCACATCATCAGTTGCCAGTTAGATATTTTGAGTGGAAAATCCCATTGTCATGCCTAACTGAACTTTTCTAAAGTGTGACTTTCCTTCCCCTCAAACCCACCTCTCTTTTGAATTTCCCTCAGAGGTTCCACCAACCCTGCAGTCACCTAGGCTCTTAATCTCAATATTATCGTCAATTCCTTATTCTCACTCACATATACAGTTGTCAAATCTCCCATTTCATTTTTCCATAGCAGCTACATCCCCTTCACTCCATTTACACAGCCATATTGACCCTTTGCTGCTAGAGGTTTCTAATAATATTCCCTGGGTCACATCTCTCCCTATCCATCATGCTCACTACTGTCGAAGTGATTTTCCTAAAGGTTAGGTCTGACCACATCATCTTCTACACAATAAACTCCAGTGGCTCCCTATTACCTCTAAAATCAAATATAAACTGCTATTTAGCATTTAAAACTCTTCCCAACCTGACCTGTATCATCTTTCTTGTATTCTTACACAATTCTCTCCTTTACACAAATCTATAGTTGAACCTTACTGATTTTTTCTATTTTACACACACACACACACACACACACACACACACACACACACACACACTGCTCCATCTTGTTTCTCTTGCTCCTTTTCACTGGCTGTCCTCCCTCCCCCCAATCCACATCCCTTGCTTATAATGTTCTCCCTTCTAATATCTGGCTCTTATAATCCCTAGTTTCCTACAGAGTTGACTTTTTGCAGCTCTGTCTCACTTAAATCCAATTCAAAGGCAAGTCAAGATATCACCCTCATCATGCCATTAGTCCTCTTTGAGAACAAAGGATGAACAAAAACTTGACTGGTCAGCTCTATTTACTACAGGACACCTTCCCCTCAGCTGCTAGTGTCTTCCTCTCCCTCTATATGTACTTTATATGTACTGATTTAGACAATACATATAACTGAACAGAACATAAGCTCCTTGAGTCAGAGACTGTCTTGGCTTCTTCTTTGTATCCCCAGCATTTAGCACAGTGCCTGCCTCATAGAGAATGCTTGATAAATGCTTATTGATGGGGGCAGAGTCAAGATGACAGAGTAGAAGGACTGACCTGCTTTAGTTCTTCCTCCGTAGCCCATAATATACCTGTTAAAATTACTCTAACAAATTATAGAGTAGCAGGAGCCACAAAATGACAGAGTGAAAGAGATTTCCAGCCCAAGAAAGCCTGGACAGCTGACAGGAAAGGTCTAACACACCAGGCTCAGAGCAGAGCACAGCCCAGCCTTGACCAAGTAGCACAGACAGGACCAGAGCAAACTTCAGGGTATGGAATCACAAGTAGCTGCTGCAGTTCTCAGATTTCCCAAGCCACAAATACCAAAGACAGCTTCAAAAGTCAGTAAGAAAGCTCTTTCACCTGAATGAGAGGGGAACTGGGTCAGGCCCTAGCCCCAGCCCCAGGGCTACAACCACTACTGCAGCAGCTTCCACTTTTGGAGCCCTGGCCTAAAGACTGGGGGAACCAAACAGCTGATCTGAGTCTCAGCTCTGAGTGGCAGGCCTTGGGTGAAGAGGAGCTCTGGCATGGTGAAGCTAGTGTTGGCTGTGGAGAGGGAATGTTACTTGCAGTTCCAGGGCAGAGAAGAGTGCTTGAGGTTGCTCACAGACCAGAGTCCAGGCCAGGAGAGGAGTAAACTCATCTCACTTGATTGTACCACCTTGGAGGAATTGAGAACTTACAGGTCTCTAGAGTATATCCTTGACAAAGGACTCAGAAATCAAGTAACTGTCTGAGAAAATGCCCCAAAAGGGAAAAAATAAGACTGTAGACTATAGAAGGTTACTTTCTTGGTGATCTTTTGGATAAGGCAGAACAAAGTATACCATCAGAGGAAGACATAAAAGTCAAGGATTCTACATCCAAAACCTCCAAAAAAATATGCAATGGTCTCAGGTCATGGAAGAGCTCAAAAAGGATTTTGAAAATCAAGTAAGAGAAGTGGAAGAATTATGAAAAGTGAGTCAACAGTTTGTTAAAAGAGAACCCAAAAATTCTGAAGAAAATAACACCTTTAAAAATAGACTAACTCAAATGGCAAAAAACGGTCCAAAAAGTCAATGAGTAGAAGAATGCTTTAAAAAGCAGAATTGGCCAGATGGAAATGCAGGATCAAAAGTTCACTGAAGAAAATAGTTCTTTAAAAATTAGAATGGAGCAGATGGAAATTAATGACTTTGTGAGAAATCAAGAAATTATAAAACAAAATAATGAAAAAGTAGAAGACAATGTGAAATATCTCATTGAAAAAAACAACTGACCTGGAAAATAGATCTAGGAGAGATAATTTAAAAATCATTGGTCTACCTGAAAACCATAATCAAAAAAGAGCCTAGATATCATATTCCAAGAAATTATCAAGGAAAACTGCCCTGATATTCTAGATTCAGAGGATAAAATAGAAATGGAAAGAATTCACCAATAACTTCCTGAAAGAGATCCCAAAAAGAAAACTCATAGGAATATTGTAGCCAAATTCCAGAATTCCCAGGTCAAGGAGGAAATATTACAAGTAGCCAGAGAGAAATGATTCAAGTATTGTGAAAATACAATCAGGATAACACAGGATTTAGCAGCTTCTACTCTAAGGGAATGAAGGGCTTGAAATGTGATATTCCAGAGGTCAAAGGAGATAAGATTAAAACCAAGAAGCACCTATCCAGCAAAACTGAGTATAATACTTCAGGGGAAAAAAATGGGATTTCAATGAAATAGAGAACTTCCAAGCATTCTTGTTGAAAAGATCAAAGCTGACTATAAAATTTTACTTTCAAAAACAAGAATCAAGAGAAACATGAAAAAGTAAACGGGAAAGAGAAGCCTTAAGGAACTCATCAAAGCTGAACTGTTCACATTCCTACATGGAAAGATGTTATTTTTAACTCATGAGATCTTTTTTAGTATTAGGGTAGTTAGAGGGAATATATATATGTAGAATGTATGGGTATGTATGTATGTGTATATTATATATGTATAGGTATGTATATATTCATGTGTGTGTATATATGTGTATTGGTATATATGTATGTGTGTGTATATATATGTATATATATGGGTGGGTGTATATGTATATATGTATAGAGAGAAAAAGGAAGAGAGAGAGACAGAGAGAGAGAGAGAGAGGACACAGGGTGAGCTGAATATGAAGGAAGAATACCTAAAAAATAAAATTTACTGTTGAATAGAATGTACTAGGAGGAAGAGAAATGGAAAGGTGGAATGTAGCAAATCATCTCACATAAAAGAGGGAAGAAAGAGCTTTTACAATGGAGGGGAAGAGGCGGGGAGATGAAAGGAAATAATTGAGGCTTACTCTCAAGGAGTTTGGCTTAAGGGGGGGATAACACACACTCCACTGGATATGGAAATAGATTTCATCCTGCAGGAAGGCAAGGGGAAAGGGGATAGGAGAGGAAAGATAATAGAAATCACAGCAAATTGGGGAAAGAGACAATCAGACGCAAACACTATTGTGGGAGGACAGATCAAGGGACAAAATGGAATAAATGGGGGGCAGGATAGGAAAGAAGGAAATGTGGTTAGTCTTTTACAACATAACTATTATGGAAGTGTTTTGCATTGTTACACACGTATGATCTATATGGAATTGCTTGTTTTCTCAGTGCGGGTAAGTGGAGAGGGAAGGAGAGAATACGAAACTCAAAGCTTTAAGAATGAAAGTTAAAAATTGTTTTGCATGCAAATGGAAATTAAAGTATACAGGCAATGGAGTATAGAAATCTATTTTGCCCTACAGGAAAATAGAGCGCAAGGGGGATGGAAGAAAGGTGGGTAACAGAAGGAAGGACGGACTGGAGGAAGGGGTGCATGGGGTGCTTGCTGTCCTGGAGTGGGGGTGGGGAGAGATGGGGAGAAAGTTTTGAATTCACATTCTGGTGGAAGTGAATGTTGAGAACTGAAAAATTAATTATGTATTTAAAAAATAAAAGAATGCTTATTGATGCTATTTCCTTGGAATCCCAATGCACACTCTCCTATTGGGTCTGCAAGTCAAAGTGAATGGATTCAGGATGAGCCTGAACATGTGGGGATTCCAAAGGAGGAAAAAACAGGAGTGGTACAGCAATGATGAGTCCATAAGAAATATTCCACATTTCATAGGTCCTCCAATACATCCTTCATGTCACTGCTAGACTTATCTTCCCTATGCACAGAACTGACCATGTCACTCTGCTCAAAACTTTCCAAAGGTGTTTTCAAAATGTTAACCTGGCATTCAACTCTTCCCACAATCAGAGACCATCCTTTTCCCCTCTGGTCTTATCTAAGATGACTCTTCTATATATACTCAATGTTCCAACCAAATTGCACTCCTTGCTATCCTTTTTTTGATACATTGTTCATGCTATCCTACCTCTAAGCCTTTGTTCAGAATCTTCCCTATGAATAGCATGCCTCCCCTGGACCTCTTGAATTTTTATCCATCTTTTAAAGCCCAACTCAAATTCCCCCTCATCTAGGGTGTAGCTCATGATCCTTATCTCCTGTAAAGGAAGATCTTCTCTATCTTCCACATCCTTCATCTGCCCCATAAATCTCCTACAGTCACTTTTCTTGTGCCTCTCTGTTACAGCTATGTATTAGTGTGGACTATAGTTATTTGTGTGTGTGTGTGTGTGTGTGTGTGTGTGTGTGTGTGTGTGGCATAACTCCCTACTAGCTTATAAGCTGCAAAAGGTTACAGACCATGTCTTTTCTAAAGTCTGGATACTACATAGCACAGTGATCTGTACATGGAAGGTATCTGATAAATGTTTGTTGAGTAGACTAATGAAATAAATTCTTTCTGAAGTTCCAGGTGGATTGGTAATAGATCAAGGGTAAAACTGGGAAAATTCACCTCTCCAGATGGTGAGAGGCTTTCAGTGCTGATTGAAAGCCCTATGAATAAGCTTTTAATGATAGGATACTAAGGGGACCATCTAGGAGGGACATGAAACTTGATGGAATAGGTTGATACAACAGGAGTCTATTAATTTATTTCTCTTGTTGCAGGAGCTAGTAGTCACAGCTACATCCAACTGTGATAGGCTACCCAACTTCTACCAGTCTTGGCTGCTGCTCTCCTATAAATTAGAAACCACTGACTTTAACCTGTCCTCCCACTACCCATCATCCCATCTTTCACATACATATGTGCAACTCTGTCCTCACCCTAACTCCCTTAGAAGCTCAGCCTCTGAGCATTGGGAGGAACAGTGCCTCATGTGCAAGATTGTAAAGAGTGTAGGCAGACTATGTTCTTGCCATCCTTAGGTAGAACTTAGGACACATTTTCCCTGTAGTGAGAGTACTATAAAGGGTACTTAGAGACTGTGGTATTGTTAAAACTATAATTTAGCTCTTTTGTGGTTGTTTAGTCATTTTTCAGTTATATTTGACTCTTCATGACTCTATTGGGAGTTTTCTTGGTAAAGATACTGGTTTACTATTTCCTTCTCCTGATTATTTTACAGATGAAGAACCGAGTCAAACAGGATTAGGTGACTTGCCCACAGTCACACAGCTAGTAAGTATCTAAGGTCAGATTTGAACTCAGGTTCTCCTGGCTCCAAACCCAGTGCTCTAACCACTCTGCCACCTAGGTGCCCCAACATAATTATAATGTAGCTATATTCTGGATTATTTGGAGATATTTTTGTTGATTTGAGAGATTAACCACTCCTTTATTACATTATTTCTATGGGAGAAATACATTCCAAGTAATATACAATTAAACTTTTAGAAAGTTTCAGGTCTGTAAGTTTAGGCCTGAAAATTTATAGTTATTTCTAGTAGTCAGGACTCCCAGATCATATCACTTTTCTTGGCATTACTGCTCACACATGCAGGTTTGAGTATTAACAGGATATGATTTGTAAGATACTTTAAGCTTTTTAGTCACTTGCCTGAACAGAACATCCAGAAAGTTTGTGATTCTCACTATACCAAGGATCATTTTTACAAGAACAAAGTGAGAAATAAGCAGAAATGTTAGCATTCTTTATGTTTTGCCCTCAAACAGGAATGCCAATATTTTATGCCTTTAAGAACCTCTCTAACCAATTTATGACAAGTGAAATCTACAAGAAAACAACCCAGTTAATCAGTTAAATGTCTTCAGGTCCTTTTGGTTTCCCTCTGCCTGTCTCCCAGATCCTCTGTACTAGAGCTTGCCAAGCCAGACATCTGGAAAAAGAGCTTTGTCTACATGTGCCAAATCACGTCTCTTCTTTCATTCAGAACTTGCTCGAAGTTCTATACCATCTCCTGCTAGTCCTTCCCAACTGAAGGAGTTAGGAAGGAGATAATAAGCAGTACTGTTTTAACTACCAGACTTTATCTATTGTCCTTTTCCCCCCAATCTGGACCTGGAATTTCATCTGTATGGGGATGATTGAAAGACGTAGGGACTCTAAGATCCCTTACAGTTCATAGAGATGTCCTTACAATTCACTGAGAATAAGAAAACATTTGATTCTGTAGAGTAAAATATTCCTTCAAAGGATCTATTCCCACATGAGGTAAGTATGCAAATATATGTACACATGTACTATGTAAACACTAAATTATCCAGGATTCCTTAAATGATGTAACACCAGATGTAACTCTGACAACCCTCTGGTCATCAGTATAAGACAAGGCATAAAACATGGAGATGAATGCTTGCCAAAGTCATTTACTGCTGTCAGTGAACATACTAAGTGCGCAATCAAACTTGAACTAGGTTTTTCTGCAGATGGTGATTCTTTTCTTTTATGCATGACATTGTGCTGGTTGCATCAAACCCCAGTAAAGCAAAAGCCTTCTGGATGAGGTCTATATACTCAAGAGTTTGACCTAATAATTCATACAGGAAAAATCAAGTAGATGAAGGATACCTATTGTCCAGATTACTACAATTAGATGGACAACCTAAAGATCTGTCCATCAGTCCATACTTTCTATATCTTAGACAGACACTGGAAAAGGAGGAGTTAAATTTAAAATTAAGTAGGAAGGAATGAGTGGGCTGATCGCCTTTGGGACAGAGCAAAGCATTATTGATGATCCTAAAAGTCTTCTTAAAACAGAAACTTACATTTTTAAAAAATATTTTACCTATGATTTATATGACCATAAATTGTAGAATGCTATCATTGCAAAAGAATTAAAAATGAGCATCTCAGATAGTAATGGAGAGGCTTAGGTATTGATTGTAACATATATTTTCATACTCATGAGTATATAAAAGTGCTATGAAGAAATTATTGTAGCATCAAAGAAATGATCCTCAAAAAGATGAACTTGTCTATTGGTGAGAGCAGCGAATAACCAATGGAATATCTGTGTGGAACCACGTGATACATTGGGTAGACTTTCTGTAGTGAACTCATAGAAGACAAGAAAGAGAAGGTGGATGGACAGGGGTGGATTTAAGCTCCATCATTAGAGGAAAATCCAGATGGATGAAATAACAGCTGCCTTTCCATACTTGAGTTGAGAGAATGCCAGATGTCCATAGCTCATATTTTTAAAGAGTAGTCTAAGGCATTGAGCGATTAAATACCTTGCCTAGGAACTCATAGCCAGAAAACATAAGAGGCAAGATTTGAACTGTGGTCTTCCTGACTTTGGTTATCTATTCACTCCCCTCAGCTACCTTGTTCACATGATTAAAAAAACAAAAAAACAAAAAAAAAATACCTTTTCCAGTTACTCTTTCAAAATATTTCTTAAAGAACATGGATGATGAAGAACTTTGAGTTATGATCATTGGTTCTTTTATCCATTTAATAAGCAAACCTATAAAGAAAATGCAAAGTCTAACATGCAAATCAACTAAGCAAACAGTAATCATGTAATACTCAAATAAGCTGTTTATATTTTTCTATAAGATTAAAGTCCACAGAGTAGGACTTGGAAAAAGTTCCAAATCCTTATCATTTGGGTTGTTTGCAAACTCATCAATGGGAGATTTAAATGACCAGGGGGAGGAGGTAGGAAAGGAAAGAATCTTCTAACACTTAACTGCTTGCAGCTGCTATCTTAGCGTTCGGTCAATAAAGATTTATAAACAGGACATTCTTTGTCTCATGCTGAGGTAGGGCAGTATGCTGAAGAGACCGAAAAGCCAGCCGTATCCCACTTAGCCTGGAACAGGCAGGACAGGAGTTAAACTTTATAAGAAACAAAGTATAAGAAAGTATCAGTATGAGAATGCATGTGTCCCGAAGAATGGAATACTGTTATCACTCTTAACTACTTATAATAAAGGCTTATCTGCTGTGATCATCATAGCCCAATAAGAGACATCTGAGTCTTCTCATTGGTATGCTTCTCCTAAGGCATGGTAAAGCACAGGTCAGTCAGTCTGCATATTTTTTCCAATATGGAAAATGTTAGCCAACTTAGCCAGAACTTGGACTACTAAGACTGCCCTCCATGAGAATGGTGTTCCCTCTAGCTTTAGGATGGGAAGAAAATCACTCTACTTCCTGAGCACTAAGCTCGAAAGACTGCTCATATGTAGAATAGGCAGTGGGGTGCAGTAAGTAGCACACAAGACCTGAGGCTTAATTCTCCCAGACTTGAGCAGGAGCATGTCAATTTCTTTCCTTTCTTCTTCTGGAAAATGGGGTAAAGACTAGTATATCCTACCTCACAAAACTGTTGCAACAAAAGTTCTTTACAACCTTGAAGTACCATGCAGATATAAGCTACTATCTGTTTACTCTTGTAACCAAGAAAAACTTATGAAAAAATTATTCTGACCAAAAATAAATGCCAGATTTAACAATCACAATAAATTTTCTTGTGCTATGTGATGAATGACTAAACTTGTGGACTTTTCTACAAATTGTGGTGTCCCTCAAAGTCCTCCCTTCCTATAAGTCCTTTCTCACATCCTTTCTTTCCAGCATTCTCTCTATATTCTTGCTGAGGGAAGAGGGGTTGAGTAGCTATTCCCTGATGGCAGTTCCTGTCAATTGTCCTGGGTGCTACAGGATTCAAGGCAGTAATATTATAGACTATATAGTTATATATTACCTATGAAAGAACCAAGGAGGAGTGCGCTGATTACCTTTTGTACATTGCAAAGAAATAAAAGTGAACTTAAAAGTCTTTTGAAAACAGAAACCCATATTTTTAATATTCTGCCTGTGATTTGTAATCACCATGCTGGAGTGGAGAGAAGAAAGAATCAGACCAGAGGTAGCCTATCAGGAGAATGGGAACTGGCTCATCAATATCTGGTAGTCTTAAGGAAGAAGTCTTGTGTGCCTTGGTCCAAGACTCCCAGTGAAGTTCTCATAAGAGTTCAACCATAAACTACTAGTATTTTGAGGATGGTGGTTTGTCATCAAGATTTCCTTAACACCTGTTCTCTTAAAATGGGATCAGCAGAATATAAATTGGATCCTTTTTCCTTTTACCCTAGGGATCCCAGCTGCCGTTGGGATAAATTTGCTAAAATCAGGGAAATAAAGTGGGTACATATCTACACCAGAAAAGCAGATTATTGCAATGTGGACAGACACCTAACCAGATCAAATCTCTAGTCAGAGGAGATGAAGAAAAAAGAGAGAAAAAAGACATTTTCAGGACCAAAGAAGTTATCCCATTAAACATCTAGAAGATAGCTAACCTCTATTGCATTAGTTCAAAAGCATCTGTAAGAGGTTTAGATAAAAAGCCTCATTTGATTGCTGCTGTTCCAAATTAGTTTTTTTTAATTTAAATCCCTTGCTGATGCTTTTGAACTAACTTGATTCTTAAATGAGTCAAACCCTCAAAGAAGTCATTTTTCTGTTTAAAAAAAATTAATCAGGCCCCTGAGAAAGATATGAATATTGAATCTTTAGATGATTTTTTAAAAATGTAATATAAATGTGTCTTGCTGACATCTTGCCTTCAAGTGTGAACGTGGGATTGGTATTCTACATTTTAGCTTATGTCAGCTCTTAACAGATTGAAACAAAGAGCATCCATTCATCCAGAGGATTCAATTAGTGTGATGGAGAAGACTTTTTTTAAGGGTGGTGTTGGAATGAAAGGACTGAGATTAGGCCAGAGTAATCCAAATCATGTGATATTCTACCAGCCCTATACCTTACTTTTATGCTATACAAATCTGGCCCAAGTTATCTTTTGTTTTGGTAGGAAATATATGTTTATGAGAACATTTAAATGTGATTGCATATACATATATATTAACATGTAAAAAGGGGAAATTTACTAAATGTATACTTGATCTATACAAATATTTTAATCAAATTACTCAAATGGTACATTGGGATCTTGGCTTTATTTTTTAATGAATTATATCCTTAGTTTCCATTATGGGTCAGGGAGAAAGTCATTGTGAGGCTTATTTGCACCCCAACATAATCATTGATCAAAAATCAGAAATTCTTAGTTGCTTTCCAAATCAGTCACCACTTCCCTTCCAGAGTGGGCTGTCTGTGGGCATTGAGTTTGCCCACAGTATCTTTTTCTATATACTGAATATACAGTATGTCCACTCTCATGTCCTGTCTCCATGCTGTTTGGCACCAAAGAGGGAAGTCAGAGTACATCAGAGCAGACCACCCTAGGAGGGTAGAACAAGGATCCTCCCTCTTGGCTCCAGCTCCCTTTCTTATCCCCCCAAGAGTGGAAATAGGACACCCTGGCTGGAAAGGGAGTATCATTTACCTTCTCTGCACAACCCCAAAGTGTGAGAGGAGGGCTGCTGCTAGGTAAGCTGATTTCAGCCTGGACTCCAGTCTACTTCTTTTCTCAGCTTAGGAAGGGAAACTCTTTTGTTTCCAAAGGAGAGAACTCATCAGAGTATATCTGGAAAACTCTTGCATTTTTCTGTGATTTTAGTTCTCCAGCTATAAAACAAGGAGAAAAAAAATACAGAAAAAACATGGAAGCCTAGAATCACAAACTGTTAGAAGCTGAGAATCCTTAGGGGTCATCTAGCCCAACTGTTCCCCAACCCCCTTTTACAAAGGAAGCAACTGTGTGAGATGCAAGAGATTAAGTAGTTTCATAAGGTATAAAGATATTCTGAGAATGACTGATAGAGTCCTGCTCTCTTGACTCCACATCAATCCATACTGTGTACATATTTGTAAAGCTACATTTAAGATACTAAGATGAAAGTTTTCAGGTAACTGTTTTTTCTTTTTTACAATATAAGTTCCTGAAAGAAAGATTTATTTACATCAATTTACTGCTGAATTTGAGGCTGTGCTAGATTAAGTACTAAATAAAGCCTTGAACATGATAAGGTAGAGAAACTATTGAAAATTTCAGTAATCAAATAAGATGGTCTACATTTTTGTATGATTTCTATGCCTTAAGATTTTTGTGATTTTGTTGGGTGTGGATGTTCCCTTTACTGATACAGATTACAACCTCTTTGCATCTCCCTGGTAGGAGAGATAGGAATCTTCATAGGTGCCAGTGGCCAACCTTCTGATGAGCCTCAGACCTTAGTGGGATTGATCCCCAGACAATAGACCAACAGGTTATAATTTTCTATTTTAAATTTGAAGCCCTTCCCACTTGGCAGGACTTCCTAAAGATGGCATTCCACTGGCTTTCAAGAATATAAGATCATCATGATTAAGCATTGGAACAAGACTTTACTAGTTGATCTGCATAGATACCTTGGTTACCTTAATTTTACCTTAAGAATTTACCTTGAATAGCCATGACAAAATGAGATTCTCATCCCCAAAATGGTACACAGAGCTCTTGCTTTGTTTTCACAATTCAAGAATAAAAACATGGAGTCATCTCTCCATTAAATCCTAGTCTTCTTCTTTTTTCTCTTCTCCATCAATATTTCTTTTGTTCTACCCTGTCTACTTCAGTCCAGAACACACAGTCTAAGTACTCAACTAAGCTCCCACATAAACAGTTTGGTGGCATGAGATATACAGATAGATGGATAGATGGTAGATAGAAGGATAGATAGGTTAGACAGATGCATACGTACAGAAATAGATTCAGAGACACAAAAAGATAGATGTATACTTATTTTTTCCAGGAAAATGGTATTTATACTTTGACATTGCTTAGCGTTCTTGGCAGAGGTTCATAGTTATAAACATTACCTTCCAGGTGTTTCCTGTTGTCACTCCCCTTCAAGTTCTAGACCCTCCTTTAGGCTGTGAGCTTTAAGCTTATGGCTTTCCTAGCAAGGCCACCCAACTTATATAATACACACACACACACACACACGCACACACACACACACATACACATTTAGGTCAAGTTGTTGTGATTTTCTTCCTTTGGGTTCTCTTTTCTGGCTGACCCCAAGGGTTACTCCCTTTTCTAGCTTCTGATTAAAAGTACCACCTACCCAATCACCTCCATCATCAACCATGGCTTCCTTTATGTTGCAACTAAAATACTATCTTCTACAGGAAATCTTTCCCAGCTCCAAATTCTAGTGCTTTCCCTCCCTTAAGTTGGTACTGTTTATCCTGTGCATAGCTTGCTTGTGCGTATTTATTTGCTTGTTGTTCTCTCCATTGGACTGTGAATTCCTTGAGGACAGGAACCATCTTTTGCCTCTTTTTGCATCCCCAGTACTTAGCACAGGGCCTGGCATATAGTTGTTGTCGTTGAGTCATTTTTCATTAGTATCCCATTGTTCTTGATCCCATTTGGGGTTTTCTTCTCAAAAATGCTAGAGTAGTTTGCCATTTACTTCTCCGGGTCATCTTATTGATGAGCAAACTGAGGCAAACAGGGTTAAGTGACTTGCCCAGAATCCTATAGCTAGTAAGTATGAGGCCAGATTTGCATTCAGGAGGATTATTCTTCCTGACTCACTTATACAGGGTGCCACCCAGTTGCCCTGGCACATCATGAGCATTTAATAAATGTTTATTGACTGAGCCTCTTCCTGCCTCACTAGGAATCATATTTTCCACTTCTTTTCTCCAGGCTCTGTTCTTATAATTCCTAGGTTGTTATTTGTATTTACTATATTCTGAATTAGAGCATTCTATTTTCTTAATCCTTTTTTCTTCTTCTACCACCCATAAATTTCCCAAAATCCCCCTTCCTCATTCAAAACTACACTTCCAAATATAATCTATCCATCTGCTCTATCTGTACATCTCCTTCCCCCAGCCTAAGCTGTCATTTCTCCCTTTACAGTGTTGTCATTCATATAAAAATATTTATGACCTATATTTACATGTTAACAAAGAAACTTCGGATCCTTATTTTAGAGCATGCTGAACAGTTGACTATCACTTTGTAGAGTGGCGAATTTAGTCTAACTAGCCAACGTCCCTTGTTTTCAAGTTGATTTCCAAAAACAATTACCTTTTATAATACCAAGCATATTGCTTTGGATGATGTAATCAGGTGTCCACTACTAGTCCTTCTCAACCTTTCTTTGTCTCCTCCTTGGGAGTTGGATCAGAGGGTAATCTTTTCTTTGATTATAACCATTTGCTCCTTGCCCCCATCCTCTCTGGAGATTTAATCAATTGTTCCATTTTTTCAACAATTTTTTCACTTTTATCCTAGTAGAAATAATATGACCCTTACAACAATGCGGTCCCTTCTTCTTTGCTATGGAGTTTATATCAAACTAAAAATTATTCATTTTATAATAATAGTTCAAAGCACTCAGGAAAATGCCTAACATTCAAAAAGCAATTTGGTTGTTCTCTGTCATATATATGAAGCAAAATTAAGATACAAAAAATACTTAGACAAGAGAAAGGAGGAGATTGTATAACAGTACCCATCATTGGATAGCTTCAGGGGAAGCTGGGGAAAGAATAGACCTTTTGGAAATTCCCTCAGTCTTTGAAGAGGCATTATAACCAGAAGCACTTTAGTTTTTGTACTGAGATGACTATAAGGATCCAAGAGTCTACCTCAATATATCCCTCCTCTGTAGTATTTCATTCTTGTTCCTCCCTCCCCACTCCCCCCATGGGTGTATGTGTGTGTGTGTGTGTGTGTGTGTGTGTGTGTGTGTGTGTGTGTGTGTCTTTCCCTGTCTCTCTGTCTCTGTGTGTGTGTCTTTCCTTCTGTCTGTCTCTCTGTGTCTCTGTCTCTGTCCCTGTCTCAGTGTCTCTCTCTCTCTCTCTCTCTCTCTCTCTCTCTCTCTCTCTCTCTCTCTGTCTCTGTCTGTCTCTCTCTGTGTCTCTCTGTCTCTCTCTCTGTCTCTGTCTGTCTGTCTGTCTGTCTGTCTGTCTGCCTCTCTCTCTCTGTCTCTTTCTGTATCTCTCCCCCCATTCTCATCTCCCACCCTGCCAGGCTACCACTTCTTTCTACCTTGGCTTATCATTGCTGCTTAGCTCATGTAGTCACCTCTCCTCTTCAGTCCATTCTCCCATAAACCATATACTTTATTTATTCAAAATTCCCAGACATGACCAGAGTCTGTCATCTTGTTCAAAAATCACAATGGTTCAAACCACTCTTAGGGCAGAAGGAAAATGCTCATCCCTCTGAACTACAAATCCCAGAATACCAGTCAGTTCTCAAATCCCTATCTTATTGCCATGCTAAATTCAAAAGAAAAGAAACTTAGAAACAAGAAATATATGAACATTAGAATAATGAAGCATAGCACAGACTTGACCATTATTTGAGGAAATTAATCACTGATAATCCTGGGCTCATATAACGACCAAAAGAAATTGCTTTGCTCAATGGCAGGATTTTGCCTCAGTTGCCCAGCTAGTTTCTTTCACTTTTCCCTATTTGCATAGATAGACCCTGAAGGATTATATTAGTAACAATGAAAAGCAGACATCATCTATTTGTGAGGCATTTTTAAGTTTCCAAACAAAAAAGTCCATGGAACGTGCATGCATGTGTATATTTGTGCTGATCCATAAAGTACATTTCATTTTCTAACATTCTATATAAGGACAAAAACACTGGATTTTTTTCTAATTCACTTCTTTTGTAAGCTATTTATTTCATGTTGAAATCATTGCCATGCTCTGGACAAATGCCCATAGACACATAAAAACCACAAGTTAGAAAGAACCATCTTGTGACTGTTAAGTTAGAAAAAAAGAATCAGACTGAAAACTTGAATGCATTCCTATAAACTACAGCAAAGCTGCGCTCCTTGCCACACCCCACAAGAAAGGGACAATAAATGCCCTCTTTGAAAAATTCCTCGTCTCCTATTCCCTTGACTCAGACTTGCCATAAGATACTCAAATTCATCACTCATGTTTTTATCTATTATGATCATTTACACTTTCTTTACTTGATATAACATGATGAAATAAACCAACTCTGTTTAGAAACTATATTTTATTGCATTTATTTTACATTTAATATTTGGGTTACTCTTAAAGTTTAGGTTTGGTTAAGGTTAGAATGAAAATTTGGATTCTGAATTTGATGTACGTCAGAATCAGCCTTAGACTTGGAGTTTAGTGTAGATCTTTCCCCATATAAATTTAAACAGATATTTGTTTTTGTCGGTTTCAAAATTAGAGAGCTAATGACAAAATTAAAATAATGCCCTTATGTTTCTAGACCTTTTTCTCTGTATTCTACTTTCTTATTATCACATTTTCACTTCATAACAAACTCGTGAAGACTGCCAATAAATGCTGACATTTGCCAGTTTGAAACTTTATAAGTATGATTGTCTTATATATGCGGGCATTTTGTCTATGATAATATAAATGTTACATGCATCCATGACTTCTGGTTGTAACAGTAAGCACTCCACATACACAAGGGGACCTGCTACCACAGATTCTTAGATCAGCATTCATAAAAGGAAAGGCAACTTTTGAGGGGTTAACAATCACTTTAATCAAGCACATGTGTCATTCCTTTAGCCAAGCAATATGTCATTCACCTAATTCAGGGGAGTCAGAACCCTGAACTTCAAAGACAATACAGAGAAATCAAAGAACAACAGACATGGCTTCCTTTGCCTGACCATCAACAGACAGGTCCAACTGTCTGATCATAGTTACTGAGAGGGAAGCACTGACATTTGGGTTTTCCAAGCTGGGGGGCTCCTTAGCGGCTTTTCAGAGTCCCCATCTGGCCAAACAAACACTTTCAGTAAGCTCCAAAGTAAAACCTCACAGTCAGAGTCTTTATACACTTTTCAGAGCCAGAGGACATAGCCCTCTGACCCAGTGCCTCAATAGAAAAAACGAAAGATACTTGGGACCCTCCTACAAAACACCTCCCCTAATCAAGCTTGCCTCAAAGCGCAGGCCCATCAATGAGTGGGGAAGATCTTTAATCACATTATTTAATCAGAGGCACTTTTAGTAAAACAAATACAGCAAAAGATTCTAATTTGATTGCCATCACACTCATCATATGTATGTATATATGTATACATACATATATGTGTGTATATACATGTATACATACATATATACTTACATATATATGTATATCACCTAATGAAATGCAGTGTTAATGCTGTAACATAATTTAGATTCTTGTTAAAAAATATTTTCTCAGAGCATGTTTAAAAACTTTAATCTTATGGTACTGTGCTAATTTGAATGAATTTCTGGGGAGATCATTTACTTTAAACCTCCTTGTGATGTGGAGGCAAATCTAGACTCTCAAAGATGGTGATGATGGAATGGCAGCTCTGGGAGGGTCTACCAACTAGGAAAGCTTTATCTTTGTGCCAGGAAATAGACTGTATGTCTGGCATCAGAAGATACACTTCATCCCTCAGTAAAACGTAAGCTCTTTAAGGGCATCAACTGTATTTTGTTTTGTCTAGAATAGGGCTTCTTAACTTTTTGGTGCCATGAAATCTTTTGGCAGTATGATAGTGCTATGGACCCCTTCTCAGAATCATGATTTTAAACGTATAAAATAAAGAGCATAGGATTAAAAAGAAAGTCAGTTATATTGAAATATAACTATCGATTTTTTTAAAAGCCCAAGTTCCCAGCTAAGATCCCCTTGCTAGAATATAGGACAGTACTGACATTTACAAGAACTTAAGAAAAGTTTATTGGATTAGATCAAGGTTGGGGAACTTGTGGCCTCAAGGTCACATATGGCCTTCTAGGTCCTTCGGTGTGGCCTTTTGACTGAGTCCAAGTTTTACAGAACAAATCCTTTTATTAAGGGGATTAATAAAGTCAATCAGTCAAAGGGCTTCATGTGAGGACCTAGAGGGACACATGTGGTCTTGAGGCTGCAGGTTCCCTACTCCTGATATTAGCCTATTAAAGTTCAGAGAGTTTCCTTATCCTGGCAAAGAGAAGATTTGGTGAGGACATGATAGCTGTCTTCAGGTATTTGAAGGGCTTATATACAGAGGGACTGGACTTTTTCTATTTGACCCCAGAGTTAAGCAAACTGAAACTGAAATTAAATGACTTGCCCAGAATCAAGCAGTTAATATATGTGTAAGATAAGATTCGAACTCAAGCCTTCCCTATTTCAAGGTGAACACTCTATCCACTGTACCACTTAACTGTCTCCTGTTAAGTGTCTCAAAGCATGGAAATTGCAATCCAATAAAATGAGATCAAAAGAACCCCCAAGACTCTTCCCCTCTTCCTTCTCAGGCAAGGTCTCTCTATACAAGTGCTCTGAATTCATTCCTTTTACTCCAGTCATCTCTAATAAAAAAAACAAAGCTAATATTAAAGGAAGAGCTATTGTATTCAATAAATCATGTATGTTGTGGTTCTAATCTAAATTGATTTTTCAAAAGCCTTTGGAAGTTCCTAAAAGTTCAGCTTTGGAGGAAAATGATTTTAAAAATGAACACAAATTGAAAATGGAGAACTCAAAATGTCACGTCAGTGTGGTGAAAGACAGAAAAATAAACTGAAATGCAAAGGTCAGACACACCAGTCAGGTTGGACAGCCCATCAAATTACCCTGATTTACCAGGACAGTGATGATGGCAACTGCCGTACAATCTTAGCTAGGCATGATTTTCTGCTTCAGCTTCCTCTGTCATCCTATATATTGCTTCTGAATGCAGGACTCATTTCAAAGTCAGGGGGGAAAAGAAAGCAATTATGTTAATTGAGCCCAGAACTTGGGCACACTTGTCAAACCAGCTAATTCATCTCAGGTGGTTAGTTCAGTAATGCTTTCTGCAGTTCTAATACTAGAACTCATTTTCCAATTGTTTCTTTTTACAGGGCAGGCAATTGGATGATCAGTCACACAATAAACCAGATGTTGGGATTTTGAGTCTAACTGACGTGTGGGCAAGAATTCAAGAATCTAAAGCTTCTATATATTTTTGAAGGCTGACCTTATAAATAGGTGAAGTAGGTGTTAGATTGTTAGGCATGATTTGGCGGTGGCCCCCAGATTTTTCTCCTAATTCCCATCTCAGTTAATACTTAAAGGGGATGGTAGTGAGTTCAAATAAAACAACATATGTAAAATACTTTGCAAATGATAAAATGCTATATTAATCCTAGTTATTATCGTTGTAAAGAGACCATGTGATAATTGGGGACACATGACTAGAAAATGTCAAGGGCAGCAGAAGTGGGAAAGGAGTTTCTAAAAGATGAGGAAACCGAGGCAAATAGATTTAAGTGACATTCATGGTCAGACAGTAATCCAAGTAAGTTTCTGAGGCAGTTGTACTCAGGTCTTAACTGTAGGCCCAACGCTCTACCCCATGTGCTATCTAGTTGCCTCAACAAACATTTATCAAGCATCTACTATGGTCAAAACACTGTGCTAGGCACGAAGAGGGACACAAAGTTGAAATAAAATACAATTACTGCAGTGAAGAAACTCACATTCTAGAGAATTTGTAAGAGCAAATAGGGCAAGTTAGTAGCTGGAAGATTATAAACCAAAAGCTTTCTCCAAAATGAATACATGATGGTTTTATGTCACAGTGGAGAGTATTAGAGTCAGGATGACCTGAGTTCAAATATGACCTTAGACGCTAACAAACTACACAACTCTGGACAAATCACCTAATTGCTGTCTGTTTCCCTTCCCCCATCTATAAATCTATAATCTGTGTAGATTATTCCTAAATTTATATTTTAGTCTGAAATTCTCCCCTGAGCTTCAATGTCACATCTTCATTTACCTTTTGGATAGCTCCATTGATAGATCAGTTATACCTCAAACTCAACATATCTCAAATAGAATTCTTCATTTTTTCCATGAAAATTTTCCCCTCCTCTCAACTTCCCTCTTTCTACCTTTTTTTCTAGCAACTCGGGTTCAAAGATTTAGAGTTAGTGTACTCTTCCTAATTCACGATCGCTATATCTAATCAGTTGATAATACTGCTGGGAAACAGTAATGAATTAATCTCCAATGAATAGATCTGATCAGTTCACTTCATTTCCATAACTACTCATTGCATATAAGATAATATACAAACTCCTTGACCAGGCAGTCAAGGTACTCTGTGGTTTGGCTTCAAATGAACTTTTGTGGTACTCTCCCCTATTTTCCAAGCAAATTGTACTATTTGGTTTTTTTCCTGTGTCATCCTGTTCTTTCCCAACTCAGTGACAACATAGACTTTTTCAAACCTGAAATTGATTATCCCTCAATATCCCCAATCTGTACCTATTGACATCATTAACATTTCATGAAGCCTTCTTTCCAGCAAGATAGGCGCAATGTAATAGAGAAGGAAATGGCAAACCACTGCAGTATCTTTGCCAAGGAAACCCCAAATGGGATCATGAAGAGTTGGACATAACTGAAAATGACTCAACAGCAACAAAATGGAAAGAGTACTGTATTTATTATTATAGAACTCAGGTCTAAGTTCCAATCTGTATGACCTTGGACAAGTCTCAATATATTCATTTGTAAAATGAGAAAGTGGACTTACTGATTCCTAAAGTGTCTTATTTCACATCTATAATTTTACCTTGTTCAATTGAATTTTCTAACAATTATTTCAGTATATGTATAATTTTTTGCAATTACAATTGAGAATGTTACATTCCATTTTGTATCCCCAGTGCCTAACACAGAATAGGCACTAAGCAAATTGTTTTTAATTGAAATTAGTGGCAAACCAACTTGGAGATTACCTTGTTTCCTACAATTATTCTCCAGAAAAGGAAAATAAAAGTCAGAGAGATGATATGTGAGCTGGATTACACTCTTCCCTTTTCACAATTTCCCCATCTTGATTAATCTTCTAAATCTAGAAACAGGTAGAATCTTCATTTAACTGTCTCCATGAAGAACAAGAGACAGAAATACTTCTTCAGTTCTACTTCAAGAGAGTGTTAATGTGCCTGAGAAAGGGATGTTTGGGATTTTAAAAATAGCACTACTGCTCCAGGAATTAATAACAAAGAAAACTGGTTTTTTGTTGAAATAGAGGAGGGTATAAGAATCCAATACTTAAAAGAAAATTCTGTCTGTTGGTAATAAAACTAGTAGGTGTCAGTATTTCTCTCTCTATGGCAGGTGTTCAGACTACTTAGTTTTTATGTCAGTCTAATGTTTATTTTGCTCTAAGATTTTCTCTGGAAAAAAAAAGAGGCATTCCAAAATCGTTGCTCCTTTTCCCTCCTTAAATTCATACCATACCACTTGGAAAATATATGCTTTCAATGTTATATGTTCATCTTTTTTTTTTTTTTACAAAAGCAGGACTTTAAAAATGCTGTCTTTAAAAGTTATATGAAATGTCTTTAAAATTTAGTTGTAAGCAACAAATATTCTTTCTCAAGGATTTTTTTAATTAGCTTTTTCCTCAGTCAGATTATGGTCTAGGCCATAATCTAATAGTTTTACTGGTTTTGATGAAAGATGCTATTCAGAATGTTGCTGATCATTAAACTGTCTCAGCATCTATTTGGCTCATTTGGAATATTTTTTAAGTGGATTGTTCTTATTTTTGATGATACCCAGGTTTAGTATAAGACCCTATGGTCCAGCTGGGGAAAAAATCTTGAATTTAAGTAGTAGCTCTTCCATTAATTGGCTATGTGACCCTAGGAAGTCAAAACTTCCCAAACCTTCAGTTTCCTCATCTGCAAAATGAGCAGATTTCAACTAGACAATCTCCAAGTTCTCTTCCAGTCTGACATACCAAGAGCTCCTACTTTGGAACTTTCAGTTCCCTTAGGTCCCTTGGGATTTAATACTGAATACCAGAGACTAATTCATCTTGGTGTGCTGGAACACTCTCACATTGAAATGCCAACACAGTAAGTAAATAGGGTACTTTCTGGTAAAAGTCTTTCAACAAGGCTTCAGAATGCTTGCCCACGAACTAGGGCTTCAGTCTGGCTAATAATTGTGGGTGGTGTAGCCTAATGACACTTTCTCAGGAAATAGTTCCTTAAAACTGACATTTCCAATGAGAAATATAGTGAAAGCAGTCTGTAAACTGTCACATAAAGGTAGGCTCTCACTATTGTTTGCCCTCCTCTCCCTCTGTTTTATTGATACAAAGCTTCTGGTGAATGGACACTTTCATTATATGTGGGAGACAGTATGTATTCCAGTTTCCCTTGGGTCATTATTCTCTTTGACTAGACTGAGTATCTATTATTGTTCTGGGGAAATAGCTGCTGCTGGAGTTATTTGGTTGTGTTGATTTGGGAAATAGAAGAAATGGGAATGGATTGTGGTGGCTCTCCACCTCCACCCCCCCAGCATTTTGTGCTCTTTAAACCTTGCAAGGTAATTAACTAATTTAACATCCAAATCCTTGCTTTTGTGAATTTTTCTTTACTTCAACAAGCTAGTCCCTGAGAAGATTTGAAGGCCTGGACTCAAAGTAATACAGCATGTTGGAAAGAGCACTCAAATTAGAGTCAAAGGACCTGGGTTCTAATCTTGTCTCTGTCACTGAATGCCTCTTTGACCTTGAATAAGTCATTTTCTGTTTGAGTTTCAATTCCCTAATCTATAAAATGGAGTTGGACTCAATGATCTCCAAAATCTATGATCCTAAAGTAAGCTTTGATAAGATAAAGGGAGGAGAAAATTGTGCTACTCCCTTAGGAGATGACAATTCTGAGTTGGGTATAAATATGGGGGCATTGGAGTGCATCACACCTTGGAGTGTGGAATGCCAGAAAGAGATAAGCAGGGAAAAAGATGCCAATGATAAACTTAACTTAGGGATATGTACTAGATCTGTGATCTCACTGGTATAAGAAATTTGTAGATGAGAAAGCTTCCTCTACTGCTACAGTTTAGCACCTTCTCAAAAATGTATAGTCTTAGAGAGTTGCCTAGAATATTGAGCAGCAAAATGAGTGGCCCCAAGTCATACAGCCTGGGTGTGTCAGAGGTAGGACTCAGTCCCAATTCTATTCTGTTTCTGAGTCTTCTTGCCTCTCTTCTCACTGTTGTTTCAGTCCTGTCTGACTCTTCATGACCCAATTTGGATTTTCTTGGCAAAAGATACTGGAGTGGTTTGCCATTTCCCTCTCCAGCTCATTTTACAGATGAGGAAACTTAGGCAAACAGGCTACAGTCACTTGCCCAGGATCACACAGCTAGTAAGTGTCTAAGGTTGGATTTGAACTCAGGAAGATCAGACTTCCTGACTCAAGGGATGGCACTCTATCCACTGCACCACCTAGCAACCTCTATCTCTTACCTTAGTTCACCATTTTACCTTGAAATAGTCATTTTATAGTAGGATAGGAAGCATGGATAGGAAACCTTATAATTCTTCTTATTCTACTTTTAAATTACATACTAATGCGTATGATACAAAACTAAACAAAAGACAGTCCTCAGGTTGCCCCCTGAATTCCTTATTTTGATCATTCCAGAGAGACACAAAGTGATATATGTGACAAGGCAATTAGATGATCAATCAGTTCAAAGTCACAAAAAACACAGCATGGCTCTGATATGAACTAATTAATAATTAATAAGCAGACAGATAGATAAATGAATGATTAAATGGACGAAAAGCAGCTGCTCTATAACACTTGAAACACATTCAGTTCAGTTTGATTCAATTCAGTTAACTAAATGCTTGCAACGTACTTGGTACTACTTTAGGCTCTGAGAATCCAACAAAAATAAAAAGATTCCTTACCCTCCAGGAGTTTACATGCTACTAGAAGCTGAGTGAAATCTACCACTGGAAGAGCCTGTCACAGTATTCTGCATTTTTTGGTTCACTCTGTGTACTGAAATATTCAATATTTTAGATTTTTAAAAGTTTCTTGTACTGTAAGATTTCTTTTCTTCAAACTTCCAATTTGGTAGTCAGTAGAAAAGTACTTAAGCTTTTAAGAATAGGTGAGAACAAATGATAATTGGGTTATTCCTTTAAAAAAGAAGAAGAAATAAGCAACTGATTTACACTGGAGACTCCTTTCAGAGATACTCACCAAGGAAATATATTCACACTCTGCTTCAACAATAGTACTTCCAATGCTTTAAGACATTTCCCTATTTTAGATTTCATTTTTAAATTAAAAATCTATTTTCTCTCCTTCCCACTCCCCTTTCCATTAGGGGGGGAAGAAAAATAAACTCTTTTAACAAATATATATAGTGAAACAAAACAAATTTCTACATTAGCCATGTCTCAATCTGTACCCTAAGTCTATTCCTTCCCTGTTAAGATGTGGATAGCATACTCCATTATTAGTCCTCTGGAATGACAGTTAGTTGGTCAGAGTTCTATCTTCCAAAGTTGCCTATGTTTAGCGTACAATGTAGTTATTTTATAAATTGTTCTCCTGGTTCTTCTCACTTTACTCTGCATCAGTTTATGCAAATCTTCCCAGTTCTCTCTGAAACAGTTCCTTTTCTTATCAGACGATAGCATTTCATTACATTCATATAATTTGCTCAAACATTTCTTTCCCCATATTTTACTGTAAACTCAGGGGTCTGCAATGATTGTAGCCAGAAGAATATCCAAAAATCACTGCTATATGCTTTGATTTTACACATCGACGCAGGTGTAATTGGACATCTGGGGAATGAAAACCATCTTAAACAAAAAATAAAGCCCTAGATTAATGGGATTTAGGAAACAATCTAGTTACCCAATCATGTCTTACCTCTCCTTCCCACCTCTGGTACCAATTCCTTCATGTTCCTACACCACATTGTAGACAATCAACCTCACATCTTAAACTACTACAGACCCCAAAGTAAGAAGTTATTTACTGTCTCTAAGCTTATTGTCTGACTCGTAACCTATATGAACATGGAGAGGGGAGAAGGGGAATTAAGTATATTTTAAAGTTCATTTCAAATATTACCTTTTCCATGAAACCTTCCCCAATCTCCCCAGCTGGTTTTGACCTTTCCTTTTTCAGAGCTTACAAAGTACTTTGCTTAGAATTTATCATATGTTATTTTTATATTACTATTATCTATTTAGCCTACTTTTTAATCAATGAATCAATAATTTAGTAAGTGCCTAATGTATACTATATATGAAACTATAAATTCCCTGAGGGCAGAGATCATATCAGATTCAATATCTGATGCTTGCCACAATTGTACAGCATAGCCATTTAATAAATTTGTATTAAATTCGAAATAATAGATGTAAAGCATTTTCCTAAATTAAAATGCTATCTAAATTTAATATTCTGCAATTATCATAATTAGGGTTTAAAATAAGAATATTGCTTTCTTATATCTAGACTATTATACATAGATAGATCTATTATCTCAATAATAAATCTGTAAGAACTGACATTTTAAGAAAGAGAAGATATCCTAAGCTAAAATCATTTTTATCCCAGAGCACCCCCTGCAACATTTTTTCTACTCAGGAAAGTTTGTTGACATAGACAGAAGTCTGAGACTTAGACAAAGTCTCACACTTTGACCTGTCTCTCATTCCACAACTTTTATCCATATGTCTCCCTCCCACCTCCTCTCAAATGCTGTCAAAATGTGTTTCCATGCTGACCACAGTTCTTCTGAAATCCTTGTGAAATACTTTAATCACTTTCTCCCTTGACTATTGCAGTTTCCTCTTTTGTAGTCTTTCAAAATCCTTGCTTTTGAAAATTTGCTTGATCCACAAATTGTGGCCAGACTGCCTTTATGAAAGTGAGCCTCTCCCATTTTTCCCCTATTTATTCAAACACCAAGTGGAATCCTAACCCACCCTTCTGGTTCTTTACTGATGGGTGCACACCACAATCTCCTCATAGAATCATGGGATCATAGATCAGCCAGAAACAGAATAGACCACAAGAGGTCACCTGATCCAGCTCAAGTCTGGATAAAGAATTAGCTTCATATTACATATGAATTTATTTCAATCCAGAGAAACCAAATGACTTGCTCAAAGTCACACAACTAGCAATCTCTAAATAACCCTCTTCCCTAGTTATTTTATGTAGCTGGCTCCACTACATTTCTGTTTTCTGGGTCTTGATAGGCTTTCTCTTGGACTTGCCTCTTTGCCATTGAGCATCCTTCTATCCACTGCCTTCTTTACCATTTCATTTTATGGCTGAACTGGTAAAGTTCCTAACATCATTACAGAAAAAAGAAAAATGTCTTCTCAATGAATTAATCATCCTTTGGTGTATCTGGTGAATTCCTCTTTCCATGCTCTTCTCATTGAACTCCTTCTGTAAAGGAATGAGAAATGGGACAGGAATTCGTATAGATAAGACACTAGATAAGAAAAAACCTGCCTGTACTATTTCCCCCATGGAATCAACAGGAATTTTCCCTATTTTTGTACTTTCATAAAAACAACTCTACAGACTCCATAATCAATCCTTAACTCCTATTACCTCCAGTTCATAGAACATTCTCTTTTCCTCCCTTTCCAACATCATTTCATAATACTCCCCATTATATCTCCTTTGTAGTCAAACTGGCCTGCTGTATCTTCCCCAAATACATTTGATTCCCCACCTCTGTAGGGAAGTTACTCACTGTCTTTGCAGAAATTGACCTCTGGAATGTACTCGTCATCACATGTATATCCAAGGACTTTGCTTATACCCTTCCCCTCACCTCTAGCCATCATCACTGTTTACCTTTTGAAGTGCCTTTGGATTACCTTTTGTACATATTAAGCCGCTCCTCTAGAATGTAAACACCTTTGGGACAGGGATGACTTCATTGTTGTCTTTGTATTTCTAGCCCCTGAAACTGTCTTTCATATAGAAGACAATTAATAAATGTTAATTGAATTTTTCTATCCCTCCACAGCAACTCTAGAATTTAGAACTAGTGTCATTCTCATCAAATGATTGTTGTCTCAGAACAGTATCCTACTCTAGCACCTGTTTCATCTACTCGCTTTTCTTAGATTGTATCCTCTTCAGGGTGTATATGTATGTATGTGTGTGTGTGTGTGTGTGTATTTATATATTTATATTTATATACGTATACATATAACATACACATACATATATACATATACACACATACATAGACTTACACACACACACATATTTTTTAAGTAAATGCTCAGAAGCAGATTCATTCAGCCCTGTTCTCTCTCCGTATACATGTTACACCTATCAATGACATTGGGTCATCAAGTGTTTGAGGATATGAAGGACATTTTCATATTCCATCACCATGGTGTGCTAGAATCAGATCTAGAGCTAAAAGAGACCTCAAAAGCCATCTAATCCATGCCCTTCATTTTACAGATGAGGAAACTGAGATTCAGGAAAGTTAAGTGAATTCCCTAAGATTACACTGTATCAGATGAAGACAGGGAAAATGGCAAGAAGACAGATCACTATAACATTGTTGTGTTGATGACAAGAGAGAAGGATATTCTCTCAGTTCAGGCAGACCAAAAGCTTTCCAAGAAGCCATGACTCCAGCTTAGAAGATCAGAAGTGAACCAAAGTGTCATAGATTATGAAGAATCACCTCTTAGCTAGGCTACTGCAGTAGCCGTAGAGTCCTTGCCTCCAATCCCTCAACACTCCAAATCCATCCCCAATTCAGCTGCCACAGTTTTGGTTTTTATTCCTAAAGGGCAAGCCTGACCATGTCACATCTTTACTCAACAAATTTCAATGGTTTCTTATTGCTCCTAGGATGGAATATAAACTCTTTATCTTAACTTTTAAAGCCCTTCACAACCTGCCAACAATCCACCTTTCCAAACTTATTCCACATTATTCCTCTTCCCATATTTTTCAGTCCAGTGTAACTATTCTTCTGGCTTTTCTGTCTTCCATCTTTGCACTGATTAACTCCCATGCCTGGAACCAACTGTTAAAATTATTTGTTTCCTTCAAAACTCAGCTCAGGTGACAATCTAGTCCTCCTCACTCCAAAAGAAGTGTACTATGTTTATTTTAGTTTTGTATATTCTTATTTATGTATCTGTTGTCTCTCCTCATAGACTATAAGCTTCTTGAGGTTAGGGACTATGTCATTCTTGTCTGCGTATACAAAGAACCTGGCACATAGTTTATAAGTGCTTGCTAATTGACTGAAAAATATAAATAGGGTGATTTGGAACAAAATCATAAGCACCTTGTGTATGTTTGTTATAGACAATTTTGTGAGACCCCTTCGTAGTAAGATTTTTTTCATTATCCACATCTGTTTCACATCTGTAGCCTTTCTAGTTGCATCTGTAATGTAACGGCAATGGTGATATCACAAGTACCACTCCAGGCCCTGAATTCTGAGTATTCAGACCAATTGAAGAAAAATGGGGATCTAGAGCATAGGATTGGGGCACAGAGGAAAATCTATAAAGAACAAACTGGAAAAAGTTATGTGCAGCTCTCTAAAATCTCTTGGGACCAGCAGAGTCCAGATATATTACAATAAATACATCTGGCAGGTCAGAAGGTCAAGTTTTCAGGTCAGTAACCATTAATTCATCTGTCAGACATTTTATCAGTATTAAATCTGTAGTCTACCTCCAAAACATTTATTTTTACTCTATTCTGAAAAGGTATGCGAATATCCTAAGATATTTGGGTCTGAAGTTATTACTATGTTCATTCTTTGGACACTGAACACAGTATAAGATTAGACATAGGAGCAGCTCAGTGGTCTGGCAAAATGTTTTCTTGGTAATGCCTCTAAGTCTGGTAATTTTCTGTTAAGCCCATGCAACATCCAGGAGTGAGTTGGTACCACCTTGCACCAACTCACTAGAACCAATTGTCAGATTTCAGTGTGAGAGTTTATACGTCAGAAATCAGCAAATACTACACATTGAAGCTTGCTTTATTGTTTTGTTGTCTAGACTCAAGAAAGTGATGTAGAAAAATGTTAATAATGCAAATTAAACTTAAGAGTATATATCCCATGTACACTTTTTTTTGGAAAGTCAATCATTAAACACTTATCAAAATACCCCTTGAATATATCTAAAATAATGAAGTTGAATGTATCTCTGTGAGGCAATCTACCACGTTCCTGAGAGCCAGATACAATGCAGAAACTTTATCCTTATGTAAACAGGGAGAAAATTAATAAAGATACTGTAAGTTGTAGGAAATGACAAAGACTCATTCTTGAGGGACATTTGAAGGATTTGTCATGCAAAAATGTGGGTCAGATGTGCAAAAAAAGGGGAAAGCTTCCATTGACTGTTTTTTTTAAAGTTATTCAGCCAAATATCATTAGTGGTCTCTTTTATAAACTCTTTGTTCAAAAGCAAGTAAAAAGAACATGACCTAATTCTTCTTTAAAATAAAGTGAGAAAGACAAAAAAAGGCAAATATTTCCTGTTATGATATAATCAGAAAATCTTTTGGTGTTAGTATATTTCCACTCAATCTTATTAATACCATATTTTCATAACTCAAGTTGTTTTCAGTTTAAATTTGCAAAAGAAGGCATTCTGTTCCTCCTCACAGAGAATTATGTGAACATTTCAGTGCTACTAAGCATAAAAGAATGCTCCATTGACAATAGCAAAATTGGGAAAACTAGACTATGGCAAATAGCTTGAGGCAAAGACATCAAGTATATGTAAATATGGCCATATGTCAAAAAAGCACCAGCATGTTACTTTCAGTAACAACAATGTTTATCACACTCTAGACCAAAAATATTTGACAATCAATATTTCATTTAAATCATATGCTACTCTGTCCAATAAGCAAGAAGTCTGTGTCTTCATGATGTTACATGATGAACAGCTGAAAATTTTCAAATACAGCCAAAGAATCAGATAGTTTATCCCATTTTTTCTCATTCCTACCCCCATATGATAAGATTAGTTAACTGGATACATCTGTTTCAGTTGGCTAAACTGATTCAGGTTGTGTTTCAAAGAAGAGGAAGAACATTCAATCATGTTGACTCATCCATCAATAGACAATCAAGTCTTCGATACTGGGGTTTACAAAGGAGATGCTCCAAAAAACAAGAGAACTGGTTGGTGATCAACTAGAATGATAGAGTGATTGATCCAAAAGTGCAATGATCCTGCCTGAACTCCACAATCTCTTACTTTACTTCTCTTTTGGTCTACAATAGTATTTTTTTTCTAGCAAAGAGTATCTGACAGCAAAAGGTAAAAAGTAAATTTATCTTTTAGTTTGGTTCATTCATGTCAAAGGTGTTTAAAGTTAATAACTTTCGAAAGTATAGCTAGGTGATTGAATGGATAGAGCACCAGGCTAGAGTGAGGAAGACTCATTTTTGTGAGTTCAAACTCAGTCTCAGACACTTTCTAGCTGTGTGATTCTGGGCAAGTCACTTAACCCTGTTTGCCTTAGTTCCTCATCTGTAAAATGAGCTAGAGAAGGAAATGGCAAAATCACTCCAGTAAATCTGCCAAGAAATCCCCAGTCAGACACAATTGAAAATGACTGACTGAATGAATAACTTTTTAAACACTCAGTTTGCATGTAACTATATCTCCCTGATCTGTATTCCTTTAGATCAACAAACATTTATTAAAGGTTTACTACATGCCAGGTACTGTGCTATGTGCTAGAAATACAAAAAACAACCAGCCTGCCTTTAAGGACATCTTGGCTATTGTCTACATGGATTAGTGGAAAGTAATTTTTCTGAGTCACAGGGCTATATCACTACAATGCTCAGTGTTGTTGTATCTTCCTCTCCCCAGGCAGGCCTGTGCTGAAAGCACCTTATCTGTCCTATATAGACTTCAGTCCTCCAGGAAAGAGATTTCCCAACCCGTCTCAGTAACCTGTTCCCATGTGTAATAATCTTTATCAGGAAATCCTTCTTTTTATCAGATCTAAATCCTTCCTGCAGCAATTTAAACCCCTTTCCTCCTGTTCTCTCTTTGGTAGACCAGGAGAACAGCTGGTCACCATCCTGTATATAATATAGCTTCTTAGTTGAAGATTGTTATTAGGTCACCCCTCTTAGCAATTCTATTCTAAATTCTAACCTTTCTTCATAGGTCCTGTTTTCCAACCCCCTAATCATCTTCCATGATCTCTTCTGAACTCTCTCCAAAGTCTAGATATATCTCCTAAGATGTGAAATCCTGAACTGGAGAGTATACTCTGGTGTGAATCTATCTGTCTAATGCTGAATTGAAGAAAAGGCCATTTATTAATGGCTGTCTATTTTTGTAGAAGGCATCAGCATAAGCCCTCAACAATCTATGGAGTTTGATGCTAAAATAGCATACACATCAAAGTAGAGGAAGCATATCCTTTTTGTCTTAAACTTACAGCTTTGTAAGACTACACCTAAAAAAGTCCATACAAGCTTTTCAAGATGTGTCTCAAACTGAGAAATAGCACTGCTCAGTGACAAAGGGGGAGAGTTCCTATGCTCTAAAATCTAAAGAGAGCCTTCTCTCTGATTCTTAAATGATTTAATGTAGGAAAGTCTGGGAAATGGGTCAATTCAACTCAATTATATGAAGAGTGATAGAAAGAATTGGGTATTTTTATCCTGGAGAAAATTGGAAGGAGGAGAAGTAAAGGGAAGAAGGACTTGGTAGCTGTCTAGAATAGATTTGATATCAGGAAAACTTTCCTATAAATTAGTTCTCTCCAAAAGTAGAAAGGATTATCTAGAGAGTCAATGAGTTTCTCCTCCTTGAAGGACTTCAAGCAAAGGTTGATCAACCATTTATTTGCATATGGGTTAGACTAGATGGCTGTGGAGGTCCCTTTCAGCTTTCAAATTAGGTGACAATAGGTGTGTGTCAATGGGCAATTTGGGAAACAATGTGGCTTAGTGGAAAGGCCATAAGAATCAGCAGATCTGGGTTTACATCCTGTCTCTGATGCTTATCCTGTGTTACTTTGATCAAATCACTTAACTCCTCTGAGCCTCAGCTTCCACATTTGAAAAATAAGAACAACAATCCTAATACACATGGTATTCACCATTGTTGTAACGGTGCAGCAATGTAATGGAGCTAGGTGGTACAGTGCGTAGAGCATCACATCTGGACTCAGGAAGACCTGAGTTCAAATCCAGTCTGAGACATTTACTAGCTGTGTGACCACGGGCAAGTCACTTAACCCTGTTTGCCTCAGTTTCCTCATCTGTAAAATGAGATGGAGAAGAAAATGGCAAACCACTCAAGTTTCTTTGTACCAAGAAAATCCCCAATGAGGTCATGAAGAGTTGGGCATGACTGGAACTACTAAACAACAACAAGGCATATAATAATGATAGTTCTAACATTTATGTAGGTCTTTCAGGCTTGCAAAACACTTGCCAAATATGTAACGCGCATGCACACTAATAACCAGTTTACCATGACACATGCTAACTGGTGACAAAAATACTAATTAGACTTAGCCTTTTCAAAGAATCCAATCAAACTTCATTAATCAGTGCATGCCAATAGCATAACCAATGCCCCACTCTAAGAGTAAACTACCACTCTGAGTCAGAGGTTTTTTCATACCAGATTCACACCAAGGCTTCCTCTCTGGTCCACGGAGGCTGTGTGTCTCCTTCTGAGATCATCGTCATCTGGCAAGTCTCTGAAAATTAACCAATCAGCACTGCCCTCCAGCGAGCACCAGCTGGTCCAGTCCCAAGTGTGGGAGAGAGAAGAACCAGTCCCAGGCGTGACCTAGGAGTTAGCCCCTGCTCTGGGGCCTCCTGTGGCTTTCTTACAGTCCTGCTTGGGGCTGTTCCTGAGTTGTTTACTATATAAATGAATTGGTAGTTTACTCCATAAATCACCGACAAAGTTGTTTATGATATTATTTTCACTGGTGGACTTTCTTATCAGACGGAACACATATGTTTATCACTTATTTCAGAACACATGCTTATGGCACCATTCCACACAAGGGCTTATCTTACTATTGAAAAAGAACATACGCATTCAACTTACTCATAACAACTCAATCACCAAACAAAATGGAGTCAGTCATGCTAAGTCGTCAAACTTACTCCTGCTGTCTGGGAATAAGTAATAAAACTTTCACTAAAAATTATTGTCTCATTTTATCCACACAACAACCTAGGAGGTAGGTGTTATTATTTTCTCCATTTAGCAGATGGGGAAACTGAGGCAGGCAGAAGTAAAACATCTTGCCAAAGGCCACACATCTGGTGTCTGAGGCCAGATTCAAACTCAGGTCTTTCTGACTCTATACCACCAAGCTTGCTATATGTGAAGGACTTTACAAACCTTAAAGTGTTACATAAAATGTCAGTTATTATTATTGCTAATAATTCTACTATGGATGCAGCTCTGTGTTAGGTATTAAGTATTAAAAAACAGATAAGATGTGCTCTTTGCCTCTGTGAAGTTAGTAGAGGATTGAAGAGAAGTTTATAATCCATTTAGAAATAACTATATGTAATGTGAAATGAACATTTTTAAAGTCCAAGGGACTTTAAAGCACCTCTCAAGCACAGGAATTGGGGAGCAGCAATCAAAAAGCATTTACTATGTACCAAGCAATGTCTGTGATAATGACAATCATATTAACTAACCCTTACATAGCACTGCACTTTGAAATTACTCTCATTTGATCCTTACAACAATCCTGGAAGGTAAGTGCTATTATAATTCCAATTTTCCAGATGAGGAAACTAAGGCAGAAAAATGTGAAGTGACTTGCCCAGAGTCCCACAACAAGGAGATGTGTGAAGCTAGATTTGAATTCAGATCTATTTCTGATTCCAGACCCAGTACCTTATCCACTGTGCCACCTTTCGGGGGTGAGGTACAAAGAGATGTGGCCTCTACCCTTGAGAAGCTCACAATTTAATGGGGAATTGTTGTTCATTTGCTTCAGTCATGTCTGACTCTGTGATTCCATTTGAGGTTTTCTTGGCAAAGATAATGGAGTGGTTTGCCATTTCCCTCACTAGGTCATTTTACAGATGAGGAAACTGAGGCAAACAGAGTGAGCATTTATATAGCACCCAGTATATGTCAGGTTACACAGCTTGGCAACATGAGATGTGAGAAGTAATGACTCCTCAGTCAGTGATGAATCTGAAACTTCAACATACAACACCATTGATTAAATAAGTAAATCAGAAGTTGGGGTAGGTTTGGAGAGGAAAATATTGAATTAAATTTTGGACATGTTGTTAATGACAAACTCCACTGAAATCCTCCTAGAAGAAGCAACTGGGAGGTATAGTGGTTAGTTTGCTAATGTGGAAGTTGGAAAGGCATGGGTTCACAGTTTCCTCATCTATAAAATGAAAAGTTTGAACTCAGTGGCCTCTAAGGCCCGTTCCCATTTCAGTTTAATACTATTTCCATGCCTTACTATGGTAAGGAGGTGACTGAGTTCTCAAAGGCTATGTCAATGGAGTATCAGCCCTATAGGACCTACCAAGTTGAGAAAGCTTTGAGTGTAGACCCAGCTGGATTTCTATCGTCCAGGACTATTAATCTGCTACTGCTTCCAGGAAGAGATTCTAAACCAATAGCTTCTGAGATCTCAAGCAAATGGTCAATTCTCTATTGACCATCTCACTCAGTAAAACAGATAGATAGATAGATAGATAGAAAGAGAGAGAGAGACAGAGAGAGAGAGATTAGATAGATGGATGAACGGATGGACGGACGGATGGATGGATGGATGGATGGATAGACAGATTCATACATGCATACATTTATAGACAGATATTTAGCTTAAGCATTTACCAAGCACTTACTATATACCAAGTACTGTGCTAAGTGCTACTAAGCAAAAAGATAGTCCCTGCCTGCAAGGAGTTTATATTCTAGTAAGGAAAGACACATAAAAGAGAGCTGAAAAAAGGATATCCCATAAGGCAAGATGAAGAAATGCTCTAGGGAACCATGGGTTGGTTCATAGCTTGAAGAAAACATGGCTAGCTTGGGTGCTTCCTTAAATGGAGGTTGGGAAGGAACTCATCAAGAAGAGGAAAAAGGCATATGGGTGAAGACAACGTTGGAGCCAGCTAAAACCCTCAGGAGAGTTGATTGTTAAATTTTTCAATATGAGAATTTTCATTTCAGAAGTCATAAATCAGGAGTTGGTTTATTGTTTTGCTTATCGTCTACACTTAATAAAATGATAGAGAAAATGGTAATAATAGAAGCTAAACTTTTTAGTGTGTCCTGCTTCCCTTTTTTTCCTCCAGAGAGCTGATTGTTGAACATTTACCAGCATAACCTTGGGTGGAGGGATTGTCAACATGAGTAGAAGGTTACTAGATAGAGACTGATAGTCAAAGGAATCAGTTATTTTCTTGAATAGAGATAAAGGGTGTTTAATGAAGATATACAAGCATGTGGATTCCCTAGAAAATGTCTTCCCTCATATAAGTATGTGAATTAATATGAAATGATTTTAAAATTTAGAATATAATTTCTAGTAATTCTAAAGATACAGATATATGAGCTTTCTAACAAAGAGGATGGAATTAAAGTGCAAACCTTTACTCACAAGTTTTATTTGACTAGAGAATGAGAGAGAGCTAGGCTGGTCCTCTGACAACAAACGTGTCATCCATCCCTGGGTCCATACCTGAAAACTTGCCAGCCTGGCAGGACACTCCCATATTCTGTGTTCTGCTGGCACAGCACCAGGGACCCAGGGTTCTCTGAGCCATAATGAAGTATCAAAGAGGAACCAAAAGGGACCATTTGATGGTCAGAATATCGGCAAAAATATACTTTTTAAAAAGAATGATCAATTCTGCTGGAATTTTACAGTGTTATTTTCAATTAAGTGAAAGCAGCCAAACTGACTAGACAGACCAAGTGAAATTTTCCAATTTTAAAAACAGGAACCTTTTCCTTTGCTTCCCTCTTGTTTTTTTCCACCACCTTTCTCTGATCTCCTCATCTCCTTTTGATTATCTCTTCTCCCCGCCCCTATCTCTTTCTCTTATCTCCTCTCTAGTATTCTTTGTTCCTTGGTGTCTGTCCCTGTATAGAAGGATTGATACTAGAACAATCCTTACTACAAGAAAGAGAGACAGAGATAGACAGAGACAGACAGAGACAGAGAGAGACAGACAGTGAGAGAGAGGCAGAGACAGAGAGACAGAGACAGAGAGTTAGAGAGAGATAGAGAGATTTAATTAAGGAAAGAAATGTTACTACTACTAAAGTGTGGAGACATCAAAAAAGACCTAATGGAGCAGAATTGAATATATGTAATTTCCCCTGTTGTAAAGCTACAGAATGGGGAAATAAATGGAAATTCTGAGTGATCATTAAGATGATACAGCACCTGGCACCTTGGCTTTCCTTAGTTCCCAATGTGAGCTTGCAAAGCCTTTGCTTCCCGGAGAAATTGTCACTTTTCTTAATCACGAACTGAAGCTGGGATGAAGCAGTCTCCTTATTAACTGTCTCTACAATCTGCCACCTGCCCCTAGATGATTATGAACCTCAAAAGGAAGGCATACTTAGTATTGGGAATCTAGAGAATTGGACCCAAGATGAATCAATCAAAAGAAGTCAGGAAAGGCTTTTTGGCTCTAATACGCATTCCAAGCGCTGGGCTGGTGCTAACCAGTTTGTTTGGTAAACTGAAAATATTATGCCCCAAGTTTAGGAAGTCTGACAGCAGAGCATTTGTGGTGTTATCAGACAAATATCTCTCTGTACCTGGACGCTGTGTCCAAGACTGCTCACCACCTCAGGTCTCGCATGGAGTTATGTCAACACATGACTCAGAAGAGGAGGAAAAGGAAAAACAGGCATAGAGGGAGGGGAGCAGGCAAACACAAACATTAGCCAAAGTAAGCCAGCTTGGTTTTAAATGGAAATGTGAATACATTAAAACCCACTCACACAATCACCACCCAAAGATAAAATGGAGGGATCAAGCTTAAGTTTTATCTGGGTTTTCTCATAAGTAAGCCCTTTGAGGAGGAGGGAACAATCTAGAAAACCAATACTCTGGCTAACATTTCTCTTTAATCCATGCTATTCTATCATGTTTGAGAAGCATTTTGGTTAAGTGGATAGAAAAGATTGTAGGATTAAAGGTAGAGAAGATGTTTGAGTCCATCTATTTCAGGGGTACTTACCCTGGGGCCCATGAATTTGGCTGCTTAAAAAACAGTTTGATAAATTTCAATATAATTGGTTTCCTTTACAATCCTTCACATTTTTTTCTACATTTAAAAAAAAATATTATTCTGAGAAAGGATTCCCTAGACCAGGGTGGAGAACCTGCGGCCTCAAGGCAGACTCAAGGTTACATGTGGCCTTCTAGGTCCTTGGGTGCAGTCTTTTGAGTCCAAGTTTTAGAGAACAAATCCTTTTATTAAGGGGATTTGTTCTCTGAAGTTTGGATTCAGTCAAAGGACCACACTTGAGGATCTAGAGAGCCACATGTAACTGAGTCTGCAGGTTGCCCACCCCCGCCCTGGACTTCACCAGGCTGTCAAAAAGGACACTCAAAAAGTTTAAAAATCCTCAATCTGGATCAATCCCCTCACTTTGACAGAAGGGGAAAATGAGACCCTAAGAATTTAAGCGAAGTATCTAATGTAATAGAAGTAGTAAACATCAGAAGTAAGGCTAGAACCCAAATCATTTACCTCCAGAGTCAGTATTCCTTCTCCTATACCATGACTGGCCTTGAAAAGGAGAAAATCTGGGTTCCAATTTTCCTTCTGATACATACCAACCAGGTGACTGCTTGGTACTTAGATAATCTCCTAGTGTCTCCAGGCACATCTTCAAGATGATCAATTTATTAACAAGCTACTGTTTTGCAATGGTTAAAGGCCTTTCCACACCAGGATTTCCCCACACAAATGAAATCACCAGTCTAGACCAAAAAAAAAAAAAAAATCCATAAACATTATTGACTTCTCAGTCACACAATTCCCATAATGCTTTGTGGTTGGTCACACTGTGACCAAATTTCCTGAATAGTTTACATATAGACCCCTTTGTTAGGAGAAAACAACAATGAAAAGTAGAGCTAGTCTGCTACAAAGGGATCATAAAACTATTAGTTTTCAGTCAACTCAACATTGTCAGATAGATTCATCAGATAAAATCTGTCCAGCTTTATTTTCCCTTCCTCCATAGAAAGCAAAGCTCCTTGGGCACTTAAAATGAGCTTGCCTGAATTACAAAAATGCTTCGCTGCTCCTGAGGAATCTTTCATTACTCTCTCCACAGAGGATGACATCACTCATTGATTTATTCATTTATTTTGCCACAGGAAGTACTGACTGAAAAGGAAACCTTTATTTCCTTTTGGGTATACAATAACAATTATGTTTTAATATAATGGCAATTATTTCAGTTTGTGCCTAAGTGCCAGTGATAAATTTAGATTAGGGGTTAAGTGTTGTTTTCTGTACAGTGCTAAGTAGCTGGCTACATGGATGCCCAGGGAATTTACAACTGGATCATTTACATCAAAGATTCTTAACCCTTCTTGTGTCATGAATGGCCCCTTTGGCTCTTTGCTGAAGCTTACGGTCCTATTCTGAGAATACCGTTTTTTCAATGCATTAAATAAATAGAATTATAAAGGAAACCAATTATGTTGAAATAAAGTTATCAAAATAATTTTTAAAAATCAGGTTCCCAGACCACAAATTAACGGCCCCCTGATCTGATGTATCCTACTCATCTGAACCAAATATAAACTGACTTGGTCAATAGGATAGTCCCAAATTAACTGGATGAATTCACATTTTTATTGACTGCGTAGGCAGAATAATAACATAGATAGCGGAAGCTAAGAAGGAAAGGTAGTGGGGTCAAAGAAGAGAACAGACAGGATTCTACCACATTAAAGAGTTAAACTTTCTAAGTGAAACTTCAGAAGAAATCTTGTGATGGAATTTTCCTCTTTATTGGAAATGGAATGTTGGTAATAATGAGAATTACTTTGATCACCAAACATTTCACTCATGTTATCTTGTTATATGTTATGGGCAGGAAAACTTACGTGGAAAGAAAATTTAATGATTTACCCAGTCATATAGTAAAAAGGACTATTTCTCAACCTGGCCAACTGGAAAGAAATAAAATAAACTGACCTAAGATTGATAAGGCTGCTATAGGCTCATGCAGCTCAGCTTCATGTCTTCTTTTTGATCTTAATAGGGTAGACCAAACTTTCAACTAGGGCAGGATCTCTAAGGCTTTACCTCAGGCAACAATATTTGAAGGATGCTGACAGTACTTTCCAAAATTTAGCAGCTCAGTGCCTAATTAGTGAAAATAATTAGTTAAAATAGGAAAATACTAGATGATAACTTCTTCCTCTATGATAGGGAAAACCTAAATGGAGCTCAGATCTTCCATTCCAAGGTTTGTTGTTGTTAAATGCAACAGGCATTCATGAATCATCAAATCCAATTAAAAATTACTTTAGTCATTAAACATTAGAGGTACACCACTGAATAATTAAAAGGACATAAAATACAACTTTTACTTTTGTAATCACCACATCGTGAACTTGAGGAAATGACTTGCCGGCAGCTGGAGCTCAAGAAAAGACCTTTGACAACTTTCCTCTGCTCCTACTTGAAACTTTTCTTTTCATATTTTTATTTCATATTTTTATATTGTTATTTCAAGCTACCAGGTATATGTCACTAGTACGACTAGCTAAGGGGAAGGAGAAGGAATCTCTCTGAGCACGATAACTATAATAGCCCAGAGAACAAATCCAGTTCCTATCCCATCTTCCCATGCTCTCCCAAAAACCATCTCCCAGTAGAGCTAGCTGAGTCTTCTGATGAGGGACTGAGGTTGTCCCAGTGTCTCTGTGTCTGCCTCCTGTAGTTCCCCCGGCAATGACTCAAAGTGGCCCAAGGTCTCTGATGCTTCCCCCCGCTGAATTGACATTGAAGTTTGCGCTTCTTACCCTGGACATTTCCTATGCCTTTTGCCTATGGCTTTTGCTTAAAATACTAGTTATGACTCTTACGCCACATTTTATTACACAAAATGGGCAACTTGGACACCCTGCCAAGCTAACAATAATGATAATAATAATAGTATCTACATCTTAAGTTTTATAAAGTGCTTTACTCATATGTACAATTTTATCCTCACAACAAAACTGGGGCGGGGCAAGTGCCACTTATCCCCATTTTAGAGACGAGGAAACTAAGTCAGACAAAGGTTAAGTGACTTGCCAGAGTCACATCCCTATAAGTGTCTGAGGTCAGATTTTAACTCAAGTCTTCTTGATCCAGCAATCTATCTACTGCCTCAATGTTCACAAATGTTCTTTATTAACCTAGATAGATGCGTTAACCTGTTTCCTAACCTACTCATGAGAAAAGAGGTTTTCATAAATCTACAGACAGTAGTTCTCCTCAGTGTGGAAGAGATGAGCTGAACCTTCCACTTACAGGTTTGGTCTAATGGAGAAGCAGCTTTCTTGCTCTCCTGTGCTTGGAATCATGGCTCCTCTATATGGACATTTTCTTATACCCATTCAGCTTTCTGGAGAGTGATTATCAACTTAACAAAACAAGCCTGTAATAGACCCTCTACCCTACAAGTTACAGCTGATAATGCAGAGATGCTTAGTTTCCCTTCTGTCTAGATGTATAGCATCTCTTAGACATCAATGGGGAGAATGAAACTCGCAGTCTTGCAAAGTTTTACTTAAATGGAATATATTGAAGACTTTATAACTTTCTCTCTAGAAAAGCTACAACTTTAATGAGGACATATTTCTTCTATATATTACTTTCCAAATAATTTTTGAGAAAATACAGTGTTTAGTAAATGTTTGTTGAATTGAATACTAAGCTTTAAAAAAATGAAAAGAATTAGTTCTCTACACGAAGGTCTGAAAAACTGGATGAATTCTCCTCTGTGCAATTTACTTCAATTACACAAATACATATTAAACTAAAAATTATTCAGTCATATCTAACTCTTTATGACCCTGTGGACTTTTGCACACCAACGCTATCCATGAGGTTTTCCTGGCAAGAATATTAGAATGGCTTGTCATTTCCTTCTTCAGTGGATTAAAGCAAACAGAGATAAAATAACTTGCCCAGGGTCACATAGCAAGTAAGTGTCTGAGGCTAGATTTGAATTCAGATCTTCCTGATTCCAAGCCCAGCCTTCTATCCACTGAACCACCTAGCTGTCCCAAACTAAGATTACCACATGAAAAATAACAATCTCTTTCCTCAAAACGAGAGTAGAGATATGTACATATATGAGTTTGATACGAGGTAGAATATGATAAAGGCAAAGGATGGGCTTTGACGAAGTGATACAGTAAAAATATATTTTATGAACATTCTGGTATGGGGAGAACCGGTTGTTAAACATTTATCAGTATATCACTGATATTACTAACTGCTGTTGTATGTATATTGGAGGGAGTTTAAGGGTGGGAAGAAAGTCTTTAATTTTGTTTTAACATTGAAAAGGATTCCCTTATTCCAAGAACTTGGGAACTGTTGTTGTAGATTATTACCTTTAAATAAATCAATTGCCTTTAAAATTATTACCTTTAAATATTACCTTAAATAAATGATTACCCTTAAATATTGATGTTTTAGTTTCATGTCTACAAAATGTGGAAAAGAAGAATTTCACCTGGAACAATTAAATTAGCTAAGTTCTGTCTCTTTTGGAAAAACTGTAAATAAAGCCTTCTTGAACGTTACTGATTGGCATAGGGATAAGGGAGACCTGCAGATACCATAGGGTGTTGTGTATTATAATTAAATTCATTTTAGCATTGTAAAGTAAAGTGCTACCATTTCCAACGCTGGAATATCTTTTAAAATGTATTCCTCCTCAGACCCTCATTACCTATTCATCAGATTATTGAATAGTCTCCTATCCTGATCCTTGAGGCACTGGCACAATAGGAGTTGGCAGACATCTTGCTCCTCACTTCCACTTTCAGACCTTCAGCCTTCCCTCAACCTTCAACAAATTTCCTTCCAACTAACTTTCTCTCTTTCTCTTTTCTCTCTCTTTCTTTCTCTCTCTCCTTGATACATGAATATACACATACTTACAATGTATATATATATATATATATATATGTATATATGTGTGTGTATGTGTGTGTGTGTATAAACACACACACAAAGCATATTTCTAAAAAGATGACTTTTTATTTTTGTAAAAAACATTCTGCATATCAAAAATGATTGATTGGTACCTTTTCCTTTCTCTTGCTATGTGTCCAGGACAGTAAGCTTAAGGCAGAGAGTTTTCACAGGTGCTAAATGCAAATAAGTTTAAAATGAGGCCTCTCACACTGGAGCTAACAGTGCCCCAATATAAAGTTCAGCTAACTTATACCAGGTTTTTATTAGTTGTTCCAACTGTATCCAATCAACTGTACCTAAGCAACTAAACTAAACTATTCCGAAACAAAGACCACAAAAGGGGAGTGGGGAACAGAAACATGAAAATTTATTTTGGATGTCAGAAATATTTTCAGGAATATAGGCATTGATTCATCAAACTTTCAAATTACTTAAATGCATGCTCTCCTCCTGGAATTGAGAATTCATCATGCTAAGCATTCATACACATGCACACAAATATATGGCTAATTACTGAGCATTCACTGCAATTCCATAGCAATCCAGTGTGGTAGAAAGCAAAAAAGTGGAAGAAAATCTGTTACTGTCATGACAAAATAAAATAACCACAGCCCACATATTGTATACTTATTCATAACTCCATGTGATATATGAGTTCATTGAGGCAGACTCATGGAGTATGAGCCAATTGAAATCACAACCCTTCTTGCTTGCAGTGAGTGACTTTATGAGTTTCTGTGGCCAAAACAGTTCATCATCTGATGGCAGATCTTCAAGTGATGAGACTCTCTAAGCTTTGTGGTCTAATAAGATTTGGCAGAACTTACACTCTGCTTAAATACCCTTTGAAAAGTCTGGGTCCTCTCAAGGGTCTTCTGGTGAATGTTTAACAAGCAGCTGGGGGGAGGGGTGGAGAAATGTATGCACAACACATTTTTGAGTTTGATCTAAATCATGCACATTTTCTCCATCACTTTCTTAAGTCTGGAAAGTCAATAAAACAAATCAAAAACAAGGGGCAGAGAAGCAAAAGGAAAAAAGAAAAGAAAATTTTGAAAAACCATCCATACGTGTATCATCTGTTCTGTAACAGCTAGAGTTGTAGTGATTACATGATTTTCCAAATAAACACACAAAATGTGAGCTATAACCAATCCAAGTCCATCGACAGGTCTTAATAAGCAAGTATTAACAGATCAGTGTGGCATGCGTTGTCAAGAAAGTCCGACAATCATCAGCAGGAATATGAGTGTGTAATGACTTGTTTATAATACCATACTATATGGTTATATGACACAATATTGTGTCATCAAACTTCAATCAAGGAGAAAACTCACAAATTTACAATAAATTATTAAGGATGAATCATTTAAAAACATTTTATAAATTTTTGAAATAATATAAATCTTAAAAAACTATTATAGGGTTAAAAAATTCATTTTCCAGGAGGCACTGAGTAATTTTCTTTTTAAAAAAGGAGTGGTAGGCCAAATAAGTTTGATCTAAAGAAATAGAGAGAGAGAGTTCAGCTCTCCTACCTGTGCTGTGAAATGTAAGCTCCCTAACCAATCAAAAAGCTTCCTTTTTTGTCCCATATCTGGTAGACTACACAGCCACCAGCTCCAAAACATCCATGTGCTATTCTAATCAGAGAACAAAGCAGAACAGTGTCATATACTGAACAAGAGGCTGCTTCTCCACTGGTTGGAGGCTATCACTAATCAAGATCAATGAAAGAGCAAGAGGGAAGCAGCAAGAACATTGGGTTTGGACCATGAACTTAAAAAGACCCTTAAATTTAGCAAAAAACTCGTGCTTCAACTCCGAGACAAAAAGATTTAGAAGATTTCATCCTCTTTAATATCAACTGTGAGATGGCACAAAAAGTAACTCCTCTTAATCATTAGTTTATTCACACTGGAATAAAAATATCTGTTATGTTAAGAAATTAAAATTATCTCAACTTGGGGGACCTTTTATTTAATGCCTTTATTTTGGAGGAACCTATGATATCAACGTATGGTACTCACAGTAAGAAACTCTGGCTGCCAGTGAAGATCAGCAACTTTTGTGCTATGTATAGTTTTAGAGAGTTTTCTAAGGCATTAAGAGATTAAATCATTTGCCAGTATGTGTCAGAGGTAGGATCTGAATCCACAGCTTCCTGATTCTAGCTAACTCTCTACCCACTACTCCACACTGCCTCTTGAATTCATCCTACCCCAACATTTTATTACACATTTGGACCTTGACCTCAAAGAAGCCTTCAGATTTAGCTAAAATTCTCATCTTTCAACAAGACAAAAGCACCAAAATCTAAGCTCTTGATAGCTATACCAAAGGAGTATGAACTCTGGAACATTTCACCAAACTGTAAAGATTTTGAGGTTCTTACAATGTGCTGTCATCTGACTCAGAGCCTTAACTAGGTCAGGGTGATTAGCGCTCTGAATTTAGAAGACACTGAATATAATTCTGGTGGCTGCTCCCCTGAAGTCTTACCATTTTGTAATATGTTATAGAGAAAGATGGTGGAATGCTATGAATAATAGTCTTACTTATAAAGGAAATGCTTTGCTTATAAAGTGCCTGAGCAAATAAAATAAATAAATAAATAAATAATTGAATAAATAAAGTGCCTGAGCAATAAATAAACTGAAATGGAAAATAAGCCTGTGGACAGCATAGAGTAAGATTCAATTAAGCCAAATCATCTCAAGATCACTTAACGATGAAACTGACCAGAGGACAATAAATAGATGGAAATGAAATGGACAGCGTAGCATTTCCATTTTTCTCATTAGTGTCAGTAGAAACACCACATTTGGATTTTAAGCTCAATCCCCTGCGTTATACATGTTATATGATGAAACAGAAACGGCACTAAGGCAACTGGACCACTCCAAATTTACAGAGGAAATTCATGCCTGAAGTGACAGACTGTTGAGAATGGTGAGAAATTATTTCTCAAGAAATATAAAAGCAGGAAAGCTATCAAATGTTTTTGGCAGAGAGGTGATGGTGTAGGGGTTCAGGAGGAAATAGACGTTTTCAGACATGGCTGATGGAATCTTCCCCCCCCCCCCGCCAGGACTACATGTATTTTTTTTTAAATCAAGAATAGGATTCTACTGAGAGAGCATGGAGTTAGTAGAAAGTAACAAGTGTAAAAAAAAAGAAAGATAAGAGCATCAATAAAATATTTTTAAATACACAAAAACAAAAAAAAAGTTCCTAAAGGATACAAACTGGGGGCTTTTGTTACTATCTTGTTAAGTTTAATACGTATTCTTTTGAAATAAGCTACATAACAGAAGTTCACAATCTTCTTTGTTGTTCTTTTTATAATGGAATGTTTTTGTTTGTTAACTGTTAAGTTCAAAATAAATAAAAAATTTTAAAAGAAAACAAACAGTTGGGAAAACTATTGGCAACACTACCAAAGAAAAGCAGTTAAGAGGGCATTACAAACTACTGACTCCTACTTCAGCAAGTCTATAAAATTGTTATGAAAATTATTGACATTTTCAAAGGCATCCTTGATGAAAACGTGAGATAGAAACCTGAAGGGTACAGTTGATTTCTAGTTTTAGTAAACTGATGGGGAAATGTTAATAATGAAGATTAAGCTTTAAAACATGACATGTTGTCAAAGAATCAATTGTCAAATATTTACCAGCACATCATGGACAGCAAATTACCAATCCCTGGCATCTATAGTAGGTGTTCAATAAATAGTTGTTGATTGACAAGCAAAATGTGGTATTAAATATCTAGAAGATGTGTGATTAGAAGAGGAGGAAAGCCAGTTATGTATCAGAAATGAGAAATAAGATAGATTTGTGATAATAAATAAGAGATTGATATGCGACACTGATTGTTACAAAATGTCAAAAGAGCAATAGCAAGAGTTCTTAACCTTTTTGTGTCATAGACTCCTTTGGAAGTCTGGTGATGCCTATGGACTCCTCAGAATTGTGTTTTTAAATGAATACAACAATTAATATAATAATTATAATTTATATAAAGCTTTAAGGATGGTAAAGCATTTTAGAAGTATTATCTCATTTTATTCTCACAACAACCCTGGGAAGTAGATGCATTGATGGTATCAGCTTAAATTCCAGCCTCCCAGGTAAGTTATCCATCTACCTAATGAACTGAGAAATAACCTCATCATACACTGGAAAGGGAGTTGTCTTTTCAGGGCATCCCAAATCCAGAATAGGCTCTGTCTACACTGCAAGCTGTTTATTGTGCTTTTGTCAATAAACCAGTTCAGATCCATTTTAAATATGAAAATTCAGCTAACATTTATCATACAAAAAAACTTTGATCTTTTGGCTCACCTTAGGTATTTTAGAAATGGTTATACCTCCTGTGGTTTTATGAAAATAAACTGGATTACTTCAGGGGAAAAAACACATTTCAACCTCTGAAGCACAATTCACTTAATAACGTTAATTGATAAATCCACTGTAACCATACATACACCACCTTATACTTGTGTTTTGGCTAGCACAAAAATATCTTTCCTAAGATTACAGTTTCCTAATATGTCTCAAGCTCATTCATCAAGATTCTTATGGAAAACCAGAAAAAAAAAATTCCTCTTGGGGAATAGAAAACAATTTGAAATAATGGAGGATGGAAATTCTAAAAATCAAATTTTCACCTGGGGTCAGAGTAACTAAACTATTTCTTTCAAATGGGCTACATGCTGTCCTGTGATTTGGCAGTTTTGAGGGAGAGGGCCGATAGGAGTTTATATTACATGAGATATGTTTGTGGGTAATAGTAACAGCTAACATTTATATAGCGTTTAGGGTAGACAATGTCTTTTCATCACAATGACGCTGTAAGATAGGGAATGCATACAGCATTTATTGTCTTTTTTATAGAGAAGGAAACTAAGACTCTGAAATAAAATTACCCTTGCTTCTAATTATCAGAACCAAAATTCAAACTCAGATCCCCTGATTCTCCCTTGAACCACAATGACCAGTTGAGTTAACACTGCAATTGACTTCACCATGATTGGTACAGGGAGACTAAATACACAAACAACTACGTGTGAACGCACATACAAAAATGGAGGAATGATCAATTCATTATGTTTAAGGCTTAATCTATGCAAAGAAATTGTGTAAAAATTCAAAAACTATCTCCTGGAGTTCATCATCTGTGTAACCTTTTTGCTTGTTAAAAAGTCATTGATCAAATCACCTAAGTCTCCTAAGGCTCTGTCCTGCACCCTCTTCTCTACTCCCTCTGTATTACTTCACTTGGTGGTCTCATCAGCTCCCATGGATTCACTTCTCTTTATACAAATGAATCTTTGATCTATTTATTCAGCCCTAACTTATCTCTTTACCTCCAATCTTATATCACCAACTGCCTATGAGACGTCTTCAAATGGATGTCCCACAGACATCTTAAACTCATTATAGCCAAAACAGAATTCATTTTCTTTCCCCCAAATCTCTCCCCTTTTCCAAATTTCCTTTTTATTTTCAAGAGCATCATTATTTTCCAAGTTACCAAGGCTCACAAGTGACATCCTGGAGTCCTCTTCTTCATTCATCCCTCCATCTCCCATAGTATTCAATCTGTTGCCAGACCTTGTCATTTCTACCTTTGCAACATTTCTTCACTATCTTGTTGCAAGCCTTCATCACCTCATAAACAGACTGTTGCGATACCTTTCTGGTTGGTCTTCCTGCCAGTTGGCTATACAATGAATAAAGCATTGACCTTGGAGTCAGGAAGACCAGAATTCGAATCCAACTTCAGACACTTACTATCTGTGTAATGCTGAACAAGTTACTTAACCTATTTGCCTCAGTTTCCTCAACTGTAAAATGGGTCTAATAACAGTAACCTGGCAAGGTTGCTGTGAGGAACGAGTAAGATAATATTTGTATAAAAATAAATAGCACAATGTCTAATACACAGTAGGCACTGTATAAATGCTTGGTCCCTCCCCTCCCCTTTTCCATACACTCCCAATCTACTCTTTGTTCAATTGCAAAAGTAAGCTTCCTGAAGTAGAATTCTTGCCAAGTCATTCCTCTAGTTAATACACTCCAGCATCTCCCTACTTCTGCTACACCTAGGGTAAAGTATAAAATGAAATAAAATAAAATTCTCTTTTGAGTTTTTAAAGCTCTTCACAAGCTGGTCCCTCTCTGCCTTCGTAGTCTTCCTACAACTTACTGCCCCCTGTGTATCCTGTGATGATGCAGCACTGGTTTTCTTGTGGTTTTTCCCACGTGAGCCTTTTCACTAGCTGTCCCTCATGCCTTGAATGCTCTTCCTCCTCACGTCCTGATTTCTCCACTCCCTTGCAGGATTTTTCTCAAATACAACCTTCTTCAAGAAGTCTTTCCCAGTCCCCCTTAATGCTAGTATTAATCTCAAAGTCGCTTCCAACTTACTCTCTCTATATCTTGTACATCCAAGAGCAGTGTTCTCTCCTAATCCACTGTGAGTTCCTTGAGGACAGGGGCTGTTTTGCCTTTCTTTCCACCCTCAACACTTAACCCAGTGCTTGGCATGCAGTAGGTGCTTAGTAAATGCTTGCTGAGTAGAATTGTCTTGACATCCTCTGGCAGCCACAGTCATAACTGGGCCAAATAGTGAAAAGCCTATGTGCATCACTACATTTTTTTTCTTCAGTTTCTCAGCCTGATACTTCCCAACATCTTTGGTCCTCACAGTTATACAAAACTGGAGATCAAGGAATGCCCTAAAGAAACATTGCCTAAATTGAGAAGAAACTCAGTTCTTGACTCATTCCCAAATGGATAAGCCTATTGAAAAAAAAAAGACAAGGAAAAAGTGAAAGAACTCTGCTAGAATTAGATCCTTTCTCCAACAAGGAAAATGCGTCCCTTGGTAAGTACTCTTTAGTCATACCTATCACAGATCACCTTTTGATTTTTACTGATGTTGAACTTTAACCAGGAGCTTTAAATACCTGCTCTCACATTCCTAAAGAAAAAAATAAATATTCCTAATGAATGTAGAACTTGTTGCTGAATTAATTCAAAGTTATAGCTTTGATATCTGACTTGGCCATTAATAATAAAATATGCTCCTTAATAAGGACCATGCATTTATTTTTTTTATTTAGTGCGATGCATCCAATTTGTATTTTTATTTGTATGCAAGTTTAATTTTAAGAATGACAGAGATGTATGTTTGAGTTAAGAGATATACATTAATGTTTCATTTCTCCCTATTACTACCTCATAGATTATCTGGCAACCTAGCTAGAGAGGTAACATAATATTGTGTATGGAACAGTGGAATCAATTAGGAAGATGGGCTCAAATTCAGACTCATATATTTCCTAGATGTGGAGCACTGGACAAACCACTTGCCTACCCTCTCTGTTTAGATTTCTTCATCTGTAAAATGAGGAATTTGGACTAGGTAGCCTCTACGGTTCATCTATATCTACGACCCTCCATCGTCCCATTCACCTAGACCCACAAGCTCCGTGCCATCCTAGATGCTTCGCTCCCCTCTCCTTCATACAGTCTGTTGCCAAGGCCTATCCATTATGCTTTTATAGCAGCTCTTTTAGATGCAACTTCTATGTTCTGACATTGCTATTTCCTAAGTGCAAGCCCTCATCAGCCACCTAATACAATAGGCTACTTCTCTCCTCATTGCCTCTCTGTCAACTCCAGTCCACTCCCTACTCAGCTAACAAAGTATGTGTCTGATCATACCATCTGCCTATTCAATCAACTCTGGTGGCTACCTATTATTTTCAGGGTCAAATATAAAATTTCTCATTTGGCTTTTAAAACCTTTCATAATCTGGTCCCTTCCTATGGCAGTCTTCTTATTCCTTATCAGCTCAACATATCATAGGATCTAGTGACTCTGCTTTACTTGCTGTTCATCACAGAAAACACCCCATCATCATGCTCCACCCCTTTTCTTTCTTCCTTTTTCTTTCTTTAATTTTTAATTTATGAAATAAAACATTATTTATGAAATAAAAAAGATGATCGCACATAAAACTGCAACCCTTCTTTCTTTTTCCTCCCCCTGCCATGCCTGGAATGCTCTCCTCATCTCCCCTTCCTAGCTTCTCTAGATCCCTTCAAATACCAGCTAAAATCCCACCTTCTGCAAGAAAACTCTCTTGATCCCCATGAGCGCTAGGGCCTTCTCTCTAAGGCTATCCCCAATTCATCCTGTGTACATCATATTTGTACATAGTTATTTGCATATTGTCTTCTGCATTATATTGTTAGCTTCTTGAAAGCATGGACAGTTTCTGCCTTTTGCATTCCTAGGACAATGGCTGGCACACAGTAGGTGCTTCATGAATGTTTGTTGCTTGACTGAGTGATCTTATAATCCTTCAAAGCAAAACTTAGATTCCACCTGATACAGACTCCTGATCTCTATCCTTAATGTTACTATTTCCATCTCCTCCTATATTGCTTTGTATTCACTTTATAAGGATGTTGAATATACTTCCATGTGTATGTGTTCTTCTCCCATCTCCAGTAGAATGTGAGATCCTCAAGAGCCACAGATGTCACATTCTAGCATAATGCCTGGCACACATGGTTGGTGCTAAATAAATAATTGTTGAATTGAATAGTATTTCCTATTTCTTCATTTAAGGACACAGCATATGTTCAGTTCTCAATTCAATTTACCGTGTACAACATTTTTTTTTTTTTGGACATGGCCAATGTGGGAATTTGTTGAACTATTCATGTGTGTTAAAAAGGTGTTTTTTCTCTTTTTCTTTTTTCCTCACTACTGGGGCAAGGGGAGATAGGTGAGAGAGAGAATAAATGACTGTTATTTTTTAATTAAATTCAATTTTAATTAAATTAAATTAATTTTCTAATTTTTTTAAAAATTAAATTACATCTAATTTAGAACAATTGAGTCAGTTCAATACACTGATGGGAACATGAAGAGAACAGAATGAATAATATCTCTCCTCTTATGTGCTGAACTTTAACATAATCTCTCTGACTGTCCCCACACTTTCACAAGTCTCAAGTGATTTCCACATTTTCACCATATTCATGTTCTTGCTACTCATGGTTACCAATATCAGAAGTAGTTGGTCCCTTTACCACTTCTCTGGAACCTCTTTCATTCTTTCTGCCTTTTCCTGGGGAGGTTTACAAGAACTCTCATCCTAAGGGGAAGTGAATAGGCTTGGCCTAAATGTGTACAGCCCAGGCACAAAGTATGAGTTCTCCTTCCTGTTCATTTGGGGGAATTGGTTTTTATCGCCGTGGTGGTGACTGGTGTTAATAAGTCAGGTGCCTCTTAGAGTCATTCTACGTACGTGAATTAGAACAGAAACCCAAGCCTGATAGGGCTATGGTGGGGCATGATGTCCCTCTTTGCTCTAGTGGGAAATGTCTTTAAAATTTCTGTTTTAAAGGTTTCATAAGCAATAAGAATAAGAACTGATAAGAACTAATGGTTTAATCTCTTGAGAAAACTGAAGAGCCAAACAGCTCTTGGTGGGTTCAGATCAGGAGTTTAGTTTGATGACTATGGGAATTTGGGGATTACTAATAACATTCAGGAAACATTTAGGCTGTGGATGAAATGTAGTATGTAGATAATTGCCAGTTAATCCAGAACTAGCACAAGTCAGCATCAAACAATGAGTAAAAAGGAATCATGATTCAACTTATTTATCCTACCAGTTGGATATTTAGAGAAAAAAGAAATTTAAAAACGGTTGATTTTCAAAATTGGATATATAAATATATATTCATTTTTATTCATGTAAACATTTCAAAATTGTTACTTGTGAATGAGTTCCCCATGTCAAAAGAGTGTGCCTTGCATTATTAGTTACCTGGCTATGTTGGAAAGGTCAGAAGCAGTAATCCCCAGGCTTCTAAGCCATCACTGCCATACTGGTCTAACTGGTTTCCTGAATGTGAGGGTTGAAGCATAGCAAGAGGGATAAAAGAAGGTATTCTGGCACCAGTGAACCTATATTGCCTGCTTTTGAAAAAATTTCCATTTCCTAAGTTTCAAGAAACTTGGGAAGGGGAGAATTGTTGGAAGATATTGATGAAGACTCCGTGACAAACTAGACAGATATGGGAAGGTCAGCTAATTTGAGTCTCTAAGGAATTGCTGATGGGGTATAGGAGTTAATATTTCTGATCAAGACAGAGACTTTCCTGGCATATGAGATGTAATGAACTGCTCTTTCTAAAGTCTCAGAATATAGAATCTCTGAGCATGTGATTATTCTGTAAGCAGATCCTAAGATTATCAGAGCTCAAGGCCAGCGCCTTCAAGAATTATATGTGTGTTCATCCTTCGCTCCCAAAGAAGACCATGTCATTAGAGAAATAATGACGTGACTTGCACTTGACTTTGTTTTGAGTGGGGGAGGGCTGTGCAGGTCACCAGCCTCACTTCTCCTCCACAGCCATCTAAATCCAGTGACCAGATATTCATCAGGATGACTGGAGATGACCCAGGATGAGGCAATTGGGTTTAAGTGACTTGCCCAAGGTCTCACAGTTAGTGAGTATCAAGAGTTTGAGGTGAGATTTGAACTCAGGTCCTCCTGACTCCTGCACTGGTGCTCTATCCACTGTGCCACCTAGCTGCTCCTTTACAAGAATTATATCAACTGGTGAATTGCCTTTCTGGGGAAGGTCATGGCATTTGAATCAGCATATCAGGGATGAAGCAGCAAACTTAGATTATCTTAGAAAAGTCTGACATTGCCAGGGATGGCCACATTGGACTTGCAAAGTTACAACATGTCATCTGCCATTCACTTGACATCACTGGATCCATTATGATTGCCCAGTGATGGGCAACTTGGCTACAGCAATCTGTCTGAGAAATTCGCTTCTATGTACTGACTTGTAAGCAGTGCCTTAACCAGTGTTTGAATCCTGTTCTGAGTGGCCCAACTCTGCGGAAGGGTGATACCTCCAAGAAATGGCCTCTCCTCTTTTCACTATCACCATTACAACATCATTCATGTTTATGCTGATAAATTTTTAAAAATGAGTGTATGTTAAAATTAAAAATAAAAATAAGTACACAAAGGAGTTAGTCCCTTATGTATTTCTACAAAAGCTCTTTGGTTGGAGTGAGAAGACTACAACATATTAGCAAAAATAGCATTCAATCAAATACAAAAACAACCAATAATAATAGTTAAGCTACAATAGGGAAGAAATAAAAAGAATTATTAGAACCTACCAAAGAGTTCATTAGTTTATACGGATACACTGATCACTTAAAAGAAATGGATTATTAGTTTTTTTAAATACACAAACAGATCATGAAAGAGATGACAGCTATCATTATTGTGAAAATCATTTTTAAAAATCTTGCAAAAAATTTGGAAGATTTATACATTTCCTTCTCTTATTTCCCAGTACAACTAAGAAAGCTACCTGAGAACAAGTGAACTGTCTGTCAAGGAAACGTGTGAAATATAGGGAGATAAATGTATCAACCATGTGTTATACTGATTTTTCTTCAATATTCATATGACAGGGCTGATTACAAACTGCTGGAGAGGAATCACTCCCAAAATCTTCCATTGTGTAATTCAGACAGGCACTGCCATAATAATATGCCAGATGGAAAATTTAAACTCGATAGTAAGTTATGTTGTCTCTCAATTTTGTATAAATCTTCAAAGTACAAATTAAAAGTTGAAGATGTATAGTTACAAGTTTAAAACCCCCTACCTTATTCCATCAATCCTTCAACAGCATAAAGGATAGTACACTCATCTGACCCAATGGACAACCTTTTCTGCTCATTGGTTATGTTGCTTCATTTGGAAATGACTGGGTAGAAGAAAAATGTACCCTAAAGTGAGCAACGCTGACTTTAAACATTCAAAATGAACCCGAAGGCCAGACAGAGTTTATTTTAGTTTCTGTTAACAATGTCCGATGTGATGCATCATTTGTAAAGTTCTCTCATTCAGTAAGTATTTCAATCTCTCATGGTTTTTGCAGAGCCTATTTGAGAGGTCTCAAATGCACAGAGAAAACTGGAAATGATTTCCAAGATAGCTGCTTAAATTGTATTTATTTCTTTTTCAGATTACCTGAATAATGGATGTGAGGTATTTTGCTACTTATAGAAATCAAGAACCCCCCAAAATGTTTTAAATCTATGAAAGCTGTGTGTATGTGTGTGTGTGTGTGTGTGTGTGTGTGAACATTAACCTTGTGGTCAGAAAGTACAGGATAAAATAAATCTTTACATATAAGTATAAAACAAATAGATAGTTTTACATTAGTACCATGCCATTGAATGAATGAAAAATCCTGAGCCCTCAGATAGGAATATTGAAGGTGGCAAAGTCTCCTAAAAAGAACACTAATGATATATGCAAATCGTTCCTCTCTTAGAGTGGCAGCATATGGGTGTTTATTTGTTCCCAAGATCAGTCATTTTTAAGTGAATACATCTCCACAAATATTCTTTATCCACTATTTGATAGATTATGAGCTCATTAGATGGCAGCAATTGTTTTTACCTTTCTATGTGTCCCCAGCATTTAGGACAGTTTCTGGCATACAGTAGGCATTTAATGAATGCTACTTGATGACTTTTTTATTGATTTGAAAGGCACTGTGCTTGGCACTGGAGAAATAAAGATAGATATGATGCAGATCCTAAACTTAAAATCTAAGGGGGAAAGATCTGTGAACAGAGAAGTTTGCTGCAATGGCAAAAATTTTATGAGGAACTTGAGGAATGCCTCGTACACTGTACATAATAAATGTTGTTAAATCGAAAAAGGGTAAGATCACTTTCAGCTGAACAAGGGAAAGAGGACAGGGAAGATAACTGAAGAAGGTGGCCTCCTCCTGGGAGTCTATGACCAGTTCTGGGAATACAACTGAACAGTCTGAGACTGAGAAGAATGAAAATTTTGAAAAATCACATTTTTTTTACTTTCTCCCTACACCATCTGTGCATCATTCAACAGGCATGCATTGTTCTTCTTTCAAAGGAGATACTGCAAATGTTTATTTTCCTTGCGTTTCCATTGTTAATGCTGGCTAAAGTTTCCTAGTGGCCACTGGATAAGCAGAGAACCCAACTGTGCTAGGAAAGACTCATGAGTGATTTTATTAAAGGAAGCAACATTAGGGTTTTATTAAAGAAAACTCTGTTTGGCTTTTTGAAAAAATACATATTCAGGAGACATGTGGAGAATACTCCCTAGAAGCTCATAGCAAAAGTAATAGATATTTATTTCCTCTATAGAAAACCAGAAGAAACTGGTCTTTTTAAGAGCTATTTCTTCACATAAGGGAACTAATGCACTCAAATGTCTGCAAAAGTCATCCCTTGTTGGTTGAAATTCAAATGCTGTTTTGGTTTCTGATGTGCAAAGTATTAGATTAAGGACCGTGTTATGAAATCTGATGACCAGGAAGAAGGAATTATCATGGTACAATGTCTTAACGTTGCTAGCTTCTCAACCTAGCCCTAGCAAAACTGGGAAGTAAAATAATTTCAGTCTTCAGCACAGCCACTCCCTCCTCCTCCTCCATGAACTTGGTGCTGGTCTAGATAGTATATCATACTCTAGATCTTTCCTTCCCATATCACCTTACCAAAGAAAATTTTTTTTTGTCTTTTGACCACATCCCTCAAGACCCTGCTTTATAAAGTGACAGATAATAGAGGCTTGTATACACAGCATATTTGGTGCCCCATTTTCTTCCTCTCTGGGGGGAAAAAGAGAGCCAGTAGTAATACTTGCTACATATCTATGGATAACTATTTGATAAACTAATCAGGTGAGGATAATATGACCCTCCAATCCCCTAAGTGACATAGGTGGATTTTAACAGTCACCAGTTAACAGGGAGAATTTCACATGTGATTACAGGCCGATTGGGAAAGTAGTTAGGAGCAGTAACACAACTTAGTGAATAACCCACAAATCATAATACGTGGGAAGAGGAGGTTTTCTCCTTTGCCTTGGTAAAGGTCCACCTTGGTCCTCTGGTGTGATTTCAAAAAAAGACTGGCTGGTTACTGAAGTCTAATGGATCACATATATCCTTACCTTAAAGCCTAAACAAGAGGCTAGTAGTTACCAAACCTCAGACCTAGACACTAATATGGATGATGTCAAGAATGTCAATGCAGCCAATAAGGCGGCGAGGTGACACAATGGATAGAGCACTGGACCTGGAGTCAAGAAGACCTGACCTCAAACAAATATTAGCTGTGTGATCCTGGGCAAGCTACTTAACCTCTGTCTGCCTCAGTTTCCTCAATTATACAAAAGGGATAATAACAACATCCACATAAGGGTTGATATGAGGATAAAATTAAATAATATTTATAAAGTTGTCTGCAACCCCTAAGGTTCTATATAAATGCTATATACTAATATAATTCTATTTATAGAATAAATTCTACCACCAACCTATTTCAACTCTGTAGCAATAAATAGGTGTTAGACTAGAAACTTTCTAAAATTGCTTTAAGTTCTAAAATTCTGAGTCTATGAACTGCTTTCATCCTTGCTTTTATATGCTTCTCAGCATATCTCTCTCCGTATTGTTGTTATTCAGTCATGTCCAACTCTTTGGGACCTGATTTGGGGATTTTCTTGGCAAAGATACTGGAGTGGTTTGCCATTTCCTTCTCCAGCTCATTTTACAAATGAGGAAAGTGAGGCAAACAGGGTTAAGTAACTTGCCAAATGACCATGCAGCAAGTAAATGTCTGCATGGATTTGAACTCAGGAAGATGAGTCTTTTTGACTCCAGAGTCAGCACTTTCTTTACACACTACCCAGCTGCCCTTTGTCTCTATATCTGTTTTCTTATACTTGCCTCCTAATTTCCTCCTCCCCCTGCCACAAATTAAAGAGAAAAGATGCCTTTCTTGCTATCTAAAGTTAACATTCCACATGTGCCACAAATTCGTTTCTTCTGTCTTTAGTGACTTTTATCTTCTTCCTCAGAGTCTTTAGCTCCTTCCTCTTGACTTATTCCCCTCTGCCTTCAAACATATTCAGAATACTATTTTTTCCTATCTTGAAAAAAACTTGCACTTGACTTTATCTCCCCCATAAACTTACTCAGCCAGGAAAAGGTTTTGTTGTTTTTGTCTTTGTATTCTCATTTTTTCAAACCATGTCTGACACACTGTAGACACTTAATAACTGTTTGAGGAAGGAAGGAAGGAAGGAAGGAAGGAAGGAAGGAAGGAAGGAAGGAAGGAAGGAAGGAAGGAAGGAAGGAAGGAAGGAAGGAAGGAAGGAAGGAAGGAAGGAAGGAAGGAAGGGAGTAAAGAGTTCATGAGTATCATAACCAAATGAGGAAGCTACATATAAGTCTAACACATCAGCATAGAGAAGGAAGAGGCAAACTGACAGAATTGCATGTTGAAGAGCTTGGCTCAGGAAATGTCTAACAGTCAAGTCTAGGAAGAAAATAAACTGTATCCCAGAAACACTATTAAGTCTAATTTTCATTATTAAAGATTTTTCTCCATCATTTTTTCAAGTATAGATAATCACAAGAACAATAAATCAAGTGAGTATATAAGCAAAGGTCCGTCAGGTGATCAGGATGTGTAGAAAAAGATAAGCAGGTGAACATAAATAGTGTTATCAAAATATGCCAGTTGTGCCAGGATGGAGACTTCTTCTTTTGTAGTCCCTGCTTGGGTTGGAGAGGAAAGCCCCATTAGGGATTCAGCTACTGGCAACCAACGCAAGGCAGAGTTCTGCAGGTGTCAGCATTTCCTGAGCAGAGGGTTGGGTTTCATAGGGAGTTCTAAGATCCTTGTACTTCTCATAAATGCAAAGTCTGAACTCCTTTTTATTTTTAATTTAATTTTTTTGTTACATTTTAAATTCTAAACTGTCTCCCTCCTCACCCTGCACTAGAGAAGACCACCACTTAACATATATGTGTATAGGCATGTATTTATATGTATGTATGTGTATATATAGATGTATATATGTATGTGTGTACACACACATATATATGTATGTATATATGTAGGTCCATTCTATACACACTTCTATTTATCAGTTCTTTCTCTTGAGGTAGATAACAACCAAACTCTTTTTTGAGACTTTTTTACTCTCTGGCCTCATCCTACCTTTCCTACCCCCAACCCAAACCTTCTGTTCTGCTCTACCTAGAGCTGTCTCCATGCCACAAATATACCACACACGTTCCTACTTTCAGATCTCCTCCCAGGAATGCTTCATATCCACATCCCTTCAATTCCAACATGAATTCTTCCTCTTCCTTAATCCTTCACTATATTTTGCTAACATTTTGACTTTTCCTTTCTATAGGCCACTATAGACTTATTGTCTGTACAACTAACAATACTGCAGCTGTTCCAGGAGTTGTTTTTAGTCAAATGAGAAGCCCCTCCTCCATGGATGATGAGCACGACCTTCTTCATCCCTTGGTAAGCCATCTTTGTGAGTTAGTGGGGAAAATACAGCAGCTGGTAGCTGACCATCCAAGATAAGCTCCTCTGAACTTAGCCGGGTTCTTCTCAGGATGATGGATACATTACCTCCTGCTAGAACTACAATCAAATTCTTCCCATTTTTATAAGACCTGCCAGACTTTGCACTCCATTGGCATAACTTTTGAGGACAAGGAGTCACTACCATGCCACAGGACGTGGAAAGCAGACACCAGTAGAGGATGAAACTCCTATTTGTACTTAATCATATGCTTTCTCATACTGTCATCTCTTTCAGATGTGCACATCTTATTTCTCCAACTATATGCCATGATCCCTAAGAGTGGGAATTGTGGCTTATATTCTTCTATATCTCTCTTTAGCGTAATGTTAAACAGATTGTTGGTGCTCACTAAATACTGACAGACTTGAATTAAATCTGTTACTTGGCCAAAGATTGGCAGCATCTCAGAAACCACCAGAATCCTTTAAAGTCCCTCAAATCTATAAAACAGAGATTAAAATTTTTCAAAATCAGAAAACGAACCAAGACTATTAACTTGTCCCCGCTTTAAAAAATGTGAAGCTAGCTGAAAAAATACATATTTTATTCTCTGAAGTCTTTCTCAACATGTTCATTTTATCTCTTATCACAACATTTTCCAACCATTTTAAAATACTGAGTCATGAAATAACATGAAGGGTATTTATTATTATTGGGGGAAGAACTAAGATGAGAACAAAAACATAGATCTCTGTAAGAACTGAACTGCTCCTGGTGCACAGAATAAAAAAAATCTGCAAGATATTTCAGTTTTTTTGTTTGGCAATCTTGGAAACGTTATTGGGAGTTTGTCATACAATTATTATGTGCCCAGAGAAATGCCTCCAAGATAGAAATGCACTGCTACTATTACTTATTCAGCAGCCAAAACATTTTAGGTGACAAACATCACATGTACTCTTTGGAGAAGACTCTTGACCTCCATGAGCTGGCATCAGCCAACTGATTAATAGGCATGTACTTAACTTATGTACTTACTATGTTCTAGGTACTGTGGTAAGCATTAAAGATACAAAGAAAAAGCAAATAGCACTCCTCTCTTGAAGGACTTTACAGTCTCATAGGGAAGAAAAACCTGTAAATAAATAGGTTTGAGGTACACGCAGAGTAGATGGAAAGTGGCTTCCAAGGAAAGTTTTATTTTTCTTGTGAGAATAAGATAGTAGCAGCTAGGAGAACCAGGAAAGGATTCCTACAGAAAGCAGCTAAGTGGTACAGTGGATAAAGTTCCAGAACTAGTCAGGAAGACTTGAGTTCAAATCCTGTCTCAGATAACTGTGTGACCCTAATTAAGTTACTTACCCTGACTGCCTCAGTTTCCCCATCTATAACTTGAAGTTAATGATATCTACCTGCCAGGGTTGTTATGAGGATAAAATGAGATAATACGTGTAAACCTTAAAATGCTATCAGTATCATTAAGGTGGTGCTTGAGCTCCATCTCAAGGGAAGCCAGGTATTCTAAGATGGGGAGATGAGGAGGGAGAGCATTCCAGGCTTGGAGGACGATTAGAGCAAATGTTCTGAGACGTGAAATGGAGAATCATGTATAAAGAAGGGCAGGTAGACCAGTATGGTTGAATTGTAAAGTACGTAGATGAGAGTAAATTAGAAGAAGCCTGGCAATATAGAAAGGTCCTGGGTTGTGAAGTGTTAAATGTCAAGCAGAGAAGCTTATATTTGATCTTAGATGTCAGTGGGAGATATTAGAGGTAATTCGGTAGGAGAGTGACACGGCCAGAACTGCACTTTAGGAAAATCACTTGGACTCTAGTGAGGCATAAAGGTCAATTTGAAGGCTATTGCAAGACTCCATATAAGAGGAGGTGACACCTTGAGCTAGGGGTGAGGCTATGTGAATGGAAAGAAGACATATCAAAGACATGTCCATAAGATCATAGATATAGAGGGAGAGGAGACATCAGAGACCATCTAGTACAACCCTTTCATTCTGCAGATAAGGAAACTGAGACCTAAAGATGTCAATGAATTGCCAAAAACCACACAGGTGCTAATTAGCTATTTGCCTAGAATATGTTCCCATGTCAACACTACTACTGAGAACTCTTCCCTTCCTTCAAGGCTCATATTGGGTGCCATCTCTAGCTGCGACACTTTCCTGATCCTCCCAGATGTTAGCTCTCTATTCTTTCTCAAGTTATGTTGCATTTACTTATAATTCCATCAGAAAGTAAACAGGGACTATTTTTGGATTGTCTTTATATCATTAGTACTTAATACAATCCCATGCACATAGTAGACATTTAATAAAAGTCCACTGAATTGAAATGAATTATGTAAACGTTTAGCACTTAACTTCCAATGACAAATGTAAGATGAATTTTCATATATATATATATATATGTACAAATATATGTATTCGAGGATATATTCATGTATGTGTATACATATACATGTTTATGTGTGTATATTGTACATATATTCCTTTCCTTTGCCCTCCATACACACATATAGACATGGAATATGTGATAAAAAATCATGTAAGGGTGGGTACAATGCTTTCTGTGCCACAAAAACATTCTTACAAAGGAGCAGAAAGCAAACAGTTCCTTCTACTTGGCAGTGGGAGCGTGGTATTCATTCCTAAATCAGCCTTTGCAACTGGTGCCCAGCAGAGAGGTCAAATAAGGAGAATTTATCAACACCTGGTTGTGATGACCCATGTGCCTCTGATCATTACGCTCCTTCTGTCTGGCACTATCTACTGTGACCATGTGATCCCCACAACCAGTTCACAACCTCCATTTGCCCTGAAAACATACTCTGAATTTAACGTTCTTCAAGTCTTAGTCTATGCAATCTCTTAGGTTCTCATACGCAAATCTGAGAACTACACTCAAGTCAGACAAATTTATTAAGAAATTATAGTAAGTCCCAAGTACATTTCAAGATAATGAGAAAATTTTCCTAAGACTTAAAGATATAAAGAAGTTAGATCTTGGTCTCAATTATAGGAAGTCCAGCAGAATCAGATATGTTCCATTTTTAAGGGCCCATTTTTTATCTTATGAGAAAAGGAGTGGTATTAAAAATTTGCATTTAAAAATTAAATTGAAATAGTGAATTTTTCCTTCACATGCTGTCAACATGAACAGATCTGATCACTATTAGATGCCCAAGCTTTAATATGTATACATTTATGTTATATTATGCTTATTATATTACATTATATTATGTTGCATTATTATAGATATTATCATACTATATATTTTAGTGTTAGGTAATGTAATGTTATGTTACAAATTTATATTTGTGTTATCTATTACAAGAACATATTACATATATATATACATATATATATATATTTGCCTTTCTAAAGTTTCTTGCTACTTTACGAACCTCTGATCATTACAATAACTAAACTTGTTTCTAGAGGAACAACAATAAACGATACTGCCTGCTTCAGATGTGGTGTTGGACTCAAGATTAAGACTGAAACAGATATTTTTGAACATGTCTAACGTAGGAATTTGTTCTGTCTGACAATGCATATGGGTTACAATGTTTTTCTTTTTTCCACCATGGGAGGGAAAGGAGACAATTGGAAAGAAAAAAGATAAAATGTAGTTTATTGAAAAAAGATTTTAATAAAGCATCTTGAGAGTAGGAATTGTTTCATTCTCTGTATTTGTGTCTCCAGTACTTAGCGGCGGAATGGTAGGCATTTAATACAGGCTTATTGACTGATTGTTTGATAGATAGCTTGGTGATGTCAATTTGCTGCTTGAACCAGTGGTAAATCTGGGCTTAATTTGGGGGCTATTTTATATCTATCTCTGGGCCAACTATTTTTCAGTAGCAGACTTTTATCAGGTCACAATGCAAAGTTCTACCATTCACATAAAATCAGATTAAAGTCTACATTGTAAACCAAAATATATTTCAATAGAAATCAAATCCCACTTGGGGGACTGTAATTCCCAAATGATATATTCTAAGGCATTGTTTCAGAACATTTCAAAGCTGCTCTTGAAATGTATTTTTAAAATACCCAAATGACCTCGGATGGTGAAAATGAGTTGTAGCTCCCTTCAAGCCAGTTGTTTTTTTGTTTAAATCCCCTTCCTTCTTAAATGAAAATGTCAAATTAAATGATAACAATAAATGATCCTGATGGTGACATTGAGCATACAAAGAAGAAATATGTTGGTGAATGCATACGTTCCTTTACAATGAGCATCTGTCAATGAAGGAGCAGGGACTGTTTCATTTTAGATATGCCTATTGGAAAAGTGAAAGGAAATTCTTTTCCTTGATTTATCTTGGCTTTTGCTAAGAAATGACATGAATTCACAAAGGTTTACCTGTACAGAAAAGTTCCTTATTTTAATATGATTACAGGGAACAAGAGAGGTGGGCTGAAATGGAGAAACACACAAAAAAAAAAACCTCTTCTTTGCTTAAATAGTGCTTAGTAAAGGAAAGTTTTTCTTCCTGGAGATTAACTTCTAGTTCTTTCCATCCTTCTCTGATGCTTATTTGTTGTAGACAACAGTTAAGAATGTGAACCAACATTCTTTACTAAGTAGATTATTCTGATATTTGAGGCTTATCCAGAAAGTATCTACAGGAATGGATAAATGGTATAAAACTATCCCTATTATATATTCAGGCCTTTTGGAATACAAAACAAGAAAAATGAATCAACAATAGTTCTTTAAAAGATTGGCACATCTTGAAGTAATAAGAGACTTGAATCAGTGCAACCTTTTAGATGTGGAGGCTGAAGCATAAAGAAAGAAAGCAATTTGTTCAAGAGCACATAGATAATAGTAATTATTATTAAAATCATAATTATAATAGTCTGAGATTTACAAAGCACTTAACAAATATTATTTAGTTTAATGTGAATTAACAATAACACAGCAACTGGTAGGTGATGTTATTAGCTCTATTTTCCAGAAGAGGAAACTGAGGCAATCAGAGGTTAAGTGGCTTGCCCAGGGTCATGTAGCTAGAAAGTGTTTGAAGTCAGATATGAACTCAAATCTTCTTAGCCCCTGGTCCAGCACTCTATCCACTATACCCATCTAGCTGCCAAATAATAGTAAGTGCCAATGCCAGGATTAGAAAACTAATGTTATAACAATGCCTGCTACAGGCATTTCTTTGGTGCGTTTGAGTTGCTTCATAGATTTCACCTTATTCACCTCTATAACATCTTAATGAGGGAGCTAAGCCAGGTGGAATTATCCAGTGAAGGGAATTTGGGCACAGAAGTTAACTTAATTTCTTCGAAGTTATACCAGTTTCACAGGTTAGAAGCAGCTTTAGAGGGAGAACATGATGAATTTAACAGTTGTAGTACACAGAGCCTGGGAGTAGCATGTTGGCACACCTACCTCTTTCACTACCATTGTGGGTGTGCTAGAATGCATACCCATGTCTTATGAATGCCTCTGGTCCATATTTTTTGAACTGGAGTTGATGGCAGCACATTAGCAGCATCATATATGTTTCCTTATGAGAATACATTCAAAACAGAAATCCTGACACATGGTGCATCTTTCCTTGATGATGTCTAGGTTATGACAACATGTTGGGTGAGTCATACGGAAAAGGGATCACAACAGAGTGCCTACGTGGCTACTCCAGGAGGCGCTGGAGGGATCAACTTGATGATTAGCAATTCTATTCCTTGAAGAAAATCCAGATAGTGAAGGCTGGGTGTTAGTCTATTATAACTAGGCTCAATCATTCCAAGAGAGGGCTAACCAAGTCCCCACAGGATCTAGCCCACAACTGCAGCATAGTCAGTACTCTCCAAACTCCTAACACTTGGATAGAACTGAGGCAAGAAGTAGGAGGAGAATTTTGGAAATGGTAGGTGGTGGGCCCTGGAAAGGGGTAATGATGATGACAGAACCTCAGGAAGGTAATCATGGCAGGAGAGGTCCTTGGGGGGCTGTGGTATAGGATGGACTGGCCAGAACACCACTAGAAGGAAGAAGGGCCTTTGTCTCCCCACAACCACCACCATTTTGCCACCCAAGAGCAGAACCCCAGTTGTCCTGCCCTAGATAGGGCTCTAGATGTTGGGCAACAACAAGGGATCATTAGCTGTCAATTGTTAGAAGATAACCGCAGCAAACATTAAATGCAACAATCACAAATGGTTAACTCTCTTTGATCGAAGGCCTCAGAAGCCCTCAGAGATAAGAGGCAATGTATGTAGTCCACAAAGAAGGCTTTAAAAAGAGCCAGAGAAAGCTAAAGTGGAATAATCATCCTATTAGAAGCAATGCTATGATCCCTTCAGCTCAACTGCACAAACACAACTCATTAGTAAATTCTTAGAATACAAAGAACCCCAATGAATCATTTTACTTCATTTGTATACTAATTAAATTAAATTATAACAGTGACGTTTGATTATCTGCTAATTAGCTTATTACTAATTGAATTTAGCACAGAAGAAGCCCTTGGTTATAGCATTTGTTGCCTGTGTTGTTTTCTCCCTTAGGATTTGACCAAGCTGACTTCCTAATTTCTGACGTCTGACATTTAGTTCGAGGGGAATCAAGTTTACATGAAAAGAACTGACTGGCAACGGAGGTTAAAGGAGATTGTAGGTTGAAAGAAAATACTAAAACAATAAGATCTCAAATAAATTATTGCAATGAAAACTTCTTGAAAATATTATTACATACAAAATAAGGAAAATTGATAGATTGTGTTAAACTCCCTCAGAAAATACCACAGTCCCCACCACAAGTAAATATGTAAATTTAATATTGTACAGTGGTAGTTCTTTTGGAAATAATTTAACATTATGTAGCACAGTCAGATCTTTATAGACTCTGAAAAGAATACTTGAGAGAAAAAAGTTCTACTTAGTTCCTCCTTTCATTTAAATAAATGACAATAATTTTTCAGTAATATCCAACTCTTTGTGACTTTGTGGATCATAGTACACTAATACTGTTCATGGAAGTTTCTTGGCAAAGATAGCAAGATGGTTTGCCATTTCCTTCTCTGGTGGATTAAGGCAAACACAGATTAAGTGACTTGCCCAAGGCCACACAGCAAAGTAACCATCTGAGGCAGGATTTTAACTCAGGTCTTCCTAAATGAAGACCTAGTGCTCTTATACACTGAGCCCCCTAGATACCTCCTGGGCAAACAGAGTTCAGGTGATTTGCCCAAGGTTACACAGTCAAGTATGTGAGGCAGGATTTGAATTTGGGTCTTCTTGACTCCAAGTCTTGCACTCTACTGAGCCATCAAACCATTCTCATTACTTTAATGCCATTATAGATCTGGGATATCATTGATATGAATACTTAATCATTCAATCAAGTATTTATCAAGAACCTATTATGGGGGGCAGAGCCAAGATGGTGGAGTAGGAAGACGCACATACACATAGCTCCGAACCCACAACCAATAGAACGGCTACAGGGAAGTAACTCTGTACGAATTCTGTACCCAGAGGCCACGGAGCATTGGAGCGAGGGGGATTTCTGTTCCGGAGAGACCTGCGGACCTCTTGCGGGGGGTCCTTTGCGCTGCAGACTGGGTGCCGGGACTGGGAGCTGAGTGCAGCCCTGCCGCAGCCACGGCACCGACAGGAAAAGATCCGAGCAGGCTTCAGGGACAGGATCTCCAGCGGCCGCACAGGTCCCTCCACCCACAGGTGACAGGGGTCAGTGAGAGAGTCTCTTTGGCGGGTGGAGAGGGGAGTGGGGTGCCCCCATGGCTCAGGCCCTCCCGGGAGGTGGAGGCTGAGGGGTGGCTGCAGACCGGGGCTCCCCAAGGGGGCAGGAGCCTGGATCCACTGTGGAGGGTCTGTGCATGAACCCCCTGGGGGAGCTGAGCCTGAGAGGCGGCCCTGCTCCTACCTCAGCATCTGAACTTAATCTCACACTGAATAGCAGCCCTGCCCCCACCAAAAGCCCTAAGGCTGGAAGCAGCATTTGAATCTCAGACCCCAAACGCTGGCTGGGAGGATCAGGAGGCGAGGTGGGTGTGAGGAGAATATTCAGAGGTCAAGTCACTGGCTGGGAAAATGCCCAGAAAAGGGAAAAGAAATAAGACTATAGAAGGTTACTTTCTTGGTGAACAGGCATTTCCTCCCTTCCTTTCTGATGAGGAAGAACAATGCTTACCATCAGTCAAAGACACAGAAATCAAAGCTTCTGTGTCCCAGCCCACCCAATGGGCTCAGGCCATGGAAGAGCTCAAAAAGAATTTTGAAAATCAAGTTAGAGAGGTAGAGGAAAAGCTGGGAAGAGAAATGAGAGACATGAAGTCAAAGCATGAACAGCAGATCAGCTCCCTGCTAAAGGAGACCCAAAAAATGTTGAAGAAAATAACACCTTGAAAACTAGCCTAACTCAATTGGCAAAAGAGGTTCAAAAAGCTAATGAGGAGAAGAATGCTTTCAAAAGCAGAATTAGCCAAACGGAAAAGGAGATTCAAAAGCTCACTGAAGAAAATAGTTCTTTCAAAATTAGAATGGCACAGATGGAGGCTAAGGACTTTACGAGAAAGCAAGAAATCACAGAACAAAGCCAGAAGAATGGAAAAATCGAAGATAATGTGAAATATCTCATTGGAAAAACAACTGACCTGGAAAATAGATCCAGGAGAGACAATTTAAAAATTTTGGGACTACCTGAAAGTCATGATCAAAAGAAGAGCCTAGACATGATCTTTCATGAAATTATCAAGGAAAACTGCCCTGAGATTCTAGAACCAGAGGGTAAAATAAATATTCAAGGAATCCACAGAACACCGCCTGAAAGAGATCCAAAAAGAGAAACTCCTAGGAACGTTGTGGCCAAATTCCAGAGTTTCCAGGTCAAGGAGAAAATATTGCAAGCAGCTAGAAAGAAACAATTCAAGTATTGTGGAAATACAATCAGGATAACACAAGATCTAGCAGCCTCTACATTAAGGGATCGAAGGGCATGGAATAGGATATTCCAGAAGTCAAAGGAACTAGGACTAAAACCAAGAATCACCTACCCAGCAAAAGTGAGTATAATACTTCAGGGGAAAAATTGGTCTTTCAATGAAATAGAGGATTTTCAAGCATTCTTGATGAAAAGACCAGAGCTGAAAAGAAAATTTGACTTTCAAACACAAGAATGAAGAAAACCAGGAAAAGGTGAACAGCAAAGAGAAGTCATAAGGGACTTACTAAAGTTGAACTGTTTACATTCCTACATGGAAAGACAATATTTGTAACTCTTGAAACATTTCAGTATCTGGGTACTGGGTGGGATTACACACACACACATGCACACACGCACACATACATAGAGACAGAGTGCACAGAGTGAATTGAAGAGGATGGGATCATATCTTAAAAAAAAATGAAATCAAGCAGTGAGAGAGAAATATATTGGGAGGAGAAAGGGAGAAATTGAATGGGGCAAATTATCTCTCATAAAAGAGACAAGCAAAAGACTCATTAGTGGAGGGATAAAGAGGGGAGGTGAGAGAAAAACATGAAGTCTACTCTCATCACATTCCACTAAAGGAAAGAATAGAATGCACACTTATTTGGGTATGAAAACCTATCTCACAATACAGGAGAGTGGGGGACAAGGGGACAAGCAGGGTGGGGGGGATGATAGAAGGGAGGGCATGGGGAGGAGAGTGCAATTCGAGGTCGACACTCATGGGGAGGGATAGGATCAAAAGAGAATAGAAGTAATGGGGGACAGGATAGGATGGAGGGAAATACAGTTAGTCCTATACAACACAACTGCCAGGCCTAGAGGCCTGAGGGCTACCCGAGTCTTCCCTTACCTCTATCGGAGGTCTTTGGTTGGCCAAACCGGATGCTCGTATGAGAGAAAGGATGTTCCAGAGTCGAACAAGGGTTGAGCTTTATTTCAGGGTCTAGTTACAAGTGCAGGGGGATTCTTCCTTAGGAGGGAGCGAAGAATCTCCCAAGGAGGCAAAGATCTTACAATAAGAGATTGGAAGTAGAAGTATAAGTGGGGAGAGAGGGGGAGGGGAGAGAAGAGAGAGGAAAAGCGGAGCCTTGTGTCCTGTCTGCTCCATGCCCCTCCACCCAAGAGAACTTTCAGGCTTTCCTGATCCTACTTAAGCTCTCCCGTCGCATAGTTTGCACGTCAATACCGAGCCTGTTAGGTAACTAGGTGTGCCCAGATCCGGGACAATCTCGAGGGCGGGGAGAGCTCTCTCCCATCACGTTTCTCATGGGAAGAGGCGGAAATACACGAGATAGCTCGGTTCACCTCGATTCCCAGTCGTTTCCTGGGGGGCCTTGTGAGAACTCTAAGATTTAGAAGTTCCCACCTTTACCCGCCCGAGACTGTCCACATGGAATTGAGCTTCCATCCCCAGCACACAACTATTATGGAAGTCATTTGCAAAACTACACAGATTTGGCTTATATTGAATTGCTTGCCTTCCAAAGGGAAGGGGTGGAGAGGGAGGGAGGTAAAGAAGCTGGAACTCAAAGTGTTAGGATCAATTGTCGAGTAATGTTCTTGCCACTAGGAAATAAGAAATACAGGTAAAGGGGTATAGAAAGCTATCTGGCCCTATAGGACAAAAGAGAAGACGGAGACAAGGGCAGAGAGGGATGATAGAAGAGAGAGCAGACTGGTCATAGGGGCAATTAGAATGCTTGGTGTTTGGGGGGGGAGGGGATAAAAGGGGAGAAAATTTGTAACCCAAAATTTTGTGAAAATGAATGTTAAAAGTTAAATAAATAAATTTAATTAAAAAAAGAACCTACTATGTGCCATGTACTATTCAGGTGCTAGGAATACAGAGACAAAAAATGAAACAATCCCTCTTCTTGAGAAGCTTACATCCTCATGGCAGAGATGAAGTCCATGCAATATATATGAATGAATGCAAAAGCATTTATTAAGCACTAACTATATACAGAACAAATACAAAGAATAAATATGAATAAATGCAAAGTAGATGATTGCAAGGTCATGAAAGAGGGAAAGCATTAGCAGTTGGAGAAATCAGGAATGACTTCATGAAGTTTTTGCTTGAGCTATGTATTAAAAGAAGAAAGGCAGAGATGAGGAAGAAGTGCATTTCAGGCACGGGAGATGACCAGCACAAAGGCACAGAGATGGGAGATTCAGGGTCCTGGGTGTAAAACTAAGAAGAGATCAATTTGGCTGGATCTTGGAGTGCAGAAAGGGGACTAATATACAATGAAGCTAAAACAATGTTGGCAAGATTGTAAAGGATTTTAAAAGCTAAAGAGAAGAATCTATATTTGATTTTAGAACCAATAGGGACTTACTGGGTTTTATTGAGTAAGGGAGTGATGTGATTACATTGGTACATAAGGAAAATCATTTTGACAGCTGTGTGGAGAATAGAATAAAGTAGGCAGAGAGGTCAATTAGGAGACTGTTGTATTAATCTAAGCTACAGTGGTGATTGTTTGAGTTGAGAAAGAGGTCAAATGTGGGAGATAGGAAGGTAGAACTGAGCACTGGGATTTGGCAACTGAATGAATAAATGGGGTGAAGGAGAATGAGGAGTCCAAGATAATAACAAGGTTATGAAACATGCAAGGCTAGAAGAATGATAGCGTCTTTGATATATATTTATAAGGAAGTTTGGAAGAGGGATGAGGTTGGGGGGATGGGGTTTGGGGGGAGGGGGAGAGGTAATGAGCTGTGTTGGAATATGTTGAGTTTAAAATGTCCATTAAGCAGCTGTAATGTGGAACTGGGATTCAGGGAAAATATTAGAGCAGCATATCTGAATCATCCACATAAGGATTAAAAATTAAACTTATGATAGCTGATGAATTCACTGAAAGAGAGGTGAGAAAGAGAAAGAGAATATATAGAGAGGAGAGCTCAGAAGAAGGTCTTAGCCAATGCAGTGAAGATTAGGAGGGAAGCAGAAAACTGGGAAAGAACTTTTGCAACTAGTGTCTCTGAAAAGGCCTCAGTTCTCAAATATATAGAAAACTGAGTGAAATTTACAAGAATACAAGTCATATGAACATGCACTTTTCAGAGGAAGAAATTAAAGCTATCTGTAGTCATATGAAAAAAATGTTCTAAATCACTATTGATTAGAGAGATGCAAATCAAAACAACTCTGAGGTGCCACATCACGTCTATTAGATTGGCTAACATGACAAAACAGGAAAATGATAAATATTGGAGAAGATATGGGAAAGTTGGAACACTAATTCATTGTTGGTAGAGCTGTAAGCTGATCCAACCATTCTGGAGAGCAATTTGGAACTAAGTCTAAAGGGCTATAAAAATGTGCATACACTTTGACCCAGTAATACTGCTTCTGGGGCTGTATCCTAAAGAAAACATAAAAATGGGGAAAGGACCCACATGTACAAAAATATCTATAGCAGCTCTCTTTGTGGTAGCCAAGAACCAGAAATTGAGGGGATGCCCATCAGTTAGGGAATGACTGAACAAGTTGTGGTATATCAATGTAATGGAATACTACTGTGCTATAAGAAATGATGAACAGGCAGACTTCAGAAAAACCTGGAAAGATTTATATGAACTGATGCTGAGTGAAATGAGCAGAACCAGAAGATCATTATACACAGTAACAGCCACAGTCTTCAATGACTGATTTTGATAGACTTAGCCCTTCTCAGTAATGCAAAGGTCTCATGATGGAAAATGCCATCCACATCCAGAGAACAAACTATGGAGTCTGAATGTAGAGCAAAACTCTCTTTTGTTTTGTTTTGTTTTTTCTTTCTCATGGTTTCTCCCATTCATCCTAATTTTTCTATATAACATGACTAATATGAAAATATGTTTAATTGGAAGGTATATGTAAAGCCTATATCAGATTACAGGCTGTCTTGGGGAGGGACAGAGATAGGGAGGAGGAAAATTTTAAACTGATGGAAGTAAATGTTGAACACTAAAAATAAATTGACTTTAAAAAAAGGAGTTTTTTGGAAGCATCTGTAAAGAGGAGGCATAATGATATCAGTGATGAGTCAGCAAAGGAGATGGAAAAGTAGTGAAATGGGTAAGAAGAGAAGTGGGAGACTAATGTTATGAAAACTCAGAGAGAAAAGATTATCCAAGAGATGAGGAAGTCAGTAGAGTCAGATTCAGTGGAAAGGTCAGCAAATATGAGGTCTGAGAAAAGAAAATCACATTTAGCCATTAAGAGATTTTTGTTAACTTCAGAGAGAGCAGCTGAGTGATAAGATTGAAATCCAGATTCCAAAGGAGTGAGGAAAAGGAGAGAGGACTGAGTGTAAAAAGCCTTTTTAGGAGTTTGGTTGAGAAAGGGAGACAGAGATACAAGATTTTAGTTTGAGGTTTTGATAGGGTCTAGTGAAGATATCGGTGAGTTTTGGGCATATAAAATGGCAATAGAGATGGGACTGGTATATAGGAAGAGGGTAAAGGTTAGACACAATGTTGATTGAGGTTTCAATTTGCTAAAGAACACAGTAAGGTACAATCTTGGAAAGGGGAAGAAACACCAATCTCTTGGAGAGACTCAGGGAAAGGAAGAGAGAGGAGATTATGTGAAAAGGTTTTGAGATAGGAAGGGAGAGAAAGCTCATGGCAAATGACCTCATTTTTCTCAGTAAAGTAAGAGGTGACATCCTCAGTGGAGAGAGTAGGGAATGAGAAGCTGAGGAATTGAATAATATTTGTGCACAGTGAGATAGGGAATCAATTAGGAAGGAATAAAAGGATTATCTATTCCAGGGGTACAATGGTAAATTATTAACAGCCACTTGGGAGGGGGAGTAGAATGGAACACTTTTAAGTTTAAAATACATTATCAACATTTTCTACACTGCTTTCTTAAGTCTACAATGGGGGGTTCAGCAAACTTTGACCTAAAGGGCCAAATCCAGACAACAGTCTGCTTTCATGTTGATTAGTCATTTCAATCATGCCTGACTCTTCATGGCCCCAGTTGGGGTTTTCTTGTCAAAGACACTGGAATGGGTTTACCATTTCCTCCTCTAGTTCATTTTACAGATGAGGAACTGAGGCAAACGGTGACTTGCTCAGGATTACACTTCTAGTAAGTGTCAAAAGCTAGATTTAAACTCATGAAGATGAGCCTTCCTGATTCCTACTTCAGTGCTCTATCCATTTTGCTACCTAGCTACCCTGTTTTGTAATATTTTTAGAGATGTGAATGCTCACACTGAAAATTTAACAATTAAGCTCTATGTCAAGCTGGCTCTAGCATATCCATGGACTACTCCCATGCAGAGTACTGCAGATTACAACCTTTCTCTGTCTTTCCATCTTGTATGATTTTTATCTATCCTCCCATAGATATTCCAAGGGTGCTACATTGGTGATGGGGACCTTTTTCTAGTCTCTTAGCCTTACTTGTGTATCAGTTTAGCATGTAAACAGCCCATTTCTTACCCTTTGCTCTCATTACATGAATTTTCCCCTCTTTTTGGGCTTTTAACTTGAAACTAAAAATTCAAAATCACAATGTACGGAAATACTGGAGAACTTCAGGCCAAGTTTTCTGAATTGGAATATTGTCTAAGGAATTCTCATTAAGACATAATTAAGACATGGGTTTGGGAAGAGAAAGAAAAACAAAGATAAAAATTTTTATGCAAGAAGGGAAACAGTTTTTCATTTGACTTATTATGGGATCAGATTGAAGTATTTAATTCCTCTGTGCCATCTGTATTAGGACAAACTATAATTAAGTATGCCAATTATAATTTTCCTCTATATTTACCTTATATTGACTAGAATTTATATGAGCTTGTAGCAGTTAGTCTACAGAGTATTTGTCTCATACACCTCATAATTTGATTGTACAAGGAATGTGAAAAGACCAATTAAGATCTGTGTGAGCATATTCTGAAAAAAAAATAGTTAAGAGATTTAGAAAGTTTTCAGAGAATTCTTTTAGAAGAGAGAAAAAAACCAAAATATGCTCAGTCTGCTATAAAATTAGAAGAAACTCGGCTATACCAAAAGATCCATGATTTCACAGGGTCTGGGCATTGCCTCTGTCCACACAAGTCACAGACTCTCTACACTTCAGAAGACAGCCTTCATAAATTATTACAGCCAAAAATGTCATCATCCGGTGGTTAACCCTCCAGTGGTGAGCCTCTCCCAATTTAGCTAGAGGGAGCCTCAGATGACAGTCCCCTGTAAAGCCCATAATCAAAATCTGCCTGCTTGGTAGAGCCTCCCAGAGCTTAGACTCAGCTGGCACAACCTACAGGGTCACCTCCACACCACAATGAGGAATTTCCTCCTCCATGGAGGAAAACTAGAAGAAAAACTCACAAATACTTCTTCAAAATGTTTGTCACTGGAAAGGTAAAGTTTTGCTAAAGCATCTTTAGCAAAGATAAGATAAGATTTAGATAAGAATGCTTATCACAAGATTTTTTGAATACCCAGGAGATCCAAATATTCATGGGATTTTTAAAGTTTAAGTTGACATTAAACTTCTACGATTCCTAAAGTTATGTAAAGTAGCAAAACATTGTCTATATTTGTTGGGCTCCTAATTGTCACATTGAATCCCTGTAGGGGAAAGGCAAAAAGAATTGAAAAATATTATCTGCAACAAGAAATGAGAGGCCAAAGTCTTATAGATCATTCAAAAATCTCATGCTAGTACTTTATTATTAATATTCTAATTAAGAAAAGAGTTAGAACATTTGAGAAAATGGCACACATTGGACACTGTAAAAAATAAAACCAGCTATAACTTAACAGGAAGCAACAAATTCAGAATCAATTATCCATGTTCTACTATGTCATCAACTAATTAGTGTATAGGCAAAATCAAATACCAGATTAGAGGAAAGGACAAAGATGGGCTAGAGAAATTTTGTATGATCACAGAAGCTCCCACCTGACCTATTTAAATAAGCTGTTAATTGAATAATGGAAAGTGACCGTAATTTTATCACCATTTCTTGGAGAAGTTCAACCAAGGCCACTGTAAGAAGGTCAGAATTGCCTGGGAATAGCTTCAGCCAGGGAACATTGGATCTTCTAGCCAAGCAGAGAGACGACAGTCTATGGCAAAATTGACTTGAATTATAAGCTAATTTTCAAAATATTATGGAGGAGGATGACAGAAAACTAGGAACCAACTTGCCTTACAAGTTAATGAAAGGTAGTGGGAGAGAAAGCAAACCTGTAGAGAGCTTGGTGTGAGATCCAGCTAAGCCAGGTTATCTGAGAGCATTTGAAAGTGGAATTGAAAGAACAGTAAACAGCTTAAAAACCGAATAGAATTGCTACAATGTTTATGGTGATTGGTTTGGATCAGCAATGATCGTAAAATCTCCACAACTGGAATCTTTCAACCATAGTATGTGAGAATAGCAGGAGAGGGGGAGAGAAGGAAAGAGAGAGAAAAAGAGAGAGAGAGAAGCGAAAGACAGGGATGTCCACAGTTATTGACTGCTCCTGCTTCCTCACCTCTATAAAAACTTTGTGGAAATGGTTTATTCACGCATTAAGAGTATCTTAATGAAAGTATGACATGGGTACAGGCAAAACTTTGCAAATGATTTCCTGTAGCATATCTTTACAATCACACACCAAACTAAGAGATCAGAGAACATTAAGACCCAAGAAGCCACAAGGTCACAATGTGGAAGATTAAATCCAGACTTTGCTCTCCTCTCCTACAGTCTCAGTTATTGTATATTTCTGACCAAACAAACAGTTTGTTAATAGTCCAATAGTTAATTAATAGTCCAAGAAACTACTGCTCAAAATCACCTTTTGTCATCAGGAAGTATCTTTAAAATGAATAGGTATCCTTACACACAGTTCATCCTCTACAGGGACATGTCAGAGAAGGGCTATCTTTCCAGTGAAGTTCTAAGACTCAAGGATGGGTATGCTAGAATTTCCCAGAATTCCATTTTCTATGAGACTGTGTGTCTGCCCTGCATGAAAATTGCATCATGATGAACTTTTGTGGGAAGACTTCTAGGGAGAATGAGATGGAGAAATGATTAACAAAACCCACTACAGGAAGGGCACAGTAGCACCTTAGTCTGCTTTTCTTGCTACAAAAAATAGACTAATGAGAACTGAGAAAGAAAACTTCAAGCTTTGGCTGAGATGGTTGAAAGTGGGACTCTACTGGATTTTCTGCCCACCACAAGAACTGCCTATTCAGTCATTTGATAGGTTGGAAGCTGAGAAAGAGAAATTCTAGTCACTTTTCTGGGGACTGTCTTTTTGCCCCTTTTTGTATTGCTAGACCATAGTATGTGGTAGGCTCTTAATAAATGTTTATTGATCGATGATTGATCGATTGATTCTCTAGTGACTGTGAGATCATGGCCAAACCACTTAACCCGTCTCTGCTTTTAATTTCTCCATGTACAAAATTGGAATAACATTATCCTTTATTGACATCTTAGGAAGACTGTAAAGTAATTAATGCGAAATCACTTTAAACTCTCTAGAAGGAAGGTACTATGTAAATCTTTAATATACTTGTTGTTTTTCAGTTATTTCACTCATATTCAACTCTTCCTGATCATATTTGGGGGTTTTCTTAGAAAATATACTGGAGTGGTTTACCATTTGCTTCTCTAGCTCATTTTACAGATGAAGAAATTAAGGCAAATAGGGTTAAGTGACTTGCCCAAGGTCACACAGCTAGTAAGTGCCTGAGGCCAGATTTTAACTCTGAAAGATGAGTTTTCCTGAATCTAGGCTCAGAATTTATTTCCACTGAGTCATCCAGCTGACCCCTGGTATGCTTAGCATCATCATTTTTAAAAATCAGGTCTAGTATTTCATTGGTATAGGGAACTGCCCAGTAAGGAAATATCTTCTACCAATACAAATGGGCAGCTTCTCTGAAACTTACAGTCTTAGCACTTTACCTTGGATATTCAGAGTTCAAATCACTTGCCTAAGGTCACATATACTGGTATATATATCACAGGCAGAATTTGAACTCAGGTCTTCTTGATTCCCATGTGAGCTCTCTATTCACTGTTAAACAGACTGTCATCATTAATACTATTATTATTTCATTTTTAAAATGCATATAAATCTGGTCTTAATTCCATATAAGAGTAAGAGCCCTATTGGTCAAATATAGTGAAATACCATATTTTGAGGTGGGAGGAATTTTAAAGATGTAGGGTTTTTTTTCTCAGGAAGCAAATAAACATCTTTGACTTGGTTTTCCTGTTTGTTGTCATGACAGAAGCATATCTACCAGTTGAACTCAAAAGTATCTCAAAGTCTCAATGTAGAGTTCAACTTTAATAAAATACAACTGCACTAAGACTTTTGGGACATACTTTACAGTTGTCAGTTTAGCTTTATTAGATTAATGTTAATTTTGAAAAGTCGCCTGGGAATTACACTACTGTAACCAGAAGGGTTCACCTGTTAAGAAACAAAGGAATGGGTTTGCTTTTTTTTTAATGCTAACTAAAAATCGATTAACCTAATATATAAACAGAATGGTAATTAAATGAAAATTGATTAACTTTCAAAGCAAAAATCATATTCTCTTATATGTGTGTTCTCACATCATTTTGAGCACCAAGCCAGTTGTAGGAAAAGTTGTTCAGGTATTTAACACACACAAAAAGTTACTTGATAAGCCTTGGTTTCTTTAAGTAGTCAGGTTCAACACCTGCATCTAATGAATGGCATTTTCAAGGAAAGGTAATAGGATGATCTGTGGACTTAGTTTAAATCAACATAAGGAAAGAAAATCACCCCCTTCATCTTCATCCAGCCTAAGACAGGAAGAACTCACTGTGTCCTGAATCGTAAAAAGGTCATGGATCCTTTGAACTGAAGGAGCCTCTAGGGGTCATTTTGTTTATCACCTGTCCTTCAACAAATTAAAAATGGGATAGAATGCAAACATGTTCAAGAAAGAAATGCCACCTTTTTTACTACCTTCTAGAGGCATCAGGAAATCATTGATCATCTAAGCTAAAATTTGTACGAACAAAAGATTCAGAGACAAGAAAGTTGCCTGTGATTAATATCTGCTCTAATAAAATAAAATTGTTCAATTTGAAAAAAAAGCAAGAGTCCAACAATTCAATTCAATTTAATAAGGCTATATTAAGTAAGTGCCTACTATGTGTCAGGCACTTTGCTTATGCTTAGAGATGCAAAGGCAAGGAGGAAACTATCCCTGCTCTCAAGGACTTTACATTGTTAGTATTTTACTTTTTTGCATATTTATTCCTTAATCTGGGCAACTAGGTGGCACATTGGATAGAACATTGGATCTGGAGTCAGGAAGACCTGAGTTCAAATGTTACCGCTGACACTTACTAGATGTGTTACCCTGGTCAAGTCACTTAACACTATTTACCTCAGTTTCCTCATCTGTAAAATGAACTAGAGAAGAAAATGGCAAACCATTCTAGTACCTTTACCAAGAAAACTCCAAGTAGGTTGAAGAGTGGATCACAACTAAAATAAGTAAACAACAATATTTTAAAATTTATTTTGACCCTTTTAAAAAAGTCTTAACGAGCTCTGGTACTTTTCTTGGGATGGGGGGTAGCAAGTCTTTGCTATATATTAATTCTTCTATATGATAAACATAATCTTCGACTGAAAATTCAAGGAAATTAAATTCAGAAGCACATGACTACTCTTCCTTCCCATTAACTTCTTTCAACTAAAAAATAAAAACAATGAAACCACAAACAGCTTTTCTTCTTACAGTTACTCGAAACAAAGAAGTCTTCCTGTTCTCTGAAAGACATTGAAATTCAGCTTGCTTTGGGAAATCCAGAAACAAGACCTAAGATTGGTTCAACAAATCATTTGTCTCAATGTACAGTACAGGAGATGAAAGCCAGTCCTTGATGAAGGAAAAACTTTCTCTTAGGAAAATGAAAAAAAAAAAAAGTCAGGACTCCCTTTCTATACTGTTAATCTTAGAAGTGGCTTTGAAAAAAATCAAGATGGTAAAAATTAAATGTAGAAAATAGTATTTTTAAAAATCCATTGCATTCTGTTATGCTTTTCTGCCTGGAGCTCAAATAAATAAAGGAAACTCAGTGATATTCCATGGAAGGAGTGGGGAGAGGGAAGGTTATTTACCACAGTGCACCCCACCCTGTGAAAATATCCTTCACAGTTCCCAGGAAGTCAGTTTAAGGGACTATACATGTCAGTTGGGAATGAACAGCAAGCAAACCAAGAATCAATGTAGTTTTTAAGATTTAATTTTCTTTCCAGTTCGAGATAACAGACTAGCTTAGTTACAAGTGATTTTGTAATGAAAGAAAACTGTGGTAACGCTTTTTATCTAAACCAAGGAAATGTCTCAATAACCAATAGTTTTTAAAAGTGAGGGGAGGGGGAATCTTTCAAATAAATAAAAGGAGAAAACTATCTTGACATCCCTATAATGTGCAGTCAAATATCTCTTCCTTTTTACTAATGACATTTTTTTCTCAGTCTTTTGAATCATCCATCTGAATGAAGTTGTAGAAGCTTCTTAGTTTTAGAGTGGGTGGTTTTTTTTTTACGGTCTTGTATGCATATTATTCTAATGCATTTTGGGAAGAGAAAATATTGCAAACTCTAATGCTTTTAGTTCACTAAATATTTCCCTAACCACTGATTACCTTCTCCCAGAATCTATGTATTTTAAGTAAACTTTCTACTGTATGTTTATTGTGCTTATACACTGATTTCCAGGTATCCTTGCTTGGGAATACCTGGCTTCCCAGAAACTTGCTAGAACTTCCACAATGAGTCTTTTTTACCTTTAAAGGAAAAACACTGTTTTGTCAGGTAATGATGAGAACCTAAAAAAAAAAAAACCAAAAAAACCACAAAACTCAGACCAAACAGACCGTGACCAAGTGCTCTGAGTTTGGGAAAATCCACAATGCTCTTCCAACTTAAAATGTCAGTCGCAGTGGTACCACAAGAGATTATTTTGTACTTCTTGTAGGAAACCTATATTCCTTTGGAATATTTCCCTTTGGACTATTCTCCTTTTTGTTGTTTTATCACTGACAAAAAGCTTTTGCTTTGTCATTTTAACAGGCTAAATATTTTCCAAATACTAGCATTAGGATTGCAATATGGAAAAAGCTGAATGTGGGATTTTGGGAGGAAAAATATCTTGCTTACTTGCTACCAGTGAAACTGATTTTTTTCCCGAAGAAAACATAATTAACATACCTTTCTTTTGTAAGTGTGCAGAACTTCCAGGGTTTTGGCCTATCTTGGTTACTGAAGGAGGCTGCAGACTCTTCTCTGAAAGCCTTTAAAGGAAGAATGAGTTTGAGTTGTCAAGAAAGTCGCCTAATGTCCTATTCTCATTTTCCATCAGAGCATTTAGGTGACCCTGGGTTTTCAAAGGCTATCTCCATGAAGTCCAAGCATTGATAGATAGGTCCATACCAGCCTAAGAGGCATTAAATGTAGACCACATGCTTATTGTTTGAGGGCTAGCCTGCCTGAATTTTGAAAGACTGATCACAAAGTTGGCCACGTGCAGTGGTGAGCCAGCTTGTGCAAACTCAGGAAAGCCTGTTAGATTTTCATTGTGAGAGCCTACAAATCAGGATTTGGTTTATTGTTTCATTCTTTACCTAAAATTAAGAAACTGATGATGGAAAAAATCTTAATAATGCAGATTAAGCTTAAAAATGTGCTGTGTGTATAAGTATATTGTGTATGTATGTGTATGTATATGCACACATACATGCATATATATATATGTGTGTGTATGTTTGTGAGTATGTATATTCCCCCAGAGAGCCAGTTGTCAAACATTCCCCAACATGCCATTGGCATGGTAAATAATGTTTAGGTATAGCAACTTTCAAAAATCACCTTGCCAAGTCCTAGATTTTATGATCAATATTTAAGGAAGGAGTATTCACCCTATCCAAATCATGCGTTCTTGAAGTAGAGAATGGGAGACCTGCTCCTATCTGAAGTAAGAGGCTTCTCAACATGACTTTTCAATGTTCCCTTCCTGCCCAGTGAATGATTCTAGAGGGAAAAGGAGGAATCTTTTCAGTGGGAGGGTGTTCTCACAGAAAATGTAATTCAGATGGAAAATGGTTGAATCCCTTTTTATTTTCCTTTGATCAAGTGGATGGCTCCACAAGTCATTCAGAAAAAAGAAAGCAGACTAAGAAATGCATTTTGGCTAACAATCTCCATCTATCCATATTGTATTCATCCAGAGAATCAGAGATTTAGAGTGGGAAAGCACCTTCTCCTCTGATACACAGAGAAAGCTGAAGATTAAAGAAATGAAGTAATTGTCCAAGGACACACAGATAGTAAGTGACAGGATTAGGCTTAGAGATGAAGAAACTGAGGCCCTTAAGAGTTAAATGAGTTTCCCAAGATCACAAAGCTACAAGCACCTAGGGAGATAGCATGGTGGTGTGAATAGGACACTAGACTTGAGTCAGGAAGACTTGGACTCAAATTCCACCTCACTAGCTAGGTGTTGCAGTGGATAGAGCACCAGTGCAGGAGTCAGTAGGACCTGAGTTCAAATCTCACCTCAGACACTTGACACTCACTAGCTGTGTGACCTTGGGCAAGTCACTTAACCCCAATTGCCTCATCCTGGGTCATCTCCAGTCATCCTGATGAATATCTGGTCACTGAATTCAGATGGTTCTGGAGGAGAAGTGAGGCTGGTGACCTGCACAGCCCTCCCTCACTCAAAACAAAGTCAAGGGCAAGTCATGTTGTTATTTCTCTGATGGCATGGTCTTCTTGGGCAATGAAGGATCAACACACACACACACACAGGTGTGTAAGGATGGGCAAGACCCTAACCTATCTGTGCCTCAGTTTCCTTATTTGGGGAAGGATTATACTTAATGGCCTATGAGGTCCTTTCCAGTTCTAATTCTATGACCTAAGATCTAAACAGAAAACAAATCAGTGCAGCACTTAAGACAGTGCCCCACACCTAGGTACTTAATAACAGTGTATTGATTGACTAATCAAAGTCCAGTGCTCTTTCTTCTACAGTCCAGAAGACTGCATGCTTTTTGTATAGTGCACCTTTTGTATAAGCAGAGAATGTCTGTCTTTCTCTTAGAGTCATTCTGCTTTTCTCTGTCTTGAAAATGGAAGGTGTTTATTTGCTTCTGCTTATCCTTCTTCACTCAGGTTGGTTTTTATTTTTATTTTTGTTTTTTGATAGCCCATGAAGATGACACGATATCTTATTTAACAATATATCTTATTTAACAACATATTTAAAAATTAAAAAACAATATGTTTAACAATATATTTAAAAAAGAAATAATTGGCTTTCATTCCCCGACCTCCAATAGATCTCATTTGACCATGCCTTTCAACTGTTCAGAGCTCACCCAGGGCTTGGCAGGTGTGGCATTTGTACGGAGAGAGAGAAAGAGCTGAGCAAGAAGGATACCTAATGAAGACAGAAAGAATCCCCAATCCAGAACCACAGCCCAAAGTGAGGGAAGAGTACGAGGGAAGCCAACATGGGGCAGCCTGGACCTGGGACGGTGGGCAACCTCTGGACTTTGCAGAAGGGAAGTGGTTGGTGACTTTGGTCTGTCTTCCCACAAATACCACTGGAGTGAGTAGACTTTTTCTGCTGAAGTGATGCAATGTTCTTAAACTAGCAAAAAAAAGAAAGAAAGAAAAAAAAGAGGGAGAGAAGGGAGAAAAAAATTGGAATACCCTCACTTCACACAACTCCCACCACTCTTTCCTGCTTCTCTCCTGCCCACTACCACAAAAGGGGGGGGAAGAGAGAGTAAAAAGTTGGGCAACTGTTAAAGGAAACAAAAAAGTTCTCTTTTCCCCACCTCCTGGCCCGCGATCAGCATCTCTTTTGTTAGCGGTCCGGTACAGCCTTCCCTCCGTGACGTCAGGGGGCCCCTGGACCAATGGGCGAGGTGCTGGCCCCGGCTGGGGAATCGGGCGGGTCCCACCTACCCCGGCTCGCCAGTGGCCTGGCGGGGGTCGGGAGCAGAGGGTCCCATATAAACCCCAGCGCGCTCGGGCTCTCCGGCTCCGGCAGGCTGCAGGGTTCGAGGGGTGTGGAGAGAGGCGCACTGCCTTGGAGAGCAGAGGGACCCACGGCAGCCCCATCTTCAGTGCTTCTCCCCAGTCCCTTTTCCCTCCCCTTCCCCACTCTTGGTTCCCTACCTTCCCGCAGAAGTCTAGGGCCGGCCAGCGCTCCATGCAGCTTGCTCTCCCGCGGCTTGCCAAGTAAACCAGAAACTTAGGGTGGGGAGCAGTTGGTCTCTGCAGGAGCCTCTCTCAGTCCCCGCTTTGCAAGATGCCCAGGGACCCCGTCCCGGGAGGGCGGCGGCTGCTGCTGCTGCTGCTCCTTGCGCTATGTCTGGGCACCTCGGTGCAAGCCGCAAAGTCGAAGAAAAACCGGAGGCAAACTCAGCAAATGATTCAGCCTCCGTCCCCGGTGGCTGTCAGCCAAAGCAAAAGTGAGTAGCTTTCTCGGAGGCTTTCTCCCAGGACGGGACAAGTCGCCCAAAGTTGCTGGAGGAAACTTTTCTGGGTCCGTTAATGAATGCCTTAAAGAATCCAGTTGTAGGAACAAAGCCATTTCAGGGACCTGAGTGCCTGCTGCTGTTGGAATTCTGGGTTCCTTCTCTAAAGGATCTAAGAATTCACTGGGGATGCTTGTTGGGGGGTGGGGTGGGAGCGGTGTATTTCGTTGGAAAGCCCATCAGTCCTATAGATCGGATGCCTTTTTATCCAGTTAGGACTTTATGGAAGAATCAGATCAATGGGCGTTTTCTCAAAATGTCCATTCAAAATTTGGTTGACTTTTATGGACACTGCATTTTCGTCCTTTCCGTAAGTTTAACTGGTGTAACGTTTTCAAGATGAAAGGAAGATAGGTAGGGGAGTTAGGGAGGGAGTGCCTGCAAAATCTGCTACTGTTCTTTAGCCAGCTCTGAAACTTGGGCATTTGGTTCAAATTGCCTTCAGCCCCTGGAGATACTTCACCGTGTAAGGAAGAGGGAATTTCTTTTCCAGCTTTGAAAGGGAACCGTTTTTTCAATGGTCTAATGGAAACCACTAAAACTTGCTGAGTGGGACATGTTTCTGTCATTAATCACTGCTCCATTTACCTCCACAATGGCAATGTGGTTTGTGGGAACTTTCTTTTCTTTTTTCTTTTTAGTCAAGTCTCCAACTTCTGGTTTTTTAAGAAACTTTTTCACTTCTGGTCAATTGGAAATAGTTTCACTAAGTAACGTTTAGTTCTGTAACAATACCCAAAACTCACCCCTACTTGATTTCTGTTGGCCCCAAAGATTGCTAGACAACTTTTTAAACTCATTGCTTTTGGATGATCTGCGCCCTCTCTCTCTCTCTCTCTCTGTCTCTCTCTGTCTCTGTCTCTCTCTCTGTCTCTGTCTGTCTCTGTCTGTCTGTCTGTCTCGCTCTCTCAGCTTTTATGATGCTTTGAAGGCTAGAGCTCACTTCTCCAATTCACTTCCTATCATTGTTAGTTTCTTATTAACCCTATTTAGTTTCTTTATTTCGTTATTGTCAATTTAGTTAAGTAGAAAAGTTTCCAGGCATGAAATGGAAAGTCAATAATAGATGATACGTTTTTTTCCCTGTGAATTCATTGCAGCTGGCTGTTATGACAATGGAAAACACTACCAGATCAACCAACAATGGGAGCGCATTTACTTGGGAAACGCACTGGTTTGTACCTGCTATGGAGGCAGCCGAGGTTTTAACTGTGAGAGCAAGCCTGAACGTAAGTGAGAGAGAGTTAGATGGAGAAGTGCTGATCATTAATTAACTAGACAAAGAAATTACAAATTAAAATTCTAGGGCATTTTCCTCAGTTCAGAGCTACATAATGTACAATTTTAAGTTCTAAAAATATTTAGTAAGTTCTTTGTACACTCATCTCTGTCTTAGAGGTGATAGCTAATGTCAAAGTAATTTTACTTTTAAAAAAGAATAAAACAAATTGCTTCCTAAGTCTCTTCTATTCCCTAATTTAATGAAAAATATACGTGTTATTTGCCCACAAGATAAAATGCATAGTTATCCCTGGAAAGTGGTAGGAGATTTTAAATATGTAAAGAAAAGGGACTGGATCTGTGAATTCATTGGGACCTCCCAGTTGAGGAAACTCCCTCAATCACATAGGTTTACACCTTTTCTCTACAACTTAGATTCTTAACGTCGTAAGTGTTTAAACTGCAGAGAAGCAGTTTTTGTGGACTAGAAACCATATTAGGAGGATCAAATCCCCTTACATGTGAAAAGTGATGTCAATTGTATCTTTAAATCTGACCTCTTAAAATAGACTTTCCCCCTTTGTAATCATTGATATTTTTCTCCTTAAGTCTGTCAAAACTCATCCAAAAGAAGCATTAGTATGACTATTGTGGGAACAGTATTAAATAATAAATTTAGTTGCCCAATGGGGGAAGGGGTGGGGCAGGAATTAATAAACTGTAGACTTATGTATAGCACTCCAGTTTGACTTCCTGAGGCAAGCATCTATATCTCAAATTTCTTCCCTAATAGCATGGAGTGTGTCAAAAGCACAGCAGCTTTTATGACACCTGTTCTTTACAATGGAAATCACGTTGTAAAACAACTTGAGGACCCAAGGCCATAGAGGCACTATCTGAACCAAGAGGAAAATGTGAATCTCCTCAATCCATGTCCTTTGCTTTTCTTCATCCACTCTGCTCTGTCTCCTCTAGAATGGGAAATGGGTCTTTGTACAGATGGGATTCTAGGAATGTAAAAGTTGTTCCTCTAATCTTCCCTCTCAGCTGAAGAAACATGCTTTGACAAATATACTGGAAACACCTACCGAGTCGGGGACACTTATGAGCGCCCAAAAGATTCCATGATTTGGGATTGTACCTGCATTGGGGCTGGTCGAGGGAGAATCAGCTGTACCATTGCAAGTAAGGAACACTTCAGTATGACTTCTTTTCATTGTACTAGCCAGTACCTTCTGGAAAAGTTCACTTAGTAAAGACAAAGTGTGTCCTTCTCTATAAGTATGAACTCAATTCCGATCACAGACAACTTTCTACTATTGGTAAAAAGCATTTGTGGTTACCCGTGAGCATCCTGGGCTACTTTTACACAGCTGTCCAGTCAGGATATGAGCTTCTGAACACAAAGTGGAATGTATGTTGGAGTATGTGTGTGTGTGTGTGTGTGTGTGTGCGCGTGCATATGTACCTGTGTCTGTGTCTTCAGCTCCACTTCAGAATATAAATTAATTGAGAAATTATCTGGTGCCCATTCTCTACTTAGAACAGATAAGCCAGCTGTTTGATGTGACATAGATTTAAGAGAAAAAGTATATATTTTTGGTATCTTCATATGTGACATGTTAACCTGATCATAAGTATGACTGATCCATTCATTTTGTTCTTTTTCACAATCCAAATTGATTATGATCCTCAGAAGCTGTTAAATTTGGGGGGCAACTAATTTCATTCATATGTCATTTATGTTTTCATTACTATAGCTCATGGATACACTCCAATTTCTTACTGTTTAATACATTACTCTGAAAATAGACCTTAACTGTATTTCTGAAGGGAAAATACAATCAAATGTCCCAAAGTATCTAACAGTAAGGGTAGTTCTAATAGGGTCAAGGAATTCATTTAAATTTGATCTGCTACATCTTATTAGCTGATTAAACTAGAAGGTTGTGTGTGTGTGTGTGTCTATTTACGTCTTTATCAATTTAAAAGTCAGAGACACAATACTCAGGCATTCATTTATGATTAGTCCAAACCAGTTCTCTTAATACTTTAGTTTGGAAATATCCAAATTTAAGGGCTTAGGGTTTTCTCTAAAATTTCTCCTCCACCTTCCTCTCTCTGTCTCTCTCTATTTCTCTCTCTCTCAAGGATATTTCATGCTTACCTTTCTTGATTTAGGATCATCAGTTTAGGCACAGAAGATTCCATCAATCTAATCCTCTCTAATTTGACAGTTGAGGTACCTGAGTCTCTGATAAATTAACTTGCCCAAGGTAGCATAAGCCATAAGCTCAAGAGTCAGGAATTGGACACAGGTCACCGGTTTCCAAATATGGTGCTCTTTCCATGCATCAATGAGTTTAATGTTTCTGGGAAAATAAAAATACAGTACACACTTAGGTTTACCTTTATGATGCTTTCCCCAAAATTGTAATCTACTCCCAAGTTTACTAGACTGGATAAGCATGAAAGTAACTCTCTAGTGTTGTTTCTGCCCACTGTAGAAAGGAGAGGTGATATGAAATGTTGTCTACATCAGAATTAGAGTTAGGATTAATCTAGCTGTGTCACAGCTGTTGGAGGGTGAAGCACCTTCACCCCATCCTCCTCATTCTTTTTTTTTAACTTCAATCTGATCTTAGGAATTAGATTTTTGTGATCTTCCAAGGAAGAGAAGATTTGAGATTTTGTGACTAGGTCCCTCACCAACCATTCACATTTTCTGGTAGATACTCCATTGTGAAATGGCTGGAAAAAATAAGAACAATTAACAATAGCTTATACCTTTTGGCATCTCTAAACAAGGAAATTTTGGACATTTCAGTAATATCTCACATTTCTGGAGTATTTCCTAATCTCACAAGGTGTTTTTCTTCATAACAATCTAGTGAAATAGAATAGAAATTTTGTTATCTCCATTTAGAGTGAAGAAACTGAATTTCAAAGAAGTGAGATGACTTACCCAAGATCAAATATCTTATAACTAGGAAATGTGGCATTCGAACCTAGGTCTTCAGCCTTCAAGTCCTGATCTGTTTCCATAGCACTACACTGTTTTTTTCTTCAAAAGTTAACACTTTTTCATGTTACATGTTTTCAAGTTACATGTTTACATTCATGGAGGATGACCCTGGGGGAAAAAAATCCCTTCTCTTCTTGCCCTCTTGATAACCAGCAACTAATTGAATTTCCTTTAAAACAAAAAAAACAGATCGCTGTCATGAAGGGGGTCAGTCCTACAAAATAGGTGACACCTGGCGCCGACCACATGAGACAGGAGGCTACATGCTTGAGTGCGTTTGTCTTGGTAATGGAAAAGGAGAATGGACCTGCAAACCTGTAGGTATGTGGCTTTTTAAAGGCTGAAAAAAAGGGAAGGCTTTCAAGGAGAGATGGGCAGGAATTGTATTTAAATGGACCAAGCTGATAGGACAAGGGCCCATATCTTGATGAAAAAATGGAATTGAGCCAATCTCCAAATTTTACATTACCTCTTTTGCTGGGTAAAATTGGTAAAAGAGTGATTGGGATCATAAGTGTGTAGAATTGAAAGGATCCACAGAGACCATCTAATCCCGTTATTTCATTTTATAGAAGTGGACATTGAGGCCCAGGGAAGTTAGGAGACTTATCTAGTCTCACGCAGGTACTAAGTGTTATAGGCAAGAACATGGGAAGATGAGATGCTCCTGAGTCCAGAAAAAGTGTTAATATTGCCCTAAAAAAATGTATCATATTGCCTTAGAATAATAAAATTTTATATATTTCTCCAAAAAAAAAATAACAGACAGAATTGGGGAGAGTTAGAAGCCATTTCCCTGAGGAGAAGGGAATATTTTTGACACCTGGTAACTGATTCCTGTGAGTTCAGAATACCCTTTTAGTCTGTGTTACACATTATAAAGGGGGAAGAGTTGAAAGCTTTGGGGGTTTTTAAACATCTTTACAAAAATGAGTCCCAAACTAAAATACAAAATGTTGTGTTATATAATTCCTGAACCTTTTCCTTGAAACTGTCAAAATGTATAGGGACTTAAAAGAGAAAAGGAAACCTTCACTCATCTATTAGAAGGAAAAAATAAAAGTATTTAAACTGTACTCACTTTATCCCTAGTTAACAATTCAAGAGACTGGGAATTTTTCAAATAAAAATTGGATGTTTTGAATACCTTTTTGTCTATGATCATTCCAATGAAGATTAGAATTTAGTTCTTTTAAATTGTTTTGAGTCTTTTACCCAAAAATGGTTTAAATTCAAAGTTCTGATGTAAATAATATCCTTTAATTTAAAAATGATGGCAAAAAGTCTTAATACCAGTGTGTAAAAGACAGATAATCCATTAATTGATAACAACAAAACAATATCTGCTGATTTGCATTCAGCCTCTTTTATTACTGGATACTGTGCACCTAAGGCCTAATTTTGGCAGTGGATTTCCTCTTTAAAAAAAAGTGGCTAGATTTCTGCTGACCTTTACACTTTTATTTATAGGGAGGTTGCATAATTCCAAATACCTCTTTTCTTTTTGTTCCACAGCTGAAAGGTGCTATGACAACACTGGTGGGACCTCCTATGTTGTTGGAGAGACTTGGGAGAAGCCATATCAAGGCTGGATGATGGTGGATTGTACCTGTTTAGGAGAAGGCAGTGGACGTATCACATGTACCTCTAGAAGTACGTTTATTTATTTCTAGAATCTTCGTATGTAGTGATAGACATCTGGTTAATGCTCAGAATACTGAGATGTTTGCTCTGGCCCAGAGTTCAGACACTAAGGTAAAGTCTGCATGGAGAAGAATGCATCCAGAATTACTTTACCTACTCCAACGATGACAGAATTAAAAGTGAACAATGAACTAGTTTATAGACAGATTGGGTTGTTTTTCCAGGTTAAACTGGTAATCCCTGGATGTAGTTTAAAATGAGTAATTTTTTAAATTCTGTACAGTCAACAAACTCAGTATCTCCCCAGTTTTGGAAGGCAGCAAGCAAGATGGAAGAAAAGTGTGGGTATTTAGTGCATTTGGTTCAGAACAGAAGCTGGACATGGCAGCCCATGTTATGCAGTCAAAGCCTTATTAAAATGGGGATAACTTAACCCAATATCACCAGCCTCCTTCCTCTCCCCTCTTGCTGACTTCTTTAGATTCATTTCATATGCTCAGCACCCTATTTCCCTACTCTTGCCCTATATGTCTTCACTTAGCCCTTACTGAGAATGAAAACTCTTGGTGGCTCATGAGTGGTGTAAAGAGACCTTCTCTGCATTTTTCAAGAGAAGATGCAATCTGATGTAATTCTTAGAATTCAAAGACTTCCACAGATTTTCAGAAGCAGGTTTTAGTTTCAGGAAACATCTGCCACCTGGTTCTAGTGTTTGCAGTGTCAATGGTACACGCAAAACAAACATGGTATTCAGAGAAGGATGAGCCAATCATCCGTTGAAAGGGAGTTCATGGAAATTAATCATCTGCAAAGAAAGGAGGACCTCAATATATATTCATATGTCCTAATAACTTGAGTTGGAAATCATAAATGATCTTCCCCCTCTCTTTAATATGTTAAAGTAGGATCCAGAACAAAAACATCCATGGAAGAAAAGGTTTACTTAATCTGATAGCTCCTTGCTTTTACAATTTGGGGACATTTAAGGTTTAGCAAATAGAAGCAAAGCTCTGAAATGTGAGTTTTCTTGGTGGGGATTTGAACTTTGAATGGTACCTATCTCTTGGCTGAATCACTGGGAGAAAAATTAACCTGAAAGCCAAAACATGTTGTTTGAAGGGGGTGACTTCAGAGAGGTATGACTTCTCTTCTCTGGGGCCTTTCATGGACTTGAAAACAAGCTGTAAAATACCTGGGCTCCTGAATCTTTGTCATTCACCTTCTCTAAAACTCCCATGTGAGATCACTTGTTGCCTTAGGGATTCAAGTCTTTTCAAAGCTTTGAACTAATGAAAAATGTAAGGTTTTGCAGAATCAAAAGTAAGGATCTTAGGGCAACTTGTAAATATAAATCTGGATTGAAGAATTCATTGTTAACTGTTTTAACCTATATATTTTTTTAATCTTGTGTGATTTGGTTATCTTTTGAGGGCCTTTGGCCTTCTAATATTTTTATATATACAAGCAAAATAAGTCAATAAAATAAAGTTATATTTTATGTCATGATGTAGAGGAAAGAGTATTGCATTTGAAGTCAGAAAGACAGGTTAAAATTATGGTTCTGATAGTATCTGTATCACCTTGGAAAAAGCATTTACTCTCCTTATGCCTCACTTTTTTCAACTATAAAATGAGGAGGTTGGACTAGATGATTTCTAAGGTTTTTTCCAGTTCTAAATTTAATTCAAAAAGCATTTGTTAGTGCCTGCTACATGCCAAGACTTGAGCCTATGTGTTAGGGATACACTATGAGTACCATGGAAAATTGTAGACTGTACAATATTTGCTATCTTCTAGTTCTTTTGATTGAAATTGGACCATGTCAAAGTTTTGGACCATACTAATCATTTGTAATTATAGTCATTAGAATTTCCATACCTAATTGTGATGTTCCAGCTTGAAAAATAAATGGGATGTTCTAGAAAGAAAAAAAACCAAATTCATTATTAATGATTTATTCTTCTAAAATCATGAGGGGCAGGGAAGGATATTTAGAGAGAGAAAAACTATTAGGTGAATATTAAGTGCCTTTATTTAATATTTTGTGTGGGAGATATGAAGATGAATAAGACAAGTCTAATAGAGGAAATGAGACACAAAAATATACTTATAAAAGTGAATATGGTGGTATAAGAAAAGTATCAGCTAGGTATTATGGGAAGTCATGAGATCATAGATTTAGAGGTAGAAGGAATTTTGGAGGCCATCTAATCGAATTCCCTCATTTTACAGATAAAGACGTTTGAGGCCTTTTACCCTCATTCTGGGGATTTTTCCAAGTCAGGGTCTAGTCTCTCAGTTCATGAGGACACCAGGCATTAAACATGCTGACCTCATTTTTTTCCTGAACCCAACAGTTTCCCATAAAATTTGGGAGAGCAGTGTGAGTAATTGTGTAGCATAATTAAAGCTCTGCTCCTTTCTATTTCAACTGTATCTCCTGAGCCAGGGTGTTCGGTCACTTCCTCCTTTCCAACATATAGATAAGTTTGCTTTGTTATCTGCTACCAAGATAGAATAATGATTCCTAGCTTTCTTTGCCCTGAGGAGGGAGAATGTTTGACCTCCCTCCTTAAGTCTGAGCCACTGAATGAAGATGGCTTTTGAGAGATTTGGAAGGTATTGTCATGAAGGGAGAAGCAACTGGTGCCTACAAGGTTGTTGGCCCCCTGTGGTTTCTACATAAAAATGGGATAAAGAAGCCCTTCCATCCTTTAACTCTACTTCTTCTGGGCTTAGGGAAAACCTGCTGTCTTCATTGTTTCTAATTCCCCAAACAAAGGTTCTTATTGAAAGATCAGCCATAGATAGAGAGAGAGAGAGAGAGTTTGGAAGAAAGACCAAAGTGGCAGTGATAACAAGTTACTACATGAACAGGAAAAAAAAGCATTTTTTTTTCCAGCCGCTGAAAAGGGAAGAGATGCAAATCCTTCTGCTCTCCTCCCTCACCAAACTGATTCTGTCTTTCAGGAGGCTAAAACTGGGGGCTGTAATACTTGCTGAGTTTCAATATGTCCCACAGTGTTGAGCTATTGTGGGACTTTCCTGTGTATCCGTTGAAATACTGATTTCCCAGTTGGGGGCTGATCTGGTCATTGAAATATCCTCTTGCTTTTCATATGCAGACAGATGTAATGATCAGGACACTAAAACTTCCTACCGAATTGGAGATACCTGGAGCAAGAAAGACAATCGGGGAAATTTGCTTCAATGCATCTGTACTGGTAATGGGAGGGGAGAATGGAAATGCGAAAGACATTCATCCTTGCAAACAACTGCCACAGGTAAGGGGTGCCTTCTCACCGTACGGAAATTGGAATTATAGAGACATTTTCGGAAACATGCATGAAAATTATCCTTTCCACTGAATTTACCAGCTTGCATGGGTTCTTTAGTGTTATTTTTCCATACGGTGAGTTGGACCATCTGAGTGGATCTGCAGATTAGTTGCTTAAGTTTATTTTTTAAATATCAATTTTTCATTTCTAACAGTAATGGTTTACACTTATATGACGCATTAAGGTCTGCAAAGTGCTTACCTGCTTGAACCTCCCCCTCTGGCCTCCACCCAATAAAAGCATATAACTATCCTAGAATGAGAAAGCTAGGATAGAGGAAGGGCAGAGACTTCATGGTTGGCCAACTCCAAAGTCTCTGAGGGATCAAGCCTCCTGGTTCACCACTTTTTCTCCTACTCTACGTTGTCCCTCTAGAAGTGATGATAAAAATGAGAAGGAGAAGGATGATAATGATGATAATAATAAATGACTCTATGATGGATATTTGAAACTGTTCTTCCTCTCTTCCCAATTTATGGCCCATAAATCAAAAATAAACAGAAAAACATTTACTCTCTGAAGAGTTCCATCACAACACCTCTACTCTATAAGAAAAAAAACAAAACAACTTATTCATCTTTATAAAACAAGTAAACAAAAACAATTTATCCACCTTTATAAGCAAACAAGTCAACAAAACCTTTTTTTCCCCTTTTTTCTGAATTGCCTTACTCTTCAAAATGTTTCTCTCCCCCGCTCCTTGGAGATGAAAGAGTAGGATTCTGATCTACTGTATTATATGTCTTATTAGCGCCTCCCTTACAATAAAGGAAATGCATATACAGATATCCTTCAATCTCTTTGTGGGGGGTATATGTTTCCTTCTTTTGATATTTAGTTGTTCTATGTGAAAAAGTCTTTGAATTTTGTTGCCCCAGTGCACTTTTTTTATCCCTTATAAATTCAAGATCATTGTTTTCATGTATTGACATTGGTCATTTGATAAATTTAGAGGATCCCCAGTTTTATTGCTTTGTCATTTTTCAGTTGTATTTGACTCTCTGTGACCCCATTTTGGGTTTTTTTGGCAAATATTCTGGAATGGTTTGCTTTTTCCTTCTCTGGTTCATTTATAGATGAGGTTAAGTGACTTGCCCAGAGTCACACAGCTAGAAAGTGTCTGAGGTCAAATTTGAACTTATTTCTTCCTGACTCCAGGTTAGGCACTCTATCTGCTATGCCACCTAACTGTCCCCAATATAATTTTTTTTTAAAAAAAGGAATTTCAGAAACCATAGACAAGTAAACTTGCTTTCAGTTCCCAACAATATTCTTGGGATGATTATTAAACATATGGTGTGTGAACATTTCAAAAAGGAAGGAGAGATCACTAGGAGCCATCATAGATTCATTAAGAATAAAACATTCCTAAGTAAACTCAAATCATTTTTGATAGGATGACTAGAAATGCTAAAAAGTAAAGCTTTTGACAAAACCCACACAACATTCATATGTTCAGGATGAAGAAGAGATAGGTGGACAGTTAGACTCATAGGTGGATGAATTACTGCCAAGAGTAATGGACCATCAGTGTCATCCTAAAGGGTAGTTCCCGTTAGTATCTAGTAGGGCTCTGTTCTCAGTCTCAATCTGCTTGACACCTTTATTGATACTTTAGATAAAGCTATAAACAGTATGCTTATAAATCTTGTGGAAGATACAAATGAGAGGGCTAGCTGATATTTGGGGTGAGGAAATAAGTACCCAAAAAATCATAAATGGCTAGAACTTTGGGTCAAATCTAACAGTAAAATTGAAAAAAAGATCAATTAAAAATGCAACTATCCATTCCAAAATATCAACTGTAGCCCAAGTACAGAATGAGGGAGACCAGCTTAAGAGCAGCTCATGTGAAAAACTAGCCTCACTTGATTGCAAGTTCAGTTATGAAAAGCAAGACTACTTTAGATGTAAATCCTAATCCATGTTCATTCATAGAATCAAGATAATGTCCAGATCAAGGGAGGGAACAGTGTCACCATGTTTTGTGCATACCTGAAGTATCTCATTCCAACCTTGGAGTTATATTTTAAATAAATAATATCCCATGAAGATTGGTTTAAAAAAATTAGGCTATTTAGTTTGGAAATTTAAGGAGAACATGGTAGCTGTGCATGATGTGAACATGATGACTTTGAAGGACCTGTGGAAAAGAAATGAATTGTGCTCTATTTAGCTCAAGAGGGCAGAACCAGAACTAATGGGTGGAAATTATAAGACAGAACTGGGACACACAAGTTACAGGAAGTTTGGTTACAACAAAGTTGGTTTTGGTTTAAAAATGATAACTTCCCAACAATTAATACTGAAAATGAAATAAGCTGACTTGTAAGGTAGTGAGCTAATGGTCCCTGGAAGAGTTCAAGCAAACTCCAAATGTTAGCTGATTAGAGATATTGTTGAAGAGACCCTTGCTCAGATCAAGGTTGACTAAGTAGAAAATCCTTTCTATTGTTTTCATTTCCTCTAAACTAATGTGTTCCTCAAATCCTTTGACACAACACAAAGTTGCCTTACATGAAGGAAAGTATGTGTGTGTTTATATATGTGTATATATATTTTTATATTTACATGTATGTACATATGTGTGCATATATATTCATTGTCACATAGTGCACCCTTTTAACACATATATTTCAAGCTACTTAGAACATATTCACTTACGTATGGTATAGAAAAAAGCCCATTGTACTAGTCAGGAAACCTGCATTTTAAGCTCTGTGTTGTTACTTACTCATTGTATGACCTTGAGCAAGTCACTTCAGGTACTCAAGAAGTACCTTAAAAATTCTTATCTCCGAAGGAAGGGATTGGAATTTATTTTGCTTGACTATATTCATATTTGTAGCAAAAGTTTTCTTTTTTTTTTCTTATTGAGGGTAGAGGGAATAAAAATAAATTTTTATTAATTAATAATCAGTCTAATAAAAAGTGAGGCCCTAGACTTGGTCTCCAGCCAACTCTTAAAATTCTCCAATTTTGAGATACATTGACTATTCTTTAGTAGTTTCATTAGGGCTCATCTTATCTCTCCAATGAAACTGGAAATCCCTCATGCAAAAAATATCTTTTCATGCAATTTCCTGATAAGTCCTACTTCAGAATTCTGCACTCAGTTTATTCTTCTGAATTTTGAATGACAGAAATCTATTGAGAAATCCCTATTGTGCTAAGTAATTGCTGGTATCTATCAGCCACTTTAAAGCTTTCCAGGTACGATGTAGGTATATCACATTTGATCTTCACAACCTACTGAGACTGGTACTACGAGAATTATTATCCACATTTTAGATTTGAGGAAATTAAAGCCCAAAGAAAGTAAGGGATTGACAGCCCTTTTTGTATAAAAATTGGCAGAGACTGCCTGCAGGGAGTTTCCATTCTGTTAGTAAACTGTACCACAGCTTCCTTTTACTGTACAGTAAACTTTTCTCTCAAGAAAGAAAAAAAGGAAAACAAGAAATTTATGTGATAGCTTTATGTATATATTTAAGAAGAATAGAAAGTTGTATACAATAGACTTGCAGTTTCATGTGCAATCATCTTTTTTATTATACTATGCTATGGAAAATGTTTTATTTCATAAATTTTAAATAATTAAATAAGGCAATGTATATTTTGCAAACTCCTAAACCACTATGTGAATGCTAGCTACTATCACCATTAGTATCATTATTAAATTTCCATCTACCTTCCTTTTAGGGGCTGGCTCCATCACAGATGTACGAACAGCTCTGTATCTGCCCCAGCCTCCGCCCCAGCCTGCTCCATATGGTCACTGTATCACCGATAGTGGTGTGGTCTACTCTCTGGGAATGCAGTGGCTCAAGACCCAAGGAAACAACCAAATGTTATGCACATGTCTGGGCAATGGAGTTAGCTGCCAAGAGATTGGTGAGTGTGACTCTGGTCCTAGCTCTGTGCACTGGATTTGTAGAAGTAGAATTCAATGATTAGAACTCACTTCCCTTTATATAATATCTAATGATTGATTATCCTGGGTCATCTCCAGTCATCCTGATGAATCACTGGATTCAGATGGCTCTGGAGCAGAAGTGAGGCTGGTGGCCTGCACAGCCCTCCCTCCCTCAAATCAAAGTCAAGTACAAGACATGTCATCACTTTTCGGAGGTCATGGTCTTCTTCAGCAATGAAGGATGAACACAACAGTAATATGCATATACACATGTATATTGACATATATAGCTTGCATATTTTCTAATACCTAATTTAGGATAGCTGATGATGTAAACTCTTCTCATTACCCAACTGTAAGGTGCTAGAGTGATTTTCATTAGTTCATCGCAGAAGCCCAGCTATGAGAGGTTAAGGACAAGAGAAGCACAGGATAAGTAAACATAGATGAGTTCTGATCTGAATTATTGGAGAAAATCTCTGAATGAAGGAAATTACAGATCCCTGAGTATACATGAATTGCCTTTTTTTCAGTCATTATATACAAGCACATATACCATAAACTTGTCAAAAATTGTACATCTATGTGGACATGGCATGTTTCAACCTTACATCTAAAAGCCAGTGGTAACTGAGGAGGAATGCATGACTACCTCAGATATATATTTTTTTCATCCTTAACATTGTTACAAAATTTGCCTCTCTGGCCCTTTCCCATCACATCTTTTATGCAGTAAGCAGGGATATGTGATGTCATGATCTTCTTCAAGAACAAAAGACAAACCAGCATTAGCAGTCAGTTTGAGTTTAGTGATGTTACAGTGCACTGTGGATCATGCATTGGAAGTATAGTTCAATACGATGGCTTGCCCGGTATTGTAAGACTAATGTAGAAAAGCTGTAAAGTATCACCTTTTCTTTTTTCTTTTTTTGGCTCCTAAAGCAATTTAATTCTATTATTTTAAAGTTTTCAATCTACTAGTTTTTCTCTTTTTTATTAGCATATCTAAAAATGTGCTTTATAGTTTTGTTTTTAAATGAAAAATCATGTAAAAAGAGCATCCTTCTCTACTAAAAGTCTTTTGCAGGATACTTTTGCTGACAAAAGGACGTATCCTCCAAATGCCTTGTGAAGGACAGTCAGGAAGCAATTAGCATTCATTTAACAAAGGGAAACATAACAAGGCAGGAGAAGAATCTGAAGCAAAATTCTACATTGTCTATTAAAATAAGCAGATAATCCCTTACATTCAGTATCTCAGTTTTTTAAACTGAAGGGCAGTAGTAACTTGTATCTTGTTAAAAATTTCCTGTGCTAAGAGACAACCTTTTTTTTGCTTTGTGTGCAGCTGTGACTCAAACCTATGGTGGCAATTCCAATGGAGAACCATGTGTTCTCCCATTCACATACAATGGCAGGACTTACTACTCCTGTACAACTGAAGGTCGTCAAGATGGACATCTCTGGTGTAGCACCACTTCAAATTATGAACAAGACCAGAAATATTCCTTCTGTACAGACCAGACTGGTGAGTAGTGCCTCAAAAAGTAAAGTGGGAAATAATTAAAAAAACAAATTTTGAATTGACAATTTCTCATATGGAACTGATACTACTTTAAATTCAAATACATAGACTTATGGAATCTCAGAGTTGGAAGACACTTCAGAGATCCCCTTGTTTTGATGAATAAATGTTTTCTCTGCAATATCCCTGACAAGCTTCTGATTAGAGACATTCATGGGGATGAGGAATCAGATGGGAACCCATTTTACTTTTAGGAACACTAAGCCTAAATATGCCTCTTTTCTGCTTCCACCTATTACTCCCAAACAGAACAAATCTTTCTACAGGGCAAATTTTCAAAAACTTGAAAATGATTCTCATGTCCTGCCTAAGTCTACTTTTATCTGGGCTAAAAAATTCCCAGGTCCTTCAGCTCGTCTTTAGATGCCATGATCTCAAGCCTTTTTTACCATCCTGGTCAATGAATCAGTCCTTGAGCACCTATTATGTGCCAGGCAGGCACAGGGTCTGGACATACACCAGCTGAAGGATGTCTTTCCACCTAAAATGGGGTACCTAAAGTCAAGTGCAATGCTCACCTTTTTGCTTTCAGTCTATGCATTGATTTTTAGGCCACTCTGGAAGTATCACTTTTATTCAGACATCTAGCCTGCTTAACAACTCTAAAGTCAAAATGTAAAAGAGCTATCTGTGAAGACCAAGCAGTACTTTGAGATTCCCCCAGTTCCCTTGGGAGACTGGCATCCACAGGATAAATTCTTTCCAATTCATTTATTTTGGCACTTTATGATTGCAGTGCTGTTAAAGATATTTGTAGTGTAATCCATAGAAAATCTCACAAAGTTGAAGATAGAATGTCTGCATATCTTGGCTCATTTTCTGCTTATAATGGCGAATTTTCTTGAAAGTTTAGAGCTTTCTTCAAAACTGTTATTTTCAAATTTTCTTTGCTTGGTAGATGTGAGTGATAATGAAATTTAAATCAAGTTTGAATGTGTAAAGAAAATAAGCTCTGTATCATCAAACATCTTTGAGGCTGAGGCAGGGGCCTAGGGATGAGGCACCTTTGTAAAGCAGTTCTTTGTGGTCTAAGATTACAATCTTTTTTTTCTTTCTATTCTTACATTGTTCTCCATAGTTTTGGTTCAGACTCGAGGTGGCAACTCCAATGGTGCCTTGTGTCACTTCCCATTCTTGTACAACAACCGTAATTACACCGACTGTACCTCAGAGGGACGGCGAGACAACATGAAATGGTGTGGAACCACCATCAACTATGATGCTGATCAGAAGTTTGGGTTCTGTCCTATGGCTGGTAAGATGAACTTCTCCCCTTAGAAACTGGTGATGGATATGGTATCTACCCTTAATATCTACATCATTGAGATGCTGAGAATTCATATGAGATATACCATGGAAACTTTGAAGCATTATATTAAAGTCCTTTATTACTATATGTATGTATAAATACATATCTGGTCATTTTTATTTTATATAATTTTAAGATTTGATTAAAAATTTTTCATAGAACTGGGTAAATAAGTAAGAATACTTAGAAATAAAAATCTGGAAGTAGGATCTTTGTATTTTTTCCTGTAAGAGTACCTTTGAATATTTTGCACATGTCTAAATTAATATAACCATTATTATAGTCAAATACACACCCAACCTTTATTGTAGCAATGTCCTCTGTTAGTGTCCCATATCTCATTTTTACAATAGCAAGTTGAAAGAGGCAAGTTTAGTTGATATAAAGGAAGAAAGGGGCCTACGACATGTATTGGGACCCTTCCATACAATCCTAATGCATTAGAACATATTTTATTTCTACTTTTTAGGGTTCATAGCTTAAAGTTACACTGTATGAACTATGGGAATAAATGAAAGAATTATATAAGTCATTTGGTATGCACTCATTGAAAGAAGAAAGCTAATTCTCAATTCAGCCCCAATCTACCACTTAGGTCCCAAGAAAGTATCAATCATGAGTTCTGCTGGATGTGGAAACCATGAGCCATCCAGTAAAATTTCCCCTTATACTTGAATTAATTAGGTTAATTAATACTAATACAGAAGGAACAATGCTATGATAGTGTTCTCAGCATACAGGCTACTAGCAGTAAGAAGGTCTATACATCTCCTTTATCCTTTTGCCTTCCCCTAGCCTTAACCCTGACTGGATTCTGGGACCTGTACCAGATCATTCATTGACTTATAGAGCTAAGGTAGAAGTCTCACTTTAGCCCAACCTATGTCTGTACTTAGAAAGCTATATAAGGCTCTTCGTATGTTACTCACTTGCTCCATATTATCCACAAGAAAGAATCAACCTCTTTTATTTCTAATACAAAAAGTACTTGTTCTTAAATTATAACCTTTCTCAGATTGTCATTTATTCTTTACCAAATAGCCCATGAGGAGATCTGCACTACCAGCGAAGGGGTCATGTATCGCATCGGAGATCAGTGGGACAAACAGCATGATATGGGCCACATGATGAGGTGCACGTGTGTAGGAAATGGTCGTGGGGAATGGACCTGTGTGGCGTACTCACAGCTCAGAGGTACGCAGGCAGACAGCATGTAATAGGGTCTTGGCCCCTCTGTTTTATGGAAATGCCATTCTTTTAGTCTATGGAGCTGGGTGAACCCAACAAGGCAGACAGCCAATGACAAAGCTGGCTCAGCGATTCTGGGATACCCTGGCATGTGAGCATTTGAGCAGAGCCAAAAAATGACTTCAAAGGGCAGAATACAGACATTTGATCATCCTCCTGCTAGTTTTTACCATTGGAGTCATGTCTAGAGAAGGGGTAGAATTACTGTGAAGGCTAAAAGAGAAGAAAAAAAAAGGCTGTGCTATTGCCATGAGTGCACTGATGAGGGTCCAGTTTCAAACAGATAAATGGAAAGGAATATAGATGAAGAATCTCTTGCTTAGAAAAACATCTCTCACTTTTTAGTGCTTTGAGACGGAGTGCCAGTTTTGTGACTCTACTTCACTGCCTCTTTTGTTTTTATCCACGTCCACCTAGCAAAAGGGGCTTTGGCCTCAGCAATGCCTTTCCTCTCTGTACTCCTTTGTGTTAGTACGTGCCTGATGGCATTAGTATCGGACCTTGGAATTTCCAGAGCCTCATGGGTTCTGACTCTGTACAACAAAGCTCCGTCTCCTACCTCATGCTAGCTCAATATAATAGAGGCACTCGCATATTTTTTTTAAATATGGTCTTTTTTACTATCACATCATTGTGGAAGAAAATTAAAGGAAACAGTCAAATGGAATATCTTCCAGAAAATAGGTAGTGTATTTGTGAAAGAATAAGTTTTCACAAGAAAGTGCACATTATTTCATGCTTCTCAAATATGCATATTATGTTAACTCTAACTCCTTACCTTTGCATGATTCTAAGGAAAACAAAATAAGTATATTCGCAGGGGTGTTTTGGTTTCTATATTTTTTTAACCACAAAGTGGTCACTTACTATCCTTTTCACTTCATCACATACCAGTAAAAAAAAACAAAACCAAAAACACCATGTAGGTTGGGGACCTAAATAAGAGGGAGGAATTATTTACTCTAAGAGAGAGTAGCTATTGTTCCTGTGTGAAAACTTCCTGGTCCAGACCCATAATTTCATCAGTATGGGGAACTCTTGGTATAAACTTTATTATTATTTTAATAATAGTCTTCCTGTTCCAGACCTGTGATTTCTTCAGTAGATACAAGTTCCAATGTGAAATCAGACATGGATTAGCAAGTAATCCAAAAATTTCTAAGGGGCACTGAGGTTAAGTGACTTAACCATTGTCCCACAATCGATATGTGTCAGTGGAAGGACCTGAACCCAGTCCTTCTGACTCCAATGAGGCCATTCTGACTCCAGACCAAACCCTTCCTGGTATTTCCTCAACAGATCAATGTATTGTCGATGGCATCACCTATAATGTGAATGATACATTCCACAAGCGTCATGAAGAAGGTCACATGCTCAATTGCACGTGTTTTGGCCAGGGACGTGGAAGATGGAAATGTGATCCTGTTGGTAAGTTAAATACTATCCAATTTCCTCATCTATGTTTTCTGACCAAAATAAAACTTGTATCTAATCACTGAAAGGCTTTGTGGTGATAAAATACTTTCCAACTTCCAAATAAGAGTTTAAAAAGATTACATGAATTGCTTGATGTGACATAACTCAAATTGATCGAAGCCATTGGTAGATGATTGAGAACTCAAGGTTTTGAATTGGCCATTAGTAATTACAACTAAATACAATTTTACGCATCAAGGCCCTTTTGTGTGAGTAGTAGAAATTAATGGAAACTTGTGGCCCAAAATTGTGTTTTCTTTCCTTGATGGATTATCCTATAGTCTCCTGAATAAGAAAAAAAAGAAATAAGGAAAAAAAAGCAAAAATTGTTCCAACCAACCTTTGCCTTCAGAAAAAAAAAGTCTATTTTATTTGGCTGTCCACTGTAATGATTTGCACAGCACTTTAAAGGGTTTTTGAAAAATATTTTCTTGAAGCTTTTTATTTTTATATATTATTCCCAAAATGTTTTGCAGAGAGAAGAGTGTGACTTAGAAGAATTGTATTCATTGGCTTCTTAGATCAGAAGCCCACATGTTTCCTTAGTGGAAAAGGCAGCCCTCAATGTTTTCTATCTAACAAAACAAACCCTGATCTGCTGATAAGATCAGTTTGTTTGATCTGAGATTGCTAAACCCAAAAGAGGAACTTATAAGGTATTCTGGGAAGCTGCTTGGCAAGCACTATGAAATTAATTAAGTCATTCAGTTTACCTTATGGAGAGGTCAACCTTGGGGATGAGGGCAGAGTGGAGAAAAGACATGGAATGAAATTGTTGCAAGCTTTTACTTTTAAGCAAAAATTTTACAGTTTCAATTTTTCAAATTGTAAGCATGTTGTGATAACGGAAGATAAAATTCATTTTCATTGGGAAGGCCCTGAGCGTATAAAGGCAAAATAAAAACAGTACCTACCCCTAAGAGGCTTATGTTTAATAATAAACAACCACCAAAGAATACAAGCAACATTTCTTTTGGCATGACTGAGGACTTTTATGTTTTTTGAGGTAGACAGTTTTTAATTTAAAGAAAACTTGAATGAAGATACAAGTTACCAGTTTTAAATTCAAAATTTGAATGTAAAATGCAGTATGCTCAAGGTTTAACATTCATCTTTGGTCTTGGAAAACATTATGAGGAAATACATGGAGTTGTGATTCTATTATTTCTATGTATTTTAGACCAATGCCAGGATTCAGAAACTCGCACATTCTACCAGATTGGGGATTCGTGGGAGAAATACGTTCATGCTGTTAGATATCAGTGCTACTGTTATGGCCGGGGCATTGGAGAGTGGCATTGCCAGCCTTTGCAGACCTATCCAGGTATGACTCATTAATAACAGTTACATTGTTACCGATGTCAGTACATTCAATTAAAAGAGAATTACCTATCCTGAAATATATTTTAATAGATTCAGAGCCTGAAACACTTCAGAGGTCATGTAGTATAATCTACCCATTTTACTTATGAGGAAACTGAGACCCAGAGAAGCTACGGTCTTTCCCAGGGTTATAGAGGTAGTAAAAATAAGATTTAAATCCAGAAACTCTTACTCCAAAGCCAACACTACAGCTACCATATCCCTGTCACTCAGAGTTTAAATGAACTTCTTAATCATAAAATCATAAAATAAGTTTAAAGCTATAATGAACATCAGAGTCCAACCCTTTCATTTTAGAGGTCAGGAAACTGGGCCCCCAACAGGTTCAGTGACCTGACCCAAGGTCACAGACTAACTGAACCAGGGCCCTCTGACTTTATAGTCAACGCTCCTTCCACAAGACTATACAATTCATTGTTACTTTACAAAATAACTAATTATTAACCACCACAATCCCAGAGTGATTTTCCCTGGTAGCTAAGGTTATTGAAAGGTACAGAAATGTGTCTCTATATAATTTAGGTTTTAGCCATGTAGCAAATTCCATTTGAATCAATCATTTCTATTGTATTTTAAAGCAGAATCTTTACTGCTCTAGCAATATCTACTCAGATTCCACAAATTAACATTTCTCAGAAATTAAGAGTTCCCATGGCATACTGAGTCAATAGGGACAGTTTTCTAAATGGGTTAATTACAATTAAATATAAAGCAGGCAGTCTATGACAGCCCACATTTCTGATTTCAGTTCCTACTTAATTGTCTTCTGAGAGATAATTATTTTTCAGTTTAACCTGATGAAATCTGGGTCAAAGTGCCAGTGATCAGTGTGTTTGACTAACCTGGGCAGTTCCATCTGCCCTCAAATGATTTATTAGAGCCAATTTGGGTCTTTATCGGGAGAGAGAGACATAAGGCACAACCAGCCTTCTTAGGCTGATTTCTCTGAGATTATATTCAAATTTTCTTTTGCTCCTCAGTGATTAATACTGAATTCTAATAAAACCTCATGAATTATGGTATTAAGACCAAAATTTCTCATCCCCATTTAAATTCACTTTGGTGTTAATAGAGCGGAATTTGAGCAAGAGTATTTTTGAGCATCTTATGCTGGGCAAACACAGTCATAGGAAATTTTGGAAGAGATGAAATGCATGAGGAAAAGGAGATTAAATTAATTAAAAACCCTCCATTGTAATGAATTGAATATTCTGTAAGATATGAAGGAGGCAGTATGGAATTGAGTCAGAAGAGCCATATTCCACTCTCAGTTTTGGCTGTGTGACCTTTAAATAAATTGCTTTATGTTTCCTTGCCTCATTTTCCTCACATGGAAAATGAAGGGTTAGACAAAGTAACTTCTAAAATCTCTTCGAGCTCTGAAGTTCAATGACTTCATTTTTTAAAAAATTCAACACCCATCCATTAAGCACAACTTTATGAAAAACATTGTGATTCTAAACAGTGACCTTGTGCCATTGCCTTTACTATACAATGTGAGGCAAGAAGACCTTCTCCTTTCCTGGGCTCCCAAATACTTCAGAGTCTGTTCAGTTTATGCTTTATAAGGCACGGCATGGGATAATGTCAGTCTTCACTCCAGGGAACTGGTTTAATCATAACAACACATAAGTAATTTGGATAATTGAGGGTCTCTTCTCTCCTTAATTTGCCAAATGTAAAACCTGACAAACACAGCTTTCCCATGACTTCCTACAGACTAGTGATTTGGTTCACAGTATTTCTTTGAGTCTGAATATAAAGGTGAGGTGGCCTTGGAAAATATAGATGCTTTTCATAGTGAATATGTATATTGATAAGTACATGTGAATATACTTATAGTGAATAAGCATATGTGTATAAGTATATAGCATATAGTGAATAAGTATGTGAATACACTTATACATCTTTGGAAGTATATATGCCAGAAAAAGACTGCTGGATTTGGCAGGACCTAGGTTAAATTTTCAACTCTGTAACTTACTGTTTGTCTCGGTTGAGTCATTGAACCTTCTGTGAACCTTAATTTGGTTGTTGTAAAATAAAAAGATTAGGCTAGATGATCTCCAAGGTTCTTTTCAATCTCTGGTCCCTTTTTTTTGCAGAATGATCTCTTAAATTGCTAGATTTATAAGGTGCCTTAGAGGTCATCGATTCATGTTATTGTAGATTTAAAGTTGGATGAGACCTCATTGATCAGATAGACCAGCTCCCCCTACCCCAATACTGACCATAGAGGTTAAGCAATTTGCCAAAGATTGCTTCCAAACCCATCATTTTACAGATGGGGAGACTGAGGCTCAGGGATGTAAGGTGATTGACCTAAGGTCACACAGTGAAGTAGTGGGAGAGACCATGATTAAGACCCAGCTCTCTTGAGTTCTAGCAGTCCTCTTGCCTCTATACTATGCTCTATTTCAGAAAAAAAAATGTGTTATCGCACAAAACATAAAAAAATGTTGTTAACAGTATAATCCTACAGTCTATTGTCATGGCTTTCTAAAACCATCAGAGGTGGGGAAAATGGACTTTTCCTCATAACTGCTTGTAGGTTTCCATAGATTGGAGTAAAAATGGTGAAGACATGGAATCACAAATGAGGAAGAAATCACTACACTGGAGACCCATTAAAATGACATTTCCCCCTTCTAGAAAATGACAGCAAACATCCTATGGACTATAAAAGACAGAGACATGGGTGGCAAGTTGTCTTTTGTCCTTATCTGTGTTGCTGAGTACACATGCACATAGCTAGTCAATTTATCTCTTTGTTTTAAGGTAACCCAATATATTAAGTCAATAGGAAAAAACATGGGTGGGTGGATGGATGGATGGATGGATGGATGGATGGATGGATGGATGGATGGATGGACAGACAGAGGGATGGACAGACAGACAGATAAGTAGAGAGAAAAATGAGGTAGATAAATTAGGTAGCTATTAAATGTAGGGCACCGTAGTAGGGGCAGAGATCAATGACATAGACGATGACCTCAAGGATCTTTCATTCTTCACAGAAAGTTCCTGTTAAGCTTGTGGAAGCAACAGAATAGCAAACAGAGCACAAATTTCTGTAAAAAATTATCCCTGAACTTGCTGTGTTTGAAGAATTCTGTTTGTCCCTCTGTGTGAACAAACCAAAGGAAGATAAGGGACATTTGGTGTGTAAATAAGCAAGTGGGAAAACACAGAGTTCACAAATTAAAGCAGGAGATTTTGTAATGGGGAAAAAAAAGCCTGGGTAGAAGGCTCATGAATGTTTAACTTCTCCTAGGTTATCTCCATGGATTTTTGTTTGAACTATTTGTAAAAAGGTCCAAATTTCGCACATCTTAATAGTTTTGCAGATCAAGACAAAGAAGGCCAGGAGAGTCATTGGAAGTTTTTTTTTTAATATGTGGCTTATGATGGAGAGATTTCACTAATTAAAAACATCCAGTCATTTAGCGGAATGCAGGTAGATAACAACAAAGGCCTGGTGGTTAGGTCAATAGGCTCGCATTCATCCTCTAACATTTTATAGCAAATAACACATCTCATGAAACTAACCATAAAACCCTACACGGTTCAGCTCTGCACATGCCTCCAGGCATCCCGCACCTTAGATCTTGTGCAATATAAATCTTAGAGTGTAATTAGAGCATTACTAGGAGAATTTGGTTGGCTTTTGGGGTAAATGTTGACTTGAACTTCAGATAACCTGTGGTTTCACCAGTGTGGATATTGCTTCCATTGAAATAGTTTGTGCCTTAAGTCCACCTTGGTAAATGGTCATCATGAAGCAATGTGCTTAAAGAAACAAATTGTGCCTTGGTGGCTAGCCTTCTGGTTATGAGCCTGTCTAAGCATATCTGGGCTGGTCCTCACATGAAAGTTATGTAGTATACATTAGGTTTATGGTAGGAGCTTTTCTACCTTCTGAGACTTATTAAAGCTTGTACTCCTGGCACAACCTGGAAGAAATTCAGAGCCGTCTCCATGACATGGTGAACGTCAGAGGAGCAGGTCAATGGAAAGAGTTAATAAGTAATTTGGATAACTGAAGGTCTGTTTTCTCCCTAATTTGCTATGTGTAAAATCTGACTTAAACATAGATTTCCTATGGCTATCCACTGATTTTACAGGTATAGCACCTGACCCTAAGGTACATTTGCCCATGTAATTGAAAATAAAACAAAATCCAAGCCTCTGTATGATCTGGGGAGAACACCAAAATCTTGGAGTACCTGTGTTCTGATCCCTCACTTTTGAATGGGCATGAATTTTTTGAGGGCCCTCCATCCTTTTCTAATTTAACCCAATACAACAAAGGCATACTACATGTAGGAAATAATGCTATGTGCTAGGAATACAAAAATAAAACTATCTAGCAAACAAAAAAATAATCCCCACCTTCAAGGTGCTTACATTCTCCTGGTGACATAAAATGTGTAAACACATAGCTACATACATGATTATTTGAAAAGGGAGAGATCAGTAAAAACTAGGGCAATCAGGAAAGTCTTCCTATAGGAGGTGATATATGAAATGATTCTCTTTTTTAAATTTAATTAATTTATTTGTTTTCAGTTTTCAACAATCACTTCCATAAGTTGTAAATTTTCTCCCCATCCCTCCTACCTCAGTCCCCAAGACGGCCTGCCATCTTATACGATTATACACATGCATTCTTATTAAAAACATTGTTACATTAGTCATGTTGCATAAAAGAATTAAGATGAATGAGAGAAACCATAGGAAAAAAACAAAACATAACACAAGAGAAAATAATCTGCTTCATTCTTTGTTCCAATTCCATAGTTCTTTCTCTGGATGTGGATAACATTTTGCCTCAAGAGTCCTTTGGGAATGTTTTAGGTTGTTGCATTTCTGTGAAGGGTTAAGTCTATCAGAAACAGTCCTCTTAGAAACAGTCCTCTCACGCTGTGCTGTTCCTGTGTATAATATTCTCCTGGTTATGAGATAATTCAAAGGATGTTAAGAAGTAGATTTGAGAAGGTCATATGTTCCAGGTCCAAGTGTACATGCAAAGGTACAGAGGAGAGATATGGAATACTCAGTTCAGCAAACAATAAACCAGTTTGGCTGGAGCTGTATCAGGGAGAATAAATAAAAATAACCCTAGGAAGGTGGTGCAGTGGATAGAATATTGGCCCTGGAGTCAGGGGATCCTGGGTTCAAATCCAACTTCAGATATTTACTTTGCTGTGTGACCCTAGGTAAGTCACCTAACCCTGATTGCCTCAAAAAAAAAAAAAAGCTTTAAATGCTAAATTGTTGGGTTTATTTTTTTAGTCCTAGAGGGAATAAAGAGCCATTGGAGATCCTGGAGTAAGGGAGCGACATGATCAGGCTTACGTTCTAAGAAAATTATCCAGGGGAGGTATTGAAAAGGAAAAAGACTAGAAACCAGGAGTCTAAAGGAGGTTAGACTCTAAACCTAATCCTTGGTCCTCTTTCTCCTCCCAGTTGCTTTCCTTTCCATCCTCGCCAAACCCTGAATTTGTCCTGAATAGCTTGGTTAAGCTTGACTGAGGGCAAGGAAGCAGAAAGGGAAATATCATGGGGGAAAACATTCTGGTTACTTTACTTTTCCGTTTTTAAATCCCAAAGCAAATACACATGGCAGGCATGCCAACCATTTGATTCATAGTTGGAAGAGAAAGTCAGTTGTACTGAATTTCAGTGGCAAGAAAGGGACCAGACCTCTACTAACAGTAGTTCACGTTCTTAGCTTTTAAACAATGTGAGTGCCAAACACAAGTAATATGTTAACATACTGTGTTTGATTCCCAGATATTAATGATATTAATGTAATATAAAAACATTCCTAGCCCTCTTCAGTGCTTACAACTACATGAGGAATCTATGCTTCCTTGCATTTTTAGATACATTCCTTCACTCAACAAGCATGCATAAAGTTTTGGCTTCCTTAAGTAACGGGCCATTTTTGATAAACCTGCTTTGACAAGGAAGTAGCACTGAATTCCTGCTTAGGGTTCTTTGTCTGGTGTCCCTTAGGGACTCTGCTTGGCTCCACTGATCTCTTCCAAGTGACTTAAGAAAGCATCTTGCTATGTTATGGTACTATGTACCTCTTGCACTGGGAAACCAAAGATTTTGCTGTCCTGCTTTTGGTAGCTGAATGGTTAGGAAGTATGTGAATATTATGAAAATACAAATGAGAGGACTGTAGCTTTTGGTCTTCAACCAGCTTAGAACTCTTCCCAAATTAGGGGTGGATTTGTTTTTGTGGATTTCTGAATCCATACAGGTATGCAAGTTGTATGTTTGTTCAGACAGGGAATTAAAGGAAACTTTGGGTATAAAAAGACCATAACAGCTAAAATAACAATTAAGGTTGAAAATGAAGACTCTCTTTTTTGGTGTTTTTAGACAGCTTAGACCTATCATTAAGCCAGTGAAGTTCTTTATTAAACAGCCATACTTTTCCTAAAGGGAAAAAAAACCCTACATTCTGGAGAAAGGTTGGGATTAGGGTTTTTCAGTTTTATCTTAATGAGTTCACTAAAGCTGGAACATGAAAAAAGATGTTATACAGTACTCTGATTTGTAAGCATGTCTGTTCCAGATGATCCCTTTCTCCATGTAGGGATGTAAGCACTCTAAAAAGCTGACTTATCCTCCCTTAATTTCAGATTTTTTCAAATGGAATCCTTAGTGTTTTCTACTTTGTTTTACTAGCCATGTCTAACAAGACTTAGAGGCAGTCCCATTTGCCATATATTTTACAATCTGAATCAGTAATTGTTTTCTGTGCTGGGGGAGTGAGGGAGAAATCTCTGGTACTTTCATTATTTGAACAATGAGCTGGTGCAATTTGAGGATGTGTTTTCTAAGAGGAAAGATGAGATCTGGCCTTCTTCCAACATGACTACCCTGGAAGGTTCAGAAGTCAGGTTAGGTCCTTAATTCTTGGCCTGTAGAAATATGTTCCTTTATGTGTCATTTATACTTTTTTAAAATCAAGGTTGTGTTAGAATGTTTTAATAACGTGTCATCATTTTCTCCCAAGCTTTTTCATGATATTTTTAGCTAAACAACTACATGTCTATAGAATAAAAACACAGTAATAATGTTATAGGGAAGAATAATTAGCAAATTGATAGACGGTTATTGTCACTATATTTCTTATGCTAAGAGTAATTCTTTGCTGGCTAAATTAAGACTGCCTTGATCTCAAAACGATTTTTTTAAAGTATTTGCTGAACTACCGTAAAATAGAAAACCCTAAAAATTCAAACACATCCACACACAATACCTTTTTAGAGACAATGATTCAGTCTAGCCTTTAACTAAGATATACTTTAAGACATTTGTGATTTCATTAATGTGAAACTCACTTCATTGAGACAAGTCACAGCCCTTTTCATACTTGACCAGACAATTTCATGAGTTACTGCACCTCAGAAAGCTGCCTGGTGGCCAACCCCCTGTGGATGAGCCTCTCCAAATGTAGGTAGGCTATTTCTCAGGTGAAATGAAGCTCATAATCCATTATTTAGCCCATACTTGAAGTCTTATTTGGTTTGGGAGAAGCTGCCAGAGCTTGGACTCTGCTGTTATAATGTTAAAGAACCCAGAGTCAACTCTGAGTATTGATGAAGCATCAGAGTTGGACTTTAGTAGAGAAATCATGTCATACCTATTGACTATTAAGTTTGAGGGCATGAATTCTGAATTCTGAGGATACTAAAATGCCAAATGTTCATTTCTCAGGCACAACTGGTCCAGTTCAAGTAATCATCACTGAAAGCCCCAATCAGCCCAACTCCCATCCTATCCAGTGGAATGCACCTGAGCCATCTCACATTTCCAAGTACATTCTCAGATGGAAGCCTGTAAGTAACATACCCAGGAACTTGGGACCATATTTATCTGGCACCAGTGAATCATTTAAGAGTTTGCACTGTCATCAAGGTGTTTAGTGAATCAACTGTGGAATACTCAATATTCATTTTAATGTGTTCTAGTTATTTAGTTATTGAGCCAACCTACTTGGATTGATCATTTATGATCCACTTAATTGCTTAGTGGTCAGCCTATTAATGGGCAGTCAGACTAACATGAAAATAGAGAATGGTAGACTGGTAGTTTTTTTCTCTATGGCACTTCATGAAATGGAGTAAGACTTTTTGAAAGGACTTACTAGTAGTGATGCTAAGAGACAGAGTGAATCACCTATTCCTTAGTATAAGCAGAGAGGTAAGACTTTTCATAGATTCATAGAATTTAGAACTAGCAAGACTTTAAGTTAATGAGTCACACCCTTTATTTTATAGAAAATGAAATTGAGGATCATTGATATTAACTGACTTGCTTGTGGCAGAAGTGAACCTAACTGTCCCAATGTCCACTGGACTTTCAACTATACTTTTTTCATCCTGAACTCTTATGTATCCATAAAAAGCATCCTTTGTTTAAATAATCAATTGTTCAGAATTTTTTAAGCACTTGCTATGTGCTAACTGCTGAAGGTGTGAAAAAAAAGATGAAAAATGTAGTCCCTCATGGGGGAGCTTATAAGCAAAAAAAAAGAAAAAAAACCATACATTCAAAAAGGTATACATTGTAAATGGAAGATACTCCAGGGAAGGTACTAACAGAGGGATGATGTCAGAATTGGGATAGAAGGAGACTGAGGAAGACCACATTGAAGAGCTCCAGATTCTTATCTGAGCTTTTCACTATCTCAATATGAATAAGTGTGAAGTAGAGAAGGGAAATAACGTTTGATGATGGAGAAAAGGTAACAACAGCTGGTTTTGTAAAGAATACGTAGACATAGTGGGGGAATAAAGACCACTGAAAAGAAGATGTCAACTCTGGGCTCCACATCTCTCTTAGTAGTACCCTAATTATTGTACCTTCCAAGGCTTGTGTTTCCATTTCAAACATGTAGCCCTAAGTCAGCAGGTAGGCAGTCATAGAGGCCAAAGACATTATCTTTGTTTCCAACATCCTAAAACATTTAAATGACAACATTTGGCTTTTCCTCACATTTTAGCTAATGCTTTTAGGGAATTAAAACATAAAATAAAATTTTAGGGAAACAAAAGGATTTGTTTGAGACATAGCTTTTCTTCACTTATCCAGATATCTCAGTGTCACTAGACTCTTGGAATTTGGGAGAACTTTAGAGATCATAGGACATTAGAGCCATAACGAACCTTAGAGATTGTCTAGACCCCATCTGTTCATTATATACTTGAGGATACTGAAGTTTGGCATCATATGATTAAGTAATGAAAGAGCAGGTATTAGAGTCCAGGTTTCCTATTCTACCACACTCTACTCTGGAGTAATTTGTTGTTGTTTTCAGAAATTCCTAAGTTTCTAAAGCTTGCTTTAACCAGCTTATCGTTTAATTTCTTTGTCGTGCCATTTCTGTATGTTTTAGTCCATTTATTCCACATTTAGACTTTTGACCCTGATAGTTTCTCAGAGATTAAAATCAGGTTGAATTAAATAGGAATAAAATTTAGAAACTTCTAGGGCAATTTTTTAAATTGGAAGGCTTTTCAAAGAGCTACAATTTTAATAATTTTAAAACAAGTCAAACAAGTCTTGAATGACAAAGAAAAGGTCAACATTTCTCTTCTTGAACCAACTGATAGCTCATTTTTTAGTTTTTTCTCCTTAAACTCATCAGCAAAGACAGAACATTGATGGGAGAGATCTTTGAATTTAAGGTACAACATTGATGGGAGAAATGTTCGGATTTAAGGTGATGGAAGTTAAATCATAGAAATGCCTGGTTGAAGAAAATTTTTTTGCTTTTGAAAATGTGAGCTGAACTTTAAGATGGAAAAAGGCTGTGATTACTTCCATTTATTCAACTAATTTGGATATTTGAGGGATTTATATACTGGCAACTTTGGTCAGAGTTCTTCAGATATTCGGCATTTCAAACAATTTTTTGGCTTGCCAAGGATGGTCTAGTTGCATGTATTCAAATGTCCTCCTTGTTTTAAGTAAGATTGGTTCCACACTCCACATGTATCTCCCAGCTCTGATTTGTATGGTCAATACCACATGAATGAAGTTGGGCAGGATATGGATGTGTAAACAGCATCAAAGGATTGAATAAACAGGAATCACTTGCTTCCTTCTATAGACATGTCCAAAGTTGGCTAACCACTTTTTACTGGGATTATTCATTCCTTTTGAACTAGTTCAAATGAGCCTGGTTTATGATGGCCCCAGAAGCATGTCTCATAAAGACAACTGCTCTTCTAAGCTAGGTAGACCCTCTATTTCCCCACCCCTTCCCCTTTCAAAGCAAAAGAGCTGCATTGGGTCTGGCCAAGTTCAAAGAAAATAAATTGGAATGTTTTGATCACTTTAATCTCAAAATAAAAGATTTCTGTTTCAGTGGTGTTGATATCAAACATGAGATAAAATTAGTGAAGTCAAAACAGATCGTTCATATTAAGTTTCTGAATTAAAATAAATAGTCTAGCAAAAATGAAAGTATTCTCATTGCAGTGGCCCACCCACTCTTCCTGTCCTAAGGATCATTTGATAATAATCTTTGTAAAAGGGGATGGGTCTGAAGTTTTTCACTGGAAATTTTAGAATGTATTTCATGGCTTTATCCTTGTGTATTTGCATGTGTTCAGTTGGTTAATCAACAACCATTTATTAAGTTCCTATCATGTGCTGGGTACTATGCTAGGTACTCAAGATACAAAAACAAGAATAGAATTAATGAGAGGAAAGGAAGGAAGGAAGGAAGGAAGGAAGGAAGGAAGGAAGGAAGGAAGGAAGGAAGGAAGGAAGGAAGGAAGGAAGGAAAGAAAGAAGGAAAGAAAAAAGAGGGAAGGAAGGATACATATTTATTAATGTTTGCTGTGTGTAAGGTACTAGAGATACGAAGACAAAAAGTGAGCATCCTAAATTGGGACAAATACATAAAGGATATACACTGACAGCATTGGCTAATGGTTGTTAGAAAGAGGCAAAATGAGTCTGAGTCTTGCCTAGAACTCTCACCAGTCAGAAATCCAGGACCACAAGGTGGGAGCTGGAGTACCTCCTTGAAGGAGGAGGCTGAAACATGGAAAAATGAGATAAAGATAACCACAGAAAATAAAATTATTTTTGCCCTTGAGAAACTTACATTCCTATCAAAACTGACACCTTGTCCGTGATTACTTAGGATAAATATAAGTACATTTTTCAAAGGAGGGGCACTAGCAACTGGGAGAGATCAGGAAAGACAATGCAGAAGGTATTACCTTAGCAGAATTTTTAGGGAAATGAGATTCTAAACACTACCCAAATTTGCAAAACTTTTTTTTGTCTTAAAGAAAAATTCTCCAGGTCGTTGGAAAGAGGCTACTATTCCTGGCCACTTAAATTCTTACACAATCAAAGGTCTACGGCCTGGTGTGATTTACGAGGGACAGCTTATTAGTGTACAACAGTATGGACACAAGGAAGTCACTCGCTTTGACTTCACTACCACCAGCACCAGCCCTGCTGTGTCCAGTAAGTTACTCCATCCTGTATGATTTCTGCCTGAAGCTTTGGGAAATGGGCTCTCACTAAGATAGTCATTCCTTTCCTGCCCAAATTCCTTCCTTTCTTCCTCCTTTCTTTCCTTCCTTCCTTTCTCCCTCCCTCCCTCCCTCCCTTCCTTTCTTCCTCTCGTTATTCTTCAGCATTGCTTTCCCTGGGAATAGAGAGGAAGGAAAAATTCTGGGGGAACTGAGGATAGGTACTCTTTTATGCATAGCCTGTTTCCTCTCTGTGCTATCTAGCCAACACAGTCACAGGAGAGACAACACCATTTTCTCCCGTTGTTGCGACTTCGGAATCTGTTACGGAAATTACAGCCAGCAGCTTTGTGGTCTCATGGGTCTCAGCTTCTGACACTGTCTCTGGATTCCGGGTGGAGTATGAACTGAGTGAGGAGGGTGATGAACCACAATACCTTGGTAAGTTTGCTTTTGACTCATTCTATAACTTGGGGGTTGGTCCCTAAAGGGCCTAGGAGAGGGGGCATCAGGTGAAGAGGTCACAGGTGTACCTTTGCAATTGCAGTTTTGCATACTCAAATGAAGGCATTGGCTTCTTCTTGTAGTGGCGCTGACAATTCTGATACATGCATGTATTTTCCTAGTTCTCCTTCTGTTCAGTGACTCTCATTTACAAGAAGCCATAGAACTTCTTTTTTGTAATTTTAGGGGACTTGTTCCCACAGGTTGAGCCATGGTGCACCCTGTTCTTGTAATCTGAAAGCGTTTTTGATCTATGAACTATTTCAATAACTCCTTTACTCCAAGTGCTGTTTTGCCTCATGTTTTTCTGAGTTCAATCTTTCATTGACAAATCCACTTACGGCCCTTAGACAGATGGAGCTACCTCTTGTAAGTCTCTGAACTGAGAAAAGGGGATCATTGCCTTGTGGAAGCCACAGATACATCCACAATGAGACTTACTTGATCTTCACAAATGTGGTGTTCACAATCAAAAGAGAGACAGAAGGACACATACGCATACATAACACTTTCCCACTAAAATCCTGGAAAGCCTCATTCCCAACCAGATCAGACCTCTCTAGTTCATCATTCATTTATTCTTTCAACAGGATTTATACAGTTAGTGCACCCACAGCATCTGGAGAATTTCCCAGTTCCATGAACTAGTTTAAGAACTAGTATCTAAACCATTGAGCTAAAAAACCCAACTGGGGAGTTAGTCATGACTTAGAAGAGGACATTCTAGAGAACATGGGATGCTTGTGTGATGAAATGAAATGGCAAAGCATTCTAGAGGAATGATTCTTAACTTGGGGTCCTTGAACTTGTTTTTTTCAATAACTTGATAATCATGTTTACTTTATAATCCTATATATTTTATTTTACTCATTTAAAAACATTATTCCTAGAGAAAGTTTCACCATATAGCCAAAGGAGTCAATCACACACACACACACACACACACACACACACACACACACACACTACAAACTCCTATTCTAGGAGGAAAATTATATCGTTTCCTATGTTGGAGATTACTGGCTCTATTCCAGCTCTGCTCTTGTTTGCATTATCTGGGTAATCTATCTCTGTGACTCAGTTTTGTAGTTTTAAAAATGATCCTAGTATTGGGAGGAAGAGGAATTTTGCCACCTTACTTTCAACATACATGAAAATTGACAAGTCTTGTGGGTGGGCAGGTTGGCATTGGAGCATTTGCTCTGGAATAGAATCTGCTGAGTAAATCTGGTTTTTCTTTTCACAGATCTTCCAAGCACAGCCACCTCTGTTAACATCCCTGACTTGCTTCCGGGACGCAAGTACATTGTAAATGTCTATCAGATCTCTGAAGAAGGAGAACAAAATCTGATCCTGTCCACCTCACAGACCACAGGTATGTTGACACTCCGCCAGCACCTAAGACTTTTCTGTAAAACATGATCTCTGACATTGAGGACTGTCCTCTTATTTCTTCCTTGTTCCTTTCACCTATCAGCACCTGATGCTCCTCCTGACCCTGCAGTGGACAGAGTAGATGACACCTCCATTGTCATTCGCTGGAGTAGACCACAGGCCCCCATCACAGGTTGGCTTACTATCCTCTGCCTTTGGCTACAATGGTTTCTTCTGAGATGGGGGGTAAAGGTGGGTGGGGCAAAACAAACTTCAAGCAGGTAACTTAACAATTCAGAGTTTTGCTGAAAATATGGTTATTTGCAAGCGAAAAAATGTGATGTGAAGTGTAAGTCTTAGAATGTCTGACTTTGCTCATGTCTTTTGCAGTTCACACACACAGACACACACAGACCCACAGACACAGACACACACACACACACACACACACACACACACACACACACTCACCTATACTACCTACAGATACATATTCCAAAAGTAAGGTCTTACATAGCAACCACGTACCTGAGTGTGAAAAACCAGATAGTGACAAAGCAAAATTGCTGGTTACTAAACTGGGCCTTCCACAGACTTTTTAAAACATTTCTGATTTTTCCTCACTATAGCATTTTTTAGACTGTTTTAAAGTAGTAATTTCCCTAAGGTCTTGTTCAAAGGAAAGTTGTGAAATAAGAATAAAAAAGATGATTTTCTTTTCACTGTTCCAACCCACCATGATCCAAAAGCATTTTTTAAAGTGCCTACTGTGTGTAAGGCCTGGGAATATAATAACAATCCCTGCCTTTAAAAACCTTACAGTCACTTATCCCTTCATATAACAAATTATTTTGAGCTCAGTGAATACAACTTTTTGCTGCAAAATGTTTAACCCTACTATTTCTCTAGGCATTTATGATTGTATGTGAACCTTTGCGTTCACATGCGTATTTTTTGAGAGTTATTGCTGTGTAGAGGATAGGGAATTACTCTCAGAATCAGGAAGGTTTGGGGTCCATCCCTACCCTGACACATGTTGACCCTGGGCAAGAAATTTCACTTCTCAGTACCCCAAGCTCCAATCTTCAGGCTACAAACTGCAGAGAAATTGCCTGTCTGCATTGATATAGGGAGTTTCTATACCATTGAAATTGCATGTCTAAAAAAATGTATGTTTTTAAATTCTTTAGTATCTTTCTTTTAGAATTCTTAGAATTTTAGAATTCAGAAACCTTTTTGGTTTCTGATATATTCCTATGTTAAAATGCAGGAGCAGGTGGTCATTTGTGCAAATGACACCATTCTATAGATTCAGTTCAATTCAACAAATACCGTTTAAGCCTTTACTATGTGCATAGCCCTGTGTTAAACGCTGAGGCTTTAAAACCACAATCCCTATCCACCAAGAGCCTATACTGTGATAAGGGCTATGACCTCTCCAGTTGGGAAAAAGTTATCAAATAAGTGTTTTCTTAAGGAAAAGGTGCCTCACTTTTTTTTGGTCTTACAGGTTATAGAATAGTCTATACACCATCAGTTGAAGGAAGCAGCACAGAACTTAATCTCCCAGAAACTGCTAATTCTGTAACTCTTAGTGACTTGCAACCTGGAGTCCAATATAACATCACTATTTATGCTGTGGAAGAAAATCAAGAGAGTACCCCTGTTTTCATTCAACAAGAAACCACAGGAGTCCAGCGTCCAGGTACATTCAAAATGCTGTCCACGATAACATTGTTGAACATATTTTATTCATTCTGTAAGCTTTTGTATTGAAAGAAAGAGAGAGAGAAAGAAAGAAAAGCATTGTTCCTGGAGGAAAGTTTTAGCTGTCTGCCAATAATTCACATGTACATGTAGTCTTGGTGACCTTTTAGCTAAAATAGCCACTTTATGTACTGTTACTTATCACTGACAAAAAATGAACCATACATGGATTTTATGTAGCTTTACCAAAGGTGAGCCAGATGTTCACCAAGTGTTCATTTAATTCTTAAGTGTTAACCCATAGCTCAGGAAAAGGAAAAAAAGCACAGTGTTTGTCATCATAATGATGGGCTTTTTTATTGCTGAGAATATATTTCATGTTCTGGAATTGCATTGTTATCCAAATATCCCAATTAAAAGTATGAAAGGCTAAAAAATAAGCCATGTTAGCAAACAGAGAAAGCATTTACAAAAGCTTTTTAATGGAAAATGTCATTATCAATTCAATTCAACAAGTTTTACTCTAAGTACCAGCCATGTACAAGGTCTGGGGATACAAAGATGGAATCCCTAGCTTTAAGAAGCTTGTAGTCACTTCTCCCTTTCTCCCTTTCCTTCAATAATTTTTTTTTAAAATATGAACTTCACCAGGGATTTTAAATGACAGTTTATTGATCTCTCATTTCATATTTTTAGACAAGGTTCCTCCTCCTACGGACCTGCAGTTTGTGGAAGTGACAGATGTCAAAGTCACCATCATGTGGAGCCCCCCTGAAAGTTCTGTGACTGGCTACCGAGTGGATGTTGTCCCTGTCAATCTCCCTGGGGAGCATGGACAGAGGCTGCCAGTCAGCAGGGGTACCTTTGCTGAGGTCACTGGGCTCTCTCCAGGAGTCACCTATTACTTCAAGATCTTTGCCATTAACCATGGAAAGGAAAGCAAGCCATTGACAGGAGAACAGACTACCAGTAAGTTATTTTGTATCCAAATTCTTTCTTGAAGAACAATATGAAACACTTGAGGTCACTTGGTCCAATAGAAAGTGTGTTGGAGTTGAAGTCAGAGTCAAGTTTGAACTGGATTCCCAACTCCATCATCTGACCTTGGTTGGTTGGTTGGCTGTTGTCCTTCAGTCTTGAAGAGGATCAAAATGACATCATTATGATGGGGGCAAAGTATAATTTATCCCACTGTGACTGATCAGATCAATATGAGTTCAGAAGGCTCTACTACATGTTGGGCACAAATAATCCATATGAACATTTGGAATGGAGATGTTTCTAAGTTTGCACATCTACCATTTCTTTTGAGTTACTGCAATTCTGCTTCACCTATAAAGCACAGAACCTTCTTTGATATGGGCACGGCATGTTGGGTGGTCCTTTGCCAGTGTCTCATCTTGGGCAAGTCACTCGTAAGAGTAGGGAACTAAATGTTCTCTGGCATCTCTTTTGGGTATTAATATATTTGTAAAGCACTTTGCAAACCTTAAAGTATTCATTATAACTGTCATCCTCTGTTGCTGTCTGCAGTCTAGTTTTCATCGTGATCAGCAAATTTTGATGCCCTTTCGTACATTAGATTTAGGCTGCTACATGGTGCAGGGGACAGAGGGCTGGCTGATAATAAGAAAGACCTGAATTCAGATCTCGCCTCAAATATTTATGAGTTGGGTGACTTTGGGCAAATCATTTAACCCCTCTCAGTCTCATTTTCCTCATCTGTAAAATATAATAATAATAACACCTACCTTCTAAGGTTGTTGTGAGGGTCAAATGAGATACCATACCTAAAGCTCTTTGCAAACTTTAAAGTATGATATACATGATATTTCTATGATGATCAGCCTTATGATGAACTGTGTAAGAGACACAGCACTTTAAACTAAAATAAATAATTCAGACTGATATTTGTGTATCAGGTAGAATTTCATGCGGGATATCCCCTATGCCTTGAATGTTCTCCCTCCTCTTCTTTACTTGTCAACCTCCCTGGCTTCCTTTAAGTCTTAGCTAAAATTCTATCTTTTACAGGAAGCTTTGATCAAAGCCTCTTAATATAAACTATACCAGTGGTTGAATAAAGCCAGGACTTAGCATCAGCTCACTACTAAACAGGAAGGCTGATTGCCACTTATCCTTTTTTTTAATTGAACATTTTAATGGTTATTTGGAATATCATAATGGCAATAAAGGGCTTAAAATCATTTGACAATGAAAGCCCTAGGACAGAAAGCTGGTAGGAAGCTTAAAATTTGTAAAATTCAGCCCACTCATTTTACAAATGAGAAAACAAGCCTTACAGAGGTTGATCTCATCCACTCCTATGGATTTAATTAGCATCTCTCTGCTGGTGATTCTTAAATCTATCAATCCTGCCCTATATCCTCTCTTCTGACTTCCAGCCTTTCATCTTCAGTGGCCTTTCAGACATCTGAACTGGATGTCCAGTAGACATTTTAAATTAAATATGAACAAAATAGGACATATTACCTTTCCCCATATCGTCCCCCACACACACCTTCCATATTGTTGTCAAGGATAACATCATCCTCCCAACCCTCAGAAACACAACCCTAGTCATCCTGGACTCCTTGCTATCTTTCATTCCCTACATCCAAGCTGATGCCAAGGCCTGTTGGTTTCACCTTTGTAACATCTCTAGAATACATCCCCCACCTTCTCTCCTCTGACACTGCCACCACTCTGGTGTTGTCCCTTGCCACCTCACACCTGGACTACTGCAATAGCCTGCTGGCGGGTCTGTTTGCCTCCAGTCTTTTCCCAATCCAATCTATTCAGCCATTGTAGTGATTTTCCCAAAGCACAAGTCTGGTCATGTCATCCCCAACTCAATAAACACCAGGGGCTCCCTACTGCCTCCAAGATCATATGCAAAATGTTCTGGTTGGCATTCAAAGCCCCTCCACCCTTTCCTGTCATCTTACACCTTACTCCTTAACATGTACTCATCGATCCAGTGACACCAACCTCCTAGTTGTTCCATGAATAAGACACTCCATCTCCATCTTTAGGAACTTTTTCTGGCTGTCCCCGTTCCAGGAATCCACTCCCTCTTCCACCCTGCTTTGACAAGAAATCTTTCTCAAACTTTCTTCATTCTAGCGCCTTTCCTCTGCTAATTGTTTCTTATTTATTCTGTATACAGCTTGCTTTGTAAATATTTGTTTGCATGTTGTCCCTCCCATCATATTGTAAGCTCCTTGAGAAGAAGGACCGCCTTGCCACTGTTTACATTCCCAAAGCTTAACACAGTGCCTGACCCATAAGAGATGCTTAATAAACATTTGTATGATTGATCTATTGAAGAGATTTATCCACAGTCCTATAGATCAGTAGATCTGGAATTCAATCCCATTTCTGCGAATTCTAAAGTTAGGGCATTTTCTGGTAAACCAGAAGTTTTAACTTGGGCTTTGTGGATTTTTAAAAATATTTTGATAACTATTTCAATATGAGTGGTTTCCCTTGTAATTCTAAGTACTTAATTTTATGATTTGAAGACATTATTTTGAGGAGTCTCTAGGTTTCACCAGACTGCCAGAGGGGGTCTATAACTCACAAAACAAATTTAAAGTTATTGGGCTAACTCATGGAGCAAAGCAATCAATACATTTCACCATGAATAGCTTTTAACCCTGAAGGTAGGGGCTGAGTTATGTTGCTCCAAGTGAAAAGCCACGATTCTTATAATTCCTTCTTATAGTACAAAACTGACTACCAAACGGTAGGTGTAAGCATGTATTGTAATTATAGATGGTTTTGGTTTTAGAGCAGGAAGCATCTTTACTTGAGTCACATGAAGAAAATATTTAATTTCTCCAAACAATATTATTAAAGAAAGAAATATAATAGAAATTTTCTAGCATAGACTTTTATTTTGTGTATACAATGATGTAAAAATCATACACTGAAATTAATGCAATACGATGTATCATATTCAGAGATGGTCAGCAATTCTATAGGACTCAGATAAAATTTAGCAAGGCTTCTGCATCCATCAATGCGTGAACAACTACTTATTAAACTCTTCCTATGCACCAGACACTGGGCTAAGCTCTAAAGATACAAAGAAAAGGCAAAAATAGTCCTTGTCTTCATGGAACTTATATTAGAACATGGGAGATGAATGTACATACAAGATAATATAACAATAATAACATATTATGACATAATATATAATAATGTGATAGCAATAATATCTAATATTTATGAAGATTTAAGTTTGCAAATATCTCATTTTATCTTCACAATCATACTGGGAAGTAGGTTCTATTACCCCCATTTCAAAGATGAAGAAACTAAGGCCGAGGAAAGTTAAATGACATGTCTAGGATCATCCAACTAGTAAGTACCTGAGGCTAAATTTGAACTCAAGCCTTTCTTTCTTACCCCAAGTTCAGGAAGTCACATATTTGTCTAGATAAACAAAAAAGTTAGCGTTTCTTTACTGTTTTGGTTTGCCCACAAAATTTCAAACCTATAAGGACAGATAAACTAGGTATATGTAGCTATCTTTAAGTAACTGATCACATAAATACTGCTTGAAAAAATGCCCTATTCCTTATTATGCTTTTGCCTTCTTCCTTAGAACTGGATGCCCCTACTAACTTAAGATTTGTCAATGAGACTGACACCACAGTCTTGGTTACCTGGACTCCACCTCGTGCCAGGATAGCAGGGTATCGACTAACTGTGAGCCCTACAAGAGGAAACCAACCTAAGCAGTATAACGTGGGACCATCTGCCACCCAGTACCCATTGAGGAACCTGCAGCCAGGATCTGAGTACACTGCGTCCTTGGTAGCTGTCAAAGGCAATCAACAGAGTCCTAAGCAAACTGGAATCTTCACTACCTGTAAGTCAAACCTCTCTGTACAAGTGACATTGAATTGGTCAAATTTCAATATGTAGATCTCCCATATACAAAGTTATTTTTTAAAAAAAAGATTGTCAGTAAAGCATTCTCTGTTGGGATGTAATTCATAGCAGAGATGCTTACGTGACTGATTGAAAATTGAATTCAGCTCAAATAGATGACCACTGATGGGGTATGTGACAGGGGGAATTTCTTTCATGTATGCCTTGAGCTAAATGGTTGCTGAGATCCCTCCCACCTCTCAAATTCTATGATCCCTTTATAACCAAACAAGCCCCCAAATACTAGTTAGACCAGGATATGGAGGAATGAAGAAAAAAAATCAGAATTCATGCTTTTCCATTAATATTTTTGGATGCTAGCCAATGGATATAAGACAGGGGTTAACACCTACATTGAAGAATAATGATAACTTACATTTTCAAAGCCTTTAGAGTTTACAAAGCACTTTCCTTGTAAGAATAGTATAAGTGGTACAAGGAATATCATTATCTTTATTTAAAAGATGTGAAATGAAGGCATAGAGAGGTTAAAAGACTGGTACAGGCTGGTTCTCCAACCCTCCAATACCATGGATAGAAAGCAAACATCAGAGGAGCCAAACCAAGAAACAATTCATTCTTTTATTTAAGGTGGCATTATCAGGAGCAGTTTAAAGTAGTTCTACAGAGCACAGCAGATTTTTTTTAAAGGCTCTTAAATCCAGTAGCAATAAAGACATGACAATAAAGAGTGAGCATATGCATATCTACTCTTCTCTTGAAATTGTTTTATGGAAAATAGTCTTAAGTCTACCACCCTAAATGCAACGACATTATAATAAAAGGCCTTATTCACAAAGTTATTTCTATTAAGTGCTTTCCCATTGACATTACAAAGGGGAGAGGGAGCTTTTATTTCCAGCTGAACACTATGTGTTTCATTGAGACGAGTATCTTGAAATATGGCACCCACTTTTTTTCCAGGGCAAATTGAAAACCACTGATCTGCATGAATGATGTACATTGTCTTCCAGATGCTTTCAGCAGATCATGCTCATTGAAGGGAATGAAATGGATGGGTGACAAGCAGCCTTCATTAAGCATGTACTGTTTTTAGTCAATAACATTCATTTTTGACATAATGAAAATAGACTTCCTAGCATAAGGGCCTTTGAGTTTTTCAGCTGCAGCCCATGTTGCCCTGATTTCTATTGATCACATCTGGAATTAGAGATAAGTTTGTACATGAGTATTAACTGTACAAGTCCTGACTGGAATTTGCTTGAAATCATTTCAAATGTGAATTGGTTTACACACACACACACACACACACACACACACACACACACACACACACACACACACACACACACACACACACACACACCCCTGAGAATTTCTGACGCAATTCAAAATTTATTCCACATTTAAATTTGATGAATGAGGGTTGGTCCAGGAACTCCCCTCCACCCCTAATTATTGTACCTTCACCCAATGTAAATGACATTTCCATTTAATCATGCTGAATGATGCCTTATTGTAAGAGAAAATCAATAATTCAGTGTCCTTAGCCATACTTTTATATAATTTATCACCAAAGGATCAATTTCTCTCTTGTGATGACCGATAGGAACTATACCATTAAGAGAGCAGAGATTCCTTTACAGAAGGAACAGTTATCACTGATTCCTAAAAAGATTTTTAGAAGTTAATTTTTAAAATGTTCAGAAAACTATCATAGTTATTTCTTTTCTGTAGGCAATCAATAAATGTTTATTGGTTGGTTGTGAATCAATAGGGTTAGAACAGCGCTGGGTACATTACATACAAAGTAGCCTCCAGTGTTTCCCCTTGCAGATGAGATAGTGGGAAGGGAAATTGCCTATATATATGACAGCCTTTGTAATCAATTCATTAATTGACAGCATTTCTACTTTGAATTGCTGTTGGGCTATAAAAGAGCTATAGATAACAATACATGATCACTTGTAGTATATATTGTTGAAACTGATACTAGGGAAGGTTTGATGTCTTGATAGGTATTCAAGGCAATGGCTCATCAATACATATTTTCAATTTAATTTTAAAAGAGAAAATTATATGATATAAGAGAAGTGTATTGGGCACTCTACTGATAAAGCTAGGTGGTTCAGTGGATAATGTGCTAGGCCTGGAGTCAAGAAGATTATTATGGTTATTTCTAAGAGCTCTATTATTATACAATAGAAATTTCTGTGGCCTTCTTTGTGAGGCACAGCCCCTATTAAAGGAAAATTATTTTCAATTATGTCAAAACAGACATGTCAATATAGAAGACTTTCAAATATCCTTTTCACCATCCTGGTCTATCAGACTTGTAATTAAATGTTCACCTCAATTTATAGAGTAAAATTTTAGACCTCTCACAAATGTGAAGTATCAGTGACTTGTTCAGAAACTGAAGGCATCATTAAAACCAAAGATGCTTTGAAGAAATTTGGGGCATGTTTGAGAGGTATTGAGTGACCCAGTTTAGCTGGAGGGGAGGAGAGCTCTAGGAGAGGTAGAGTGGTCCCAGATTGTTAAGGGCTTTGAGGACTAAAAATTTTGAACTGTAAGCCATTAAAGGGTTTTGAACAAAGGAATGGCATGACTACATCTCTACTGTAGGTCGATCATATTTTGTTGTCATTGTGAAGAATGATTTAGGGTGGGGAGAGAGTGGAAGTAAGAAAGTCTTTTTAGGAGGCTATTATAATAGCATAATAGTAGTCCAGGCAGATTGTAATGAGGAATTGAAATGGGGCAAAGACAATGGGACTAGAAAGAAGATGGTAGATATGAGATGTTTTTGTAAGTGGAATCTACTCCATACTGAGTTAAAGTTGTTGGTGGAATACACAAATATATATAGGCTCTGATTTCCTTAGCATGGGATTGTAACTTCCTCTGACTTAGTGGATAAACTCTAGAAAGTAACATAAGGCATGAAGCAGTTATACTACTTCCTCAGGACCACATAGCCTAGGATCACAGGCAGGGTTTGAACTCACATCTTTCTGATTCCAAGTTTGTACTCCTAGGAGGATAATCAGGTACATATGTCCTTTAGCAGTAATTAGCATTAATTACTCATTAATTATTAATTAGGCACTAGTAAAACTTCTAGAATCTGTAATGTGTAGTCCAAGTCAAAGCTTTGTTTGACATCATGGTGTAAGTTTGTAGTTTGGGATTTTTTTGCCCTGAATTATCTTTTTAGCAGAAGATGCTCCTCAAACTACAGCTTGAAAGTCTGCAAGTAAGCAAAGTTCTTTAAAGATACCCAATGTTAGAGCCTTGTTCACATGAGGAGTAAGTCACAACAGAAAGTAAGCACTCTTGACTTGATATATACTTTTGCAAATATCACTCTTGCAAATGTTAGATGGTACTAGCAACTAAAAAGAATTCACCACTTCTGGCTGAGTTTCTGTATCACACCAAGTGGTCCTTATCTGTAGACAGACGATGTGACCACTTATTGAAATGGGATTTCAGAGGCAGCATCGATTCTGCCATTAGAGGTGGGTTTTTCCCGTTAACTAGTGGCTTTAGTCCCATTTAAAATACAAATACCTTTAAGAAGGGCAGCATTTAAAGTCTTTAATAGTCATTTTTTACTTGAGTGGGAATAGATTTACCACATTTTCATGAGAGTAGATTTTTGTATGGGAAACAGTAAGAGCCTAGGAAAAAAAACACCTGAGCCAATGTTAAGGGGTTTCCCCAAATGAGATGGAGAAAAGGCTACTGAGTGCTAAAGACATGCTTTGTCTGCTTAACAATTTTCCTTTGAGTCTGCCCAGTTAACGCATTGGACATCCTTCAAATTGGCTACCACACCCACTGAGAACCTACCTCACTAACTCCAAGAGTAGTTCTCTCCAGGTTAGAGATGAGCTGCCTTTTCTCTGCCTGAGATGGAAAGGATGAGTCATTGAAAAGCCTGTTCTTTTCATTAAAAACCTTCTACCTTTCCATCCATCTTTTCACAAGTTCTAAATGTGGGGTGATATTTTTAAGGCTGTTGGAAATGTCTGCTTCAAGCCATACTTATACAAGGCTCTTTTCTGTTCTTATTGTAAACATCTGGTCTCCACAAAAAGAAATAAGCATGCGGTCAAGATTCTAGGAGATTCAAAATAACAAACTTTTGCTCTGTTCCCTGATTTTAAGTCATCAAATAGATGCTATTTTTAAACAAGAGCACTATGGTGTCTCTGAGGGAGAAGTGATGATAATAACAGGGATGCAAATACTTGCAAGGCCTGAGTAGAAAATGTCCTACAAAATTACAAAACGTGTGGCTACTGATCATCATCATCATCATCATCATCATCATCATCATCATCATCGTGACTGATATTTATATAGCAGGGGAAAGGGAATAAACATTTAGATAATGCGTCTTCTGTTCAAGGCACCATGCTAAGTGTTTTTATAAATATCATCTCATTTGATCTCACTTTATATGTTACCCAATAAGAGCTTGGTAATAGAGGGTCATAGATTCTTTTGTGGCCCTTCTCCAACCCAAAACAGCAGTAAAAAGATGGCTAAAAAAACCCAGCCCACATGGAGTAGTGTACCACCAACCTGCTCTTTATAATCCTAATCTAAAAAGTAGCAAGCTCAGCATTGTTTAGTTGTTCGTTGAAAGTGTGGACTCTAAAATGATAGTCACCATTTGTTGTGGCAGACTTGACTTAGAAAGGGTTTTTTTTTAATTAATTTTTTTTAATTTTAATTAAGAAGATATACTATTGCCAGAGCCATTGCCTTGGCCATTAAGAAATCAGGACAAATGGAATGTTAAAGTGAGGTTGTAAAATTCCAAGGAAGGTTTAAAATATTTATACAGCTTGTGCCGTGTGGAAGGTGATTTCAAATTCCAAAGTGGCTAAACTTGAACATAGCTCATTCATTGATTTCACTCCACAGTGCAACCAACCAGTTCCATTCCTCATTACAACACAGAGGTGACCGAAACAACCATTATCATCACTTGGACCCCGGCTCCGAGAATCGGTTTTAAGGCAAGTTGAACTGGATTCTAACCTGAAAGAGCTCTGAGGCACTCTGATATTTTGTTCTATCCTCACAAGAAAATGAAACCTTTAGAAAAATATAGAAAAGTACATCTTTAATGATTTAACATGAATATCATCCATAAGTTCAAGAAAAATTCACTTAACAGTCAGACTCCTTTCACAATAAACATTTTATCCGTTCTAACAGATTTTTGTTCAGTAGGTGACTCTTGTTAATGACATAAGAACTAAGATCCTCTGTGTAAATGGCTGGTTTCACATTTTGGCTTTTTTTTAAATGAAGATGGAGAGGGGAGAGTTAAATGCCAAGGAATGCTGTCATTATCATCTTCATTATCATTAACACCATCATTAAATTCTTCTTTGGAATACAAAATGTAGTAGGGATGGTGAATATAGTTGTAAGTTGGCTATAAATTGGGCTTGAATACATCTATGTAGTATTTTGGGACTTGAAAGATGCTTTGTTTATTAAATCATCAGGCATCTGAGACAGTGTATGGATCGTCATGCAGATGCTACGCCTAGTTAGGTGTCAAGAAAAAGCTTTGCAGTAGGCTGCCAGTGTGCCATCTTAGACTCTTCTCTATATAATTTTCTGGCTTTCAGAAACCTTTTTATGTAAAAAGCCTGTGCCTGTAATTAACACTAAGAAAAGCATTCATGCTGAATTCGATGTGTAAAAGGACTTTGTGCTATTCCATGAAAGTCCAAAACAATGTTGGATTCTTCACTTGTAATACATCTTTCTGTAATGGAAGGAATGATCACAGCTTCAAAGTGTTTGAGGCCAGGTATGATGCTGTACACATGTAATCCTTGCTACTAGGAAGGCTAAAGCTTGTAGATCTCAAGCTCTGGAGTACTGAGCTGAAAACGGCTAAGCCAGTTGGGTTTCCATACTAAGTCTGGCACCAATACAGTAATCCCCCAGGAGAAGGAGGCCTGGCTCAAGGTAGAAAAGCTCCTGTACCAATCAGTAATATGACTGGCCCATGATAAGCCTCTATGCTTTCAGCGTAGGCAAGATAAGGAGGACCCCACCCCCAGTCTCTGTATTCTATATCCCTAAAAAATCCTTGGGCTTTGCTTTTTTTTTTTCTCTACAAGGTACAACACCTGCTGCTGTCTCTAAACTGCATCCAAAAACTCTTCTGTTCATGAATAGGTCTCATTAAAACAGAGAGAGCCAAAGGATTTTCTGGCACATTAAATAATAATGAAATTGAAATATTTTGCATTTACGTCATATACCACCATTCACAAAGCCTTTTTCCACACACTTTACCACATTTGATCCTCAGCACTCTCCTGTAAATTAGGTATTATTATTCCCCATTTTCCAGATTAAGAAACAAATATTTAAAAAAGGGAAATGGAAAGGAAGGGGACAAGTATTTGTTAAGTGCCTACTATATGCCAGACACTGTGCTAAACCCTCTACAAATATTACCTCATGTGAGGATCAAGGATGCACAGCCAGTAAGTGATAGAGCCAGCATAAGAAACCAAGTGGATTCCCAACACAGCACTCTTTCCAAAAAAATTAGGCCCTGGGTTTTATCTGAGACTCCTCTATATCATTGCCCATAGAGTTTGGGCATGTGTCTCTCCCAGTAGGAGAGGATTATAATAACAATATGTACTTTTTAAATATTTTTTTTAGTATTTGTATATGCACTCAGGAATAGGGGCATGTGTTTAACAATTCTGGTCTAAATCCATGATTATGTTTTAATAGTTTTATATTTAGATTTTTATAAAAAGTTAAAATGGTTTACACACATTATTTCTTCGTTGAAGTCTACAATAACCTTATGAGGCAGATTGTATTCTTCATACCGATTATACATATAAGAAAACTGAAGCTAAGAGGAAGTTGTGATTTCCTATGTTTATGCTGCTACTAAGTATTGGAGGTTGCATTCAGACTAAGTCTTTTCCTGAATCAATGTTCAGTGCTTTTTCAGTTATATCCTGTTGCCTCTCATCTCATTTTCATCATTCTACTCATTATCTTCTCAACAAATAGACAAATTTCTAGCCATAACGGATAAAACAAGGTTGTTATATTTCTTGTCTAATTGTCTGTACCTTTCTGGGATTTCCCATTGGAATCATATTACATGAAGTTATATGATTTTAGATCTTTAATCAGTAACTAGAGCACTAGAACTCTAGAGCAATAGAGGAATTTCTTGATACTGGTCAATCAAAAGCCAGATAAACTAACTACTCTATTCTTTTCAACTTGCTTATCTCCTTTCAGTTGGGTGTACGACCAAGTCAAGGTGGAGAAGCTCCCCGTGAGGTGACATCAGAGTCTGGAAGCATTGTTGTATCTGGCCTAACTCCAGGGGTGGAATATGTGTATACTGTTACAGTCCTACAAGATGGTCAAGAGAAAGACGCTCCAATTGTAAAGAAAGTGGTTACACGTAAGGGGTTTTATTCTTCAGTACTGTCTTTTCTCAAAAGTAGCATGTATCCCTTTGAATCTAGTTTTATCATCATAAATGATTCTCTCCATGTTACTATCCCATTTTACAAATGGGACATTAAAATTTGCTTTATCCCCAGTGATGTTCAGCAGGATAAAGTCATGTTACCTATCTTATCACTTCAAGAAATGGTCATTTCATTCCTAGAAAGAATTTTAGTCAATAATACCAAGAGAACTGCTTCTCATAAGAAATATACTTTACAGAATATTAAGTTTTCTAAAACTTTCCCCAGTGTGCAAGCTCCAGAATTATTTGTTAATTTACAACAATTAATTTTCTTGTTTTGTATAGCACTGTCTCCACCAACCAACCTCCACTTGGATGCAAACCCTGACACTGGAATCCTGACTGTCTCCTGGGAAAGAAGCACCACCCCAGGTAAAAAGAGACTGGAAATGGTAGTAGAAGTCAAAGAAATAGTCTCCTGAGACAAGAATTTTATTCACTGCCTTCATTGCATAGGAAGGTAGGGCCAGAATTATTGCACTTTTATTTATTTTGTTAACTATCATCCAGTCGCATTTAAGTCCGATTCGGGCTGCACTCAGGAACAGGGCATACTTTTTTGATAATTCTGGTCTAAATCCATGATTATGTTTTAGTAGAGGGCTATTAGGAGAAATGGGGGTTACCCTTCGAATATCGTCTGAGGCTATTGGAAAAAAGTGCCAGGGGTAGATACGGAGAACCATAATCAGAACTGCAGAGGTTCATTTCATCTGTCTTTAATCCAAAGTGCTCCTGAGGGCTCAGAAGAGTCAGGAGGGTCATGCTTTTTGCTTAATGGCATCCACATTAGGGAAAACCAGTGTCTTTGGGTTCCACAGCTGAATAGGTTCCACTTTTCCTTAATATGAGTGGTTTGCACAGCTTCTTGATACAATTCCATCTGAAAGGCAGGAACTATTCTCTGACACTCTCTAATACTTGATGAAATGGCTCTGGACAACCTCCTTTTTCTGTTTTGCCTTAAAGTTAAGTATTATTGCAAGCATAATGGAAATGTAACTTGACATGGGATGATAAGAGCAAATTTGCAAATAATCTTCTGAAACCAAAATGATTTATGTAAGCTTTTTATTCATCCCTGAAAATTTGGTCAAGTCGATACACAAGTGTGACTTTTTTTCTTAAATGAGTTTTATTCACAAGTCTCCTAATGAGAGTGCACACACACACACACACACACACACACACACACACACACACGCAAACCATTGAGAATTAACTAGTCCACCCTCTGTTAGCATTTTGAAAAATGTCCCTTTAATTGACTTCTATAATAGGGACTTGTCTTCTATAATAAGGCAATGGAAAGGCTATATTTTGTTTTTCTTTGAAAATATGAGATAAGAAAAATTCAATGATAGTTGTTCATGTTAATTATTTTTATTCTTCCATATAGTCCTAGAAATTTTACTTTTCTACCTAAGTAAGCAACCCTAGGACATAAGAACAATCTAAAAAGTTCATTTTGTTTCTAAAATATATAAAAATGATGATGTCTTAATGTTAATGATAAAATGTATTTTAAAAAAATCAAATTATGGATATTTTTATTTCAAATCCCATCTACCATACACAAAAGGAAAAAACACATATTGTTACTTAATATTTCACTGTTGGGCAAAACAAAGGCTAAAACAAGAAAAGATGTTTTCATAGGAATTATTGACATACTTAATGATGGTGTTCCCTGCCTCACTGATATGATAGTAAGAGTGATGATACTGATTCATATTGCACTTTAAAGTCTGCAAAGTACTTTGTATAAATCAATCTCATTTGATTCTCACAACTCTCTGAGGCAGAGGCTAGGACGTTCATTTTGCAAGTGAGCAAAGTGATATACTTATACTCATAGGGTATGAAGATCAAAAAGTTAAAACTGAAAGAAACCTCAGAAGTCATCTTGTCTGATTCCCTCATTTTACAGATGAGGAAACTGAGCCCCAGAGAGGCTGAATGACTTGCCTTACATCATATAGATAGTAAGAGTCAAGAGCAGTATATATATCCATTTATGATTTCATCCATGTAGGAGGTCTTTTCATTGAAAGACACCATGGTCATTCCATGGTTTAGTAGATGGTTTCATGAGTTCTTATGGCCAAGAAAATCCATTTCCTGGGGGCTAGTCTTGTGCTGATGAACTTTGGTTGACTGGTTCTGAGACAACATGCATGCAATCTCTCCCCATGCCTTTCCAATCTGTTAGGACCCTCCAGAATTTAGACTCTGCTTGTATAGCCTCTGAAAGTAAAATACTCTTATTATTAATTGTTCCATTTTGGTTGTATTTAGACATCTCTGGGTACAGAATAACCACAACACCTACAAATGGCCGAGAGGGCTATTCTCTGGAAGAAGTGGTTCATGCAGATCAGAGTTCCTGTACTTTTGACAACCTGAGTCCTGGTCTGGAGTACAATGTCAGTGTGTACACAGTCAAAGGTGACAAGGAAAGTGTCCCCATCTCTGATACCATTATCCCAGGTAATGGCAAAACAAGTTGTAGTTGTGGCTATTGATTGCAGATGAGCAGTTTCAATAGCAGTGGGGATTCATCCCTTAATCCCCAAGGTTTATATATTTGGTATATTTGGCCTTTACCTTTTTTTCTCTACACCAAAACAAGAAATCACACCAGCTGTTTGGACAAATGCTTGCTGATGATGCAGCTTTAAATGTCTGTGCTTTCCTGGGACTCTATTTGCTCCTACAGATAGCTGATGCAGTGGCATAATTAGAGCAAATATTGGCATTAACCCTGCACTGTTTTCTAAAGTGGAAATTTTACTAAAATGTTGTTATTTGTGTATATTCAATATTCACTAAAAGTAATATGGTAAATGCATCCTATTACAACATTATTTAACAGATAGCTCTTCTCTCACATGTTTTGTAAAAATATGATAATTGCTCCCAAAACTAAGCCCTAACTTCAGCTCAGTTATTAAACAAATCAGTATCTTCAAACTTCTTAGCCTATGTATACATACATATATGTATACATATGTGTATGTATGTATTTGTATGTATGTATTTTTTTACTTTAAAATATCATGCTGGTTAAAAAGAACACCTTCAGGGTGTGATATGAAAACCAACAAGACTTTCTTGGTCAATGAAGTGAACAGGAAAATTCAAGTCGTACTGTTTAGTTTTCCTTGGCTTTGATCCATCCAAAATGAAGTTGTTACAGAGTGCCATGCACTGGACAGATATGCATGGAATGTTGCCTTTTGTAGTTTTTAGAGTATTGCTTACCAATTATAATTGATTTTGATAAATATATTAAACATAGAGGCAGCATGTGGTACTGGCTAGAGTGCTGGGCTTGAGGTCCTAAAGACTTCAGTTCACTTCTCACTTCTAATGCTGTCCAGATGTATGACAAGTCATCTAACCTCTATATAGCTCAGACAATTTCCTATTACTTATCTATTGAGTCAAAGAGGAATTGAAAGCAATACTGATGAAGCGAATTCTCACAATGAGAATTCTCCAAAAGTGATGAAATCACAGATTCTGAGCATAATTGTATAATTTGATAAAACAAAATTGTATTGAAGGTCATTATAGCCCAGACCTAACTGTTCTATGCTTACATTCATCTTTGGATGGCAAGTGTCATGAGCAAAATGCAGCATTATGGGATATGGTGTTGCTTAGAGTTTTCTATAGAAAACCTATGATCCAGCAACCTCCTTAAAAACAAAACAAGCCTTTTCCAAGCAAGCTTCATGTTACTATTCCTAAAGAGTTTGGATTTGGGTTCCATATTTTTTTTCTTTTTTTAGTAATTGATACATTGAAGATGTGATTTTGGGATTCTGGGAATAATTTTGGCTTCCTAAAGAGTTTTATTGTTTTATGAACTTATGTAGTTCAAATTGTACAGACTGGGTGGGAAACATTTTCAAAATCCATAGGAATTTAAAATAGTTTATAATATATTTTGTGCTGGAAAGAAGCCCAAAAAATGTCGATCCAGAAATCATTTTCAGATAACTTTGACAAGAGAAGTTTGCATATTACCATCATTGCTTTAGCATTCCATCAATTTTACTACTTGTCACCTGATGAACACTGCTTTATTTTTCCTCTTTTTTTGCCTCTATTTTCCTTTTGCCCTTTTTGCTTTATAACCCAATAGAGGTACCCCAACTCACTGACCTAAGCTTTGTTGATATAACCGATTCAAGCATCGGCCTGAGGTGGACCCCACTAAACGCCTCCACCATTATTGGGTACCGCATCACAGTAGTTGCGGCAGGAGAAGGTATCCCTATTTTTGAAGATTTTGTGGACTCCTCAGTAGGATACTACACAGTTACAGGGCTGGAGCCTGGCATTGACTATGACATCAGCGTTATCACTCTCATTAATGGCGGAGAGAGTGCCCCTACCACTCTGACACAACAAACGGGTGAATTTTGAAAACTTCTGTGTTTAAGACATGGATGGTGTTGCATGCTGGTACCAGCTGCTTTGGTCAAAGATTTGGCAGTTTCAAAGGAGAACCAAATCATTTGCCAAAATTGAAAAGAAGGGTGAATATGTATTTGGTAAAGTGGACTAGAAAGAGAGGAGAGGCAGAAGATAGTATCAGATTTGGTATATTTAAAATGAATTAAGTTAGATTCCATTTGGAACTATGTAGAGTAACAAAATATATCTGATGCTTTTTATGCCTGAAGGAGAAAATTAGTTATATTTGCATATTTCATACTGCTCATTATAAACCTGAGTCCTGGGCTCCTAGATGAGCGTTGCTGAGAATCCTAAACCTGCTTCCAGATGACTGTTTTCTGCATATATTGGTCTGTTCTCCTCTCTGCTCCCCAGAAAGGTTCTGTGAAGTCTCTTTTCACATTGGCTGAGTCAAAGAACACATTTACTGCCTCTTTTGAAAGAAAACCACTCTTTAATCAAAGGCTAGTGACAAGCATGCAACACTGTAAAGGTTCTCTGCTATGCATGGTTAAAAAAAACACATGCTGAGAACCTCTTTGCATGAGTAGAACCCACTGACTCAGAAAATATAGCCGTACCAGTAGCTGTAGATGGAACAGTCATGGGCACATACAGTATACTCTTCTCTTTCTTTCTATGTGCATGCATTTGTATTTGGAAGTCCTGCTCTGTCTCTTTTTGCTGTGTGGCAACTTAAGCCTCTCTTAGCCTTGGGTTCAATTGTGTCTCCAATGGCACCGATAATGTACTTGAAATTTGTTATTGTCTTTGTAAAATAGGTAAAAGTCATGTTCTAAATATCAAAGATGGCAGAAAGGTTAAAGAAGCCTAACAGTATTCTGTGTGTGGTTATAACAGTAGTGGGAAATTATGTAGATTTAAAAAGCGTTTGCATGACTCTGACTGTTGTTTTACCTTTTTTGCATGAAATAGTGGGTTTTTCGTCTTCTTTGTAATTTCTTATCAATTAGATTCCATTCTCCAATTTAACTTCTTCTTCCTTATCCAAACTTAGCTGTTCCTCCTCCCACTGACCTGCGATTCACCAATGTTGGCCCAGACACCATGCGTGTGACGTGGGCTCCACCACCATCTATTGAACTGACTAACCTAGTGGTACGATATTCACCTGTGAAAAATGAGGAAGATGTGGCAGAGTTGACCATTTCCCCTTCAGATAACATGGTGGTTCTAACAAGTAAGTGATTCAATTGAGCCATCTAAGAAAACCTGGTCCAGAACATATTGAATATGTTACTAACATCCCCATATAATTGTAATTAAAAGCAAGAAATTTGTTAGAATGCTTACAAATTCAACTCTCAGATCCAAGCAGATAATTATATGAATCTTTATGTGTGTATATGGCTTTCCTGGTATGACTTTGATTACATTGGCATAGCTTCTTTGTGGATAACGTTGGTAGTAAGGACCTAAGATAGAAACCAAAGAAACACGTGCAACTCAAATTAATGTTGGAATGAATTATGGAAGATTTGAACCAAATGTTTTCGGAAGATCTAAACTATTGTCATCACATCCATTTTATTAAGATAAAAATGTGTCATTGGGCCATATGTTTAGCACTTGAAAACTCAGAATGAACTTTTTAGAAGGACAAAATGAGTGATTGCTTGATGTAGTAAGACATTTCTTTGCTTATTTTAAAGAAAGAATAGTCATTTAAATTCAGACTGTGAATTTAAATTCAGTGAGCATCTGTTAGCTAGATATTTCAGGAGAGTAAGAACTCAAAAAAGTAGCACTTTGAAAAACTGACTTCTAGAGGCAGTATGTTTTTTCTGGTCTAAACCCTCATAAAATAAAAATAAATATAACTTGCTAGGAAATGAGAAGTTATAAAAAATAATTAACTAACCCCTAATAAGGGTTGTTAATAAAGGTTAAAGAGCTACAAAATATATACCTATATACACATATATACACACATATATGTATGTTTTGGTTATAATTATATATAATGTTTTGGTATATAATTATATTTTATTGTTCAGTCATTTCAGTCACATCCAGCTCTTCATGACCCCATTTGGGGTTTTCTTGGCAAAGATACTGAAGTGGTTTGCCGTTTCCTTCTCCAACTCATTTTACAGATGGGGAACTGAGGCAAACAGGGTTAATTATACGTGGGGGTATGTGTGTATCTAATTATAACTGAAACTACCACTTGAACTGAAGAAAGTTTAACTTCCAGGCAAGTGACAAAGATAATACTGTCTTTTATATTTCCAGTATAGTTAGAGATGGACATTTTCTCTTCTTCTCTCCATCATGGTCCTTTCCTATTAATTCCTTTGATAATGGCTGAGTTGAAGAACCAGTTGGTATTTTGGGGGGGCCTTTGTTTTAGTGAAGAAAGGATCATTGAAGAGCACTGTAGCCTTATTTGTTTTCATATGGTTGAGAAGTATCACTTAATCACAGGCTAGGGATGCAATGCTGAATGAGCTCTATATCATGAATGGTGGTAAACAACATGCTGGGGAAATCTGCTTAGTATTGTTGTAAAAACACCCTCAGGTTTTCCATGTCTAAGAGAGAAAATGCATTTACATATATATATGTGGCTTTTCCTCTCCCACTGGTACACAGTGGTGGCACTTTTTTAGCATACTCTGAAAGTACTTTGTAACCCAGCACATCACTGCCAAATCTCTTCCTAACTGATATTTCAGAATAAACACCTGGAATAAGTGAGAGGTACATATAGGAATCCCACCACGGATCTTAGCAGTAGGTGAAGCTTCAAGATATCTTACATTTTTTAGGCATACATGGTATTATTAACCCACATTTTGTTGATGAGGCCTGGTGATATTAGATGTGGCTAGAGGGATGGGGCAATGGTAGATAGAAGAGGGCTAGTCATGGAATCATCAGACTGAAAGAAGGAAGGAACCTCAGGAATCATGGAGGTCAACCCAGTCTTGGGGATGGGAAGTGGTAAAAAGCCATGTATGGGGCTTTTTCAGATCTAACTAGCTTCCTTAGAAGTTCAACTCAGTCTTTACTTCCTACGTGAACATTTTCCTGATCTCTTCAGATATTAAGCCCCTCATTAAAATTATCTACTATTTATTTTCTACATGTATATAAACGTATTGTCTTCTTCGGTAGAAGGCAAGGGTAGAAACTTGAAGATAGGAATTATTTTATTTTTGTCTTTGCATGAATAGTGTCTAATGCAGTGACTGGCTCATAGTAGGCCCTAAATAAATTCTTTATGGATGGAACAATTGTTCCATTGAAATCAATTTAATTAATTTACCTAAAGTGCTGCCTTGAGTAAGTAACAAGAGTCAGGAACTCCTGCTTCCTCATACAGTATCTATCATAACATGCAGGACCCTTATTCCAGGAACACATTAGCCCAGAATGTTGTGAAAGGTCATAATGGAGTAGAGATCACACGGCCTGTTCCTCAGGCCCCACTTAGATATGTTCAAAACAAAAACCAGAAAAGGTGCCATCAGTGGCCTCAAAGACAGTAGGATCTGGATTCAGGTCCCATCTCTGACACATACTGGCCAAGTGATCCTGGGCAACCACTGAACCTCCCACTGCCTTATGTAGCTGTCTAAGACTATAAGTTGGAGAGGTGTCAACCTGCATTGGTAAAGAGAGTGCCTTCCTCTAGAAGTTGCCTATACCAAGGAAAACACAGGTAGAAACTCTGTTCCTATTTTCAATATAATATGGCATCTCTCCTTTACCATCCCACCCCTCTCCCTATAAAATGGCTTAAAAAAGAGAAAACCAAGTGAATCCCAGTGGTCTGTTGCTTCTGGGGTTAGTCTTAACTCCTTCAGAGTCAGGTTTCTTCTGGAAAAGATCATGTGGCTTAGTTACTGGGTGATAAGGATGCTGTGCCTTTGCTGGAGCATATCTCCCTTCCCATGGTGCATGGCTACATACACTCCAAAATGGTGCCAGGGGAGATAAGCTTCCCCTCTTCCAAATACTTCCAAAGCCAATGTCATGTACAAAAAGACCTGATCTGCTCTATATTAGATGGGAGAATGGGTCAAGGATTTGTTCTCTCATCCACTGAAATGGTCCAAGGAATATTTATGATGTCTATGTTTTCAAACTCAAAGCTGAAAATGGTCTTTTTCTACTCTTCAGATCTCCTTCCTGGTACTGAGTATTTGGTCAGTGTTTCCAGCGTTTATGAACAACATGAGAGTATACCTCTTAAAGGAAGGCAGAAAACAGGTGGGTCATATTGGCAAGGTTTGAACTCCTTGAGTTTGGCAGATTGCTGGCTCCCACCAATGTCACATTAACAAAATCAATTGATTTGTTACTATTACTACTTGGTTGTTGTTTTTGTAATCAATATTACCACTGTGGATAGAAAAGACTTCTTGCCAAATAATTCTTAAATCCCTTTGGGCTAACAGAGTAAGTCCAGAATAGTTCTGTCTCCTGAGAGGGCTGTCAATGATAAGCAATTACAAAAAGCTAATTATTTATCTTTTCTCTTAAGATCTCGAGAAAAGTTTTTATAATCCTTCTTGTTGACCAAATCAGCATTTATAATTCCCTTCATCAGAAAGTTCTTTCTGGTGACTAACCTGATTCTCCATCTTTTCCCTCTTGTTCTTTCTTTAGTAAAAATATGAGCTCTTTATTTCCCTTCATCTGCCTGAAGATCTAGCACCCTTCTCTTCACCAAATTAAATGTTCCTTTAACTGTGTGCAGGTGGGATTTATTTCAATTTGTCATGATCAAGTTCAAAGACTATATTGTCTTCTCCTAAACATGAGCTCTTTTTTCATCACTTTTAGTTACAAAATACAGTACATGGTTTGGTATAGGTAAAATGTTTCAAGTCAATACAATCACAAATTATAAATGCTACAAAAGTTCTTTTGAGATCTTCTCCCCCAATCCTTGATTTTGTAGAATAGAAAACTGAAGTCCAGGGAGTTTTGGAGACTTGGACTTATAACAATGGGCAGACTTTGCAAGAGTCTGAGTTTTGAACTCAAAAAATCATAGGATTTTAAAATTACAAGGGATCTTAGAGTTGGCCCTCAGGAAAGAGATTTTTAAAAGGCAAAGAAACTTACTGAAACCAGAAGGCTATCTAGAAAAAAAGACAAAAACTCAAGTCTCCAAGTCCAGTGTTCTTTCTACTGTACAATGGTTCTTCTACCAGTTTTTTGCACTGAATAGGAGAATAGACATCAGGGTGAAGACCTTAGGCAATGCTTTTCTTCTTCTAAATTAGTGTTTCCTAGTAGAACTTTACTATTTACTTTTTGAGGTTAATTTCCAGCATATTAGATATACCCATATTCAACTGTGAATGAATAAATACATCCCAGAGATAGGTGGAAATGATTTTGGAGTTATCTATTGATGGGATTACTTTATGGTTGCCTATATATGAGTTAAGGCCTTGAAGTTTATTTATTACATATTTTTCTCCCTAGACTTTAACCTTCTACCTTCCCTGTTACTATAGAGGGCAACACCATGCTCCTAGTCCCCCAGATTTGTGACCTGAATGTTATCCTGAATTCTTCACTATCTCTCTCACTCCCCTGCCCAATATCCAAGCCTGTTGATTTCACCTTTACAAAATCTCTTAAATAGCCACACACACACACACACACACACACACACACACACACACACACACTTTTCTCTCCTTTGATACTACCACCCCTGTAGTGCAGACCCTCATCACTTCACAACTGGATTACTGCAATAGCTGCTGATAGAGTCTGCCTTTTTCCAGCCTTTCCCCACTCTAGTCCATTCTCCACTTATCCATTAAAGTGATTCTTCTAAAGCACAAGTCACCTGTGACTCCCCTTCTTAATTTACTCCAGTCTCTTCCTGTTGCCTCCAGGAGCAAATACAAAATACACTGGCATTCAAAGCCCTTCACAACCTGACCCCCTCCTGCCTTTCCTGCCTTCTTATATCTTACTTCCCAGACATACTCTGCAATCCAGTGACACTGGCCTCCTGACTGTTCCCTGAACAAGATGCTCCACCTTTCAGCTCTGGGCATTTTCTTTAGATATCCCCCATGCTTGCAATGCTCTTCCTCCTCCACTCTGATTACTGTCCTCCCTGGCTTCCTCTAAGTCTCAACTAAAATTCCACTTCTACAGGAAACCTTCCCTAACCACTTTTAATTCTAGTGCCTTTCCTGTGTTGCTATTTATCCTGTATTTAGTTCACTTTGTATGTATTTGTTTCCATGTTGTCTACCCATTACATTACAAGCTCCTCAAGGGCAGGGACAGTCTTTAGTCTCATTTTGTATCTCCAGGACTTAGTCCAGGCCCTGGCACTTAGTAGGTACTTAATAAATATTTATGGAGTGAGTTTTATATCATTTTCATTCCATTGATCATATCTAGAATATCATTACTGTGTTAATGAGGTTACTTGGTTGCACTCTTTCTCCCTTCTTGAATTCTTTCTTTGTCTCGGTGGAAAAACAGGTCTTGATTCCCCAACTGGCATTGACTTTTCTGATATCACTGCCAACTCCTTCACTGTCCATTGGATGTCTCCACGAGCCCCCAACACTGGCTACAGGATTCGCCACCATCCTGAACATGCTAGTGGAAGACCTCGTGAGGACCGGGTTCCACCATCACGGAACTCTATCACACTTACAAACCTGAATCCAGGCACAGAATATGTGATCAGCATTGTATCTGTCAATGGCAGAGAGGAAAGTGCCCCCTTGGTTGGCCAACAATCAACAGGTAAGCTACTTCCTGAATTGTAGATAAACTCAGAAGGTTGCCCTATATTATGTGGTGTTTTCTGTGAGATGGGTTTTTGTCTTCTATGCCTCACCCTGTTTGACAAAGGGTAGAGGTAGGGAGTGGAGATGGAAAACTGTTTGGATTATCCCAAGAAGTTTGTAGAGTGAATTTTTATGTAGGTATTTATGCACACAAGCAAAGCATCTAGCTTTATTTAAAATTGAGGTCTGAATGGGAAATTTGCTGTGTTTTTAAGTTGTCCTTAAGAATAATTCTCATAGATTTAAATTTTGTGATAGTTTACACATTTGTTTCATCACACTTTTAGTAGATTGCTTGACTCTGAATTCATTTTTAATCATACATCCATGTGTAAGAGTTCTGAAAAATGTATGTTGGGATTGTCATTAAGGTATTTGCAAACTTACATAATGATAAACCTCAGTAGTACTTGAAACTAATGGAAATGGAACTTTTTTTCCAATTATTTCTCAGTTTCTGATGTTCCAAGGGACCTTGAAGTTATTGCCACTACCCCAAATAGCCTGCTTATTAGTTGGGATGCACCTGCAGTTACAGTCAGATATTATAGAATCACCTATGGTGAAACAGGTAAGATAACAAAATAGTATCTATTTCATTCATACTTATGGTAATAATTATGATCCAATGTTCTTCCACTCCCTAATCCAAACTCAATGCTAGAGTTCTAAAACATAAAATTCTTATCATCTCCCTTAGTTTGGATGGAATGAACTATAATTAGCTGGGTAGCTAAGCAGTGCAATGGATAGAACACTGGACCTGGAGTCAGGAAGATCTGAGTTCAAATCCAGCCTCAGACACTCACTAGCTGTGTGACCTTGGAAAAGTCTGTTTGCCTCAGTTTCCTCATCTAGAAAATGAGCTGTGGAAGAAAATGACAAACCCCTTTAGTATCTTTGCTAAGAAAACCCCAAATGGGGTCAGGAATAGTCAGACAACTGAACAACCACAAAAATAATTACCTACTCTTTAAAAGTGAATGAGTAAAGTATACTTCAATGTTTTCTCTTTGAAATATTTGTCCATCTGATTTTAGCCCCTAACATGTCCTTTGTTTCTACAGGAGGAAATAGCCCTGTGCAGGAGTTCACTGTGCCTGGTACCAAATCTACTGCCACCATCACTGGCCTTAAGCCTGGAGTAGATTACACCATCACTGTGTATGCAGTAACCGGTCGTGGAGACAGTCCAGCCAGCAGCAAACCTGTGACCATTTCATACCGAACAGGTAGATGCAAACCGTTCTAGGGCTGCTGCAGATTTATTTCTACAGAGGATAGCCCCAGTTTTTCTTTTGACCTCATTTTCTCCTAAGCCATCAATCTGAGAGCCACTGTGTTAACTTTCTTGAAAAGTAAAGCCAATCCATAAGACCATGTGAGACGGGAGGAAAGAGAACCTTGAAGTTGAAGTTAATGTAAATAAAGCAGGAGAACCGTTAGTTTGAATGTGCTTTGTGTGTAGATTATGGTTCTACCAGGAAAAAATCAGATTTAATGGCTTTGATTTCTTGAACTCCAAGGTCATCTGTTCACAAATAATCTGAACTCCTTGCCATATTTTTCTCCAAGGGGCCTGAGGAAAGGAGAAGGCCCATAGCTGAGCAAGTGTCGTTAAATCAGGTCATTTTGAGGGTTATGATGCCAAGGTGCAAATTCACCTTGTCCTCTTATGGGCTTTCCTGACTTATCTTTGTTGCTTTTTTTTTTCTAGAAATTGATAAACCGTCCCAAATGCAAGTGACTGATGTGCAGGATAATAGCATCAGTGTGAGATGGCTCCCTTCAAATTCCCCAGTTACTGGTTACAGAGTGACCACTGCTCCCAAAAACGGCCCCGGACCATCTAAAACCAAAACAACAGGCCCAGGTAAGAGCAGTCTCAATTTCTTATTCAACAAGATAAAGATTGGAGAGTCAGTCTTTATTATTTTCTTAAAATAAATAACTGTCATTAGTTCAATTAAATTGGACATACATTTATTGGGCAATTATCATATGCAAAGTGCTGTGGTAAGCCCTGAAGAATACAAAGATGTAGCCTCTTCTCTCTAGATACATAGAATTATAAGATTTAGACTTGGAGGGAACCTTAGGGATTATCCTGTTCAACCTCCTTATTTTATGGGTAGCCTACATAGTGATCCCCAAGGTCACACAGTAGGGAGGTAGCAGAGTTGGGGTTGGATCTAGATCTTCAGACTCGAAATCCAGTATCTTTCACACTGTAGCGTGTCATCACATAACTGAGTATGTTCATTCATAAGGAAAAAGTTCATTCTTCTTACCATTCTACGCCACAGTGATGGTGTGAGGATGCTATGTGCATTCCTCTTTCCACGTGGATAATTCATTTTAGGAATATAAACATTTTTAATAGTATAAGACCCACTTAATAGATTGTCAAGACCTCCACACCAAGAGCAAAGGAAAGTATTCCTTAGGAAAATATAAATGTATGTTTTTTGTGGGGGGAAGATATCTTTGTCTTTTGTCTTTGTACCTCCAGCACATAAGCACTTAATGCTGACTAGATTGGATTAGCCAGCTTCTTGACCCTGGCCAGAATATCCCAGCCCTATATTTATGTGCTCTGGATGTGAAGACCCTGAGCTCAAATCTGGCCTCAGATATTTACTAGCTGTGTGACTCTGGGCAAGTCACTTAACCCCATTTGCCTCAGTTTCCTCACCTGTAAAATGAGCTGGAGAAGGAAATGGCAAATCATTCCAGTATCTGCCAGGAATACCCTAAATGGAGTTATGAAAAGTCAGCACAATTCAACAACATATTTATGTGCTATATTAAATCAGGACCTGAAAGGACCATCTGGAAAGTTACATCAGTACTCATTATTCAAAAGTTAGTTAGGTTCTCACCTTCCTTAACTGGTTTAACAATGAACTATTAGACATAATTCTCCAATAACATATGCATATGTCAATGGGGTTAAGAAATGAAAATGCTCGTTCAAACTCCCGTTGGATGATGGGATCACATAGGACAATTTTCCACCACTCTGCCCCTTTTCTTTTTCACTCTGATGCCAGATTTTCCTGCTCTGTCCCTGTGGAGTAGGGTGTTTGTCAATTTTTTAATGGCAAAGCAGACATTTACATTATGTCTCATAATACTTTACTTACATATGAGTCTTATGTTAACTTTTTCTTTTCAGATGAAACAGAAATGACCATTGAGGGACTGCAGCCCACAGTGGAGTACGTGGTTAGCGTCTATGCTCAGAATCAAAATGGAGAGAGTCAGCCTCTGGTTCAGACGGCAGTCACTAGTATGTATCTTACTTGTTTTTCATTTTCAAAGGTAAAACTCTGTCTTTAGGCGTCCCACAGTCCCATGAACATCTCTGCTGCTAGAACAACTGTCTGCTGTTCACATCTTCGCACCAATCCCTCAGCAGACAATTTTCCTTTTCAGTGGCATAGCGGTATGCTTATGGGGGAAACTCGCCAAACCGCCATACTTAGGTGCTATGCTTCAGATTCCTTTTGCTCAGATGGCCTTGGCAGAATGTGATTTGGCTTTAGCAAATCTACAAAATGGTTTTTTGTTTTTTTGTTTTTGCCAGGACCTCATTTTCTATGTCTGGATGGTAAAAATTGAGTATGTGTGCTCCTCCCTCCATTTACCAGTAAAATGTAGTAAACTTCGTAGTAAAAGGTGAAATATGTCTTAGGCGATATCACTGAAAATATCCAGTAGAGGGGGGGTAAAGAACAGGTGTTGGAGAAATATATGAGTCTAAAACTCACTCTGGAAATCATCTTTACCATCCTCAAGGCATGGAAAATGTTGGTCTGTAAAACTAACATCACACTGCAGAAAAGAAAGAATGAAATAAGAAGAATTATTACTTTGGAATTACAAGATACATAAAATCCCAGTTGTGGGCCCATTTTGCGGGGTGTCTGAGTTTCTCATCCTTGTGCACCTGGCTTTTGTTTTAGTTTTAAAGGGTAACAATTTTTTTTTATTCTTTAAGTCAGAAAAATGAAGAATTTAATCTTTTCAGAAATTCTTGAGTAATATTCCATTTAATTAATAGTGATTTGTTTGATTGGAGTTAATTAGTAAGAGGAAATGGTACCTTCAAAACTGCTTTGCATGTTATAAAATGCTTATCTCCCTACTTGCTTTTCCCATAACCTCTCACCATTAATTTGCCTAACAGACATTGATCGCCCTAAAGGACTGGCATTCACTGATGTGGATGTTGATTCCATCAAAATTGCTTGGGAAAGCCCACAGGGGCAAGTTTCCAGGTATAGGGTGACCTACTCAAGCCCTGAGGATGGAATCCATGAGCTATTTCCCGCCCCTGATGGTGAAGAAGACACAGCAGAACTGCAGGGCCTCAGGCCGGGGTCTGAGTACACAGTCAGTGTTGTTGCCTTGCACGATGATATGGAGAGCCAGCCCCTGATTGGAACCCAGTCCACAGGTATACCTTTCATTGTACCACTCAGGTGGTCATGGGAACAGTGGCTTTATGCCCTGCTAACTGAAAGATACTGCCGTAAATTACTGGTACCCATCTCAGGATTTAAAAAATAAAATTTAAAATTTAAAAAACCCTCCTGCAAGAACAGAAATTGAATGTTTCCTCTTTGGACAAGTAAGTAGTGGCCTCCTGGGATACTTAGGTGAGGTCAAAAACAAATAGGCCTAATACAAGGAAATCTCAGAAATGCATGGCTTGTGCACAAGACCAGGAGCTAAAAGCAACAGACTAGAAAGTGGTGCTTTGCTTCAAGCTAAAATACGTGGATTATCTCCTAAATCATGTTTCCTTGTGGTTTGCCTTCATTGTGTTTGTAAAGGCCTGGCATCATATCTGCTTACTGTTTTCTTTTTTAAAAAATGATACTTGACAACAGCATCTTTCTGAGACTACAAGGGTAAGTTTGGGCTTTGTTTTTTTCAATTAGTCATTTGCTGGGTGTTTGATCACTTAATCTCCTTAAAGGAGCATTGACTATATACATACAAAATGAAAATGTATAAAGTTAACATTGTCTGGAAGTTGTTGGAAACATGATTGTTTTCCATCAACAACTTGTTCCTTTCTGTTTTGTGAACATAGACACAGAAAAGGCTTGTAGGTATGGTCTGCTGTGAAAATTTGAACTGTATTGAATTGGCCCCTGAGTCCCTCTGTCTGAAGTCAATATAACTTGCTTGGATTGTACCATAGATAATACTCCAAAGTTAGCTGAGAATTCTCCACAAGAAACAGAAACCTTAGATGTTTTTATATATTTAGAAGTGTGGGGAATGACTCCACAAATATGGAGTTATTATTTTTGTACACCAATGAAAAAAGGGAGAGGAACATCAGCCCCTAAATCAATTTGACTTGATACATGGATTGTAGGATGTATCAGGTCTCTCTTGGAATAAACACTTTTTCAGAAACAAAATCCAATGACCAGCACCCAAGACTTTTTCTCAGGAAGCTGACAGTTATCCTGGATGTTAAGATTCAATAGAGATAGAAGGAAAAGTCATGTGCTCTAACATACCCTTTTCTCATGGTCTGTCTCATCCACAAAATTTGCACATCCTTATCTGACAAAAAAAACAACAACAACACAGCAACGATTTCACGAGAATGACCTGTTACCTCAGGGTTGCTTTATACTTTTAATAGATCAATCTGTTTTGCTTGCTTGAATGTTTATGACTACCCATTCCCTGCTTTCTTCAAGGTAACCTCTAACTAATGAACATTTTGACAGCTATTCCTTCACCAACCAACCTGAAGTTCACTCAGGTTACCCCAACCAGCTTGACAGTACAGTGGACAGCACCCAATGTTCAACTCACTGGATATAGAGTGCGAGTGACACCCAAGGAGAAGACAGGTCCCATGAAGGAAATCAACCTTTCTCCAGATAGCACCTTAGCTGTGGTATCAGGACTGATGGTAACGCATGTTGTTATCTCTTTTGGAGAATAAAAAAAAATTAAGACCAATTCTTAACCCACTTCAGACCATACCAAAGAGGTAGGGAATAAATTTTATGATAAAGCTAAAACTGCATTATATACTATCTTCAGCAGAAGGATGTTTCCCACATGCATTCATTCTTTTTAACTGATACCTTACATTTTTATACTAGCCATTTCCCAGTATACCAATCACTTCAGAACCTCGTCATGACATAAAACAGTTTGAGTAAAACTTACGGATCTCTAATCAGATTATATTATAACTATGCAAGATTCCATATGCTTCATCTCCCAGTCCTTCACTCAGGTTGGGAAGTATTATATACATTCTTAACTGCAGTTCATACTTAGTAGAATTTCTGCAGGGGAACATTAGCTTTTCCAACCATATCTGGGATATTGAGCTAAAGATAATAGAGAATCTTGGATTATTGGCTTTTCAATTCAACTGATTCTCTTTACCACCTATTCTCTCACACATATTATCTCTGAAAAGATGGGAGAACCAGCCTTTAATTATATTAATGGACTAAATGCAGATATTCTGATGATGAATTTTAAGAACTTTGCCTCAAAAAAAGAATAGACTTTGGGATGACTAAGATGTAGACATCTGCCTCAGTGGCAGAGTGAGTGACATCCTATTGGCATTTGTATCCCTTTACCCTGCTCCCATTACAACTTCCTCTAGCTGTAGAAACTGCCACAAAGATAATATTTTGTGAGTAGCAGTCACAGAACTCCAAAGAAAGGGGGTTCTTCTGGAACCTGACTTTAATCATTTCAGTGAGAGAATCAGGGAAAGATAGGCAGGAAAAGGTATTTTTCCCTACCCTGCCATGTCCAGCAGCATCTACTGCTGGTACCCTCTAGATCATGAAAGAGTGAGCTGTGTATTATCATGTGTCTCTATGGCCAACACTTCAAGTGTATGTCCCAAATGTTAAAAAAAATTATGGTATGAGTGCAGAAATCCCTACTAACTTGTGCTTAATCCCAGGGATGATTTCTTTAGATGAGATGTTAGTGAAGAAGTTGTCCCATCATTATAAAACTAAAATCAACGCCCATAGTGAAGGGTTGCATTATTTCTCTGCTTATTGGAACCCTAGACTATATTTAGTCATTATCTTCAAAGACTCTGTGGATTTTTGTTTGTTTGTTTTCCAAAGGTAACATTGTTAATACTGAGTATTAATGTTCCTATGGTTTCTTTATTTGTAGGTGGCAACTAAATACGAAGTTAGTGTCTACGCTCTTAAAGATACTCTGACCAGCAGACCAGCACAGGGAGTAGTCACTACTTTGGAGAGTGAGTAATTCAAGTTTTCCTATATCCATGGCTATGTAGGAAGTAGGAGAAAGAGATGAAAAATAGCACCTAAGTCTGCAAGGACATGATACTCAACTGTGGGGAGATGCAGGCCTTCCATAAATATAAAATTATTTTGAGGATGATTTTTTCCCAACATCCTACCTCCCCCACCAAATAAAGAACTCACTGACATATACAGTGAAGTCTCTTGATAATGCTACAGGATGAGGCCAGAACTTATCTGATAGGATGTTTAATCTAAAAGACTTTTGTTTTAGTAATATGGTTGTTGGGGGGGGTGGCATTGGTAACAATGGGGCATGGGGAACAGAGATGTTTTAATCCCTAGAATAACCAAAAATACAAAGGGGTTTGGTTTCTCTTGATAGCTCTGATAATAACTAGCTTTGAGACTTTAGGTGCAAGGAATTATACCACTCCCATGGCTCCATTTTTTTCATCTGTATAAGGGGCTCAACTACTTATTTCATGGAATTGTTAGGAGAATCAGATGAGTTAGAAGAGGTGCGGCATTTTGAAAAGAATAAAAACAGTGTACCAATGTATGATATTATTAATATTAATAATTTTTATAATTTATTATTATAATTTATTATATTTATGATTGTGTGTCTTTATTATTACATTTCTTATATATTATGTATTTATTATATTTATATATTATATTTATTATTATAATTTATTAATAATTATTTCCATTATTTTCTCGGGTATAACATTAATAATAATGGAATATTGTCATAATAACAAGACTCAGAAATGCTGGTGTTAATTTCCCAAATCATTTCTCTTTTAAAATGACTAGAGGCCAGTATTAAACTCCTAAGATTCTAGTCTTTGTAATACTTTTAATTGTATATAGAAAGGAATAATATGTTTTTGAAAAACAACTCCAAATCACCATTTCTGTCAATACAACAGCTACTAACAACCCATATACTTTGATGTCATCTAGATGTCAGTCCTCCACGTAGGGCCCGTGTGACAGATGCCACAGAGACCACCATCACCATCAACTGGAGAACCAAAACAGAGACTATCACAGGCTTCCAGGTTGATGCTATCCCATCCAATGGTCAGAGTCCTGTTCAGAGAACCATCAGCCCTGAAATCAGAAGCTATACCATCACTGGTGAGAACTGAGGGCTCTTGTTTTTCTCTGGTTAAAAGAAAACAATAAACTAAAAAAAAATAGCTTATTTGGGAAAATGGAAGAGATTTCATGTATTTTTCCATGATTCTAAAGTTGATCAATAAGATGTTTTTCAAGATGGGGTTTCCTAGGTAGTCAAGTATTTGTCAAACTGGGGAAAAAGAAAGCCAATTTTAGTCTCTGGCTTTTCTGATCCATAAGGCGTTGGCATTATTTATTAACCAATACTATTCTGAGAGGCATAGATTCATATCTCTCCTGAGGCATTGACTCTGTGACCCTCTACAAATCACTTAACTTCTAAATGCCATAGATAACTTTCTAATACTATGAGTTGCAGAGCAATTGATGACCTGCTTTGTAAAAGAAATTCCTTCACTGGGATTTCCCTGCAACAATGAAAATCATAGTTCTGGACCAAAAGAAGCAAAATTCTGCCATGAGCTGATTCTATTTCATTATTGTCTTTAGAATAATTAGCTCATAACTGAGTTATTTTCTTCATTATGGGCATCTGGTAACAAATGCTCATCCTCCAAGAAACTGTTTTCTTGGAATATTGATCAGAAAAAGGGAACTAAAACTCGTTTGGGATATTTTCCAACCTCATCCTTTCCTTCTAAAGCACGAGGCATGCCACTATTATAACATAAATGAGCTAATTGGTGGCATGTAGTTCTTAACACTACCTTTGGTGGTCAGGATTAATAGAGCTGACAATGCAAATAAAGATATGAAACTTAAATGACAGAGCAAACATCTGTCCAGAGAAAGCTGTGAAAGTGAGATTACTTCCAGCTCTGAAATTCTAATTGTTTCTGTGAAAAAAATAAAACTTCAATATTAACCTTACCAAAAGGATCTCCTAGAGTGAAATTTTGGTTTTTTATTTTTCCTGCTTGGGAAGGATTATCAACTTATATCCCCAATGAGTTTCTTTGCATTTGTAATTTCCTTTCAAGATACAGAAAATCTCTTTGCCCCTAATAATTTATGTCAATAATTCCACCTGGTTACCCAATTTAAACTGGATCTGCCATGTGATTACTTACTTGTTTAAGAAAAAAAGAATAACAGAATCCATATGATCAAAGGAAGTTTTTGGTTTTCATTATAATGTAAGAACTGAGACATTTTTTTTCATTCCATTTCTAGGTTTACAACCAGGCACTGATTACAAGATCCACCTCTACACCTTAAATGATAATGCTCGAAGCTCACCTGTAGTGATTGATGCTTCAACTGGTAAGCATTTTTTTAAACATGAAATGATCCCTTATTTTGCATTGAACTTTAAACAATGAAGCCATATATGCATATATCTATAGTTATCTACATGTATAATTAATTAACCATAATATGTCCATAACAGCTTGTTACTCCTATACACCTTTCTGGTCTTTAACTGTGCATTCATCCCTATCCTAGAGAATATATTTTCTCTTTTCATATTCACAGTTAATGTGCAAGCTATTCATCTGGTTCAGTTTTCTTCTGGTTCAAAACTTTATGGTTTTCCCATTTGCTTTTATGTACTAAATAATGTGAACTTTAGTGGTGGTAATACTGAGAGAATAGATAACTCCTTGTATTTTTTATTATTACATATGTTTCATTTCCTTAATTACTGATGGAAAACTCCAATATCAGTCCTTTGATTATGGTTAGGTAAGTGAATATAGGAAGGTGACTTAATTTTCATTCAATGGCTATTTAATTTTTTTTTTATTCCAACATTGATTTTTTTCAGCCGTGGATGCACCATCCAACCTGAGGTTCCTCACCACCACACCTAACTCACTGCTGGTTTCATGGCAGCCACCCCGAGCTCAGATCACCGGCTACATCATCAAGTATGAGAAACCTGGGTCACCTCCCCGAGAGGTGGTCCCTCGCCCTCGTCCTGGGGTCACAGAGGCCACTATCACTGGTATGTTTCTTCTCCAATGGGAATTTTCTGCCTCACTCCCTGAGACCCTTCATGTAGACAGCAAAATTTTAAGCATTTCTTTGCGAACGTGCTAAGGAGGACCTTTAGTGACATTATTCTTCTAGGACATTGATGTTAGAAACATTGATGGGTAAAGAAGTCACTCTCTAGTATCTTCTAACAATATTTCACATGTAATCGCAAAAACAGCCCTAGAGACTGAGGTCACCTTTCTACACTGTGCCAAAAGTGATGAGTTGGAAGCAGACAAGTTTGAACTAGTGAAAGATACAATATTCTTTCAACTCTACCATGCATTATTGACAAACCAAAAACTAATGACCCTATTAGAATCCCTTACATTTACATGACTTTATAATTCTTTTAATTTCTACAGAAATTATTCAAGAACATCTGTGAAGTTCGGGTTTATCTTTTTGAACAAGTACTGTTGCCTTTTCCCCTGAATTCAAGGAGGCAAACATGTCCCGTGCAAAAGAAATGTGCCAAGATGCCTTGAAATTCTTCCAAGTGAAAGCATTAAAGGAGTGCTTCACTAACATTTGTTTTGGAAGGAGCTTTTTTGTTCTATAGGACATTCACTATATCAGGTGTTTTACAAAAGAAGTGAGTTACAGTTCTTGTCACTGAGAAACTGACAGTCCAGTTAAGGTTATCATCTAATTAGAGAGATCAAGCGTTTCCCCATTATGGCATGATCAAATTGGTTAATAAATGTAGAACTTTGCAAACTTAACCCCCAAGTAAAGGTTAACTGTTCTTATCATTACTGTGTGTTACTGAGCACATAACCTGCCTGACTTCATTTGAAATTCCTGTGGTAAAGCAGATTTAACACTGAAAGGTTTATTTTCATGAAACTTTTTTTTTTTTTGAGAAAGAGATAACCTGATTGTTTTGTTCATTCTTATGCCAGGTCTGGAACCAGGTACTGAGTACACTATCTATGTCATTGCCTTGAAGAATAATCAAAAGAGTGAACCATTGATTGGAAGAAAAAAGACAGGTAAAAAATGCATTGGTTGTCAAAAGAAATTCTAACCAGGACTAAAAGTGAATGATCATGTTGGCAGTATGAAAAGACCGCATCTAACTTACTATTTTTTAACAGCATAACTTTGATCTCTTTTTCCCTCTCAGTAACAGCAATTGTTCAACATATATTACAACTCTTTTTTTTCCCCTTTACAGCACGAAGTTTGTAAAAGCAAATTCAAACCAAATCTCTTAAGTAGCTGGGTTCTTGAAAGCCCAGTATCAAATTTTAAAACGTTAAAGAAATGGATAAAGATACTGCCAAATCTTTATTCTTTATCCCTCTCCGAAGCCCTGGTGTTGAATGATATTTGATTGTCTGTTTTGTTTTCTATAAACAAAATGTTTCATTTGTTTAACTAAGTACTTGTTTTCTTTTCTTTTTTAAATTGACAAACATATTTATCTAGTTTCCTATTTGAATCCTTGGAAAACCATGTGATTCAATAAGCTAAACCTCCCGCATTCTCATCCATCATATATTGACATGAATAACCTGAAATTACATCTTTTCAGATGTACTTCTCAAATGGAAAAAATAGGATGCATATTATAGTCTCATTCATTAGGTTTCTACATTTGAGAAGAGATAGCTTCTTTGGGCTGCAGGGGCTCATAGCTTCATCCAAGTGGTATGAAAAATTCATACTAACGCTTTATCTTTCTAAGCTATAAAGAAACTTCTGGAAAAATCATAAAGATTTCTCCCTGGAAAAGTGTGCTGCAATTCTGCAAGTTGCTAATTTATGAGTGGCTTTGATCAGGTTGGGAAATAGTTTATAATTATTGCTTGATTTGATAATGATTAATGCTGCTTTTTTTTCGGAAGCTTGATGTGCTTTGCTTCTAACCTCTCTTTGGCTAGATGAGCTTCCCCAACTGGTAACCCTTCCACACCCTAATGGACCAGAGATCTTGGATGTTCCCTCCACAGTTCAAAAGACCCCTTTCATCACAAATCCTGGGTATGACAATGGAAATGGTATACAGCTTCCAGGCACTTCCGGCCAGCAACCTAGTGTTGGGCAACAAATGATCTTTGAGGAACATGGCTTTAGGCGGACTACACCACCCACAGCAGCAACCCCCATAAGGCATAGGCCAAGACCATTCCCACCGAATGTAGATGAGGAGATTCAGATTGCTAACATCCCCAGAGGGGATGCAGATCATCTTCCATATCCTCATGTTCTTGGGCTCAATCCAAATGCCTCTACAGGACAAGAAGCTCTCTCTCAGACTACCATCTCTTGGACACCACTCCAGGAAAGTTCTGAATATATCATTTCATGCCATCCCATTGGCATTGACGAAGAACCTTTACAGGTAATTGCTTATTCTCTTGTCATTTGCGCTGTGAGATTAAAAAAGGTATAAAACAAGTGATTTAGCCATAGCTTAGTTGACTCCTTGTCATGAGACCTAATTCCAAATGGCTTCATTCCCAGAAGTCTTTGGGAAGATGGCATGATCAGAATCTGGCACTTCTCCCAAATCTAATTCCATTGTGCTTTCCCAACATTGGACCAATAGTTTTAAATGAAGAAAGGGAATGAAGCCACAATGAGCAGTTGAAGCTAAATTTATGTAATTCTCATACATCTAGGGGTCTTGATTAACAGATCATTTAAAACCCTATAATTCTGCCTGAATTTACAGTTATTCAAGAATGAGTAAAATACCATCTCTTCAGTAAGCCCATGAAGGTTTCCATTGAGATGTCCGTGAGAAAGAAAAAACAAATCTTGACATCGTTCCCATCTATATTACCAAGGTTATAATACAAAAGCAGCCAGAGGAGTTTTATATATGACTGTCATAGTACCAAAAACTTCCCTTGCCTATAGTTAGTCCTTCTGGCATTCATTTATATTTTATTCTTGTCCTTCCCCCCATATAAAAGGATTGTATCCCCCTCAAATCTTCCTAGAGTACTTTATCTCCTTTGCATTTGTCCTTTCTCCCTAACAGAATGTAAGCCCTTTGTGGCAGGACTGTGGTATTTTTATCTTTGTATTCCTGCCCCAGCTTCACCCAGTTCCTAGTACAGTGCTTTGAACACAGGAGGAGCTTAAGAAGTTTTTGTTCAGTTTTATTGGCTATTTGCCCAAAGTTCACACTGTGTGATAAAGTTAAGTGTGTAAGGAAGTGCATCCTTGAGAGGATGCACAGAAATGTTACATTCCACACTCAATATCAGAAGCTGATGAGCCATTATCCTTATATGGCTGGGATACATGGGACTGTGGTAACGCAATTTGTGCCCAAGAGTCTGGTCCTTGTTTCTCATTTTCTCAATTATGCGTTAGCAGCAGGATCATGGGTCCTCTTGTCTCTAATATTCTGAAGAGCCGTGGTTTAATTTCAAGTAGCTCTTTACTGTTTCCCTTGTTACTTATGAACTCCTCAAGAACAGGGACTATCTTTTACCTTTCTCAGTACTTAGCACAGTATCTGGGAAACCTAATAAATGTTTACTGATTGACTGACTACTTGAAAAAGACTTTTGGCAAAGAACCCTGGTAAGGCAAAAGGAAGACACTTGATGGAAGGTCAGCCTAAAAGACAGCAGGTTCCAGTAGAGATCATACTAATTTTAGTATCAGAAGACCTCAGTTCAAATTCTGCCTCTGATGTTTACTGAATGACCAGGGCAAGTCACTTAACTTTCCTGCATCTCAGTTTCCTCCTCTGTATAATAAGAAGGGTTGAACTAACTGGCCTTTAAGACCCCTGTGATGCCATGACCTCATCCCACCCTCCTTCCAGCATTGCCCCGTCTCTACCCCTTCCATTTCCCTTCTTCTCTTGTTTGCGTTGTGAGGGTTGAGGGTTCCTCAGGAAAGACCATGTTTATTCCTTACTATAACACTTCTCCCCCACCTTGAATTTACTGATAATTACAGTTCAGAGTTCCTGGAACTTCAGCTAGTGCCACACTGACCGGCCTTACCAGAGGGGCTACCTACAACATCATAGTGGAGGCACTGAAAAACCAGAGGAGACACAAAGTTCGGGAAGAGATGATCACAGTGGGCAACTCTGGTATGTTCAGATTTACAGCACATGGTCAGAGTCCTTTCCTTTCATCAGTCCCAGAGATGTTTCCAAATTTTTTTAAAAATCCTTTTGAGTAATCAATATCCACATGGATTAGGTTGAATTAGGGTGAAGAACTTTACCTTTCAAATGGATAAATCAACTTTATCCTAATTTGATGATTTTTTCCCTTGCAAATGTCCTCTTTAATAATACATAAATGTATAAAATATTAATTCTAAGATATCTTCCTTTTAGATAATCTTAAGTAACTGGTAAGATGCTTCCTTCATTTTTAAAAGTGAGGTTCTAATAATTTCTTGTGATGGAACAGATACAAAATGTTTGTGGCTGCTACAAAATGCAGCTCACTCCTTTCCCTCTGAAGTGTGCTGTTTTCTTTTAGGGCAGTTTTATTTCTGTTCTAATTATATCAGCAAGACTATCCCAGTTAGCTGCTGATGGGTTCAGCATTTCTCTGAATTACCCCTTAATCTCTCTTTTAACAAACTGGTTATATCTAAGCCTCTCTTGGCAGCAGGATGCTCGATATGAGGCCAGAAATATTCAGAATGAAAAATCCTGAATCTTCTAATCATTAGGATTTTCTGTACTGTACAATTGAGAATATTAAGATCCCTCAAGGAGTTACGGTTTACTAAACAACAGTTTGGTTTCTGTCCTCCACTCCATTTCCTCATCTAATGAATGAGGACACTGCTTTAGAAGTCATTCATATTCCCTATGAATTAAATTGTTGAAAATTTCTGAAAAACAAATTGTAAATTTTGTATGTATAGTTTATCTGAAGAGTATGTCTAATACTTATCTAATGCCTAATATTTATTCTCAATAGAATTGTCACTGGAAAGAAGTTTCCAGCAACATAAAGGTCTCTTGACTACCATGATGGGTTTATCATTTTCTGAGATTCGTTCCCCCAACTACGAACATGAAGGAATTTTAACGCCTAGCTATTTTCAGAAAATTGGAGTCATTGTTGATAGTCCCAGATTACTTCAGTTCTTTTTTTCCAATTCTTCAACCCAGTAGCCACAGCCTGGGTTCTAGCCAACTTTCCCTGGCTTTGAGAACTTTCCAACTTTCTAGCTTGTTCCAAAAACTCATTTTTCCCAGGGTGATGTCTTTTTAAATACTAGGCACTTCAAATAACCAATTGCCTTTTGACTCATTCCTTGTGAAAAGAGCCATGGTGTCCCCAATTTGAATCTAAAATCAAAGTTTGTTTGATACTTAGTGAAGAATAACTTGGAATATGTTTCTGTTTGCATCCACCACTTTACCTTAAGCTTTTAAGGAGATTCAGGACTGGGCTAACAACCTGACTCAAATGTTATTACTTTTTCTTGAGTCCCTCAGATTCCATTTCCATTTATTTGGGGCACTTTCTTTTGTTAGCTGCCATAGCATTAAAGCTCTTGATAATGTTCCTATCATGATTTATTCAAAATGGAGACATGTCATGCTAAGGATGTAATTTTACTAAAATATGTTCTACATTGTACATTTTCTAACCTGATCACTCAAATTTGTGACCACTGGAAATGTAAAGACATTATGTCTTCTTTGGAAAAACTGTCAGTGCTTATCTATGCCAAATGCAAAGAACATGATTGGGAGTTAATATTTCATTAGAAGTAAGATTAAAAACTAATAGGTACTATTCAGATTGTGGTGCTTGATTAAATATTTATTCACTAGTAGTTTGAAAAACACCCATAACTCATGTCTTTTTATTCCCCTTTTCTCCCTGAACAGTTAATGAAGGATTGACTCAGCCTACAGATGACACATGTTTCGATCCATTCACTGTCTCTCACTATTCCATCGGAGAGGAATGGGAGCGATTATCTGACTCTGGCTTTAAACTCTGGTGCCAATGCTTAGGTTTTGGCAGCGGTCATTTCAGATGTGATTCATCTAGTGAGTAGCTTGCTTTGTCCATCTATCCATCCATCTATCTATCCATTCATCCATTCCTGCAGATTTCATGCATTAGCACTAATGGGCCAACTAAGCATGTTTGGCAAACATTGGCAGTTCCAAACATGGAGCCAACAAATTAGCTCAAAGCAATATTTTGCATCATTAAAGGATGATGGGAAATACTGCTTGCTGAATACTGCAGTAAATCAAGAGGTCACATGTGGATGTCATTATTTAATAGAGATTAGTGGTAATGATCATAACATTTTTTTCTCCTCCTGATACACAAACAATTAAAGAAGTTCAAATCTTGATTAAGAATACCAATGGAAGAAAGAATAATTTATCGAGTTGTTTATTGTGACAGTCTTTTACTGAATGGGGCTCATTTGATTCTCATCATAACCTTGTAAGGTGGGGGAGTACAAGTGGAAAGGTTGAAAGAGGTTGGGAGATGTAACTATCACTCAAGATAATTATATCAGAACCATTTGAGGCTGGCATGGAGTTCCCAGGACATTACTGCTACTTAGAGTTTTAGAAGACCTTATCACTGCTGATGAGTGTTTAGTTTTTATGCTTGCTTCAATATCTGAAAGATTCCTCTGATGACTTCATAAACAGTCTTTGAGAGTTGCGGTTATCAAAAGCTTCATTCAGCCAGGTCATGCTCTTTTCAGACTTGCATAGTCTCGTCTCAGATAGTCATCATACAAACTATTCACGATTTCTTATGCAAAGTCTCCCTAGCTTGGCATAGTACCTGTCAGACTTAATTTTCCACAGTCATAGTCTTGTAGGTTCCAGGGTTACCATATAATGGTGCCTCTGCTCCATGGAGGCACTTGAGAGGGACTATAATATAGGCTTATTTTTTTGTAATTTTTCATTACTATACAGAGTAGGCAAATTTCTGTGAACTAATCAAAATATATGAATGAAATCATTCACTGTATAATTGTAAAAAAAACTTGTTTAAAAGCTTACTATATACCATTAGCTACATATACATCTAAAACATATTTGAGCCAGCTAACTTTTTAAAATTAATCTTCATATTTTACTTTAATAAAAACAAAAAAGTAACATAGCTACGAGTGTTTATGATGTGCAGGTGCAGGGAAAACTTAGGAATGTGAAAGCAACTAATGATTTTGTTTAGCTTTTTTAATGCTATAAACGTCCTACTTTTAAGTTTTGCTACCTAAACCCCTAGGTCTAATAATAGCACATTCTTAAATTCTCTGTTAGCTTCCCTTCAACATTCTTTGATCAAATACCCTCACTGTTTAATAGCCTCCTCTTAAAAGTTTAAGCATCAACAAGAAGAATCTGCATTCAAATTTGACCTCAGACATATACCACCTGTGTGACCCTGGGCAAGTCACTTACCCCTGTTTGCTGTCTCAGTTTCCTCATGTGTAAAATGAACTGGAGAAGGAAATGGCAAACCACTTCAGTATCTTTGCCAAGAAAACCTCAAGTGGGGTCACAGAGTCAGACATGTCTGAAACTACTCAACAACAAAAGTTTAAGAATCAGCAGGGAAGACCTACTAGACCTACAAAACCTAAATAATCTATAGTTCTATACTTCTTTTGAACTGTGTCTTGGTATAATATGAGCCTTATGAGTAAAAGAACATCATAGATGGGTAATAATGAAACACATATAAGAGTACTCTAAGCATATAATTTTCAGAATGTTTTACAGGTGTTACCATTGGATTTTATGTTTCTGTTACATAGGTTTTGAATATTTTTCTTTCCTTCTAATTATGTGAAATAGATTGTAACTTACAGAATCCTGAAAATACCAGATCTAACTTTGTTTGTCATTTCATCCAACTTTAATCTGTACTTATTTCTGGAATTCCTAGAAAAACAGTGGTCTATAATCTGTCCCTTGAATCCTACAAGTAGGCACTCAAATGACAATCACTGACTAATGTTTCATTTTTTGAACTGTCAATTACTGAGTCAAATGGATCCTATCAAATTAAAAATTTACATGTTTTTAAATCCCACAAAATGATGACTTTAGCTAGGTCCTGATTAGTGTAGTGAATCCCCTGAAGTGGTGACACATATTTGAATTCACCCTATTTGAAGTTATAATTATGTAAGATATGGTCACTGATTCTAGTTTAATGGAAATATGCATCGTGATTTCAAATAATGAGAGCATTTCAGGGGATTCATTATCCACAGAAATTGGGACCAAGCCATAATCACAGATTTCCTTTTAACTCTGTCTTCCTCCCTGTGATTTTTCCTGTTCTGAGAACCAGTCGCAAATAATACTCACCTTTTGTTACTTGCATCTATTCAGAATGGTGCCATGATAATGGTGTGAACTACAAGATTGGCGACAAGTGGGATCGCCAAGGAGAGAATGGACAGATGATGAGCTGCACCTGTCTTGGAAATGGAAAAGGAGAATTCAAATGCGATCCTCGTACGTAGTAACAGATAATTTTTAGTGCCATGTTAAGCACTTCCATTTGTCAGAGCTGGGCTATAACTGCCACCACTCTCTCATTCATTGAAAAGATTGGGAACTTTAGGTCTCCTTGGGGGAGGAACTAATATGCTTGTTAATCTTGTAATTTAAGAAGGAGCAGACCAGCTTCAGAAATGAAAAATGATTTGTGGTTATTATGAGACTCTTTAACCCTTTTTAGCACTGATTTTAGCATTACACAGAGTGCAATGTTCTATGGAAGCCATGTTGTTTAATTGGTCTTTGTATTCAACTTTTCCAGTGACTTCCAACTTCCCATCTATTTAATCCCATTTAATTATATGATTCTTTTTTTTTTTTTGGAATGTGGTAGTCTGTAAAGGAGCTTAGCCACACGGAAGGCCCATTTTCTGGTGGCAAGAAGTCAGTGCTGAATCAGAGTCCAGTGGCCACTGATAAAATGAAAATCTCTCAACTGGGTTTTGCTTATATTTCTGCATTGTTTTTTTAAACAGATGAGGCCACGTGCTATGATGATGGCAAGACATACCATGTAGGGGAGCAGTGGCAAAAGGAGTACCTTGGAGCAATCTGCTCCTGCACGTGTTTTGGTGGCCAGCAGGTACGTGCGAGCATTATGTCCTTACGACTCAAATTAGAGGGAAGGGAGTGTGCTTGTGGACAAATGATGAGGGAGGCAAGAAAATGCTCTTTCACTCAGTCAAAAAGTATTTGTTGAGAAGCAATAACATGTCTACTCCTGTATTAAGAGCTATAGGGAATACAAAAGATCCATTAGATGTGCTCAGTCCTCAAGGAGCTTATAATCCAGTTATAATGAACAAAAAAAGGAAGGAAATAGGTTAAATTTAAAAGTAAGAGATCATCTCTGTGGAATTGATTAGAAATACAAGAAGAGCTCAGAGATGGAGCGAGAAGTCTAGATTGAACTGGATAGCCAATATCCACGTCTAGTCATAATTACCAAATCTTATTTTTGTTTCCACAACATCTCTCAAAAACAGCCTCCTCCCTATTCACACAACCACTAGTCTCTTCCAAGCCCTCATTACCCCTAATACAATAGTTCTCTATTTAGTCTTCCCTCCTCCCTCCCTACCTCCCCACTCCATTTCATCTTCTAAACCACTACCAGTGATTTTCCTAATGCCAAAGTCTGGTCATGTTACTCCATCCTCTTCTTCATAGGCCCAAGTGACTCTCTCTTCCCTCCAGGATCAAATAGAAAACTCCAGTTTTAAGGCATTTAAAGGTCTTTACAACCTGTTCCCTTCCTGTCTTTCCAGTCTTCTTACATCTTACTCCCTCCTCACAATCAGCCCTACTGGACTATTTACTATTCTGAATACCCAGCTCTATGGCCCATCTTGTTGCCTTTGGATTGATAATCCCCCCTTACTAGAATATACTTCCTTTTCCTTTCCCTTTTGTGAACTCTCATTTTTTTCAAGATTCCCCTTCTACATGACACCTTTCCTGATCCCCAAGCTACTTTATTAATTTTGTATATCTATTATGTCTGTTTACATATGTATATGTCATCTTCTCTGTTAGAAGGGAAGCTTCTTGAGGGTAGGGTCTGTTTTACATTTACTTTTATATCCTCAATGCCTAGCACAGTGCCTTGAACATAGACAGCACTTAATAAATGTTTGTTGAATTGACTTAAGTTGAATTGCCAAAATTAGTGCCATATGAGGAATTAACCCATCTTCATTCTAGTCTTGACTCAGCCATGAATTTGCTGTGTGCTCTTGAGTAAGTTATATCACCTTTCTAGGCCTCCCTTTCTTTGTTTGTAAAATTAAAAACTCACCCCAAACGATGTGTCAAAAGTTTCTTCTGTGACCTAGTTGTGAGAGGTTTCTTGAAGGAAGTGAGGCTGGAATTGGAACCTGAAAAAATGGGTAGAATTTGAATAGGACAAGGGAGATCATTCTCAGAGGGGGAAAAGCACATGAACACAAAGATATCATGGAGGTTCTGTAATGTCTGACACACCAAGCTTCCTTGTGAAAGGAACAAGAGTGCCCGTGAAACATTGATACTGAGGTTCCCTTAGAAACTTCACTTCTTTCCATTGGCCCTGAATTTCAGATGGGACCTTGGAGCATACTTACTATTATCACATATCATTATTGTGGTATCATCACCATCCAAAAGCCCCTCACCCCACTGTTCTCTCTGCTTGGACAGGGCTGGCGCTGTGACAACTGCCGCAGGCCTGGGGTGGAGCCCGCACCCGAAGGCTCAGCAGGCCACTCCTACAGTCAGTATTCTCAGAGATATCATCAGAGAACAAATACTGTGAGTATATCCATAAGTCCTCCAGCCTCCCACGAGAGTTTTTGTATGGTTCTACCTTATTACTGTTGCTATGAATTAGTATTATTGTACATGCTATCTATTGTTTTATTCATTATGACTATTATATATGCTATTAGTAATTACGATTATTTATAACATACTACTTATTATATTATATTACTATCATATACACTACTCATTATTCATTTTATTACTGTTACTCTTTACTATTATATTACTATTGTAGGTTATTTATTATGTTGTTCATTATCCTATTACTATAGGATACAATTCCTATGACTAATATTTATCATTATTACTATTACATATTTATTCATTGTTATATAACTATTATATATCATATGCTATCATATTATTATATATGCTATATATAGCTATATATATATTATTGTATTATTACTAGAACTATTATGGACTAAGTGTTGAAAAGGGGAAAGAGTAAAGAAAGGAAGAAAGAGGAAGGTTTTAGAGCATGAAGTCTTGGGTTTAATCCCTGGGTATAAAACTTATTAGTTACCTAACCTTGGAAAAATCACTCATTCTCCCTCAATTTTTGTTCTCCATCTGTGAAATGGGGTAATATTTGCATTACTTAACTCATAGGGTGGCTCAAAGAAAGTGCTTTGTAAATCATTAGCTATAGAACGTAAGTTATCTGTTACATGACCATGTAAGGATGCAGACCCTAGAATTGTCCCCTAGGAGTTTTTGTTTGTAAGATTCTTCCTCATAACCATCACTCTCTATATAAATGAATAAATTTTTATTTTAAAGAAGTAAGTCAGGGTGGAGTGTACGTATGTACTGAAGTTTGTGATCTAAATTCAAGGAGATTTTAATTCAATTCAGTTGCTGGTTGCCTGATATGTAGTTCTTTCCTTTCATAATATTTGTTACTAACCTTCTTTTTTTCCCCCTTTTCCATTTGCACAGAATGTCAACTGCCCAATTGAGTGTTTCATGCCTTTGGATGTACAGGCAGACACAGAAAATTCACGAGATTCCCGAGAAAAGTAATATTCTACAGCCCTGAAGAGCAAGCAACTTTCCGCTGAGACACCGTCCAAACTGGAGTGATGCTAGCAAACCCATCTTTCAGGGTAAACATTCAAAAGCCTTCCGCTCTGGAGCAACTTTCCCGGCTTAAGCTCAGCTCACAGCTTCTACCAGCATCACCCTGGGAGTGTTTTAAGACTTTTCTCCTTCACCATTGGCAGCAGGGCATTGCCAGCTCTGCCCTGTAGTGTTCCGTACCGCTCAGTATTTTAAATGCATTCATTTTGACTCCTGATTTGGTTGAGGATAAGTAGGTCAATTATAGGGAAGCATCTGGAACCAACCAAACTGCTGTGAACGGAAATGACATATGGAAATTTAGAAATAGGAAAGTCACCAAACACTTCTGCTGTCACTTAACTGTGTGGCCTGCGATCCTGGAGGCCCTGCATCTCCCCGTCACTGTGATGTTTAAAATATGCACAGTCCTAATTTTGTTTCCTAAATGATTCTAGTAATTTCCTAGCAATAGCTCTATCTTACCTGTTATTTATCAATTTCCCCCCCAGGGTTTTTTTTAATATGGAAAAAGAAAATGGTATTGGAGACACTTAGTACACAATTGACAAGAGGAATTTGGTATAATGATGGTTGGTGATTATTTTTTATACTGTAAGTGCCAAAGCTTTACTACTGTGGAAAGACAACTCTTTTAATAAAAGATTTACAAACCAGAGCCCTGTGGTCCCAGTTTCTCCTTTCTACAAGGAAATGAAGGGGGAAGTATAAGTATTTCTCTTTCCACTAAGACACCTTGAAAATAACTTCAATAACTTAGCATCATTGCCTCAAAGGGAATTTAAGAATAATAGATTTCTATGATCTAATGGTAAGAGAAGTATCTGAAGCCATATGTTTACCCAGGATTTTCTGGCTCCAAGGCCTGCCTCTATTTACTAAAGGATGCTGCCAGCCCCATGAAACTAAAACTTAATGTTCATGAATATTATTTTAATCAAATTAATACTTATTGAATGCCAACTATATACTAAGAACTTTAAGAGGAGCAGTGTTGAGTTTGACAAGTGAGTTATTGGCTACAATATATTCAAATAGATTTTTTCAAATAAATTTTTAGCTTGATCTTTTTTCTCTTGGTCATTTAATATCTTTTCAATGATATAATCTCCAAACCTTCATACTGATTATAATCAACCATAATTGCAAAATGTTAATTGCCACTGACATCTAAATATTTACCAAGCCAAGTTCAAGGGCCATCTTTGGAAGTGTAAAGAACTTAAGATCATGGGGAATCAGAGCCAGAAAGAAATAGAGATTCTATTTTATTTATGAGGAACCTTGAAGCCTAGAGAGATTAAGGAAGGAAACAAGAATTAGGCACATCGCTAAGTGCTTTACAAATATCTCATTTGATTCTTACAACATCTGTGGGAGGTAGATGCTATTTTACAGTTGAGGAAACTGAGGGCAAACAGAGATTACATGAAATGTATCTCAGGTCAGATGTGAATTCCCAAGAATCTATCCACTGCATCACTCAGTTTCCTCCAAGGACTTCTCCAAGGTTGCATAAATAGTAACAGAGCAGGATTGCAACTCAGGACCTCTGACTCTTTCCACTCCACCATGGTCCCATTCTCTTTATGGCTAGTGGTAGGAAGGTGAAACATTTCTTCATCTAACCATTATAGTAAGACCAGTGCTGTACCGTTGGGCAGCAAGGTGGCACAATGGTTAAAGTATTGGACCTGGAGTGAAGAAGACTCATATTCCTGAGTTCAAATCTAACCTTGAACCCTTACTAGCTGTGTGACCCTGGGCAAGTCACTTAATCCTGTGGGCCTCCATTTCCCCATCTGTAAAACGAGGAAGAGAAGGAAATGGCAAACCACTCTACTATCTTTGCCAAGAAAACCCCAAATGGGGTCATGAAAAGTCAGACACAACTAAAACGACTGAACAACCATAAAATGATGTGTCTTTACTCACTGAATTTCAAACCTTCTTACTCCCCAGATAAAATATAAAATCCTTTGTTTGACATTTAAAGCTCTTCATAACCTTGGCCTTTCCTAACTTTCCAGCCTCCTTATTCCTCAGTCTTTTCTATGCATTGGGACATCTCACCAACACCATCTGTCTCTGTGCACATGCTATCCCCCTCTATCTGAAATGCTCTGGCCCCTCAGCTCTGCCTCTTGGTTTCTCTGACTTCCATGTAAACTCAAATCCCACCTTCCCAAGGAAGCTTTTCTGTCTACACCACCACCTCCACCACCACCACCACCACCACTACCCTACCCCCAGCTTCTAGTGCTTCTCTCTCTGAAAAGATCTTTTATCTCCTCTATATGTCTCGTATGTACCTAGTTATTTACATTAGAATACAAACACCTAGAGAGCAAGGATTTTATTTATATCCTCAACACTCATCATAGTGCCTGGCAAGTGTTTAAAAAATGCCTCTTGACTTGACCTGACCCAAAGCAGCCTTACTTAGTACAGCTGAGATTTGTGCTGTTTTATACTGAGAAATATAAACCTCTGGTTAGCATTTGATTCTCCTTCCATTTGGTCTCAAACTGTAGTGAGTTTGCCATATAAGTTTTAGGATGAGATAACTGACTTCTGGAGGCAACGGTGTGGTGCAGTTGATAAAGTGTGGGGCCTAGACTCAGGAAGACCTGAGTTCAAACCTGGCTTTAGACACTTACTAACTGAGTAACTGGGCAAGTGACTTAATACTGTCTGTCTCAATTTTCTTATCTGTAAAATGAACTGGAGAAGAAAGTGTCAAACTACTCTAGTAGCTTTGCCAAGAAAATCTCAAAAAAGAGTCACAAAGAGTCGAATACAACTGGAAACAACTAAACTGACCTGTAATAACTTCCACTTTAAGCAATATTTATCAGTAGCTAATTATGTTCCAAATATCAAGAATAAAAAATTTAATATGAGAACTAGAAAGGACTTTGGAGATCTAGTCATACTCCCTTGGTCACTCTTGTTTTGCAGATGAAGATATAGGCATCCAGAGATGGGAAGTGACTTAACAAAGTCACACAGCTAGTTAGTGACACAGTCCTAAAATCTGGATCCTGAATCTCAGTCTAGTGCTTCTTCTAATATGCCCACTCTTTAAATGAGCATTTTTAAGTATATTTAGAGAAATCTGAAGGGAAATTAATGTTTTCTCTAAAATTGGGCAAGTGATATCTCAAATGTCCTCTGAAGGTGTCCAACTACAGGCTAGAATATGGCAGCATGTCCGTATGTCCAGTGGTGACTGTAAGATATACTCTAAACCTAGACTACCAGACCTATAATTACTAAACTTTGACCACAAGAGAGTCACTCAAAAGGTTATGAAATCTCTTAATCATTAAAAAAAACCAGAGTGTAAAAGGCAGTTCAGCTGCTACCATTCTACCAACTATAACGACCAATCATGGTGTAGGAGAACACAGATATAAGATACTTCCATCTTCCCAGATAACAGGCAATAGACTTTCAGATGCATTCACTAGGTCTACTGGTTTTACTTAACTGTTTTTTATTATGATGGTGGGCTCAGTGTGGGGGAGGTGGGATAAGTAATATCAGGAAATTACTGTGGTTTAAAAACAAAAGGCATCAATATTTTTTTAATGAGGCCAGGGAGAGAACAATGCCAAGAGATCCTTGTCTTTTTACAGTTCAAGAAAGGTGATAAAAACATACATAAGCAATTAACTAAAATAGAAAATGATACATGATAAGGAGATGAAAGAGATGCAAAGAAAGCATTATATGAGGTCTGAGGAGAGAAGGCTTATTATTGCCTGGGAGGCAGTTTGGCATAGAAATTCTGGAATCAGAGGACCTGAGTTCAAATCTCACCTGACATTTACAACCTATGAGACCATGGGCAAATCACTTAATCTCATTGGGTCTCAGTTTTCTGAATTATAAAATAAGGGGATTGGACAAGATGGCCTCAGAGGCTCCCTCTCAGTATTATGATCCTAAAATGAGAGGATTAAGGAGAGTTTCATCAGATGGTGACCTGTCAGTCTTATATACCTTCAATGAAGGCTTTTTCTAAAACGTTGGGTAGGCCTTTGGCATTCAGAAATAGCAAACAGAAGAAAAGAAGAAAGTGAACAAATCTATAAATTTATATTCTCAGATTGATGGGACACACTGGTCAATACATTTCTTTGTATGTACCACCATGTAACAATGCCTGCCCCCAACACAGTCATGGAATCTTTAAAGAAGAATAATCAAAGGGTAGATGGAGAAACTATTCATATACTGCATGATGGTCACGACAAATAGAAGTACTCCTTGGATGGGACGGGGAGAGTTTGTTAGGGAAGGGGAAGGCATCTGGCCCTGTGATTTCATCAGTGTAGGAATTTGGTGAGGATCCTTCATCCTCCAAGGATGCATATATATAGTTGTATGGGTCCTCCAAAACTATTCATAGAGAGAGTTACCTAGTAGGTACCTAGAGAGTGTTAGACTAAGTGACTTAGTCATAGTCACACAACAAGCATATGTCAGAGACCCAAATGGAACCAAAGTCTTCATTGACTCCATGGCATGACCTTCTATTCACTATACTGTGCTGTCTCTCTGTACTTGACTCTTCAAAATGGTTCACAAATGTTATGAAGATTCATAAAAATTACAGAGAACTAATTGGTGTGACCTAAAGCTTTGAAACTTGAGGTCCATGGCTCAGCTATCTGAAGGAAACCAGGCTCCAGTGTTCACTCCTTGTGTGTATAAGCCAGTTAGATTTCCTCTCTTAAATATCCCATTTAAACTCAGTCAACAGGTTTACAAGCATGACATTGGTCACAAGGGAGACCAGATTGGCTCTATGCAAGAACTCTTTTCTTACAACTAGCAAAAACAGTTCGAAGAATGTGTTTTGTAATCTGGGTGATGAAGAGTGATCTGCCTTAACTCTGTCTATGAAGAGGCAATCTATTCCCCTTAGTGTTGAAAAGATACACTCCACCTTATTTAAAAAAAATTTTTTTTTTTTGACAAACTTAATGAAAGAGCAACTTTGGATTAAGGCTGTGTTCCTCTCTAACAGCCTTACCACAAAGTTAAAAATATCCCTAAAGAGTACTTTGGGTAAAGCTGGTGGGATTGTAATGAATTAAACAGGACAAGAGACGTCTGCCTCTCTGCTCCACCAACCACAAACTTGTTCCTTGTTTCAGAAAATGACACAGGCTGTCTTTCCAGAATGCCAATCCATATTCTTTATTTCTTTCCTTCTTTTTTAATGAGTGAAGTGCAGTTTGAAAATGAATGCTCTCCAATAATGGGTCAGTGACCCCATTTAAATAACCAGAGCTACAGACCAAATTAAAATGGCCTTTTAGAGACCCCCACCATAGTAAAAGCTGGTTTTATGGACTGGTTCTTGGAGCAATCATCTTTTTAGTCAAAAGTACTTAGAATGAATTTCTACACATCATTTCACATTTCTCCCAGCATGTCTAACCAATTCTTTTTTTGGAAGAGTTTTTTCATCAGCAAATCAGCCTGAAAGCAACAGCTCCTCATTGACACATAAGACTTTACCATTGGAATGCTGCTTTAATGCCAGATAAAGAATTCCAGAATGTAAAGAAATTTCTGATGCAAAGCAATGCTTTCCTGGGTTGGTTCTGGGTTAAAAAAAAAAAAAAAAGAAAAAGAAATCTTATAATTCTAAGTACATTTTTTGCACAGTGCAGGTTTGATTTATGCTAAAGCTCCTCATTTAGTAGGCAGGTACCCATGAGTCTCTCTGATGCAATGACCCCAATGAACTGTGCAAATTAATTTCAATAATAATAATATCCTAGAATCCCAAGGTATACACTTTCAGAGGAGAGTTTTAAAAAAAGAAAGAAATGATCAGGTAAAAATTACAAGTATAGGAGATTACTTTTCTATTTAATTATGTTTCCACTGAAAATTCCATTTTACTTCTATTTGTATGAAACTCATTAAAGTGATTAAGAAACATCCCATCAGCACACTGAAGTGCTAAAATTGCTTCTCATTCAGTAAGTTGCCATTACTATGTTGAGGGAAGAAGTAAGCAACAATTATAAAATCCCATTTTCAGGAAACACACACACACACACACACACACACACACACACACACACACACACACACACACACACACACACACACACACACACACACACACACACACACACACACACACACACACACACACACACACACACACACACACACACACACACACACACACACACACACACACACACACACACACACACACACACACCCCCTCTCGGGACTTCTTATGTTTGGGAACATTTAAAGATCAAGTATAAACACAAAGATGACCTACTCAGAGAGAATTCATATACTCTTGGAAAAGTATAAAGAACTCCCCAAATGCAAGAAGGGATTTCCATGGACACATCCTCTCCCTGTTCTAATTTAAATAAGGTGACTCATTTTGGATTGCCAACAAAAACTGTATTCCATACAAAGTAATGAGGAGAAGGAAATATGATAAGGAAGAGAGGTGAAAGAGTATGAGTTTGGGTCCAAAAGGTACAATCAGGAAATGCCTTTGTTAGGTTCCTCAGTGTGCTTAGGAATTCAGTATCTGAAGGCATGTTCTATGTTTGACTAAACGATTTTTTTCTTTTCTTATTTGTCAAAGGAATGTAATGTTGCCATGTAATACTTGGGATATCATTACTAAACCTCGTGTTTTACTTTCAAAAGACTTCAAATTACAATCCTTTTGGAGTTGTAAGAATTCTAAAAATATTTCAGAGTAGCCATGCAGGACTGTAGAAAACATTCCATGTGGTGTCTCAGGGGCAACTAGGTAGCACAATGAACAGAGCACTGAATCTGAAATCAGGAAGACTTGAGTTCAAATCTTGACCTCAGATACTTACTAGCTGCATGACCCTAGGCAAGTCATTTAACCTTGTTTGTCTCAGTTTCCTCCAGTATCTCTGCCATGGAAATCTCAAATGGGGTCACAGAGTAGAACTCAGATGAAATGACTTAAAAACAACAGTGCGGTGTCTCACCATGGCTGAGATAATAAATTTCCTGCCTCTTAAGCTATATGCTTTAGTCATTATTTCTATAATGTCCCTTTTCCATCCCAGTGTTACTTGGAAACTCTCCTTTTGGGCCAAAATGAAGCAAGGCCTATGCCAAAAGCAAGATTAAAACAAAACCTGATTCATATAATTCAACATTTGTAGGAGGGAGGCCAACTCCTTTAGCTCTTCCAAAATATAGATAGAGAGCCAGATGGGGACCTTAGAAGTCCCTCTGAAAGTGGCCTCCCTCTAAATGAAATCCCAGGAGTCCAATTCTCTCATTTGATAGATAAGGAAATTGAGACTGAGAAAGGTAAGGTGACCTACGTCACATAGCTAGTATTTATGGGATATAGGATTTAAACACCAATCTTTCTGACTCTATGCCCCTATCCTTTGTACCACTTCGCTGCCTTCTGCCTGCTGGAGTAAAGTTTTGGGGTAGAAAAAGGGGGAAGAGTTGGAGCAGAAGGAGTTGAAAGAATTCAGAGTTATTTATAAAGCTACTAATTCTAGAATCCATATATAACGAATAATAATTGAATGAGCACTTAATGCTCAGCATATTAAATTTAATAAATATTTGTTAAGTGGGTCATTGTGTTAGGTGCTAGAAATGCAAAGATCAAAAGGGGAAATTGTTCAAGCTTGGTTAATCAGACTCTTACAAAAACACTTCGGCATAAAATATGCAAGCATTATTATCTTGGGTTTATAGCTAGGACAACAGATACAAAGGGTGTTCAGATTGTGACTAGTCAGACTCACAGCTAGTTAGTGGCAGACCCCAGAAAGGGATTCAGATTGAATGAGATTAACTCTAAGGTCCCTTCCACTCTGAAATCCTATGATCCTATGATTTCTAGACTTAAAACAGTGTTCTTTTCATCATATAATAAAATCTAATCATTTAGTTTCTATTTTTTATATGGCTTATATGCAATATCCTTTGAGATTGCCTTTTGGGGTCTTATATGAAATCACTATATCACACAAGTCTCAATTATACCACAAAATAATGATTATCATCAAAAAATGATATTTTAAAAATCATCATCTACAGGCTGACCACCTATTTGATGAGAAGTCACTCAATTCAATTTAACGAGCCTTTCTTCTACTAATATCAAGCATTGTTCTGGTACTTGGGATACACAAGCAAAAAAAAGACTGTACTATTAAGAAGTTTACATTCTATTGGACTGATTAATAATTAACTATTGGCTTTAAAGCTAGTATCATTGGAAGAGAAGACAAAGACAATCAATGTCTGTGGAATACGGCACTTCTGGATTGCAGTATACTCCATTCCCTCCAAAGACTCTATCTCAGACCCTTGGTGAACCAACTCAACTTTACACTGCCCTCCACCCCTAATTCCTTTGCACCCTTACCCTTGTCCTATTGCCCAATACTCCTTGGCAAGTCCCAACCCTGGATTGCTCCCACCATCTCCCATTTTCACTCCTATAGATATATTGCTGAAAAGAGATAGAGAAAAGCATGGAACCATGCTGACAGCCCACTACCACAAATTTATGCTATGTTGTCTCAATTGGGTCCTTGCTGTTTCAAGGCAGCATTCTGTTCCTACCTAAGTGATTTGCCAGCCCGCACTCCACAATAGTTGTTCCAAACTTTCCTGTTTTTCCTCAAGCCTCTCTTCCTCTCAAGGACTCTCTCCCTCCCCCTCACTTCATACTTCACTATAAAGAGCCTTTGCCAAGAACTTCACTTTCTTCCCTCCTCCTCATCTAACATCACTAAGATATCTTCCCCCTCTCTTTCCTCCTTCTCCCCTGTCTCACATAAATAAGTGGTAATTCTCCCTGACAAAGCAAAACCTCTTTACATATGTGTACATATATATATATATCCTTCATCCCATCTCATTTTTTCCAGAAGACTTCAATATTTTCCTTTCTACTGTTTCTTTCCCTTCCCTGTTACCTATGACATGCTCATATCTGCCCCATACTCAAAAAGACTCACTTGATCCATCTCTACTGTTGTCCTAGATATCCTCCCCTTCCCAGCTAAACTCCTTGAGAAAGCAGTCTACAGCTGCTACTTCAACTTTCTCTCCTCTCATTCTGTCCTAAACCCTGTTCAGTCTGGCTTCTAACCTCACCATTCAACTTGAACTGCTCTCTCCAAAGAAAGCAATGAGCTAATTTGTCGTTTTCTCAGTCCTCATCTTTCTTATTGTCTCTGCAACACTTGACACTTTTGATCACAATTTTTTTTCTGTGTACTCTTCCCACGACTTTTGTGACTCATCTCTCTTACTTCTCCTTTCTCTTATGTTTCCAACTACACATTCTCAATCTCCTCCCATTAACCATGGATGTCCCCTAAGGCTCTGCTTTGGGACTCCTCTAACTCATTATCTTTCTCCACTCTCACATCTTCTAAATCTCACCACTATTATTATTGAAGGTGCTGCCATCTTCACAGTAACTCAGGCTTAGAAACTAAGTATTGTCCTCAATTCCTCACTGTAAGTCACCCTCTCTATCCAATCCAATTCTTGTCCTTTATACCTTCATGATGTTTCTGGTATGTGTGCCCTTTTCTTCACTCACATAGCCACCATCCTAGTTCAGACCCTATCCCCTCTCCTCTGTACCAGTGCAATAGCTTTCTGACTGGGCTCCTTCTCAAGGCTCTCTTCGCTCTGATCTATCCCCCACTCAGCTGTCAAAGGTGATTTTCTTTCTCCCCAGGAAATGGAATGGTTCTCTCTTACTTTCAAAATCATATATATAAAGTCCTCTGGCATTTAAAACTCTTGGCCCGTTCCTACCTTTCCATACTTCTTACACTTTATGCCCTTCCTTACACTTAATCTACATACATTGGCCTGACTGATGTCAGTGACCAACAGCATTCTATTTCCATCTCTGGAACTTTACACCACAAGTCCCCCCTTGTCTGGAATGCTGTCCCTCCTGATCTCTGCCTCAGTTTTCTTAGCTTCTTTCAAAACCCACAGGAGTGGCTGTGGGTTTTCCCAGTCCTCTAGCTGCTAATGCTTTCAGATTACCTTTATCTCCTCATGCCCTCCTCATGCCCTCTTCTTCCTTTTTCTTCCTGACACGCAGGTGCTCTGTACAAAGGAATACAAAGTTTGATTGCTTATACTTCCTAAGATATCTTGGGCTTTGGGGATTAGATTTTTTTCTTCCCGATTTATTCTATCATTGATTTTCCCCCTTAAAAAACTGGAACAAGTAACTCTTATCTCATGTAGTTTTCATTTATGATTTCTTGAAATATTACTCTGATAAACCAGGCTTTGATAAAGCCCATTGAGATTCAAATGGAGCTACTTGCCTATGCCTTTAAACCCAAATTACTTTGGCTTTCACTAATTGGCCAATAATAGGTCCCAACTGAAGCCTCACTTGCTCATTGTTTGGGTTTTGATGGTTCAGAGTGAGTGTAAATAGCAATTGTTTCTGTTCTAGTGAGAAAAATCTGAGGGTCTTCTCTTCCCAGACTGATTCTTTTGTGAAGTCAAACCAGATCATCTTTTACTTGAATGCTGACCTAGCCTTTAATCACTGAATGGATGTTGCCTCAAACAAATGGAGAACTACAAAAAGATCTTAGCTTAAAAAAGCCAGGGTTTCCCTCTGCATCCAGGGTCATGACCACTCATTCTGTTTTGCCACTGGCCTCAGATAACTCTAAAGGAGAGAGACAGGCTGATGATTTTGCACAACCCTGCCTTACTTAAATACAATTCACTTGCAATTCAAGATATCATTCTCTTGAGGTCATTGGTCCCCTCAAGAAAGAAACAGGAATAATACTATTCATATGGGTATGTAGAGTGTTTAGGAAGGATGAGCACCTCTGGTATGAGGACTTTCCAAACCTTTTCAGGGCTGCTCATCCACCTTACCACCCAACTCTCACTCGTGGCTCCAAGAAGCTATAGCATGGGAAGCAGCCACGCTCTGGTAAACCATCTTGGCAGATGAAATAAACTAGGTTGGGGGTAATCAACAGATCTCAAACCCATCGGTGAATTAGGGGGGATTTTTATTCCGAGTTTGTCAAGTTTTAATCTACGAGAATGGAGGGATGAGAACAATTTGCTCCAAGAGCTTTGAAGGCAGCTGAAGTAAGCTTAGAGCTTGGTTAGCCATAGAAGACTCCAAGGTCATCCACTGCATCCTGGGCCATCACCAGTTGTCCTGACTTGTCTTGCCAGTAGATTTTGATGACTCAGAGAGAGTGAGGATGATGATTTTGTGTGACTCTGCCTCATTTAAATCCAATTCACATGCAAGTCAAGATATCATCCCATGATGTCACTGGTCCACTTCGAAAACAAAGGACAAATGACATCTATTCATGTATTTGCATGTACCTGGTTATTTATATGCTTTCTCTTCCATTAGAATGTCAGTACCTTGAAGGGAGGTTCTGTTTGGCCTTTCTTTGTACCCCCAGTGTTTAGAACAGTGCCCGGTACATACTAAGCCCTTAATAAATGCTTAACTAACATGCACATGTACATACAAGATATATGCAAAGTTAATATAGACTACAAAGCATAAAGGAATTCAATAGCACAAAAGAGGAAAATGACAAATGTTGGAGGATCTGTGGGAAAACAGGCGTGGTAATGTAAATTGAAGGAGCTATTCTGCCAAATGACACATATTCTTTTATTCAGCTATACCACTACTAGGCTTATTCTCATAGGAGATCAAAGAAAGAAGAAAAGGACTCCCATGTGCAAAAACATTTATAGCAACTCTTTTCGTGAAAGCCAAAAACTGGAAACTAAGAGGATTTCTACCTATTGGGAAAGTTATACAAATGACTATATGTGAATACAAGGGAATGTTATTGTGTCAGAAGAAAATAAAGTTTCTAGGAAGACTTCAATGAACTGATACAGAGGGGTAAGCAGAAGTACTAAAACAATTTATTCAAATCCGTTATAAAGAAAAACAACTCTGAAAGACCCCAATCAATGTAATTTTAACCACCAGTCCAGAAGAACTGAGATGAAACGTGCAGCCCACATTCTAACAGAGACGATGGTCTTCAAATACAGAATGAGACAAACATTTTGGACGTGGCCAATAAGAGATTTTGTGTATTTGTTATATGAGGGTTCCATTTTTCTTTTTTTATTGTTCAATTGAAGTGGGGTGGGGTAAAGGGAATAAATGCTTGTAAAAATAGGTTAATAACTTTTAAATGAGAGGAATGATGAAAGAAAAGCATTACAGCTGAGGGTGGAGAGACCCTGAAGGCAGCAATATTTGAGTTGAATTTTGAAGGAAGCCAGAGATTCCAAGAAGCAGAAGTAGAGGGAAGTACACCATTCATGGTGGACAGCCAGCTAGTACAAGGGCAAGGAGACAGTGAGGAAGACAAGTTGGCCAGTGTGGCTAGACCAGAGTGCACCGAGGGGTGTAATGTGTAAGAAGACCAGGAAGAAAGGATGAGCTGTTATGAAGAGTGTTCACATTTAATCCTAAAGGTATTAGGGAGTCACTAGAATTTATTGGGAGGTGGAGAGGGTGACATGAACAAGCCTGTGCTTTAGGAAAATCACTTTAGCAGTTGTGCAGAGGGTGGATGGGTTTTTGAGAGGGAGATGCTTGAGACAGAGAGGTAATACAATAGCCAAGCCAAGAGGTGAGTAAGCCTGAGTGAGTGAAGAAAAGGGGACATATCAAAGATGTTATGAAGATAGCAATGACAAACTTTGGTGACATACAAAGATGTGATTGAGAAATCAGGGTTCCACTCAACTTGTGAACCTGGGTAAATGGAAGGAGAGCAGGGCCTTGAACAGTAATAGAGAAGCTTGGGAGATAGGGAGGATTTAGGAAGAGATGAATTAGGCGATGGACATTTTGAGTTTGCAGTGTCCATGGGACTCCCAGTTCAAAATGTTTAGTAGCCATTTCATGAAGTGGGGCTGGAGCTCCGGACATAAGTGAAGACTGAATATGTAGATTTGGTAATTAACTGCATACAAATAATTTAATCCATAGTAAATGATTTAACTGCCAGATGCAGTTTTCTCAACCTCTATTATACTTAACATATCTGCAGCTTATGTCCACCTCTTCTGAATACTTGTCTCCCTTAGCCTTGAGGACAGTTCTCTGCCTTGATTCTCCTATGTGACTGCTCCTCCTTAGTTTCCTACATTGGGTCATGCTTCATCTGTTGTTTGAGTCATTTCAGTCATGTCCAATCCTTTATGACCCCATTTGGGGGTTTCTTGGCAAAGAAACCCTAATGGTTTAACACTTCCTTCTCCAGTTCAATTTACTGAGCTGAGGAAATTGAGGCAAACGGTCAAGTGACTTTCATACTAGCAGTGTCTGAGTCAGATTTAAATTCATGAAGATGAGTCTTCCTGATTCCAAGTTCAGTGTTTGTTAGCTATTCCCATTATTCATCTACCACTGTCTAAATGTCTGTCCTAGACCCTCTTTTCACTTGGTGATCAGACCCCAGATTTCAACAGGGTTAGGCTCAATCATCACGTTTTAAGCAGCTAACTCCTTAATCTATATACCTAGTCCTAGTCAGTTACTTTTAAAAAACTATAGTCCCATTCTGCCAATTGACAGCTCCATCTATATAGTTCACAAACATTGGCACAAATTAAATATTTTCTCTAAAACCCATCCTTTCTTCACTACTTTTTTCTGCTAAAGGCACCACAATGCTCCAAGTTATCCGAATTTGCGAATTTATTCTTGATTTTCTCACTCTGAATATGCAATCAGTTGGCATATCTTATCTATTCTACATTGTCACACTTTACATCACTCCCCTTCTTAATAGCTGTGTGATCTTGCACAGGTTATTTGGTCCTGTTTGCCTTATTTCCCTCATGCGTAAAATGGGGATAATAATACTTGATTCCTAGTACTTGATGGCTGTAAGGACTAAATGAAATATTTGTAAAGTGCTTTACAAACCTTTTTAGGTTATTAATATAGCCACTTCCCATCACCTCTCCTTGCACATGCCTCCTAATTGCTCTCCAATACATCCTTCCTATAGCAGCCAAAATTATCGTGTCACAGAACAGGTCTAAACCATGTAATCCCTCTAATCAAAAATCTTTCCATTGCCCCTAGTAAGAAACAAACTTACTCTGGCACTTTTACATTTCCCACAACATGGCTCCCACTTACCTTTCCAGGTTTCATTATTGCCCAGCCAGCTGATGGGGCTACTTACTGTTTCCCAAACTTGACATCCTATTCCTTCTCAGTGACTTTGGCAGATTGGCCCTGGGCCATGTCCGGAATGCATTCCCTTCTTACTTTGGCCTCCTTCAAAAATCAGTACAGGTGATATACTTCAGTAAGCCTCCCCTGAGCTCCACAGGTATTAGTATTCTCTTCATAATGAAGTTACTTTACATTACACATATGCTGTATCAATTAAATCTTTTTCCAGCCCTTTGCAACCTGGCTCCCTCTCCAGCATCACCAGTGATTTGTCCATTGCAAATTCAGCGGTCTTTTCCACATCTTCATCCTTTAATGATCTCTCTGAAGTTTATGATAATATTGACCACTTTCCAGATGTTCTCTCCAGTTATTTCAGTATTCTTTCCTGGATTTTTTATATCTAGAATCTCATTCTGCCTCTTTTGAAGGATCATGCATGCTCCAGCCCATGGCATGCCTATATCCCAGCCCTGCTATCTCTGGCTTGCTCCTCTTCTCTACATTCTTAGTAATCTCACCAATTTCCGTTGATTCAACTACCATTTCTGACTCCCAAATCTACATATTCAGTCTTTTCCAATCTTCAGTCACAATTTCCAACTGCTTGACATGATCACTTTAATGACAAATGAGCTTCACAAAATGTTGCTACCCTTAGTCATTTTTTTACTTCTTAAATTCACTTTTATCTCCTAACTTTCCTCTTTATGGTGAAAGGACCAACATGCTTTTAGTCAAGGTTTGAAGCTTAGGAATAATTCTTAAGCCTTCCCTCACTCATCCCCTTGCTAAGCTAAGCCCTATCAGCTGCCAAGTCTTAGTAATTCTACTTCCATAAAATCACTTGCATCTATCCCATGCTGTCCACATTCATATGGATACCCCTTGTCACAGTAGTGAAGGTCTTTATGACTCTTTGCCTTGACTACAGCAGTAGCTTTCTATTTCTTTGCATTGTCTTTCCCTCTTCAACTCATTCTTCACATAGCTGCCAAATTGATATTCCTAAAAGAGAGGCCTGACTTCCCTGCACAAACTATTTTCCCCAGGATAAAACAGAAACTCCTGCTTGCAGTTTGCCAGAAATTGGTATGGACCAACACATCACACCATATACTTAGGAGCATTTCATTTAATCCAAAGTTCATAAATCACACATAAAAAAATGAAAAAGAACCAAAGGGATAAGGGAATTAAAGAAACAAGATTTAAGAAAGTGAAAAACTATGTTAAAATTCATACTCCCTTCACATAAATAAAAATAGATCAGAGACCATTAAATTCTAATTTCATTAGAATTAGACTAAGTGAAGGTTGATGACATACTTCACTGTAGAGGATGTTTAAGGAGTACTAAGATAGTTCAACCTAAAGTGTATTTGAGCTGAATCAATTTGGAAAAAAGATACCAACTTTGGTAGAACTTGAGGCTTTTCTTCATATCAATGAAGTTGAGATTTCTTAAGGAAAGTGATGAGGAAGCATTCATTAAATGCATCCTGGTCCTGCAGATGGTGAGGACATCTAAGGCATAGACAGTGATTCAAGTCCCATTTCTAGCACACTGGGTACATGATCCTAGTAAAGTCACTTGTTTTTTCAACATCTCAGAAAAGTTCTAATACTCTAAGTTGCAGGGCAATTGCCATTCTGCACTGGCCGAACTTTCTCACCAATCTTCAACCTGAGTTTTCTACACCTATAAAAGAAACACACAAAACTAAAATATTGTTAATTCCATCACTAGTTTTGTGAAAAATCTCAGGTTGTCACATCTTTTTGCCTGTACTGCTGAGGTTCACTTTAACTATCTGTGTAAATATAAACTACTAAGAAATTTAAGGTTAAGAAGACAAAAATATCTTATTACCACCTATTCATAGGCGTATCCCAGCACAAAGTATAGGCAGAGGGCCCAAAAAGGTTAACTATATATATAAGCTTGGAACAGCACTGGGACTACCAATGAGGCCCACCTTCCCTTTAAACACGTAACTACCATACCACTCTTTAGCTACTACTGCTTTTACATTATTTTGCAGTCAACATACAATCGCTCTCCAGGGAAAATCTTCAGTTTCAAACTGGTGTTTTCTGTAAATGATAAGCTTACGCTCTATTTTCCTGACTTTACTAGATCTACAAAAGCAAACATTATCTATTTGGCTACAAAGACTAAATAAGTTCCGAGTAAGGGCCTGAAGGAAAAATACTGCGTTTTGTGGTGTCTTTTTGCTGCTCAGTCCTTTTCTGCTTACTTCTTGACTGTGTTCAGATCAATATACTTAGATAGCTTTCCAAAAAGCTGGAACACACTGTATTCTTACATAAAGATGTATAATAGAGAACATATACAGTAGCTGCTCAATCCTCAAAGATGAAATTTTATACATGAAACTTACACCCACCATTTAACTTTTGATAAAACTTAATTTTTTCAAAGTTTCAAAAACCAAAAAATGATAAGCACTAAAATCTTTTTAAAAGATATCCATTAAAATTTTTCATGTTATTATTATTGTCCATAATTATTCATGATATATTAAATAATCCATAAAAGTATCTAACAGAATCAATGATGAAACAGTCGAAGGTTTGTATGAATGAGTATTATTCCAAGCTCATTACAGGCCTCAATCACAATCTGGTCAGCAGCTGAACCTGAGGGGGCCACGATGAACTCTACACCACTCTACAAGACAAAAAAAAAATTGTTTGAAGAAATCAACTCAATTGTCTCCAATAATTCAGATTAGTCATTGACCCTACAACAAAACTTTATAAATAATTATACATTTTCTTACCAATTCAATCAAGAAAGTCATTTATACTTTTTTTCCACATAAATTAATTTTTACTTTTCAACACTCACTTCCGTAAGTTGTAAATCTTCATTTCCCTCCCTTTCCCCCTCCCCAAGACAGAGGGCAATCAGTCAGACACACACAGACACACACACACACACACACATATATTCTTATTTATATAGTAAGAAAGAATTAGAAAGAATGGGAAGAACAACAAGGAAGAAAAAAACAAACGAGAGCAAGTAGTCTGTTTCGCTCTGCATTCAGACTCCAAAGTTCTTTCTCTGGATGTGGATGGCATTTTTCTGTCATGAATCTAATGGAATTGTTTTAGGTCCTTCTATTGGTGAGAATGTCTAAGTCTATCAAAGTCAGTCATCGCACACTGTGGCTGTTACTGTGCCCTGGTTCCGCTCACTTCACTCAGCATCAGTTTATGTAAGTCCAGGTTTTTCTGAAGCATGCCTGTTCATTTTTTATAGCACAACAGTATTCTATTACATTCATACACCACAATTTGTTCAGTCATTCCCCAATTGATGGGCATCCCCTCAATTTCCAATTCTGGGCCACCACAAAAACAACTGTTACAAATATTTTTGTACACATGGGTTCTTTTCCCGTTTTTATGATCTCTTGGTGATACAGCCCTAGAATTATTGCTGGGTTCAAAGGGTATGGACGTTTTTATAACCCTTTGGACATAGTTTCAAATTGTTCTCCAGAATGGATCACTTCACAATTCCTTTTTGGTCATATTAACCACTCTGATAGGTGTGAAGTGGTACCTCAAAGTTGTTTTACTTTGCATCTCTCTAATAAATACTAATTTAGAGCATTTTTTCATATGACTATAGATAACAAATTTCTTCCTCTGAAAACTGCCTGTTCATATCCTTTGACCATTTATCAAATGGGGAATGACTTGTATTCTTATAAACCTGACTCAGTTCTCTATATACTTTAGAAATGAGACCTTTTATTAGAGACACATGTTGTAAAAATTGTTTCCCAATGTTTTGCTTCTCTCCTAATCTTGGTTGCATTGGCTTTGTGCAAAAACTTTTCAATTTAATGTAATCAAAATTATCCATTTCGCATTTTATAGTATTCTTTATGTCTTGTTTAGTCATAAATTCCTTCTTCTTCATAAATCTGACAGGTAGACTATTCCTTACTCTCCTAATTTGCTTATAGTATCAGCTTTTATATCTAAATCATGTACCCATTTGAACTTTATTTTGGTATAATGTATAAGATTTTGGTTTATGCCCTGTTTCTGCCATACTACTTTTCAGTTTTCTCAGCAGTTTTTCACAGTAGTCAAATAGTGATTTTTTTATTCCAGAAGTTGGGGTCTTTGGGTTTACCAAACAGTACATTACTGTAGTCACTGACTGCCGTGTCTTGTGTACCTAACCTACTCCACTGAGCCACCACTATTTCTTAGCCAGTATCAAGCAGTTTGATGATTGCTGCTTTATAATTTAAGATCTGGTATGGCTAAATCCCCTTCCCTGGCATTTCTTTTCATTAATTCCCTTGATATTCTGGACCTTTTCCTGTTTCAGATGATTTTTGTTATTATTTCTTCTAGCTTTATAAAATAATTTTTTGGTAGTTTCATTGGTATGGCACTGAATAAGTAAATTAATTTAGGTATAATGAAAATACCTACATTCTAAAAATATTCCCTCAATCATGAAACTTACCCTCTTAGCCCTGTCAACATTATCCCTAAAAGGGAAAAAGGCATCAGAGCTGAGAGATACTTGTTTCAAAGAATCAATCCATTCCTTCTTTTCTACCTCAGTTAAAAGTTTAGGAACTTCCTCAAACATTGCTTCCCATTTGGCCAAATCGTCATCCTACGAAAAGAAAGAAAAAGTTTATCTCACAATTTATACTCTCATTCTAAATTGCAGAAATGAGAATTTGAGACTCGCCCAGGATCAGACCACCTGTATGGTACAGGTAGGATGTGGACATAGGTAGGTCTTCTTCTATCCACAATTCCATCCTGCTTCATTCCTAATAGGAAAAAGAACATTTTTTTCCACAAACCAATTTCTACATGGAAAAATTCTCATTTAATAATGGAGCTCCAGGTCATTATCAAATATAGTCATAACTACATTATTTTTAATCCACATATTACTCACAAATTTTGTCCTTTAATCCCTGCTTGTTTAGGTGATACAGACATTATATAGGTACATAAACCAGAATTTAATACTATAAAGAATTTTCAAGGGCTATCAGAACTGATAAGCAGGTATCCTAATTACAATTCCTTTTCATGAACTATACTTAATTACCAGCTTTTTAAGTAAACACTTACAAGACATGATTCATATTGTGGTTCGCTATTTCACAGCATTATTGTTTAATAAAAGTTTATGTTTTGGACAATGGTTTCCAACTTTGAAAGGTCACTAAGCCGCCAGGAATCTGGTCAATTGGGGTTATCATGGGCAAAATCAAATTACAAGCAAATACTTAAAGTTAAAAGAAAAAAAATCAACTTCAAAGATTTTCATTTGGCAGTTGTAGTGAACTATATAATGTATGACAAGAGAGAATCATTATTTTCTAACCTCATGCAATGACTGTCCTTATTCAACAGGGATAGAGAAATGGTGAGCTCAAGAGTACAACTCCTAATCAATTATTCAGGGGGTCACCTAATGCCTATATCAATCATGTAAACATTTGCTTCCTTTCTTTTTTCTGCATTCATTTGGCATTCCAATGACTACTAATACCTTAGAAGGACAAAAGCACTCAAGTAGTTGACATGTAAATCACAGGATCTCATGACTATTTTTAGTAGCAGTAGATTTTTTTGGGAGACCAGATAAAACTAAAGACTATAATGAAATTTTTATTACTTTATCTAATTTAACACAACATCTCCCTAACACAATCAATCCCTGGTTAAAACCAAGAAGGAAAGAAAAAGTCTCAACTGTTACCAATTATTAGGTGTACTTCCTTATGAGTGATCCATGGAAGAGAAAAAAAAGAATGTGAAAAAATGATAAGAACATGTTGATAAAGTGTTCCAGGTAAGAAAAATTTTGCTGGCAAAATGCCTACTTCCTCTTCACTTTTCTACTCATTTGTTTTCACTATTATTCTGTTGTTTCAGTCATGTCCAACTCTTCATGACCCTATTTGGGGTTTTCTTGGCAGAGATACTGAAGTGCTTTGCTACTTCCTTCTCCAGTTCATTTTACAGGTGAGGAAACTGAGGCAAATAGCATTAAGGGTCATACAGCTAGTAAGTGTCTGAGGTCAGATTTGAACTCAGGTCTTTCTGACCTCTATCCACTGCCCCATTCATTTGTTTAAGCCAAAACAGCATCGAGAAACATGGTAAGAATTCCATGGAGAGAGACCCTATACAACACATACCTCACCAATGGTGCCAGTAACATACTGATCAATAGCATTAGAGATTTCTGCTCTCTTTACTCCAGCTTTAAATTTCATTGAAAGCACCCGGGGGTGATGTCTCAGCCACCAATTGTTTGCCTTCTCTCCTGCAAGGCGTGTACAGTGTATTCTGGATTGCTGACCTGCTCCAATACCAATTACCTGAAATACACAAGTTGGTTAAAATGATCAACACTTTTTCACAAAACAGTGGTTTTTCTTTCATATCCTTTTTTTCCAAATAATTTTCAAAGTAATTTTAATACTATACAAATTAGAAATGCATCAAATACACAAGGGTGATAAATTAGTCTGAAGAACAAATTCTATAACCACAAAAATAATTCTTTCTTCATTATTTACTATTTATAACTTTTTTTAAAAAGTACTTGTTACTCAAATTTATTAACTTCAGCACTGAGAACAGAAAAATGTCAGATTTTACAAGTAAGCTACTGAGCAACAGATGTTAAAACCATAAACTGGGAAAACAACAAAATAATACAATCTCATTCATTAAGTTTACCTTATAGCACAATCAAACAAAATGCAGCATGTTCCTTAATTAAATGAAAGACTATGATAGCTAAGTGATTAATGTCCACAACTATGTTCATTCATTCAATTTAGAATTAGGAAAATATTAATTTTCCCCTTGTTTTATGAAGATAAAGACCAAGGTTTCTCTAGCTAATTCCATTTTTAAAGCCAACTAAGTTTATTTACACACACATATATGCACATAACTACTGCACACATAGGCCAGGAGAATTCTGACAATGCATTTTTCTGAACAAAGTGAGAAAACTTCCATGTTTCCAAACTATTCCAGTATTAGTATCAACTAGAGGTTTCAAGTCTTCACTTTTAGCAGTTACAGGAACTGTTTTGTCACAAAACAAATGATCACAGGCCACAGATCGTAGAACTTTTTTAAAAAACATGCACATTAAAAATATTTTAAAATCTCTAATTACAAACTAAGTAGCTATCTTATCTACCATTCATCTCAGCTCTTTGAGTCACTGTGATGTCTGAGATACTTTATAGGCAAATAAGAATTACAATACATTGAAGGCTAGTTATAATATTGTGAGAGGAAAATGAGTATGTAAATGTGCCACCATTTCATGGTTTTGGAAATTAAAATACTAAAGAAGCAAAGAGTTTTTGGGATTCAATTGCTTTTCACACATTCGTGGTACACAAAAAGGTTCTACTTCTGAAAATTCAAGAAAAGTATGCCATATCTACTTCAGAATGAAGTCAATATCTTAACATCATAATGCAATCCCAAATACACTGAGTCTGAGGTTTCACAGAGATCACTGAATGATTTAAGTTAATAGGCTCGTAACCCTTGCTACAAGGAAAGGTGGCAGACTGGTACTTTACATCACTACTCCATAAGCAAACACTGATAACTAGGTAAAATAAGGTACAGAATAAATCTTATCTATTTAGGAAGAAAAATGACTTTTACGCAACCGTCCCCCCCAAAAGAGCTGTGACACAAAAGCAAATATATGTATGCCATTCTTCAAGTAATTTACCTGACCATTCTTAGCATAACACACGGAATTCGACTGAGTGTATTTGACAGCAACTGTGGCTACGATGAGGTCTCTGACAGCAAATTCAGGCAACTGAAAAAAAATGATCATTTTACACTTCACAAATGCATTCAAGCTCTTCATTGTGTCTTACTCATTTAATGCTACAAATAAAAGTAAATGAAATCAATGATACACACGAATACTTTGGTTGTTTTTGCTGCTGAAGCAATAGAATGCTATTAGGGTCCTTATCTATTCAGGTATCTGTGAAACACTTTAATTGATCTGAGAATGTACATATATACCTGGTTTAAGGAAATATACTGTTTTTGGAACTCAATAAATGTGGCTTAATATAAAGAACCTGTTTGCAAACCTTAAAACACTCACAATCCATGTCATATTGTGATGTCCTATGTGACACCATACTGTGCAGATTTGTTTATTTTATAATTCACACCAAAAAACAAAGTCTTCTTGGGATTTTGTTACATCCCATCTTCAGAGAGATCATTTTCTATATATTTTCCACACCAACTCACATCTTGTCTCAATCAGGGCCAAAATAACAGGAGTGCCGGAGAGGAAAAGGGAAGACAAACCACCAATCTGTCTCTAATTTCAAAAATTGATCAGTGTAATGAATATTTTTATCACAGACTCACAGAAGCAGTTAAGAGAACCTTTAACCTATTTTCATGGCAAAAAGTAAGTTTAACTGCATTTTATTCACAAAAACTGGAGCATAAACAATTTCAGGGAATTGTCAAGTCACCTAGAAGGTCAACAAGGAAGCAAAGACTTTTCCTTATTCGATAGTCACTGGAAACAATGAGACCATCAATAACTGAAAATGTACTCTATGAAAACCCTGTACATGGCAGAGCTTTTTATTTGATTATGCTTGAAAATGTCAAGGCATTATCATCCTGAACATACACTAGAATCTTGTTGGCCTTGCTGTTAAGCTCCTTTTTGTACCCCAAAAAGAATAAAAAGAAAAATAAAAGTACTTGATTTTTGGTAACGGTGGTAGAAGAAAAACAGAAACTTAATTTTGAAACTCTAAGTGTGCAATTTTTGACCAAAGATAAACAAATTTTAACACATTCTATCTGTATTCTCAGTCCCAGCACATTATATGCCTGATAAACGAATGTTAAGTGATTGAAATTATACACTTTTGAAAAAACCAAAACTATCAATAATGACATTCTAACAGTAAGTGAAATTAGAAGACATAAAGAAATTGCAAGTAAACAGCTAACAAGTTGATAGAACTGGTTTCATCATGCACCCAATGGAAATAAGAAATATTTGAGGTACATTTGGTCGTGGGGCCTTTTAGTGTTCATAGTGACGGTACTATTAATAATATAAAATAGCATTTGTATGGTGACTTCAAGGTTTACAAAGTTACAGATGCTATCTTGTTTAACCTTCACAACTCTACAAGGCAGATGCCATTATTATTCCCATACTATAGTCGAGCCAACAGAGAGGTCAGTAACTTGGGCAGGGCCAGTGTCTAAAGGATCTGACCTGAGATCTTCCTGATCACTTTCTAGAGCACCACTTAGCTGCCCCTTGATGAGAAAAAACAGGGAACAATAAAACAAAACAAGTATTTCAAAGTATGAGAATGAGAAATCCTACTAAGACCATGACAAAATATTCCCAAACAAGTCAACACATAGAACTAAGAATTAATGGCTTCATATCTGATGGAAGGCATAGGGTCAGGACTACAAAAAAATATCATTCAGGATAAAGAAATCAAAGAAGCTTCTCAGATGGTTCTCAGGTTATTCCTGCATCCTTACCATGAATATTTTCTTGACACTTGTAAAGCAATGGACACAGCAAACTGTTGGGATTGGAAGCTCAATTCCGTGTGGACGGTCTCGGGCAGGTAAAAGTGGGACTTCTAAATCTTAGTGTCTTACGAGGCCCTCCATGAACAGCGGGGGTTCGAGAAGGTCAGACTGAGCTAGCTCGGCTAGCTCGGTATTTCCGCCTCTCCCCGGGAGATACGTGATGGGTGGAGTCTCCCTGCCCTCGAGATTGTCCCGGATTGGAGCACACCTAGTTACCTAACAGCACGGTATTGAGATGCAAACTGTGCGGCTGAAGGTTAAGTAGGATTGAGGAAGCCTGAAAGCTCTCTCTTAGCAGTGTGGAGCCAAGAGGACAGTAGGCTCCACTCCTTTTCTTTCTCTCTCCCCGCTTGTACTTCTACTTCCAATCCCTTAAGCTTAGCCTCCTTAGGAAATCTCCCCCTCTTCCTCCTAAGGAAGACCCCCCTGCACTTGTAACTAGACCCTGAAATAAAGCTCAACCCTTGTTCGACTCTGGAACGTCCTTTCTCTCATATGTGCATCCGGTTTTGGCCAGCCGAAGACCTTGGAGGTGAGGTAAGAAAGACTCGGGTAGCCCAATACAGGCCTCTAGGCCTGGCAGCAAACACTGAATAATGTCACAAAAAACATAGGACCCATTTCTGAATGAAATGTTTTTGTGTAGACAGAGGATCAAGTTAAAACAAAATTCAAAATAATTTCCCCTCTACACTTCAAATGAAAAGAGGAAAAAAAGGGAAAAACTCCATGTTAATGTTCCCTTTTGTTTTTAGCATTCTAAACCTATGACAAAAGGCTATAGGGGGAAACAATATTTGTTAGTGAATGCCTGCGACCTATAGAAGAAAATTAATGAGGCAGAAGAAAGTTGGCCAGCTAAAAATCTGCCCCTGAGTTTTATTCCAGGTGCCTTATACCTGATATGTGTCCCATCCAACTGCTGTGTCTTCCCACTTTCACCTATGCCTCAAAGTTACAAGAAGCCACCTTCAATGGTCTGGAAGAAGCACCTGATCCCACGGTGTAGATGGCTACTGAGGGGAGATTTGTTCCTGCATTCTTAAAGCTTGAACACTAAGTACTTTTTCTAACAAAAGCACTGCCACAGAGGTTAGATTCTGTAGTGCACCAAACTTCTGGAGTGTGGTCTGAAAACTTAACTTATATGAACACAAAAACCAAGAAAATGCTGTTTTCCCCACAGAAACAAATAACTGACTCCTTGGAACACATTTTTTTCATAGACTAGAGGCTGGCTTTTGCATTCAAAAAATTCATACCAGTTAATCCTTTAACATCTAGGATAAAATGTTAATATAACTGAAATAAATTATACTTCAAACTTACATTTTTATGCTTTGTAACAATAGTGCTAAATAATGACTTGTCAACAACACCATTATTCCTCTTCTGACTTAGATGTAATCCAAAAAGAGTCCGAATTTCATCCTCATCTGGTTTGTAACATGGGTCCATCTAGAAACAATAAAAATTTAAAATTTTCTTCTTGTATAATTTTATGAAAGTAACAGGAAATACACAGCTCTCAAAATAATTCTTTCTAAGCAAAATAAATTCAATAATGTAAAATTTCTGGCATACCTATCACAGTAAGGGACTTGACAAGTCATTTCAGCAGGAGTATAAGGCAAGACAGTTGAGCCTTACTATTCAAAAACAATGCTAACGCACTTTATATTTCTTCAAATCTTAAGACTTGTAAAGGAAAAGGTAAACACAATAGTCCTTGCCAAGTATTAGAAGAAAAGTGAAAATATGTAATTGTAAGAGAAAGTGAACAGGTTAGACTTGGTAGCCAAAATTAGATGACAAAATGTGAATCAAATTTCTTTCCTCCTAATTGCACAAGAAGTCTAATATACATTTGATGATGACTAGTTATCCGTGCCTTAACAATTTGGGATGCAAAATTTAATTCTTTTAGTAGTTGCTCTCATTTTTCTCACTGTGAACTTGTTTATTTTAGCTTGATAGGAAAAAAGGACTTTTAATGGAATACAAGGTTTACAAGTACTTCTGATAAAAAGACTAAAACTAAAAAGGAACAATTAAATATAAACAAAAGGGTCAAGAGAAAAATAAATTTATTTTAACAACTGGAAGGCACAAGATGATGATATACTGCTAATATTCTGAGACAGAAATAAGAAACAAGTGTCCCTTCAGAACCTCACTATCTTCAAAGGGAACTGAATAAGAAAAACAAAGTTTCCAGCAATGAAATGGTTCTGTTCCAAGGATTTCAAGAAGAAAAAGGAAGAAAGGAAGGAAGGGTAAAAGGAATACACTAGTGTAGGAGAAAGTGCTATTTCTCACAAATGGGGTCAGTGAGAAATACATACAAAAGGTGGAGAAATGAGCATCAGATAAAGTCATTTATATGAAACTGAAGTAGTTTGAAGACTCAAAACACACATACTGTGTGTGTATAAAATACATCAAATTCAACAGAAAAATAATTGGGGAATAAGATGAGATGGGTAAGAGGGAATATAATACTGAAGGGGGGAACTGAAGGGGGAAAAGCAAAGAATCAGAACCTAAGGGGATACACCTTATATTGTCTCTTTAGATTACTGGGAAAAGGTAAAACCAACTGCGGAATGCGAAGGTGGTGCAATGTTACTCAAAGATAAAAAATGACAAAACAGATTTTCAGAGAATCCTGGGCAGTATGAACTGACTAAAGTGAAATGAATAATATTATAAAGAAAAAATAACTTTCCAAGACTTAAGAATTCTAATCAATGCAATGACCAACTGTCTCCAGGGTTTTGTTTTTTTTTAAAAAGGAAAACAGAGCCAAGGGGCATAGATACAAAGGGAAAATTCATTCATAAGGGGTGTGTGGAGTATGTTGGAGTTTAACGAGAGAAGGGGAAGGAGAGAGTAACAAAATATGCTAGGAAAAAATATACATATCTGTGATGGGGTGGTGGGACCTGGACCCCCAAGAGCAAAGACCATGTCTCTGGAGGCAACCCTGGCCCAGGCCCGGCCCCCCCCCGCCCCTCCCCCACAGAAAATTCTCTCCTTGTTGCAGGCACAAAGTTGATCCTGTAATTCCTTGGATAAAAGGTTATCAGTACAAGACACAGGGATACTGACCCAAGGACTCTCTCTTTGGCACCAGACCCCCAAGGATCAGCCTCCGACAGCTAAACAAACAAACCAACCTGTCTTTTCTCCCTCAATGTCTGGTATCAACAAAGTTACCTCTGCAGATTCCTAGTATTTTCCCACCCATAGATCACAGGAGCTTTCAGAATCTCAAAGCACCTAGACTACTTGCATATGATGACCACTCCCTAATCTCACCTCCTCACCCCCATCACCTACTTGGCATCCTCTCACCACTCCTCTTCCATATTAGCTTTCAAATCACTCCTATAAGGTTACAGGTTCCTTAAAAACCCTTGCCCATTTCTATTAGTATCACAATGAACTCTGCAACTTGCCTGGAGTATGGCTTGAGAGGTTAATTCGTTCCAGTCAACCCTACCTTGTACCAACACGTTGGAGTCCCAGCACCCCTAACCTTGTCATCTGCACTAACCTCAAGGACACAGTAATTCCCATTTTTCTTTTTGGAAAGAATCTTCAAGGCTTCCTCTTCATATCCGGGCGCAATAATACCATCAGATACCTGTAAAGATACAGAAAAAGGGATTGCTTTGCTTAGAAAAATAAGAGAAATCACCTTACCATATGGCTTCTTAATTACTTTCTGTGTATAAAGATAGACAGATGTAAATCTTAAAATAAGGGGGAAAAGTCTACCCTGAATGTTTCTCCTGCAAGGGATCTACTTTTTCCAGTTTGGTACTACAAGAACTTCTCTCATTGGAACATTTCCTCATTCTCCTTTTTTCTGGTTTGAATGCTCATTTTTATATAGAGAACCACTGACTTGATAAACCTAATTCTAATCATTCATCCAAACTCCTATGCCTCCAATTTACCCTAAGAAATGTCTCACTAGCATTTCCTCTCACCACCACTCCTTCCAAAAAAACCCCCTGCTCTGCCTCAGAATACTTCCGCATCTCTACTGGTCCTCCAAGTCAGAGTACAGTAAATTTAGAGGTGGAAGGGACAGGACCTTAAGGTCATCTAGACCAGTTTCCTTATTTAAGAGGTGAGAACTTGAGGCCCAGAGAGATTAAGTGACTTGCCCACAGTTTCAAAGCCTGTAAATCCTGGCAGAACCAAACTTTAAACTGTTTGCTTTTCACTAGACCACACTGTCTCTTGAAGTATGATTTTCCTCTCCAGTCCCATTCCATTGTCAAACCTGACTGTTCCTGACACCAGAATCTATTTTGATCTGTCCTCCCCTTTCAAAGCACACTGACATCACCCTAGTTCAATCCATATTACTTCTTCACTGAATCTCTACAAAAGCCTTTTCCACTCTGCAATCCATCCTTCACACAGTTAATTAATCTTCTGAACTGTGAACTCCTTCAGTTGCTCTCTTGTCTCTATAGGCTAAAATAAAGACGCTAACCTAGCACTCAGGGCCTTCTATCATGTTTCTGAACTATCCTTCCAGCCCTATTTCACAATGCTCCTTTCATCATAAACTCTCATTCCAAACACAGTGGGCTTATAAATGTTCTTCAAAGTCTTACATTTCCTTGTCCCAATAAATTCAAACTACTAGATGAAGTTCACCGAGTTTCCAAAGAAAGTGAGCTTTCTTTGTCCATCACCTCATTCAGTTATCGGACTGAGGTCACAGGCCTCCATCTGACTTTACACTGGTGTTTCCCATTTATACTCTTTGTGCTGTTCAGAGAATTCTGCACAAACGTGGAACCTGATCAAGTTTTTTGAATTAAATTGTTTGATAAGTATATAAAAGAAATCCTACTCTCTCCACTCTATTTCCAGTTAATACAGATAGGAAGTTGATAAAACAGATCAAGTATAAAGAATTATCTGATATTTGTCCTAAAAAGACGTGCAAATCAGCTACCTGTCTCAACAAGGACAAAACCTAATACACTAAAATTTTATATTTAAATTAGCATCAAAATAATATTAATCACAAAAGCTGACCATTAACTGGAAGCCTAATATTTTGATATTTCATGTCAAAAACATTCTTGATGTGCTTTTAGAATCTGCTGTATATTCAAAAAGCTACTGGATAAATAAATAGCATCATTCTTTGCTCAAAGGACAAAGACCAAATCCTAGTCAAATCTAAATCTGTGTTTTATCTACATAAAATCAATTGATTCTAAATTAAGTATAATATCCCTCAATAAAAGCAAAAGCCAAAGTCTATGTTCCAATTCTTAAATAGCTAATCTGTTTAGTTCCTATGAAAGCCCAAATGTGACCATACATGAAAGATGCAGAGTATCCTCAAAACTTATTTAAAAAACTAGTGTGTGTGAATTGATTAAAACTTAAATTTGGCATGGATGATATTTTACAGTTAAGTATCTTAGAAATAACTCAAAATAGTTTTCCTACTCATTTCTGAAATCCTATTGCATTTTAATAGGTTTGAAATTGCCCAATAAAATTAAATAAATTTAATTAATAAAAAAATCACAATTCATGCTAGAAATAACAATTTTAAAGGTACACAAGAATCAATTTTCAAGATCTCTCAAAAGAGAAGATTCTAAAAAGAATGAAAATGATGAGTGTTACCACCAAAAAAAGAACTTGAGCTCAGAACTGAACAGGAGGAAAAAATTAGGCATTGCTACTTTTGGGACATAACACTGCACTTTCAGTGATTTCAAGCTGCTCCCTACTACCAAAAACGACCAATTAACATCAGGGGGCAATCAATGGAAAGCTACATGGTAGGTTTAAGTATGTATAGAGTATGTTACCAATGATGACTTGCATAGGAAAATGGTATAAAAGACAGCACTAAAGATATTTAAGATCAGCAAAAGGAAGGGAAAAAAGAGGGGAAGTAGGTGGTAAAGAGAAAACAAACATTCAGAATGCTGCACTGTGTTGCATGAAAGTCCAATGTGTGCAGCTTAGACATTTTATGGAACATTTATTGATGGGGATATAAAATAATCATTCAGGATAAGATGGCATAGATTAATTTACATCTGCACCAGTGGAAGAAGCATTAATGGAAGCAAGATCACAGTTCCACTGAAGTATTGAGTACACATTACTAAAAATCATTCTAAACCTGCAGGACCTAGATCTCTCCACAAACTATACCCCAAAGAACAACTGAGTGCTCTGTGCAAAGCCTAATGAAAAAGAAAAGCTTTTAGAGAGGAGTGAGGGTGGAAGTACAGGGGTTACTTGTGGCTACTAGCCCCTAATGATTGGCACTAGGGCTATTTCCAACCTGAGTTGTTCCTCCCCTCTTTAGGCTGCCTGGTGACCTGGCCCTCCCCATCCATACTGGTAGACTTATTGCAGATGCCTGAACAACTTAACCCACTATATGAATTAGAACACCCAAGCAATCTACCAGCCTCAGCCACTCCAGCAACAGCAATTACTGGAGAGCGCTACCATACCCAGGTAACTGCCACTTTCAATAAGGCATCAAGAAAGAACAAGATAATTAAACTTTTTGATAAGTTGGGGCTATTAATACGAACATCAATTATTTTAATGGTAGTTGCTGGAACATTAATGTACTAGGCTGTAACTCAGTAAAGTGCCCTAGGAATTTTGAGACATCTAAATCTGTTTGCTGCCTCAGCCATGTTCTAGCTCTCACTTTTCAGTTTCTAGTAGCCCTACCCCCTTATGGCTGATAACTGGCAGGCACAACTTTGGTTTTTTATAAAACACTAAAGGCCCCTGGCCCAAGAATTATTCTAGGTCTTCCGTAAGGGAAAATGTAAGAGGCCTATAACAGTTCTTCTCTGCAAGTCAATTTTTTTCCTTTTCGTAGAAATTACAGGAATTAGTCTGTGACACTGAGTTACTCTCTCCGTCACCCAGGCTTAAATTTCAATGTCATCTTTGACTCCTCACTTTCACCCCATCTATCCAATCCAATGACAAATCTTATTGTTTCTACCTTCACAACATCTCTAACATATGTGCCCATGTCTCCATTCACACTCACCGCTGAATTCAGGTTCTAATCACCTCTTACAAGGATTATTAAATTTCACAAACACTTAGTAAGTGCTATGCTCCAAGTACTGTGCAGTAACACCTTTCTAACTCGTCACCTTTCTCAAGTCTAACCCCATTCCAATTTATCCTCGACTAAGCTGCCAGAATGATTTTTTCTGTGTTGTAGATCTGATCATTCCCCTCTCCTACGCTATACATTCTGATGGCCTATCACCTCCAAAATATAATATAAACTCCTGTTTGGAATTTAAAGTTCTTAATAATCTTAAGTGTTTTATAAGGTTCTTTATATCTTAGACTTAGCACACTATGTGGGGCACATAATAGATGCTTAATAAGTGCTTTCTGACTGATACTGGTCTGTCTCTCAAACATGTTTGGTTATTATAAAGAGTTACTCTGCATTTTAAGTCTAGGTTATTAAATAGCTCTATGGTTAACATACATTGAGTCTAGGAAAAGTCAGACTAAAAGTTTTTTAAATTATTATTAACACTGGGAAATGATACATTAGTAATTTTTCAAAACTGACTACTGATGAATTTGATAATTCTGAAAAACAAATTTACCCTTCTACAAAAGTACCTGCTAATTTCTAGAGTAAGTCAACAATTTGGTAATCAAGTTTTGGTAACTGTGAAAGATGTTAAATGACAAAACATAGCATTGACTTGTAAATGGCAGAAGAGTATATGTGTCTGTATGTGCTTGTTCTTTGAGTAAAATTTCTAGAAGACTGTTTCAAATATTTTATTTTAAAGAAGATTTGCCAATGCTATTGAAGAAATGGACAAAATCTTTTCCTCACCTCTCTGGAGATGATTTTAGCAGTAATGACATCACAAATATCAGACACAGCAATAAAGTCACCAAATGATGACATTCTATCAGCTCCTGGAAATAAAATACAAAATTATGTCATTTTCAAAATACTAAAGATATGCTAAAAAAAATATATATATATATGCTAAAAGCTATTCTACGCTACTTTGGCACAAAGTCTGTAGGTAATATGAAAAGACAAGTTCTTGGAGTCAAAGTAAGAATTACAAAATATCATTTGGGGAGGAAAAACTTTCTTAACTACTCTAAAGTTCACATTCATAATGTAAATCCCCAAACCTGACTCCTCTTCTTACTAACCAATATCTATGGACAGCAGCACCATAATCCCAGTCACCATGATTTCAACCTGCATCTATGATTTCTAGATAGATCCGGATCCAGATTCTGCCACTTCTGTCTTTGTGACCTTAGCAAAGTCATGTAATCTTTCTGGGCCTCAGTTTCCACAACTGTAAAGTGAAGGGGATGGATATGACCATGAATGTTTCTTCTGATTCAAGTGTGCGACCACGTCTGTGATTCTACCTCCACAATGTTGCTTAACATCCATTCTTCCCTTTTTACCCCATGTCTGACTCTTCTAAGAGCTTTCTCACCAGTCTCCTCCACCCCTTTGGTCCTGTCCTACCTACAGCACAAAGTACAAACTTCTCATTAGGCTTCAGGGCCCTGCACAACATGGCTACCTTTCCATTCTTAGATGTTCTCTGACTCCTTCTTAGTATTCCTTTGGCTAACCTTATCCTTTTCAACCTCTACTCATTGTTCTCACCATCTCACTTCCCCTTCTAATCGTTTACAGCAGACTCCACGTAACACAAATCATTACTGAAGCAATAAGTATGACTGACCATCTATTCTCCTACCCAACCCCCATAAAAGGTTGTTTTTCAAATTATTCAAAACCCTCAAAAAAGTACTCAAGAAGTACTTCTAAGTTACTAAAACACCTAACATCAATTCATTCTATAAACAGAACATTAAATAAACCATTACAAGGGACCATTAGATTATCTAAGAATGAGATTATAAATGGGTGATTAACCAAATGATAATATCTAATAGAGTTTCAAGATCACATAACAGATATTTGGATTTATAAACAGATATTTAGATCTACACTAGAAAACATCTATTCCAATTGCTCTCCTTTTTAACAGTTGAAGCCCAGAAAGATCAGTACCTTGCCTAGTGTCACTCAGGCAGTAAAGTCCCCCGAATCCATAGCCCATAGCCAACAGTTTTTCTATTGTACCACGTTGCTTCATCAAGATCTTAATACTTGGAAATAAATTTACAAATAACATTTACCTAAACAATATGCCTGAAAAACTTAAAAATAACATCCTGAAATAATCTTTTCTAAGAAAGCACCATTAATTTCTTATCACACCACTATCCACTAGTTTTTCTTTTCCAGTTCTACCTCTTGCTCTTGCATACGCAGTTGACAATGGAGTAAGGCTCTTGTAGAGATCATGAACCATGCAGACTTTAGCCTCTTCCTCACTAAGTGGTATTCCAATAGCAGCACCTGGTGGACAAAACCATTCAAAAATTCAACTGAGCATCACAAAATCTAAACATTCATACTCAGGCCTATCCATCGTTTAGTCCAAGTGAAAAGGCACCAGCTGACCAGTATGTAAATAGCAAGGGAAAAAAACAGGAGTTTTAGTGGGTCTAGGCTGGGTGCTAAAGAAATGTTTAGTCCCTGGGCTAAACCCACTACCATATATTCTCCGTAAGTGGTAAATAATCATCTCTCATTTAGGTGCCTCCCCTTCCTAACCTCTGAGGAACAAAGTTCTCCCATTAGACTCTAACTATGTTGTGCAGAATGAGGTGGGCTCAGCTCCTTCCAATATGCCTTTATTTTTGACAAGCTGGTTCTGAGAGGCGAGAGGGAAACCTGTGTGAAATACAGGCTATGGGTTCCTTTTCTGTCCATCTGTCGCTTAGTTCCTCATTTATCCTACTGTAGGTCAGGTTTCCCTTCTTTATCACATTCTTTATCATTTGTTTTATGACATGTTAATCTTCAGTCATTCTAAAAATACAGAACAAAAACTGGACTTTCAATAAACTGCTATAACCTCAGTTGCATTTCTTCTCCATTTCCTGTCTTGGATCCTGATCTGTAAGATAAGTTATGTCACCCGCCCTTTCCATGACAAAGAGGCACTTTAACAGTAAATCTAATAACATGTGAAGTGCTTTGTACGGCTCAGGACAAAATCACCACATAAACTGATAGTATAACTCACAAGCACACGGCAAATACAGCGTCAGGTGTCACCGACCTTAACAGCAGCTAAGTACTCAAGATGTTAAAGAGAGAAACTAAAGTAAGAATGAAGCATTCTGAGCATCTCTGCGGTAAAATATTTGTGGCACATTACCTGCTGGACTGACGTGCTTGAAGGAGGTAGCTGCTGGAATGCCTAGAGCTTCTCTGAGTTCTCTTACCAGCTGCCAGGCATTCAAGGCATCACACAGGTTTATAAACCCAGGGGATCCATTCAGAACTGCGTATGAGACATACAGACACATTTTAAACATCAAACTACAAAGTTCAAATGGGGAGCATACTTCTTCTGATGTCCTCTTTACTGGGTGTACACACATGCACACGCACAAATCGATATAAAAATAATTTTGCTGTAGAAGTTAAAGCTATGCTAGAACATTGCCGAAGTGTTACTTTAAGATATTACTGATCTTACAAATAAATTACAGGTCATTTTGCTTAATTAAAAATAACAACAAAACATACCTAACATGCAAAATGAACAAGGGACAGGAAATTCACTCATTTCTTTTCAAGGCTAAATGGAGACATAGGGAAGAGATGTATAATACTGCCCCAAAAGATTGCAGAGTTAATATTCCTACCCTATCCCTTACTAATGAGAATTAAAATTTTCACAACCACTTCAAGTGTAGTAAGAATAATGAGGTATTGAAGGTTGCTTAAATCGCAAATCGCTGCCAAACTATAAAAGTACTATTTTTATGTTTACTGAGACAAAAACAAGACCGAATTTTTTCCCTGCCCCAAAAATCTCTTCAAATACATTTTCCTTCTCAATTTTGAGGTAAGTAGTATAAAATGTAATGATTGGGGAAGGTGGCATCTATGTGCACATTATATGAAAAAACAGCAGATTAAAGATTTGAAGAATACAGACAATGGTGCTGAAAGCAAGGAATAAACTGCTCAAAGATAAACATGTGAACTTATATAGAACCAAATTAACAATTAGGAAAACAAGAGGTTGGATATTATTGAAGAAATAAATAACACTTTCTGTCGATCTTTCCAAATATAGATGGATAACTAAATTTATAAATCAAGACCAATAGAATTATGATGCTTTCCTTTTTCATTTTTAAAAGAAAGCAACAACTGTAAAGTACTAATATGTTCCCCAGAAAATACTAGTGGAAGCAAAAGAATGAAAAAGGTTTCAGGTAAAATCCCTATTTATAGAAACATGTGGACAAATTAAACATGGAACAAAACTTCTAGGTTACATAAAAGGTTATGAGATTTTTTTGTTTTCTTCTAAATTAGTCTAATGTTCAAATCCTGAAGCACTTAAGACAACATTTTTCTTTCAACTAATGACACAACATCTGCCAAGGCAAGTTTCCAGAGATCATGCAGAAATACCCTTAACTGCAACACCCAAGGGCTAGTGAGGAAAAAAAGCTGAAAATATAAAACATGGATAGAAAAACTGATTTCCTTTCCAATCTTCCATTCAAGTCCTACCCCCATCATTCACGGAAGCATTCTGCATTCTCAGTCTGTACCAGTGCAATATAACCCAAGTGACAGCACAACCTACCAAGCAGCTGGAAAGCCTCTGAGTACTATGTCAGTGACATATCATGTATGTGTATAAAAGTTTCTGCTATCTGAGGACTGGCCTACCTAAAACTGGAGAAATTTATCATTAGTGTGATGAACTGTTTTGTCCATAGCAGCTAGGGGCTATCTACTGAAGTACACCTGAGTTTCAATCCACATCAAGTAGAAGGAGTGACTAAAATGAAATCACAGATCTTTGATGAACATAGGGATCATAAGCATAATAAATGTGACAATCTGAATTAAATCAAACACAACTACAAATAATTTAGGGGTGATGGGTGAAGGAAACAGATCTACACTGTGCTAGAATTTAAATGGGGGGGGGAGGCATGAGAAGAGAAGTATTACATATTAGTAAATTTAGCTTTTCATTAAATGCACTCTGGATTATATGTAGTACATGAGGAGCAGCACATACCAGGTCATAGAAATATTAAATGAGAATGAAAATCTGTTGAACAGTTGTAGATAATTGGGAATTAACTGTTCTCTACTCAACTTTTCATTGATTTAACACAAATCCATGAATTCCATATTTAGAATTTATTAAGAAGGTTGTATTTCCAAAAACGATTGTCATAAACTAAAAACAGAAATTTTCCTTTTCAAGAATACCTTGCCCTCTTTTTTATTGGTGAAGCATGTCCCAAGTGGATTGATTTCTAGTCATGGTACAATTAACTTGCTTCTTCTTGCGATAGAATTCTATATTTAATATGTTAAAATATTTTTTGGCTATGTGATCATATATACTAAATACTTTTTAGTAAGGAAAATGGGGGGATATATATATACATATGTGTATATGTACATATACATATGGAGAGACAGTCTAAATGCATTAACATACTAAACAAGAAAACTGAAGAAATCTTACAATATTTTAACTAGACTAGATTTTATACTTGTCTCTGACTGAGCCATGAAAAGAATAGCAAAGCCAATAAGAAAACAAAATAATGTTATCACAACTAGGCAAATACCCCAAAGAAGTAAGAAACAGACAAAAAAAAAAGACCTCATATACATGAAAATATTTATAGAGGCACCTTTCCAAATAGCAAAGAACTGGAAAAGCTGAGTATCCACTGACTAGGAATGGCTGAAAAAACTGTGGCATACCAACATAATGGAATATTATTGCATTATAAGAAATTACAACTACTGATAATTCAGAGAAACTAGGAAAGATTCATAGGAACTGACGCAGAATGAAATGAAAATTTACACAATGACTACAAATGGAGTAAAAGAAAATAGTAAAACATTTAGCTCTCTGATCAAGGTAGTGGCCAGCTGTGACTTCACAGGACTAAAAGTGAATGACGCCTCTGCAGTGGCACACTACAAATGTGGAACTAAACATAAGCTTTCACACACAATCTGTTTTGTTGTTCTTGACTTTTTTTATACTGGATGGTTCTGCTAGAGAAAAATGAAAGACACTGACATGAGAAACGAAAAATTGTAAATATTTAAAAAGAAAAAAACCCTACAAATTCACTATTATCTTTAAAAGCTTTTCATCAGAAGGAGAAAGGAGCCACAAAAACAAAGACTGAGAAAAACAGTCATTTGGACCATTTAAGTGTAATGCTGATATTTTTAATTCTTTGGAAACAAAGTAGATGCCCATCAATTTGGGGAATGGCTAAATAAATTGTGGTGCATGAATTTAATGGAACACTACTCACAAATGTGATGAATACAGAGAAGCATGGAAAGATCTACATAAACCAATAGAGTGAAGTAAGCAGAGCCAAGAAAACCAGAGACCTAATAACTAAGCAATGTAAATGAAAAGACCAAAAAAACTCAACAGTGAATGTTGCAAAATTATACAGAACAACCATGGCTTAGAATAAGACATCTGAGAAGATACTCCCACCCTTCCCCTTTGTGGAGGGAAGAGGGTCAAAAATACTGTACATCATACAAATTTTCAGAGCTTTTCAATATGTTGGTAAATTACACTGATTTTTTTTTTTAACTTTATAAAATACTATTTGTTCTCTCTGGGAGGGACAGAAACGCTGCAGGACATTATGTGATATAAGAAAGCAAAAGACACTGACAATGAGAAAATCTTACTTTAAAAAATGAAAACTCATCATAAATGAAAAACTCTTGGGCTTCTCTTCTCATAAAACATTACTAATAAAACCAAAACATTATCGTTTAAAAAAGTAAAACAACTTCAGATATTTCTGCAAACACAGAAACAAATAAACTGGACAAACACAAAATTAGAACTTTACCTGTAAGAGGAAGTCTGGGCTTCACCGTATATAACTGTGCAGGGGTTTGGTGAGGGTTCATTCCATATCTCAAAGGAAGCTGAGATATTCCTTTACTATATTCCTTCCTGAAATAATCTGATATTGCTTGATCATATTGAGCAGTATGAGTAAAGGCCTACAAACAACACGATAGACATTTGTATAATAATATAACCACTTTATTTTTCAAAAAGACTTTTAAAGTGCTTTCATACCTTTAAGGCTAGCTGTCGTCTAGTCTCCATGGTAGTATCTTTAGTATCAGAGTTTAGCATCTCAGTTGATACCACTTCATAATCTCCTGGATCACACACAACTGTCACTCGAGCATGGTTTTTTGCAGCAGCTCTAAGTAAGGTTACTCCACCTGCAATAAAGTATCCAAAGTCAATTTTACTTACCCATAAAAACATCTTTTCAAATCAAACAAATAAAATCTTAAGCCATTTGAAAAGATATACTTCAATTCATCCCTTGGGATGAAGACTAGATCCTATTTACAAAAAAAAGACTCACTAAAGGATTAGAAGATTCTTTACAAGAACAGACTAAGATGGGTAGAAAATAGTTAACTTCATTCATTAATAACGAATGCCAAAATCAAATCTCAGAACCATCCTCATTATATGCTCTACCAAAAATCCTCCTCAACTTACCAATATCAATTTGCTCAACAGCTTCCTCAACAGTTACATTTGGAGAAGTCACAGTGTTCACAAAGGGATACAGATTACAAACCACAACTCTGAAGATGGAAGAAAAATTAGAATTCACTAAAAACGGAAATTATCAAATTTCTCATAACCTAAAAAAAAGCAATACAATGTCTAAAAAATTAATCAATATAAATAGATTGAAAAGACTAAAATCAGCAATTCTAAAGTATTTGATGCATTTTGCCATGAATTCTACCTTCTCAGACTCTAAATTTAGTGTGCATAAATCACAGTTAATACAGGCCTTCTCAGGCTGGATGAAGTTCTACATGGCGCAACAAAAAGCTGGATTTGGAATCAAGAGGGTTCAACTGCTGTGTGTTCGTCCTTCAGTGCCGAAGAAGACCATTCCACCAGAGAAATGATGTTATGACTTGCCCTTGCCTTTGTTTTGAGTGAGGGAGGACTGTGCAAGTCACCAGCCTCATTTCTCCTCCAGAGCCACCTGAATCCAGTGACCAGATATTCATCAGGATGACTGGAAATGACCCAGGATGAGCCAATTGAGGTTAAGTGACTTGCCCAAGGTCACACAGCTAGTGAGTGTCAAGTGTCTGAGGTGAGATCTGAACTCAAGTCCTCCTGACTCCTGCACTGGTGCTCTATCTACTGCACCACCTAGCTGCCACAAAATAGATAATGTAAACTTATTGTGGATCAAATCAATTCAGTTGAAAACATTTCTGAATTTGCTTACCTAGAAAATCATTTAATCCATTTACTGACTTGACAGTCTAGACTGATGGTATTCAGATACCAGGATACAGTCATTTTGATCCAATACTGCTCTTAATTCTTATCTTTATAATTTCTAAAGGAACTGTTTCAGTGCCACATTTGAAGAATATTTTTCATTAAGATATAACCCACCTAAAAAGGGTTAAACATCACAAGCATCCTGAGAGGAGAACATATGTGACACTAAAGAAGACCATATTGTAATTTAGTTTAGGACAAATGTAATTCCATTTGAGAACAGGATGTCAGAACATAGGACCCACTCCTTTGGGTCAGTATACAACTGAACTCTTCTTGTGGCAATCTTTCTACTTAGAAGGAGATGGGTCTGAGTCCCAAAGAGAATGAGAGTTGATGGACAGATGAAGGAAGAGGGGCTCTCAAGGGGAACCAGACTTGTATTTTGGCCCAGGTAGAATTTGAGTCTCACAGTGAAAGTTGGTGGACTAGGAGAAGGTCAAGGCACAAGAAGGGTCATTCTAGTCATGGCATTGCAGCTGAGAGAGATGAAGACTAGGGGCAGAGAAGAAGGCAGGGATATGAGTTTCTGGGCCTGAGTGAAGAGAGGAAAAGGATGATCGTGGGGCCTCACGATCCAGGCAGAGAGGACCTTTTGGAGCACCCTCCTCCACCCCCAAAGGGGTTGGCTCATTGAGGCCCATGGGGCCTCTTTTGCTTCACACATGGCCTACCTTTATGGGCAAGCTCTGCCTTGAACTCCTCCCACCTGTTAGTACCCCTGATTAGAGGAACCAACCCTGTCAGTTAAGATAACTGTCTCCTTTTCCTAGAAACGTACCTTTCCCTCTCTGTATCCCCTAAGTGGATCTTAACCATAACTTCTTTGTAAGCCTGTCCACAAGACCTAATGGATTCTACCTAAAAAATGGATCCTAAAGCTCAGCAGGAGAGTGTCTGTGTGTCCTCTGTGGAACTGTGAGACACACATGTCCATCATCCACTCCTGGAGTGATCTTGAGTGGATAAATGAATCACAGTTTACTATCCGACTATATCCTGTGCCACCTTACTCTGGCTGTCCCTAGCCAACCCTGACAATTCTTACAACAGGACTCAATTGTTATGTGATTGAACAAACTCCTTCATGTCTCTAGGCCTCAGTCTTCTCCTCAGCTGTAAAAGTGTTTATAAACTGAAGAATTCAAATACCCCAAACTGAACAAGGGGCTAACATCCTAATTGCTGTTTCTGTCCAAAGACAAACCACTGAGGTCTTCTGGGGGAAAATTTGACATAATCATTTAATGTTATTGCCTCTTAGGGAACCAAATTTGGTGCTGTGGAGAAGGGTAAGCTGGGAGGACTTGCCCCATATCCCAAGTTCTCTTTCCCTTCCCAAAAAGGTCCTACCCATGACTGCCTTGAGGAGGGTCTGAGTATGTAGTACAAAGAGGCCTGAACCTGGAGTGAAGTTCTGCCTCAGGCACTAACTAGAAGTATGAATCTCAGCAGATCAATTAACCTTTTCCAGCCTCAGCTTCATCATCTGAAAAACAGGGGTAATAATTAGTACCTATCTCACAAAGTTGCTATGGGGAATAAAAGGTGCTAACATGACATGTCCTCTGCAAACATTAAGGAACTACATAAATACCATTATTAAGGGCTTTACATGCTACAAAGTCTGTCCCTTCCCAAAGTATAAAAGCCTGAGAAGATAAGGACAAAAACAAGAAAAGTGAGAAGGAAAAAAGTATCAAAAAATTTCCTTTTTGATATTTTAGTAACTTGGGTTTGGCCAGTGTGATCCACAAAAAATGCCCTTGGAACTGGACGCCACGTCTGCCCTTCCTGTACCATTCACATGACCTTGGTCAGGACTCTTTTGCACAAAGTAAGTATCAATGCTGCTAAAACAAAAAGTTATGTGTTGGGGTTGAAATCTTGTATAGGCCTATGAAAAACCTGGTATTGAAAATTTACAAGGACATAAAATATATGAGATTAAAAGTTATCCCTCAAAGGACAAATGGTCACAGGATATGAAGTTGTCAATAACTACCCCCCAAAAAAGGTTCACAACTATTAATAATCAAAAGAATGCAAATTGGGGGCAGAGCCAAGATGGTAGAGTAGAAAGAGGCACATACACTAGCTCTTACCCCACAGCCCATAAAATACCTGTAAAGAAGAACTCTCAACAAATTCTAGAGCAGCAGAAGCCACAGAACAACGGAGTGGAGATTTCTAGCCCACAGTGACCTGAAAGGTCTGTCACACCAGAGGTGGAGAAGGGCCCAGTACAGCCTTGGCCGCATGGCACCAGGAGGATCAGAATCGAGCAGGCTTCAGAGATAGAATCTCCAGTGGCAGCCCAGATTCCTTAACCCACCCGCACGCAAAAGGTCAGTGAGAGGGTTTTTTTCAGCTGGCCAAGAAGGGAGCAGAGTGACCCCATAACTCAGGCCTCCTCAAGTGGCAGCAGCAGAGGCAGCAGCAACAGCACAGGGGCTCCCAAGGCAGGCAGCAGCCCACATCCATTGTTGAAGGTCTCATCAGAAAGCCCCTGAGGGAACTGAGCCCTGTGTGGCTCCCCTGCTCTCACCTGAGCAGCTGATCTTAATCTCACACTGAATAGTGGCCTTGCCCCCACCTAAAGCCCCTAGGGAATTGGAGCAGCTCATCTGAATCTCAGACCCCCAGGCTGGCTTGGTCGAACTGGAGAGGCCAAGTGGTTGTGGAGAGGAAACTCAGAAGTCAAGTACCTGGCTGGGAAAATGCCCAAAAACAGTTGAAAAAAAAAAAAAAGACCACAGAAGGTTACTTTCTTGGAGAACAGGTGTCTCCCCCCATCCTTTTGGATGGCATACTGTTAGAGGAAGGCAAGGCCTCTGCCTCCAGAGCCTCCAAAGGGAACTTAAACTGGACTCAGGCAAAAGAAGAGCTTGAAAAGCTAGTTAGCAGCTTATTAAAGGAGAACCAAAAAAAGGTTGAGGAAAATAACAGCTTTAAAAAGAGGCTAACTCAATTGAAAAAAAGAGATCCAAAAAGCCAATAAGAAGGCTTTAAAAAGCTGAATTAGCCAAATGGAGGAGAAGGTTCAAAAGCTCACTGAACAAAATATTTCATTGAAAGAGAGAATTGAGTTCAGGGAAATAAATGACTATGAGATAAACCAAGCAGTTAGAAAACAAAACCAAAAGTTTGAAAAAATAGATAATGTGAAACATCTCACTGGAAAAACATCTGACCTGGAAAATAGATCCAGGAGAGAAAATTTAAAAATTATGGGACTACCTGAAAGCCATGATCAAAAAAAAAAGAGCCTAGAAATTATCTTCCATGAAAACTGACCTGATATTCTAGAACTAGAGGGCAAAATAAATATTGAAAGAATTCACTGATCACCTCCTGAAAGAGACCTGAAAAGAGAAACTCCTAGGAATACTGTGGCCAAATTTCAGAGTTCCCAGATCATGGAGAAAACACTGCAAACAGCTAGAAGGAAACAATTTGAGTACTGTGGAAATACAATCAGGATAACACAGGATCTGGCAGCTTCAACATTAAGGGATCAAAGGGCTTGGAATGAGATATTCCAGAGGTCAAAGGAACTGGGATTGAAACCAAGAATCACCTACCCAGCAAATCTGAGTATAATACTTCAAGGGAATAAATGGTCATTCAATGATATAGAGGACTTTGACGCATTCATATTGAGGAAAAGACCAGATCTGTATAGAAAATCTGACTTTCCAATACAAGAATCAAAAGAAGCATGAAAAGGTAAACAGGAAAGAAAAATCATAAAGCTGAATTGTTTACATTACTACATGGAAAGAAAATATTTATAAGTCTTGAATCTCTTCTCAGTATTTGGGTAGAAGGAGAGATTGTACATACATACACACACGCATACACTCACAAATATAGACAGAGAGTACAGGGTGTGTTGAATCAGAAGAGATGATATCCACACAAAAAATAATCAAATAAAAATTAAGGGGTGAGGGAGGAAAATACCAGGAGAAAGGGAGAAATGGAATGGGGCAGGCTATAATTTATAAAAGAGATAATAAAAATCTTGTTCAATGGAGGATAAAAGAGAGAAGGGGAGAGGGGAAAAGTGAAGCTACTCTCTCCATGTATGGCTGAAGGAGGGAATAACATACTCACTAAATTTGATATGAAAATCTATCTTGCACCACAGGAAAGTAGGGGAGGAGGCGACACATGGGGTAAGGGGAATGACAGAAGGGAGGGCAAATGGGATAAGAGAGTTATTAGAAATAAACACTTTCGAAAAGGGACAAGGTCAGTTGAAGGGGAAAAAATTAGGGGGATAGAGTAGGACAGAGGGCAATATAGTTAGTATTACACAACATGTTCATTATGGAAGTCTTTTGCAAAACGACACATATTTAGTCTGTATTGAATTGCTTGCCTTCTCAGTGGGGTTAGGGAGGGAGGGGGGGAGGGAAAGAAGTTGGAATTCAAAGTATTAGCAACAAATGTTGAGAATTTTTATTGCATATAACTGGGAAATAAGAAACATAGGTAATGGGGTATAGAAATTAATCTTGCCCTACAAGAAAAGAGAGAAGATGGGGATATAGGAAACATGGGGTGTGACAGAAGGGAGGGTACATTGAGGGAAGGAGTAATCAGAATATAAGGTATTAGGAAGCAGGGGGAGGGGAGTGATGGGGAGAAAAATTGGACATGTTACAAAGTGAGGTAAAAACAATTAGTATTAAAACAATTGACTGAATTAATTACTGAGAATAAATCAATGACATCTTTAGTTTGGGGAAAAGAATTTGTCTAAATTTCCTAGAGGAAGGTAACCTTGGGTAAAATTTGGCATTGATGGAAAGGTTAAGGTTTTAATGGTAAATTTGATTTTATGATTGCTATTTAATCAGGTCAATTAGGTCAAGAGCTTATGAAATTAGCAAACGTATAGAAAGGCATGTAGGCCACTAAAGACTTGCCTCAAAAGATGTACCTTAGCCAAAGTGAAATTATAGTCATATCTGAAACCTGGTTATTGGAACCTGCTATTTTAAGATGCTATGGGACTATTAACTGACTTCTTCTGAGTCTAACTCCAGGTATGGATAGCAAGAAAGGTGGTCTGAGCCTCCAATCCATGATGCCAGTAAGCCAGTGAGATGCTGGTAAGAACTGCAAAAGGTGATCTCATGGGAAGAGTGGGAGAATGGCTGTTCAGCCTGGGCTGAGGTAGGACTCTCCTGACTCAATTTCCCTACAGACACCTGGCAGACTTTAAGCCTGACTGAATGCAAGTGGATAATCTAATCCTGCCTGGAATAGACATGAAGTTGGGGAGATATTGTTTCCCTGCAATGTCCCTACTCTTGGTGGCAATTTCTTATAGTCAAAAGGTTTGTAAGCTTAATACCAGATCTATTAAATTACAGATATTGGTAGGGGAACATCTGAGGTTAAGTCTAAATTAAGCTATTAGGCTTAGGACTTTAGACCAACAACAATAAGTTAGGGTCCTTTAATTCTTAGTAATAGTGTGGAGACAACTACGTCAAGTGAGCAACATAAATATTATTTGTGTCTCAGTTGGTTAATGTTTAAAAAACAATTCTTTTGTGGTCCATATTGTAAATGCTTTAAAAAGAAGTATCACCTGACCAAAAGTTTGAATTGTTTCATCTGTTATAAACTGTGTCAAAAACGAAAAATAAAATTAAAAAAATAATGCAAATTAAGCACTCCTGAGTTTTCACCTCTTATCTATCTTATCTATATATATATCTATATCTAATCTATATATATGTATATATACATATATATATATATATATCTGTATCTTTATATCTTATCTATATAAAAGAACTGTTAAATGGCTGCTAACAGAGCTGGTTCAACTTTTTTAAATACAATTTGGAATTATTCAATATATAAGAAAGCTAGAGTTGGTTCACTGTATACCATTTCCTCTCACAGATGGCAACACCTGAATAAAGTCCTGAAAAAAGGTAAGACAAAGACCTGTATTCCAAGCTTGCACAAATCATGGGAGGCCAGAAACAAAGGCAAAGGAAGTACGTTAATTTGGCTGAGGATGAATACAGATGGAAAAGCAGGCAAGGAATCAAAGGATAAAGGGGCTTGGAATTCAAAGGTGCACGGATTAGAGACAAGATGGAGTCAGTAGAACTTCTTAAGAAGCTGACATGGCCTGTGCTATAGTCACATCAATCCCACAACTATGTCCAGGTTACTGACAGCAAGAAAAGAAGCACACACACAAAAATGTCTAAAGCAACATATTACTTGGGATAATAAAAACCTGTAAAGAAAACAAATGTCCAACTGACACATGACTGAATAAGTTGTGGCATATAAATATTATTATGCCATATGAAATGTCAAGTATGGCTTAGCAGATGTACAGGAAAACTTGCCTTGGAAGAAAGCAAGGTAAAAGAAAAATGTAATTACTTCAACAACATAAATGAAGTTAAACACAGAAAGGCAACAAAACTGAGACCAGAGTCATCAATCCTTTTAAGTTCAAAGTTCAAAGGACACAGCTCTTCCTTTAATCAAATAGATTGTTACCTGGGGAACATAAGGATGTATATTTGAAAAAAGTTTTGTCAAAATGAACTTTATCAATAAACTGTTTTAAAATTAAATGTCAGTTCAGATAATAATAACATGATAATCAAAATTACCTTTTGAACAATTATAAATTCTGTAATTTCTAATTTCTAATCTAGATTATCTGCATAGCAAAATGTTGTGTATCTATGTCTGTATATATACATAAACTTATGTTTAAGTGATCACTAAACAAAGAAGCAATAGCAACTGAGCTCTAAAATTTTATGAGAAAGGGGCCTGTTCATATTCATCACTTTTCTAGTTGATCTTGTGAAGTTTATAGTGCCTTAAAAAGTTACCTTATAAGACTGAAATCAAGTCTGGTCATGTCAGCTTGATCTTCTGGAGAATTACGAGCCAAGATTCCTAATTTATTAAAATGACAGAGAAATTAAAAAATAAAATTAACAAAAAGTTACTTGTTTCACAGTTTTGCCTATTTTTTTTAAAAAAAAAATCAGTATCACAGTATTTGACCACTTTTCAGGAGTCCTCTACCAATCACTCTTATCACTTTCTCTACTCCTCACCTTTTAGTCACAATCAAAGCAAGGGGGGTGAGAGGGAGGGATAAATGGTGGAAAATATAATTTTACTGGTTCAAGTGACAAATCTACAAGTGAATCTTGATAGGACTCTAAGTCCAAATGAAATCACAGTAGAACCCTAAACATAAGGTAGTGCACAGAGAAGGAAAGCTACAGCAACTGGCCTTCATCAGGGGTGGGACAGGGCAGGGAAATATGGAATAAAGTCATAGCAAGTAGGCAAGATAAATACATTCTGGTAGCTTACAGGGTCCTTTGTCATCACCCCAAGGGCTTCCCATAGGAAGAGGAGACACCAGACTTGAGTTTGGAGTTAAGGTGAAGGAGTATCCTCTAGGATTGTACAAAATATGGGAGGCAAGAAATGAAAAAAAAGAAGCAGCCCAGTTAAGCAGAGGATGGAGATGTAAAGTAAGACTATAAAGTGTTTTAAATGGCAAACTTAGTAGCTTGTATCCCCAGACTCAACAGGAAACCAATGAAGCTTCTTGAACAGAAAGACAAAAAGCTGTATTTTAAGGATTATCAATTTTGCAATAACGTGAAAGGAGAGACACTGAGTGACCGAAGACCAATTAGGAGGATATTGCAGTTATGAGGCTAGAAGAAGGAAAGTGACCATATGAAGGAGGTGAGGATGACCATTCTATCCACTAATGCTTTTAAGTAAGTCATTCAAGAATTTTCTAGGAAACCATTCTTGTACATTTCAAGTTATAGGTCCATCAAGTTAGTACTTACCAGCATGAACTGCAGGATGCAGTGTTTTCACACGTCCTCCTAACATTTCTGGGAATCCTGTCAGTTCAGAAACATCCCTGGAAAGAAGTAAAAAGAACAATACAATGGCTTCTACTCAATGAAACATACAATTGACAGGTTCACAAACACATACAAATGGGTTTTTAAAAATAGGTTATTACTTTTAAAATAGGTTATTACTGACAGCCATTGTTTTTACATCTCCTAGATTTCCCGCATCTCCTTCCCTTCTGCCCTTGTACAGTCACTTTTTATAGCAAGAAACTTTTTTTAAGAAAAAAAAATCAGCAAAACTTATCAATACATTGGAAAAAACCTGATGTTACACATACTTTTCCATACACATGGATCCCTTCCCCACCCTTGCAGGATGGTGTATGTCTTCCCTTATTTCTTCTTTGGAACCAATCTTGTTCTTTACAATTTCACAATATTTACTTTCAATTGTTTTGCAGTTGTTTCCATTTACACTGCTGTAGTACTTTTGTATTTATTTTTCCTGGTTTGGCTTACTTCACTTTTTATCAGTTCACCTATTCTGAATTCATGTTCATGACTTCTTATATCATAGTAATATCCAATTACATTCATACAGCACAAAATCACAGTGTATGTACTTTGCTTCCAGTTCTTTGTTATCACCAAGTGTTTGTATTTAATATTTTGGTGTATAAGGAACCTGATTGGCCACAGACCTCCTTAAAGTTTATGGCTACTACTTGAATCTCTGAACCAAAGATTATAGACCTTTGAATCACTTAATTTAACTAATTTTAAATTGCTTTCCAAAGATGCTTGGAACCACTAACAATACACATGTGACTGTCTTCTCACATTCCCTTCCCATAAACACCGATATTCCTCAATGTGGTCATCTTTACCAAATAATTTGTTGGATTTGAGGTAAAACCTAAATATTATTAATGATTTGGAGCATTTTTTAATGTGGTTTTTTAATAGTTCGCATTTCTTCTTTTTGATAACAGTTTTTTCATATCCTTTGTTCTCTGTGTCTTGGATAACAAATCCTTCTCAGAAATATCTGATACAAATATCTTTTTCCCTATCAGGCACTAGATGCAATTTTTTTTCCTGTGTGTAAGCTTTTAAAAATTTCATGTAAACAAAATTATATTCCTATCTTTTGTAACTGTTTCTATGCCTTCTTGGAATTAGGAATTCACATCCTACTGATAGCTGCATAGATATGAAATCTGTTCTCACTTTTTTAGGGTATACAGTAATCTTTTAATATTCAGATCACATCTATTTTGATTTTATTGTGGAATAGAAGTTAAGAATGGTCTAAATCTAATTTTTACCAGATTATAAATTTTTGTTTTTTTTTTAATTAAAATATTCTCACTGAATCATGTTTACTTCAACAGTATTAACAGATTGTCAATAGCTGAAATTACTCTTTCCTTAAAAATTGTTATCATATCATTTGTATTTCCCGATACAGGGAATCCCAAAAGTTATAATACAGCTTTAACCTTTAAGGCCCCTGCCCCATCCCATGTAAAAAAAATAACAAAAAAAAAAGAAAAAGATTAAGTATGACATTCTATGTGGTGTTCCACATGCATAGTCCCCACCCAGTACAAAAAAGAGAGTGGAGAAAGGTATCTTCTCAACTCTTCTTTGGGACAAACCCTGTTCATTATTATTTATTAGTAATTTTGGTTGTTATTGTTCTTTCCATTTACATGGCTGAAAGTTTTTCTGGTTCTGCTTACTTCATTTGCATCTTGAAAATCTCCCTATTCTTTTCTATACTTTTCAATCATCATTTCTTATGGTACAATAATATTCTCTAACATTCATGTACCATAATATTCACCTATTACCCAATTAATGAGTATCTTCTTTTTTCCTAAAATTAGAATGTTTGGTGTATAAGGGTCTTCTTTTTCCTCTCTACCTTTAGCCTTTGTGAGGTGTACGTTTAGTACTGGGATCCTTGAATCGAAGGGTATGGACATGTAGTCACTTTCATAGCGTAACTCCCAACCCACAATGGGTGATCAGAGACTTCTGAACACTGAATGTTTATATGGATGGGAAAAGTTTTATCTGCCCCATTTAACAGCTCATTCTTAGAATTGATTCTACTTCCAAACAGAAGAACATGGAGACCTACATTTAAAAGGATAAAAGAGCAAGGGGAGTTAGAGCTGAGTTATGCCATGCCACCACCTAGGCAGGGATCTAAAGGCCAGATTCTATTCCCACACCAAACACCTGAAGATGTTCTATTTTCAACAACATATTAGAAAGTTCCATGAAAATTTTAAATTCTAAGCAAGCATATTGGTTTGTAAAACAATGAATTAACAATCCTCATCGCTAATATTTCTGCATGTGTAACTTAAATCTGAGGCAGAGAAACGTAAACTGACACTTTTTAAAGCAAATATTTTACTTACTCCTATACTTTTAATCAGATTTGATCTAAACCATCATAGTAAGGAAGAGTGCTGATGCACATGGAACTTTTATTTAAGAAATTGTCTTTAGAATCTTCAGGGAGTTTCTATATGTTAAAGGAAAAAAAAATCTTCATGAAGTCTATTTTTTATAATCTTGCCCTTTATTAAAGGGTTTTTCTGGCTGGTTATGTGTGTTTGCATGTAATTAACCAAAAAACATTTTTACCTAACCCCATCAAGTTTTACTGCAGAGTTTCAGAGTCGTTTTCTTTGCTCTTTTATACAACTTCTAGAAAGTATTCAATATCATGTTATTAAGAAGGACATTTAAACCTCTGATCAGATACTCTACCACTGATATTCTTAAAATACAGGTGACCAAGTGTGATGGTAATTTAAATGGGAAGATCTTCCCCATTCATTAATAGGCTCATGTGACCTGCTGAAATTACAGGGAAGCCTAAGTCACATGTGGTGGAAGGAGCTAGCTGAACAGGTGGAAGGAAGGGTGGAGCATAACTGGGTGGAAGTGAGTGCAAGCACTGGAAGGATTTTGAGTGTTTACTAGTGGGTAGGCCCCAGCGTGGGAAGGAGGTTTGGGAATGCCTTTGTCCCCTGTGGTGCTAAGGTATATTGACTTCCTGGATACTGTGACTGATCTGGCTTTCTGGTGTTTGAATAAATGTTTTTCTTCTGTCTTCCATATGGAGAGTTTGTTACACTGTGCAATTCAGAATTAGGCTGGCATATTCATAGTGGCCCTCAATACTGTGAATATTGCCTTAGCAATACACCATGTTGCCCTTTTACTTAAGAAGCTCCTGTGGCTCACAACCACCTTTAGGATAAATTTCACATGGCTGCAGTCATTCTTTCCAGACTCATCACTCAGTTTTCATGTATTTTTCCAGCCAAACTGGCCTACTGTTGTTCCCTTACACATCATTCCATCTTCTATCTTTCTCTCTCCTTTGGCACAGCTTTTTCAATCAAATAGTCCCTATGAAGCATCTACCATATGCTGGGCAATGAGGGTGAAAAAGAAGAAACAAAAGAATTCCTGCCATCAAGAAGCTCATATTCTGCACAGAGACCACACACCCAGAGCACTTAATTTTTCGAGGAAGGTCCCTAGATGCTGGGGGAATTGGGAAGGGTTATGTAGAAGAGTCTGAGCTAAGTCCTGAAGTAAAAAGGGATTCCAAAAAGTACAAGTGAGGAAGGAAGGTACCTCAGGCATGGGAGACAGGAAGTGCAAAGGCATGGACTGAGAAGATAGAGTATCATGTGGGAGAAACAGTAAAAAGCAATTTGATTTAGACCAGAAGGGGACTGGAAAGGGGGGTAATGTATAAGGTTGCAGAGGGCTTTAAACAGTGTTTATGAGATCCTAGAGGTCACTTAGAGTCAACCGAATTACATGACTTGGGGAGACCTGCATTTTAAGCACTTGGGCAACTATGTGGAGGGTAGACTGAAAAGGAGACAACTAAGAAAGGAAGATCAGTTAGCTTATCGTCTTAATTCAGGAGAGGTGCAATGAGCGCCTGAAGTGTATATTGGTAAACACATGAGTAAAGCAAGATTTCCCGAACGAGTGGATATGTAATGTTATAAAGAATGAGGAGTGCCACATGACACTGAGGTTGTGAACCTAGGTGGCAGGATGGTGATGCCCTAAACAGAAATTTCAGGAAAAGAGTGAGTTTAGGGGGAAAGTTAATGAGCAATTTTGCAAACTTTAGGCTTTTTTTCTGAGCGCCCCATCGTCAGTGTATCCCTACTCTAACTCCCCCCAAAATTATTTTGTTTATTCAAACAAGACATCGTGCTTAGCACTTGTATTTACTGTGTACATATTCTATACTTGTTATCAGTGCTCTTAGCTTTCTCCCATTATACTGAGCGCTCTTTGAGGACAGAATGTTTTGGTTTTTGTCGTTTTTCCCCTTGGAAACTCAAGAGCACTTGGCACACATCAGCCCCTTAAATACATGGTGAATTGGGGAGTTAGCCCTCGTTATGATCCTCCTATTCCATGCAGACCGTGTGGCCTTGTAGACTCTACAGTCTGGAGGCTTTCAGTTTATATGTGACTTGAGGGTTTGTCAAACCTGCCTCAGTCGATTCCAAGGATATACCCCAACGTGTCCCAAAGCACAAGTTACAAAGTCTCCTACGGTAAACTAGCGGGGAAGATGATTAAGACACAGCCTCTGTCCTGTATCTCTCGCAAGTTTACAATGTTGCCACCTTGTATCTCGGACAGGGACAGCCTCGTCTTACCTGACAGCGAGGCCCGCGTCTCTCAGAGCTTTGGCCGTCCCTCCAGAAGCCACCAGCATCAACCCAACCGCGTGCAGTTTCTGGGCGAAGTCCAGCAGCCCCGTCTTGTCCGAGACACTCAGCAGGGCTGACAAAGCAGAAGGGCTTTCTTTGTTTTGTTGTTCACGTTGTTTGTAAACATCCCCCCCTCCCCCCAGACTTATCTGGAACACAAATCGCCTCGTCCATCCAAGCGTCTAAGTGCCGGGGTGGGGAGCCGGCGGCCTCGAGGCTGCCCTCTACGTCCTCCAGGGAGGCCCTTGGCCTGAATCCAAGCTTCCCACAACAAAGCCCTTCGTAAAAGGGCCACACGTGGCGATCAAGGCCGCCGGCTCCCCACGTGTGAGAGGGTGGAGAACAATCTTATCCTAAGAAGCTTAATCTCAGGACTAAAGAGACGCCACATTGGGGCTATGCCAAGTCAGTAAGCATTTATTAAGCGCCTGCTGGATGCCGGGGCCCAGAGAAAGGCAGAAAGGGTCACGCTCCCAGCTTAAGGTGGGGGAGGGGGGGCCCACACGCCACGGAGGGGAGGGACGGTCCCCAGCGGCAACGCCTGGGCCTCACAGATCCTGGGCACGGGACCGAGCTCGCGCTAAGGAGCGCGCCCCTCCCCCAGCCCCAGCGGGCCCAGGCTCGGCCTGGTTCCCGCGCCCTCCCGCCTCTCCCCCTTCCAGGGTCCGCGCGGCCAGGCCAGGTGGGGGGAGGGACGCGGCCGCCGCCCGGCTCAGGGGGGACCCCGGGCTGGGGGCCTGCGGGCAGGTGATTACCGAGCTGGCGGGAGGCCATGTTGCCGGCAGCCGTCGGAGAGCCTCTCGGGCGGGAGGCGCGCGCGCTCTCTCGGGGGCTCAGGAAGCGAGGGGCGAGGCAACAGCAGGGGGGCGCCCGTGCGCTCCGTCAGGGCCTCCCCGCAGCGCAGTCAGAGGCGCGTGAGCTCTCCACGTGGGTACTCAGCCCCGTCACTTACTTACTGCCAGGCTGTTATAGAAGCAGCCGGAAGGGCGGGGCTAGCGGGGCGGAGGAGGAGCCGCGGGCCTGGGACACGTGGTCGGGCACGCACCGCTCCGAGACGCGCAGGCGTGTAGCGGGGCGGGGGGGAGGGGAGGAGCGACCCTGCCCCTGGGCCTTCCCGCCTGCCTCTCTCGGTTCAGTTCGCTCCAAGGGTGCTTACTTTCCTTCTGGGCTGTAACGCCCAGGATCGTTACATCTTTCCTGATACAGTTCACCAAGCGCCAGGGAGAGTGAACAGTGACCCTCATAAGAATAAAAGCATTTATACAGCGCTTTAAAGTTGGCAAAGCTTCGACCCTCCCAGTTAAGGGAAGTAGTTGTTACGGTTACTGTCGCCCTGTCACAGACCAGTAAACTGAGGCTGGCAGTGAGCAGTCACGCAGCCGGAGGCTGGAACAGGATTTGAACTCGGGACTCCGCGACCCTAAGTCGGTGTTCTAGCTGCGAACCCTTCATTCATTCATTCATTCATTTAGTATTTATTAAATGCCAGCCATTGCCAGGCACTGAGCCAGAGAGCTCTGGGGGTACAGTCCCTGCGCCCCTGAGAAGGGGTCATCACCCCGTTAAAGGGCTCCATGCAGATGGGGAGAAGGAACCGGCCCAGCGCTCTGTGAGGGGCACACAGCGGGGCTTCATCCGAGTTCCAGCCCAGCCTCAGGCACCCGCCCGCTGCGTGAGCCTGCCTCAGTTTCCTCATCTGTAACAAGAGCTGGAGAAGGCAATGGCAGATTCTCCAGGATCTCTGCCAAGAAAGCCCCAAAGGGGTCACAGAGAGTCGGACGCTACTGAAAGGGCAGGAAGCCGGAGAAGTGGTTAGCAGTAAGAGCGGGGGAGGGAGAGCACTTCGGAATGAGAGACAGCTGGAGAAAATGCTGAGATGGGTACTCCCGGCTGGGCAAGCACCCCTGCCAACCAAGGCTGGCACCTTCTCTGTAACTTTGAGCCAGTGGAATTCAGATTTTTGACCTAGAGCCCTGAGAAGCTGAGGATGGGTCAGAGGTGGGAGGCGCACCCGAGTCTGCCAGCCCCAGAGACTGGCCTGTCATTCAATCTTGGGGGCAAAAGGGGAGGTTCCTGCCAGAATCTTTTACAGAGTGATAAATAATAGTGATAAAATAAACTGCATAGTGATAAATTATTAGTGATAAATAATAGTGATACATTGTATAGTGATAAATTATTAGTGATAAATAATAGTGATACATTGTATAGTGATAAATTATTAGTGATAAATAATAGTGATACATTGTATAGTGATAAATTATTAGTGATAAGTAATAGTGATACATTGTATAGTGATAAATTATTAGTGATAAATAATAGTGATACATTGTATAGTGATAAATTATTAGTGATAAATAATAGTGATAAAATACATTGCATAGTGATAAATAATAGTGATAAAATAAATTGCCTAGTGATAAACTATAGTGATGAAATAAAGTATTAAGTATTTCCTATAGGTTAAAGCACTAAGAATGCAAAGAAAGGCAAAACATGTCCCTGCCTTCAAGCAGATCACTGTCTAATGGAGGAGATTATATGCAAGCATCTACATATGAATAAGACTTGCTTCTTGTTGTAGCACGTGCTGCAGCCATATCTGGTAACTGTCTCAGCAGGTGGGATAAACCTGAAGCCAACAGGCTTCAAACCCATCAGTGAGTTAGGGGGGTATCTACTCCAAACATGTGAAGACTTCCCTTGGAAGAATGGTTGGATTAGAACAATTTGTCCCAACAGTCATAAAGACAGCCAAAGTGGGCACTGTGGAACGCTTAGAGCTTGGTTGGACATGGCATTATGGCAAGGCCATCCACTGCATCCTGGGCCACCACCATCATCTTGACTTTTGTCCCCTGGACTTTGATAATTCTGTAAGAGTGAATGAGTCTGTTCATCTCTATCTCACTTATATCCAATTCATGAGAAAGTCAAGTTATCACCTGGGGATGTCACCGGTCCTTTTCTAAGGATGAACAAGAACTACAACAGATAAGATATGTATGAGATAAAAAGAGGTAAACTCTACAGGAAGATACTAGCATTAAGAAGCACCAAGAAAGGCATCTTTGTAAGATTTAGAAGAGGCCAGGAAGCCAAGGAACAGAGGATTCCAAGCCTAGGGTTATCTCTAGTGGGGAGAAGGAATGTCTTGTTCTATGAATAGCGAAGAGGCCAGTGTTAGTGGATTGCAGAGTGTGTGAAGGGGAGAAAAGGGTAAAGAGACTGAATATATAAGAATGAACCAAGTTATAAAGAGTTTATACAAACCAAACAGAAGATTCCATATTCAGTCCTGGGGTGATGGAAAGCCAGTGGAGAGGAGGGAAGGTGACATGATCAAGCCTGTGATTTAGGGATGTCACTTTGATCTTAAACTCACAGGGGGTTTTGAGGTTACCAAAAAAATGAGCGTAGAAAGGAAAGAAAGGATGACTCAGAACAAAGTCAAACCCTTCCTCTGTGACCATGGACAAACCACTTAGCCTCCCTAGGCCTCCATTTCCTTATCTGAAAGAAAAGGGCTTCTAGTGGATGATCTCTCAGGTTCCTTCCATTTCTATATCTATGATCTTATGATAAATCTATGATCCTATAAATCTCATGGGTATAGATAGGTCTTTGAAGTTAAGACCCAGCGGTGATATTGCTGGATCAAAAGTCTAATGGGGAAAGATAATACTTTAAAAAAAGAGCTCAAACGTGGATGCAGAGGAGGCCTGGGGAGAGGAATTATGAAAGTGATGAAGCTGGCCTGGTTCCCTGGGCCCTCCCTCAAAAGAACTGTTCCAGCGAGAACTCAACAATGGGGGAAGGGGCTGCAGTGGTAGAAGGATGTTCCAAGGCAAGAAGGCCAAAGCACTGAGTGAAGCTCCAGGGTATGTGCAGTTTAGGCATGGTGATGAAATCTAGAGAGCCAGAAGCAAAGCTTGGAAGATGAAAGAGACAGCGAGGTTCAGCATGGCCAGGGAGACAGGAAGACTAGAAGCCAGAAGACTGGTCAAGAGACCACTGTGATGTGGCAGTGAGAATGAAGAGGAAGGAAAAGATGAAAGGATTTCAGGGGTCAGAAAGGAGAGCCAGTTGGGGAGAATGGAACAAAAAAAGAGAATTTATAAAATCTTTGTGTTATAATGGTACGTCAAAGGAGAATTTCAGTATAGCCACCATTTTGCCTTAAATAGCAGGTCCTGTACTTCACTGAAGCTTTTTAAATTTAGCTGAGACCTCCAAAAATTTAACCCAGGTAATTAACTGGTTATTGAAAAAAGAATTTCTGGGTCAGGTTTATTTTTTTCATGACGAGCACTGGCTAGTCACAAATTCCAGAACAGATATCCTGGTATTTACTGATAAATTTACAGTTTCACCTAAAGTACATCTTCTCATTCTGCGTTTGAATATACAAACCTTTCCCTTTCCTTTGCCCACTGTAGCTGTAATAATTCTCACCATATCCTTCCTGCTCATGTAAGTAATATAAGAGTTTTGGAAATTCTACTCATGGGTTACTGGTTATTTGGAACTATGAACCTTTGCTGAGCATATAATAAACCATAATTAAAATGTTTCTTAGTGTTGATAAGCATGTTAGAAGCAATACCTATCAATCAATCCCTGGATATTTTCATATCACACCTTAGATAAGAGCATAAAACATAGAATTGTAAAATTGTAATGAACCTAACAGATTATTTAATTCTACCTTTTCATTTTTTCAGATGAGGAAACAGAGGAACAAGGAACTTAGTGACTTAGCCAAAAAATCATACCAGTAGAAACGAAGTAGGCAAATGTAGACCTTAGACCGGAAGCTGCTTCTCTTCAATCTCTAGTGGAATTTTCTTGTACCGATCTGCCAAAAAAGATGAAGGTAAGTCTAAATTCTTAGTTTTAGACTCCAAATCAAGTTGACTGAATTGTAGCAATTTTTTTTTTTAATCATAACTTTGTCAGTACAGGCAATTCCCTTTACCACATGCAATTACTGAAATTCATAAGTTTAGACTTGAATGAGGTGCTAATGACTCTGGTACTTCAACAAATAGAAATAGTAATTGAGTTTAGCACTTAATTAGAGGTTTTACTAGAAAGTCACACTTGCTTCAACCTCTTAAATGATCCCAGTTATGCGACTTTTTACACATTTGTAACCTGGGCAAGGGAGCATGGGGAATGTTTTAGAGGATGTTATCAAGGACATAACTATCTCTAAACTTTTGACAGATTTTTAGCTTTCTTTGGATGTTCTTTAATTTGTGCTGAAGACCTCTATAAGTCTGCATTATAGTTCCCATCACCTACTTTTCAGATCACCTTCCTTTTCAGTTTTCTGTGTGTGTGTGTATATGTGTGTGTGTGCATGGTCTTCTTCCATTAGACTGCCTTTCTTTTGGTATTTGTATCTCCAACACAATACAGCATCTGATACATAGTAAGCACTTAATAAATGTTTATTAAATATTGATATATTCAACACAAGGGACAGAAACAGATGTACACAAGAGAAGTCCCCTAGAAACACCAAATCCCTATTTTCATAGTACTCTGTCATGACAAATAGAATTCATGCGACCATTTTCCTTCCTCCTCCAAGGATAATTAGCTGTGCAGCATGAATATTTTGGGCCTACTTCTAAACACAAGCTTTTAAACATTCTTCTCCTAGGTTTTACGTGTTAGCCATCAGAAACCCCAAGATGGGAGAGAGGGTAAAATCCTCATTCGGGCTATTGCTAGAGCATGCTACCTTCATGTCCTTATAGCTCACCTTCCCTGCCTTCCAGATTATAGTAATAATATCCCCTCTTCTAAGTTCTTTATTTCCCTCTCCTTCAGTAAGTCAGGGTAACCCAGTCTTTATACATTAAATATGGAGAATGGGTTTATTAAGGGTAAGATAGTGGAAAGTGCATTGGATTCAATTCTAGAAGACATGGGTTCAAGTCCTATCTCAGATACTGAGGGGGCACTGTAGGAAGGTAGAGAGAGTGCTGGACTTGGAGTTTAAGACATAGTTAAAAGATCAGGGACTTTTCAAATAAATAAGCTCCAGCCAGACATGAAAGCAGAGCTGCAGTCCCTTGAGGCCAGAAGTAAATTTCAGGAATAGTACCTCTGGCAGCAGAGAAGAGAGCTGGCTTTGGGCTTAAGGAAGAACTAGCCCTGGCATTCAGGAGCTGAGCTGCAGAGAACACTTCAAGAAAAGAGAAAAGCCTAGAAGTAAAAGAAGAGTAAGTAGACTTGGCCACATCATTTCCTAACATGTATGCCCCTCTATTGTTATGCTCTTAAGTTTGTGCCCACTCTTAACACCTACAGCCTTATGTATTAATGGAAGAGTGCATCCTAAATATAGGGAAGGGGATGTTTTGTAACTGCTACTCCGACTCCATTAAATTTTAAATGCAGAAAGTACTTAAAGCTTCAGCTTTGACTGTACTAAACTCTCTTAAGAGAAGGAAGTCAGTCAGTCAGTCAATAAGTATTTTTCAGGAAAGAAATGTCCTTTGTATATCAGTCCTTGTTAGACATCTTTAGCCAGAAACATTCTTATCATTTGCCTTTGAATTATGGTTATATTCATGTTCCAGATGTGAAGTACATCTGAAAATTTAGGTTGGAGCCAGAATGTGAAGAACTTTAGGTCCCAATTCCTTTCCTTTGAATTTCTTTTTTTTAAAAAAAAGTTGTATGTGTGTATACACATATGTGTTTATATATGTTTACATATATACACACACATATACACATTATTTTCCATAGAAGCAAAACAATATTTGTATGTATATATATATAGTAGGTATATGTATATATGCATATACATATTCTAAGTATATATGGAATATTTGGTGAATGTGGAATATCTCCAAACATAAATTCTTAAAATTTATTCCAAGCAGCATAAAAATAAAACCCTAACAATACATCATGTCTTCAGAAGCTGAAAGCAATTTCATAAGTGTGTGAAAAGAAAAGGTCAGTAGGCAAGGTTAAAGTAAAACCTTCAATCTCACATCTGGAAGAGTTCCATGTAAAAATCAATAGCAGAAGAAAAATATTTTGGATCACTTGAAACAATAAGGGAATAATAAAAAAAAACTTGAATGTTTTCCTTGGAGCAAAAAATGAATAACCTTTCAAAAATAGAAAAAGAAAAATCTTGAGGCAAAGGAGCTTGATATGCTCAGTTGTAAGATGCAATACAATTGCCATTTGTCACATGTCTCCATTTCCACAAAGAATCTAGTTTAGAAACAAGATTAAATACCGGATTCTAGATGCTATAAAATGTATCTTGTCTTTATTCTTGGTTATTGAAACTGGATGTCAAAACACCTTTACAGCATAAGATTCATTTGGGAACAAAATCTATATAATTTATAACAAAATTGTTGTCATAAAAACTCACAGTATATCAGCTGTAAGGAGATATAGTTTTAAAAATGTATGTTTTATGAGATTTATAGACTTAATAGACTTAGGTTCCTTTATGTTGGCTTTCCAAAAAACATCTAAGAAAACTATATACCTTCTTACTTGTAGGACCTGTTTTCACTGAGTATCCTGCGTGTACACCAAGGAATCAGTTTGCTCTTCAGGAACTTTATCACTAAATGGTATCCAAAACTAAAGGAAAGGAGGATGAGTCAAGTAGTGATAGAATCTGAGAATTGGAAAGGACTACCAAGACCACCCAGTCTACCCTGTAAATGAACAGGAATCTCTTATGCAATGTTCCCAATCAGAGCACAGGATAAATGGGGCTGTGTCCTAGTGGGCTGATATATGCGGAAGGTGTACTTCATCTTTGGGAAAACATAATTCCTCTTCCTGGTGACCATTATCCCTGTGCTTCACTTCATAGTCCTGTCAGCTCTCAGAAACTACCCGTGGGGTCCCATTACCATAGTGTCCTTCTTTTAAGGTCTTCATTCCCTTTCTTCTGATGCAATTGAACTTATTGTTGGACTGTCTTCTGTGCCACCCAATCAATATTTTTTTGCTGCTGATGAAAAATTTCTCTCCTGACTGTCCCCAGCAAGCAGTTTATCCAGCCTTCACCTGAATACTTGTAGTGATGGGGAACCCATTGATTCCTAAGGTAGCCCATTGTATTTGTTAACTGCCTTATTAGGACATTTTCCCTTATATAGAGAACCAAGCTCAGCCCTTCTTTACCTTCTGCCCATTTTTTCTAGGTATTTTGTCTGGGTCTGAGTAAAACAAATTTAGTTTTTCTTCCATACTTCAAATACTTGAAGATGCTTATCATATCCCAACAACTGTCATCTCTTCTCCAATGAATTCTTGGATGACATGGTTTTCACATCTCACACCATCTTGCTTATGGACTGCCTTTAATGAAATATGGTTCCCAGAACTGAATATAATACTCTAAATATGTCTGACCAGAACAAAGTCCAGCAGAACTATGACATTTTTAATTTTGAATAGCATTTCTATTAAATTAACCATTGTTTTGTTTAAGAGATGGTACTGAGCAGTTTGCTTAGAAAAAAATATTTTAACATATTTGTACAATAAGTTGGAAGAATAAAAAGGAGATGGTGGAGAAGGAGGAAGAGGAGAAGGAAAAGGAGAAGGAAAAGAAAAAAGAGGAGTAAGAAAATAAGAAGGAAAAGAATAAGAAAAAGAAGAAGAAAAGATTGAATATTTATTAAAAAACAACCAAGGCAACAGGTTAAATAAAGGTTATTCTCAGGGAATGAATTACCAATAGCCGAAGCCACCACGAGGGAGCCATGGAAATTGTTCTTTAGTCCTTAACCATCAATTCAGGATAATGTCAAGAAATATGAAATAATAAAAAGTATTCTAATACTTTGCTAGTGGTGCCATGAATTGCTTCAACCCTTTACAAATGTAATATAGAATTATATAGTAAAAGTTACAAAATGTTCATAATCTTTGTTCCAGTGGTCCTAATACTGGAATCATAACTGAAAGAAGCTATTGGGTAGATCAGGGGTGGGGGTGGGAGAGACTAGATCAAGCTATAAAAATATTCCTAGCAACACTATTTGAAAAAGCAAAACAAACTAGGTGGTTAACAATTGAGTAATGGCTGAGCAAATCATGGTTCACGAATACAATAGCATATTATTGTGCCATAAGAAATGAGAAATATGAATACTGAAAAGAAATAGGGGATGTCATATGAAGTGCTAAGAGATAAGAGAACAGAATCAAATGAATTCTAGACTTACTGACTACAGCTATATAATTACAGACAACAATAAGAGTAATAAACTCATTTTACGCAGAGAAAAGTTTTAAAATGCTCATGAACAATTTGGTTACCGCCATGTTAAAGTCAAAATGTCTATATTTTATTTTGAGTTTGTGTTTGCATAGAGCCACCTTTTAACTTTTGTGTTTTATTTTTTTTCATGTTCTTATTTACATGTTGACATATTCAATGGAAAGTGAAAGGGATTCTCTTTCTAGGAGAGCTACTCAAATAATGAGTGGCAAGAGAAATTATCAGGTTTCAGCCAAAATGGAGACTGTCTAAACTTTTGTTGCCTTTTCTGGGAATATAGTCTGGTCACTTTGCCCATGGCCTAGAATCATTTTACTTCACTGCTAGAGTCCCAGGGTTTGTCCCAAATATCAGTTGAAATTTAATTATCTTACATGGCATCTGGCTCTGGCCATCTCTATGTAGAAGTTGCCAATTGTAGGGACCTAATCTGATAAACAGATGAACTAAGGCTGTAGGGAACTCTCTGTCCAGGAAAAAGTTTTATTTAAACAAACATCTGTCTTGATAACTCATTTTATTGGCTACTTGACAACAATTTCTACTTTCTTTTTTACTTATAGAATGTCACATTTAGAGCAACAGCTCCCATCTTTACTTTCTGACCCACAGAAGTGACTATAAAGATGGAAATTTTAGACCCCATATCAGGAGATGCTGGTATTCTTGTAGATCATGAGAGAGGCATTTAGGGGCAAGAGGGTCTTATGATACTCCACGAGTAAAATTATGTAATTGGCTCTGTAAAAGGCTCCCATCTTCATGTACGCTGAGGGCAGTACTAAGGAGACCACCATTCCTCAGTGTTTGTAGAAATGGATCCTTATGCCTCACTTATTCAGCTTGGGTAACAGTAGTTGGAGAGGACCAGGGAAAAGCCATGGAATGTCATTATCAATGATACTCTATTGAGTTTATTAAAGGAATGTCAGAAAGGCTTAATACACACACATATGTATATATGTGTATGTATGTATATATATGTATATGTGTGTATGTATATGTATATATATACACATGCACACATAAACAGAATGCCTTCTACTTGCAGACTCTCAATTTACAAATGATCCATTCATGATTGCTGCCACCTCTGTTCTTTTCTGCACAGATGAAGTCAACATTACCGTATCCTTTGTCTGAGGAGCTATTTTGGGGGAGAAGGGGAAAGGCAGGTATTTTCATTCAATTTGGGTTCAGAAGTGAGGGAAGGAAGGAAACTTTGAAAAGCAGAAATAGCTTAGTTGGAGTAAAGGTATTATGAAAGTTGACAGATTCCCTGGAGAGATTGTTTAGTGGTGGTCTACCTACCCCAAAATGTCTGCCCTCACAGTACCTGAAATTTTACTATTTGTTCTACTGCATGGGATTGCCTCAGATGAAATATCAACTTGATTTAATAAGCAACAAAGAGTAATGGATAGAGGATCCACTTTGGAGTCAGGACTACCTGGGCCTGAGCTCCACTTCTGACATACACCACCGGGGCAAACCTGGGGAAGTCACTAGCTTATCCTTTCCATGCCCCCGGCCAACGTCAAAGACTGCCAATTGCATAAACGTTGCCAAACTGCATAGACAGAGGAAGTTTCCTCTCTCTACACTGATGAAATCTCACATACAAGTAAACAAACTCGTTTAAAATATGTGAATACTTCTTCAAGGGTAGAGGGCTACCGCTCATCAATACATGGTTATGAATTAGTTCGTTCTGATTGTTTTTCTCCTGATTCCTTGATGAAATGACAAATTTGTTGACAAAATGAAAGGTCTGAATTTGGACTTGAAGAAGGGAAAAGTGGGTAATTTTGAAGCATGGAGCTTTTGGTGAGCAGGGCAAACCTGGGGGGAACATGGCAGAGTTGGGGACAGGGTTAATGAAGTAGAAGTCTAAGAGTTTCATGAGGTTACAGGTGCCTAGAGAGAGAGGCACTCAGAGTTACAAGAGGGCTGTGGAAAGGGAAATGGGAGGTTACTAAAAGCATCACTAATTTCAAAATTTTGACTAGGGCTGGCTCAGTGTCTGTAAGGAAGAAGGAAATTCTCTCTCCTATACCGCAGGATTTTCCATTTCCAAGACTCAGAGCACAGGATTATATAGATTATGAAATAGATAGGCTTTGTGGAATTCCTTGAGAATCTCAGCTCTACATATCATATTTCTAGGAAAAACATGGGTTCTGAGTTATAAACAACGGAGAAAAACAACTTATAGAACATAACCAGTTCTTGAGGACTGACCACAGATCTTAGCTATGAACCACCCATAATGTTGGTAGGTGGAGTTTATGATTAGTGCTATTATGAAGAGTTTTCACCAATAGTTTATTTACATATAAATTATAGATTATAGAACAAACTATAATTATATATTATATATATACACATCTATTTTATATATATTATTTATGTATCTATTTGTAATTTAGGGGATGAAGGTCTAGATCTAAGGCTTATTTATCCAGAGGATAGAAAGCATGTGCCTTTCTGAAAATCTGCTTGTGTTTTGTATAAACGTGATTGAAAAGGCTGTATAGAAAAGGTTGTTTGAACAGCAAGAACTCTCTAGAAGAGGTCAGGCTTGGGAGAGAGAAGGGGGAAAACCAACTCATTCAGGGAACCTGAAGCTTTTAGGAAGGAAATGCAGTGTACGTAGATAGGGGAAATCAACCTGTAAACACCTAGTGGCCAAATACCTGAGGAGAGCGGGAAAGTCTTACCCATTTCAGCTGGAAAAGGACTGTCACTCTGCTTCATGGTTAGAGTAGAAAAGGCTGTTTCTTCCTCATAAGAAGAGAAATAACAGGAAGGAAATAATAGGAAAGATGTGCTAACAGTAAAAATTCTGCACGGACTGTTAAAGTGCGCAGCAGAAGAAAGGCTCCTTGTGGTGGTGGTGGTGGTGTTATTTAATTATTTTGGTAGTGCTTGATTCTTTATGACCCTATTTGGGAGTTTTCTTGGCAAAGGTACTGGAGTTGTTTGCCATTTCCTTCTCCAGCTCATTTTGCAAATGAGGAAACTGAGGGAAAGAGGGTGAAGTGACTTGCCCAGGGTCACACCGCTAGGAAGTGTCTGCAGCTGGATTTGAACTCAGGTCTTCCTGACTCCAGTTCCAGCTCTCTATCCACTTCTCCATCTAGCTGGCACCTCCATTTCTTATAACAAATACATATGTGTGTGTGTGTGTGTGTGTACATATATATGTATATATGTATATATTTAATATTTAAATGAAAAAGAGGAAAAAGTAAAGTCAAGAAACATTTATGAGGTACCACCTTCATTTTGTGACAGGTACTGTGTTCAGTGCTTAGTATACAAAGAAAAGCAGAAACTGTTCTTTTTCTAAAGGTGTACACTGTGTAATGGGAAAGGGCAGGGAGGAAGCATGCAAATAACTGTATACAAACAAGACCTATATATATGCATATATACATATGTACACACACACACACACACACATATATATATTTCCAAAGGCAAGGCACTAAAATTAAGGAGAGTAGGGAGAGGACTTCTTTTTTTTTTTTATTTTTTTTTATTTTTTTATTTTTTAAAGTTTAACAATCACTGCCATACAATTGAGATTTTATCCCCCCCACACCTACCCCCCACTACCCCCCTCCCTCCCCACTACTGCATACAATTCTGTATAGGTTCTACATATACTTTCCTATTGAGTGTATTTTCATTATAGTCATGCTATGTAGTCAGACTAAAATAAATGAAAGAAATCATATAACAAATCAAAACATGATACACAAAAACTTACACATACACAAACATGATCTGCTACATTTTGCGAATGACTTCCATATTTCTTTCTCTGAGTGTGGAAGGCATTTTGCCTTGAGAGGCACCATTGGGATTTTTTTTTTTAAGAAGTTCTTGCGTTATTATGAAATTCCAAGTCTACCAGAAAAAACTCTCGCACACTGTGGTCGTTGCTGTGCACAAAGTTCTCCTGGTTCTGCTCCTTTCACTCAGCATCAGGTCATATAAGTCCTTCCAGGCACCTCTGAAGTCTTCTTGTTCATCATTTCTTATGGCACAATAGTACTCCATTACATTCATATACCATAATTTATTCAGCCATTCCCCAATTGATGGACATCCCCTTGACTTCCAGTTTTTGGCAACTACAAAGAGTGCTGCTATAAATATTTTTGTACATGTGGGACCCTTTCCCATTTTTATGATCTCTTGGGGATACAGTCCTAGTAGCGATATTGCTGGGTCAAAGGGTATGCACATTTTTGTAGCCCTTTGGGCATAGTTCCAAATTGCTCTCCAGAATGGTTGGATGCGCTCGCAGCTCCACCAACAATGAATTAGTGTTCCAACTCTCCCACATCCTGGGAGAAGACTTCTTGCAGAACCTGAGACCTGAAGGGAAGCCAGGCTGGTCTGGAAGCATAGATGAAAAGGGAGAGGACATCAGGCATGGAAGACGGTTAATGACAATGCCTCTGGAGTCAGGAGATGGGAAAATTACAAGGAGACCAGTGTCACTGGATTATAGAATATAGAGAGGATAGTAAAATGTAAGAGGGTGGGAAATGTAGAAAGGGCCAACTTGTAAAGGTCTTTGAAAACTGAACAAGTTATTTTATATTTGATCCTTGAGGTAATAGGATGTGTGTGTGTGTGTGTGTATGTATGTGTAAGAGAGAGAGAGAGAAAGAGTGAGAGAGAGAGAGAGAGAGAGAGAGATGGTCAGAACTGTACCTTAAAAAAGATCATTTTGATATCTAGAGAAGAGAAAAAAATTCAGTAAAGTTGACCAATACATCAAAAAATTCTTATCTATTCAATATTCCACACCCATAGATTCCTGCCTCTTCAAAAGTTTAGGGAGGTATCTTCTCATATCTCTTCTTTGGAGCCAAACTTGTACTTACGAATTTTGCAATCTTTATTTTCAATTTTTTGGGGTTGTTTTTCTTGATATTTACATTGTTGCATAGAATAATTGACCTGTTTGGAAGATGACCTCTCTATAGGATAGATGAGATTTTTTTTGATGTCCTATTCAGCTATTTAAAAAAAATCTAGTGTGAGCAAACATTTAAACATGTTTAGGACTGAGAAAACAACAAAAAGGTTCTAAAGTGCAGTTATTTTTAACACTGTTAAATTTGGAGGATCATTCACTTAGAGTTGGAAAGGCCTTCAGAAGTCATCTACTCCAACATGCTCATTTTACAGATGATGAAATCAAGGACAAGAGATGAAGTTACTTGTGCATTTTCAGGTAGAGAGTAAGCATTAGGCAACACTGGAAGTCATTTCCTTTGGCTACAAATCTAGAAATCTTCCCACTTTGCCTTGTCTAAGGCACAATATTCCATGTTCTCTACAACTTATCTTTTTAAGACTATATTAAATTGTGATTAAACAGAAATTTAATGGAGTATTCTATGGAGACATTATACTCTTCTTGTGACTCTAATTTAAAATATTCTGTGACTAAATCCTAATGAAATAATTATGAAGAGGGAAAAAATAGCTTATGTTATTAGACTTAGATCCTACATTCAGAAAAATGCTGAAGTTTAAAAGGATTGTTAATGGTACTGTCTTCAGTTCTTTCAATTTTCAACTTATCCTTTAGTTGTATTTCATTACATTTAACCACTCATACTTAGCTAACAAATTTGTGAGTGTTAAAGGGTAAAAATGTAACTACCAATTTTGGTATTTTTTTTGCTAAAGATATATAAATATATGGTCTATATTGAGAGACATTATTATTGTCATATAAGTGTCATATGTCATGTAAGTAAGAATTCTTTTTAGTTTTAAGAAGATAAGTCATAGGGGGAGGAGCCAAGATGGCAGAATAGAAGGACATACATATGCTAGCTCAGAACCCACTGCCCATAAAATACCTGTAAAGAAGAACTCCCAACAAATTCGGGAGCAGCATAAGCCACAGAACAACAGGGCAGAGGAGATTTCTGTTCCAGAGAGACCTGAAGTCAAGCACCGGACCAGAGCAGAGCCCAGCCCTGCCTTGGCCACGAGGCACCAAGAGGAGCACATCCAAGCAGGCTTTAGGGACAGAATCTCCAGCGTCCACGCAGGTCCCTCCACCCACGGACGCCAAAGGTTGGTGAGAGAGTCTTTTTGGCTCCCTGAGAGGGGAGTGGGGTGTCCCCATGACTCAGGCCCCCTCAGGAGGCAGCAGCAGAGGCAGCAGCAGACAAAGGCTCCCAAAGCAGGCAGGAGCTCTGGATCCATTGTTGAAGGTCTCCACATAAATCCCCAGAGGGAACTGAGCCCTTGTGTGGCAGCCCTGCCCCAACCTGAGCACCTGAACTTAATCTCACACTGAATAGCAGCCCCGCCCCCGCTGAAAGCCCTGAGGCTGGGAAGCAGCATTTGAATCTCAGACCCCAAACGCTGGCTGGGCTGATCTGGAGGCGAGGTGGGTGTGAAGAGAATATTCAGAAGTCAAGTCACTGGCTGGGAAAATGCCCAGAAAAGGGGGAAAAAAAAATAAGACCATAGAAGGTTACTTTGTTGGTGAACAGATATCTCCTTCTTTCCTTTCTGATGAGGAAGAACAATGTTTACCATCAGGGAAAGACGTAGAAATCAAGGCTTATGTATCCCAAACATCCAAAAGAAATATTCCATGGACTCAGGCCATGGAAGAGCTCAAAAAGGATTTTGAAAATCAAATTAGAGAGGTGGAAGAAAAACTGGGAAGAGAAATGAGAGAGATGCAAGAAAAGCATGAAAAGCAGGTCAACACCTTGCTAAAGGAGACCCAAAAAAATGCTGAAGAAAATAACACCTTGAAAAATAGGCTAACTCAATTGGCAAAAGAGGTTCAAAAAGCCAATGAGGAGAAGAATGCTTTCAAAAGCAGAATTAGCCAAATGGAAAAGGAGTTTCAAAAGCTCACTGAAGAAAATAGTTCTTTCAAAATTAGAATGGAACAGATGTAGGCTAATGACTTTGTGAGAAACCAAGAAATCACAAAACAAAACCAAAGGAATGAAAAAATGGAAGATAATGTGAAATATCTCATGGGAAAAACAACTGACCTGGAAAATAGATCCAGGAGAGATTTAAAAATTATGGGACTACCTGAAAGCCATGATCAAAAAAAGAGCCTAGACATCATCTTTCATGAAATTATCAAGGAAAACTGCCCTGAGATTCTAGAACCAGAGGGCAAAATAAGTAGGAATCCACAGATCACCACCTGAAAGAGATCCAAAAAGAGAAACTCCTAGGAACATTGTGGCCAAATTCCAGAGTTCCCTGGTCAAGGAGAAAATATTGCAAGCAGCTAGAAAGAAACAATTCAAGTACTATGGAAATACAATCAGGATAACACAAGATCTTGCAGCTTCTACATTACGGGATCGAAGGGAGTGGAATATGATATTCCAGAAGTCCAAGGAACTAGGACTAAAACCAAGAATCACCTATGCCAGGCCTAGAGGCCTGTGTGGGCTACCCGAGTCTTCTTACCTCACCTCCGAGGTCTTCGGTTGGCCAAAACCGGATGCTCATATGAGAGAAAGGACGTTCCAGAGTCGAACAAGGGTTGAGCTTTATTTCAGGGTCTCGGTTACAAGTGCAGGGGGGTCTTCCTTAGGAGGAAGAGGGGGAGATTTCCTAAGGAGGCTAAGATCTTAAGGGATTGGAAGTAGAAGTACAAGCGGGGAGAGAGGGGGAGGGGAGAGAGGAAAGAAGAGAAGCGGAGCCTACTGTCCTCTTGGCTCCTCACGTGCTAAGAGAGCTTTCAGGCTTCCTCAATCCTACTTAACCTTCAGCCGCATAGTTTGCATCTGAATACCGTGCTGTTAGGTAACTAGGTGTGCCCAGATCCAGGACAATCTCGAGGGCGGGGAGATCTCTCTCCCATCACGTTTCTCACGGGAAGAGGCGGAATTATTCGAGATAGCTCGGTTCACCTCGATTCCCAGCCGTTTCCTGGGGGGGTCTTGTGAGAGCTCTAAGATTTAGAAGCTCCCACCTTTACCCGCCCGAGACTGTCCACACAGAATTGAGCTTCCAATCCCAACACACCTACCCAGCAAAACTGAGTATAATACTTCAGGGGAAAAAAATGGTCTTCAATGAAATTGAGGACTTTAAAGCATTCTTGATGAAAAGATCAGAGATGAAAAGAAAATTTGACCTTCAAACACAAGAATGAAGAGAAGCATGAAAAGGTAAATAGCAAAGAGAAGTCATAAGGGACTTACTAAAGTTGAACTGTTTACATTCCTACATGAAAAGACAATATTTGTAACTCTTGAAACTTTTCAGTATCTGGGTGGTGGATGAGATTACACACACACACACACACACACACACACACACACACACACACACAGCACAGAGTGAATTGAATAGGATGGGATCATATCTTAAAAAGATGAAATTAAATGTTGAGAGAGAAATATATTGGGAGGAGAAAGGGAGAAATGGAATGGGGCAAATTATCTCTCATAAAAGAGGCAAGCAAAAGACTTTTTAGTGGAGGGAAAAAGAGGGGAGTTAAGAGAAAAACATGAAGTTTACTCTCATCACATTCGACTAAAGGAAGGAATAAAATGCACACTCATTTTGGTATGAAAACCTATCTTACAATACAGGAAAGTGGGGGAGAAGGGGATAAGCAGGGTGGGGGGGATGGTGGAAGGGAGGGCAATGGGAGGAGGGAGCAATTTGAAGTCAACACTCTTGGGGAGGGACAGGAAAAAAAGAGAGAATAGAAGCAATGGGGGGCAGGATAGGATGGAGGGAAATATAGTTAGTCTTACACACACACACACAAAAAAGAAGATAAATCATAGCAAATGTTGCTTTTCTTGTACCCATGTTGCTCCCACACCAACAATTCGAATTGATTAAACTTTGTTGTCTACAAATTTAACGACTTATGCCTAGGATCACATACTGAATTGTAGAAATCAATGAACAACCTTAAAACAAAAACATACTACAAGTGCTTATCTTTCTCTGTTTGGCAAGACAGACATATAATCAATTAACAATTTAAATCTATCATCCTTATTTTAAAAATCATTAAATCTCTTTTTAATGTTGATAATTAGTAAGTCATTATAAATAAATTTAGAATATTGTGTAAGGTAAATACAAGGAAAGGAGGAGATGATTTTCCTCCCTCCAATTCAGTTTATTTTGTCAAAAAGGGTGAAGAATATAATTACAGTATAAGGAATTACTGAAGTGTTAAACTAGCTAGAAAAGATGTAGCTCTGCCCCAGTCCTTTTAGGAGGTGTGAACTCCTCTCAGATTGAGTCAACAATGGAACTCTAATTGGATGAGAAAACAATTTAGCCACATCTCTAAGTAGCTAAATCCTAAAGAGCTAGCAGTCAGTTGTACCATAAGTTAGAAGGCTGCACAGGAAGACTTCTCTGTGCAGAGGAAGGAGGAGATTTTTCTCTTTTTCTCCCCTTTTTAGTCATGCAGCAGTTCAAGAGTTGAAGATGATGCAAGATGTAGCCTGTGGAAGAGATTCTTGTGATGGGCCCTCCACATTGGCCATATGGTCTTGATGGGGAACTACTGAACCATTGACGAGCAGAGCCACAAACTTTTGTCCAATATTGAGACAGAGAGGAAATATCTTCAAGGATTTTGATCACTGACAATGGATAGGTGGGCTGTTTGGGAATCAATTGGGAGGACTCTATTAGCAGAGAGGGAACTTCTAGGCTTTGCAGTACCAGAAAGTATGAGTTGCCTTTGCCACACAAATATCCTACATGTGTCCCTCATTAACCACTCTTTACATGGACATGATTTGTATTTATGGGAAAGTGAGCTCCAAGTTTCTGGAGAGAGTTTTCGTAAACATTAAACTTTATATTTTTTTCAGTGTTGTCACCATATTTTGCTGCCATATAGTGCTTCTGGTAAAATATTTGTAATGCAAAGATGGACCTTTGCTTTTGTGAGGGAAGTGGACTAAATTATCCTCCCCAGATGGCCTCTAGCAATCATAAGATGGGCAGCTTCCAGTGAGTCTTCTCAGGGCCCTCACTTTAATATCATTTATTAACTCTCTTCCCCCTTTATATGAACTTCCCTGACGTGTTTACGTAACACAGACTATCCCTTCTTAGAAACAACCCTACTTCAAGGCAAGCTGACTCCATCTTGTTCTGAATCAGACATTTGCAGTACCAGATGCCACAGTTAGCAACCTTTAGTGTTGCCTTTTCACCGCTTATGGACACAAAAAGACTTACTTTATAAAAGTTGAGAATTAAAGGGTCCTGGGAAAGGTCTTCTCCCTGTCTGACCTGACTGGCAGTTTTCTTTGAATTAGTGAAACTAAACTATACCAAGATCATAATTCTCCTATCTTTTTCCTGTAACTATAAATACATATTTTTCAACAATACTATATTTTTTGTATAACCACCTATGTTTTTTGAATAGCCATATTTCTTTTGTTTCACATAATGATATACTGAATAATGTCTGGCTGAGGAATGCTGCCCTAAAATTTTTTATTTAGGAACACATGCTGGGCTCATTGTAGACGCCTTCTACCTTGGTATCTACTGTGGCTGGCCAGAATAAAAGGCTTCTTGCTTCTCTATCAAATGATTCTTTATTGCTATTATCTGATCCTCATCTCAAGAACCCAGAGTGGTGAGTACCAACAGTCTTAAATGCCCCCAAATTTCACTACACTTTAATGAGAAGCTGGGGGTGGGAGTAGTTGGTGAAAGAACTTTGCAATTTCCCAAAAGCTATGCAGTCATTCTCTTCTTCCTTTTCAGCTTTGGACCTAGTTCATTGATAATTTTTGTTGTTTATTCTAGATATATACACTGTTGGACAAGCTCATTATTGGAAAAATCTCATCATCAACCTTGATAGTCAGCCTCATTACCACCCTCTCTCTCTGATTGGAGGGTGGAGACATGAAGTCTAAAGCTTCCATTTAAGGAGGCAGATCATCTCAAAACATCTTATTTCTCACCTGGTTGTATTAATTTGGTACTTCTCTTGCTTTATCTCCTTTCTCCCTCTGGGTACCTTCCTTGGATAACACCCCTTGACAGGATTAAGTGATTTGCCCAGGGTCATACAGCTAGTAAGTGACTGAGGCTGGATTTGAACTTAGGTTTTCTTGATCCCAGGCCCAGCTCTCTGTATACTTCACCACCTAGCTGTACCACCTTTGAGTTGGAACAAAGTTCCTATTTAGAAATTCCTTCAACTCAACTGAGACAAATGTGGCTCCCCCATTAGAAATGGCACTGTTATGTAATCTACACCTTATCAAATAACAAGTGCAGATCTATAATTGTGGTAGAGGTCTGACACAGATGTGGGAGTAATTTGGACCATTTTAAGGAGTTTAACAAAATTAAGAAATTCCTAAGAATAGTTTGGAAAAAAAATTAAATTAAAACAATTAAAAAAATAATAGCTTTGAAAAACAACAGGCAGAGGTAGACTGATAATATGACAACACTGACTATGAAAGCACAATAGACCTGAGTTCGAATTCTAGTTCTATGACTTAGGATGGTAAGTGATTCAGAAAAGTTGTTTAATTAGTTTGCTGCTCTGCAGGTTATACCTGATAACAGCTTTCCTCCTTTTTTATCTTTTATGTGTATCTGATTGAAGTTCCTGTTTTCCCCAATGGCATCTTTCACTATTGAGTTATAGGTGAAGCCTGAGAACTACATTCTTAAGCATGAGTCCATGACTGGGTCAAACCTGGGATCTGGGAACTTAAAAAGAATTTTCAATTTAATTCAATATATTTCAACATAATTGGTGATCCTAATAATTCTATGTATTTTATTTTATGCATTTAAGAACATTATTCTGAGGAGGGGTCTATTGGCTTCATTAGACTGCAAAAGAAGGCCATGACTCTCCCCCCCAAAAAATTGTTAAGAACTTTTAGACTAGATTGAAATCAGTTTCAATCATCAGCAAATACTCTTGTTAACTTATATATAGCACCATAAAAACTCAGTTTCTAATTTGGAAAGCTAGCAACACAGGAGGCTATCCCTCACTGAAAGTCAAATAGAAAATGGGAGTGGGTAGGGGTGGGTTGGAGAAGATTAGCTTTAAGTTCAAGGGTCCTTAGATCTATAGCTTTAGGTCTAATCCTTGTACTGAGTGGTTTACATGGAGAAATCTCCAATTTGGATCAACTCAAAACTATTTGCATACTTAATTTCTTCTGCTACTGTCCTACCTTAGACCACCCTTCTCTCTCCTATCATACCTCACATCCCATGTAGGAGCCTACATTGTTGACTCCACTTGTGGGTTTTTACCTTTGAATTTCAACGTTGTGTTCTCAACCTGTCATTCCTGTCCCTGGATCTTCCAACTGGTTATTGCTTGGGGATATTTGACCCTTTGGTTTCACCAGGAGCATTTGTGGTTTTGGTTTCACTAGAAGCATTAGTGCTATTGAAGACCTTGCCCAACTGAGGTTACCCTGGCTCTCTCCTAGGAGACATTTGGCCACAACCCACAGTCAGTTCTATCCCTTGTACCTCTCTGTGAGTCCAGAGAGAATAGTACAACAAAATCCTTGCTCTCAAATTGCTCCTGTTCCCAGGAAGATTTATGAAGATCAGTGGGCTCCCACCAGCATCCATGTCCTCCCAGGAACAAGAAGGATGAGATACATGCCCTATGAACTAGCGCGGAGCATGTTGGTCCAAAAGAAAACACATACTTGTGAAGGGAAGATTGAACCTGCCACCAGGCCATGCAGGTATTGTATTCTTTAGCAGAAAAGATCTGAAACAAGCTCATTTAGGCTAGCTCACTAAGAATCATTTCCCCCCCAGCAAAAACGAACACGAAAACCAATTCCCTAGCAAAACTAGGAGGAGAATAGCTAGATCAATAATAATAACCAGTAGTAATAACAATAAAAGCTAGCACTGATATACTTCAGTTTTGCAAAGCACTTTACATATCTTATTTCAAAACACCTCCGATAATATGTTTATTTGAATAGCCAGCATGGTGATGAGACCTTTGTGCTGAATTTGATAGCTCCAACAACAATGCTCGAAGGCATGGCCTCACCTACATAGTTTAGGGGTTCTGTGTAAAAGCTCTCAATGGTTTTGTTTCATAAAATAGTAATAGTAACTAATAATCACCATCATCATCATAACTAGCATTTATATAGTTTCATATATTCATATTATATGTAAATATATAAATATTGCATATTGTGTGACTATATAAATTATATATATGTAACTACTGTATATGTATGTGTGTGTATATATTATATATGCCAAAAAGATAATGTGTATACATGTATGTGTGTATATGCATACATATATGTGTGTATGCACACACACATATACACACACATACACACACACACAATCTTTTTTGATTTTCACAGCAACCTTGTAAGGTAAGTGCTATTATCACTCCTATTTTGTAGGAGAGGAAACTGAGTCTAATTAAGTGACTTGCTTGGGGTTACACAGTAAATATCTAAGGTTGAATTTGAACTCAGGTCTATCCTGACTTCAGGTCCAGTGCTATAACTGCTTTGCCACAGAAGTACCTACATAAACGTGAGCCTTTTGTTGGCTGGGCTACCAGCAGGGAGCTGTGACTGTCTTCAGTTGTTATTAATGCTGCCTTAATAGAAAAGTTGATTTGATTTATCACTGCTGCTTCACAGGGATTTAGCAAAGTATTCAGAGTGCAGAGGCCTAGGTTTTATTTGTTATGGCATTTTTTAAAATCATATCCCTTTGGTTTTTTTGACTGTTGGACCTGTTCCTGGCCCATCTCTTTTAGTAAGTAGTAAAAGACCTAAGAGCTCCCTAGAGACTATGTGAAAAGACTCAGATGGAAAGAAGGAGGAGGGAGGGAGAGACTACCAGAGAAAATATCGCCAACATGACTGTGACCTTTCTGTCACAGTGTGGTAAGTGACTTGGAAAAATCACTTAAGGTTCCTTAACAGTGTACTCCTCAGAGGAGAGGATGACATCTCTCTTAGCTGCCAGACTAAAGCCTGGCCTTATCGAGGCAGAATATATGGACCAGGACACCCAGAACCTAGAGCAACGCTTGGAACATAGTAAATACTTAAACAACTATTGTTGGTGAGTGACCTTTCTAATCATCCTAGTGTCGCTCAGATGATAGAGGTTTGAGGTGAATGGGAAATACTTGTTCAATGCAAACCAACTGAGTCAAATGAATGGAATAGGCTAGTTGACGGTTATATGTATTCTGTATTCATGCATTTTCTGTGGTGGAGAAAATACTGTTACACTTCTGGAGTGGGAGAGAATGTTTGTGTGTGTGTGTGTGTGTGTGTGTGTGTGTGTGAGAGAGAGAGAGAGAGAGAGAGAGAGAGAGAGAGAGAGAAATTCATTTCAACATTTTCTAAACTCCTATTATGTGTCAGGTTTGGAGAGAGATACAAAGATAAACTAGACAGTCATTGGCCTCAAGGAGCCTGAAATCTAGCTAGGGATAATAAGACACATACAGAAATAGATATAGATAGAAATCAGAACACAAATGAATAAAAATGGTAAATAGAAACTGTTTTGAGACTTAAAAGGAAGCAAAAATCACTTCTGTTTGGAGGCTTAGCAGAGACTTCCTGGGGTGATGGTATTTTAAGTGGCACATTTTTGTAAATGGCGTTTGTTCCCAGCCTCGTCTATGAAATCTTATTTGGTCTGTGTATTTCAATATGTTACACCTGTGTTTTATTTGCTTGGCTATTTCCTCCATTGATAAAGACTAAAATCCCTTCATGCCTTAGTAGATGGTCTTCAGGATCCGTGGTGGGGGAAAAATAATTACCTAGTGGTCAATCTGTGTCAGGGAAAAAAATAATTACATGGTGGTCAGTCTATGATAGGGAAAAAAATAATCACCTTGTGGTCAAACCATCTAATGATGAGCCTCTCAGAACTTAGCGTGGTTGACTCAGCATTTATTTATTGCCTGTCATATACAAGGAGTGGCCTTTAGATAACATATCCACAATTTAGCATTGGCCCATATTGTTAGCATAACCTACCTGAGAATTGTTTTTTTCTGGGATAACCTGTTGAATGCCAGTGCTAAATATTGGCTAGCTTTAATTTTCTAATGTTCCTCCAAAAATACAATTTCCAGAACTAAATATAATAATACCAATTTGGTCTAGTCAGGACAAAATTCACTGGAACTTTTACCTCCTTCATTCTTGGTACTGCATCTCAATAAATGAAACCTAAATTTATATCTGCTTTTTTAAACTTGTCATTACAGTTGGGAGTGATTGTTGTATCATAACGAGTAAAGAATTTAGAATTGCAAATCCCGTGTGTAAATGTTAGCCCTATCCATTATTAGTGCTATAGCTAGAAATGACATATCTCTTACTTTAGCTTGTTTTCTTCCTTCTAAAATGTGGATAATAATGACTCTTCTGCCTCTATCCTAGGATATGAGGATTTTATGAGGATTAAATATGTAACCTGAGAACACTTCTCCAAAGCTTGTTATATTAACATAAATTATTATCATATTATAAGTGTATAATTATTATAATAAAGTGATTATAAAGTATATAAAAAAGAATGCAAGTTCTAAAGATCTCTGTACCATGATGAAGTGTCAGAGTTGAGCTTTACCTGGAGATCATGTGGTTGAAATTCACTGCGGTAAAGCAGTAGAAACAATATTAGAAAATAATGCATAAAAATGAACAAAATTTAATGGGAAATAACTTTTATTTATATTAAATGTAAGTTTAATTTCTGTGGAGAGGCAGTGGGATGTAATCAAGATCTGATCTTAAAATCAGGAAGATCTGAGTTCACTTCCCATCTCCGAACCATTGCTTGAGATAACTTTCTAAGTCCATGAATTTCAGAGAATTGTGCTGCCCTGAATGGAGGGAGTCACTGGCCTGGGAGTTCAAATCACTGAACTCACAGGAGCAGTCCCTATCCCTCCCTATCTTAAAATTTCTAATTCACATGATTATAATGTGTTGATCCCTTTTCGCCTTTCCATTACCCATTTTTTCATTCTCAATAACTTGATCAAATAAAGTGGAGTTTTTTTTCAATTGTTTGCCACATCTTTTTTCTTAGGTACCCCAAATAAGATATGAGAAAACACCTCCTTCTCCTACGTTGCAGGCCTATAATGTGTGGAATATTGCAGATATTTTTGGATTTTTTTTGGATGTGCTGATCAATTTTACTTATTTTTTTCCCCTTCTTTCTTTTTCTTTTAAGAATCTTTGTTTTATTGGACAGCTGCCTGGAAGAGGAGAAGAGGAAGAATACAGGGAGAAATTAGGTGATGTAACAAGAAAAAATAAATGAAATTTGTTTAAAAAAAAAAAAAAGGTACCTGAGGGCTAGTCCAAGGGAAATGTCTACTCTTTCTTCAGGTCATATTAAATCATGGATTTCGATCCGGAAGGGACTTTTGAGGTCATTCATCTTGGATAAAGGCCTAAGACTAGCCAAACTGCCAGTGACATGCATATCTAGAGCTGAAATGGTGGCACCATTTCAACCTTTCTCTCTAATTGTTTTGATTTAGGAATACATTATCATAATTAGTCTTAGGAAGCTAAGTCCACAAGTTGTAAGAGAAGAAAAGAAAATACCCATAAATCAGGATGCTGTATCAGGATCTTAGATTTAAGGGTGGAAGGGACCCTTTGTTGCTGTTCAGTTATACTTTTCAGTCATGTCTGACTCTTCTTGACTCCATTTGGGGTTTTGTTGGCAGAGGTACTGGAGTAGTTTGCCATTGGCTTCTCCGGCTCATTTTACAGATGAGGAAACTGAGGCAAACAGGATCAAGTGTCTTGGCCAGGGTCACAAAACTAGTAAGAGTCCAAGGATAGATTTGAACTCCTGAAGATGAATCTTCCCAACTCCAGGCCTGGCACCCTCTCCACCACATCATCTCTCTGCCCAGAAGGGACCTTAAAGGGCATCTAATCTAACCTACCTAATTTTACAGATAAGAAAACTGAGACCCAGAAACAAATGATTTGTCTAAGGTCACACAGGTAGTAAGTGATGAAGCCAAAATGGGAACCAAGGACTTCTAACTTCAAATTTAGCACTCTTTTTTTTTACTGTCTTGAAAGTTATTTTAAATACCACACCATCTTGGTCTCTTATTCTTCTCATATTTTTAAATCCCAGGGCTACGATTGGTTTAGGGGACAAGGGGTGGCCTTCTAAAAGAAGCAAACAAGCCAGCAGAAGATCACTAATTTTCTGCTCTAACCAAAGTGTGGTCAAATATTGAAGCTATGGGAGGTGTAGAAGTGAATGTCTCAAAACCTATCCATGGATTTTGTAGTCACACAGGTGACATGAACATAAGATGGAAAAAAGAATATTAAAAAGAGGCTACTTACTGTCTAAAAATCTCAGGTGACTCCCTCTTGCCGTAAGGATATTGTTTCATAGTCTCTTGGCTCCACTTACTTTACTCAGCAGCAGTTCATAAAAGTCTTTCCAGATTTTTTGGAAGTCAGGCTGCTCATCATTTCAATCAGTGTCTCTGTTATTGCTCTCATTTCTAAACCGTAGGGAAGTAAGTCAAATTTATAAGAATACAAGTCATTCCCCATTTGATAAATGGTCAAAGGTTATGAAGAGGCAGTTTTCAGAGTAAGAAATTAAAGACATCTGTAGTCATATAAAAAATGTTCCAAATCACTGTTGATTAATAGCAAATAGAAAAAACTCTTTGTTACCACATCACAACTGTCAGGAAAGTATAAATGCCGGAGAAGTGGGAAAATTGGAACAACTAATGCATTACTGATGGATTTGAGAACTGATCAAAATATTCTGGAGAGAGAGTTAGAACTATACTCAAAAGGCCATAAAAATGTGCATAATTTTTGACCCAGTGATAGCATTTCTAGGGCTCTATCCTAAAAAGATCATACAAAAAAATCATACAATATGAAAAGGGACACATAGCATTTTATGATGTCACATATGGATCCCTTGTCTGCAGTCTCTCCAACCTAGCCTTTGAAGGGCCTATTTGCCCTTACTTCTCTCCTTGCCATCCTAGTAAAGAAAGTAGTCTTGGATTACTCATTATCTGCCCAGGGGAATAATTTTAAGGTACATGGAAGCTGTCAACGATGCTGATGGCTAAGCTGACTGTGTATGGCAAGTGATTGAACATGACACTGCAAGTGTTTGTCTTTATCGGAACTCATGTTGATCAACAAAGTGATGTATGATTATAAAAAACAATGAGAATAGAGTCTATCTTATTTATACAAAGTATCTAAAAATTATTTCATCCCATCAAAGCATACCCCCAAATATAACATACAACATAGCACAAAAGAGCTTTGAACTGGGGAGGTCAAGTTCAAAAAAGAGGTTGAGCTTCATTAGAATACATTCTCCTGCTTATTGATTGTGTTACCTTGTACAAATGACTTCTCTGTTCAATGAAATCTTTGCACTGGGGCAGAGGTGGGAAACCTGGCCCTTTGAGCCTACATGTAGTCATCTAGGTCCCCAAGTGCAGACCTTGGACTGAATCCAAACTAAACACAGCAAGTACCCTCATTAATAGGATTTGTTCTGTCAAATTTGGACTCCGAAAAAGCTGCTGCAGAGGACCTAGAAGACCTGTTGTGCTCTGGCGGCTGCAGGTTCCCCACTACTGCATTAAACTATCTCTAAGGTGGTTTCTGGCAAAACTTTCTGGAGTCAATGATGCTATTTTATTCTGTTTTATCCTTCTCTATCCAGAAGTGATGATGATCTTTGATTGGAAAGAGGAGTGGAAGGGGTCCCTGAGGATAGAAAAAGGAAAGTGCTGGGGTGCTGAATAGTGAAAAGTAGTGGGATCTTGGTAGGATCTGGGGAGGGGCTCCTAATGTCTTCTGGAAATTGACCCCTTTGGTAGATTCTTTTTCAGGATAAAATTTTAAAATAATTGAAGTTATTGAATTAGAGCTCAGTCAAACTAATTGTGTATTTTTTTCCCCTATCCAAATGCCTGAATCTCTGAACAGCTTGAGATAGTTAATCATGATGTAACTGGGTCTCTCCCAGTTCTAATATTCCTTAATCCCTTGAGCTGAGTAACTCTCACTAGGGTCATGAAAGCCCCCTTCTTGTTGGGGAAACTCTTTTATTCCTTTGGGAAAATGTAAAGTATGTATATATTTTTGTCACAATTTTGTGACTTCCAGACTTGAACTTGGAGTCAAAAGGCTGGCCTTACATTTAACCTTCACTGCTTTCTGTCTGACCTGCTGTGGGCAAGTTACTCAGATGTCAGAGCTTTGGTTTTATTTTACTACAATTCTAGGGCTGGATTAACCCAGGAGTTCTTAACCTGGAGTCCCAGACCCCCAGGGAGTCAATGAATAGATTTCAGCAGTTTTGTGACCTTCAGTTTTTTTCAAAGCATCTTCATTTACACTAACAGCTAAAAGAATATTTGCATTTCCTTCAATTATTTAAAATCATTACCTGAATCTGGGGTCCAGAGGCTTCACTGGACTGTCAAAAGGGGACCAGGACACAAAAAGGGTAAAGAATCCTTGAGTAAAACAGTTTTGAGGTTATTCCAGTTCTAAAGTCTATGATCCAAGTAAAACATTCGCTTCAAGAGGGGTAGAAGCATCTGAGAATGGCTCGTCTTAAAAGCAGAGATCTATGGGAGAATAAGTATCTCAGCCTGCGTGTACGATTGAGCACTAAGCCCAGAGTGGCTCTGTGTTCAGGGCCTTTACCTTCAGGTGAGAGCCAAAGGAATTGGCAAGAGAAATGCTGGACAAAAGGATCAAAATGGGAGAAACTGAGTGACAGAAAGGGGACTGGAAGCTAGAAGCAACCTAGGAATTAGACACCCAAAGAAAGGGATCAGGAGTATTTTAGATTTTCTGGCCTTCAGAAAAGAGGTTATCAGAATCCTAATACAGAAAAATTAGATGAAGGAGCCCAAAACCATAAAGGACAGAGTCAGCTTCTTTCTGAATGTGAAGTTTACTTCAGTCATGGGATCTGCAGCATCTTCAACTATAGGTCTTGACCACTTGTGGAATCTGGAAAAACTTAGCAACAGTAAAAGGTTTCTGAACAGGCAATGACCAAATACTAACTAAAAATAAAATGCCTAATGAATTCAAGGTGTTTCTGGCAGCCTCTTGATTTTGAACACAAAGCATGCCCACTTTGTACTGCCCGTGCCCTGAGGCTACCAAATACCAACAAACCCTGGTTCTTAGGATAATGTCTTGTCTCTCTAGAGGCAGAAGGCCCTCAGAGACCTCATGGTATGCCTCCATGGGAAACAAGGAAATTCCACAGGCCTAGGTGTTAAAAGTTGGGACCTAATATGGACAGGTTAGAGGTCAGAAACTAATGCACAGGCTCAAGGAGCTGTGTGAAGAAAAACCTGTCAGAGGAGAACATAAAGTCACATGGCCAGGGGAAGGTAGCTCAGGAGATCCAAAGTTCAGAAAACAGGATAAGAAGCCCCATCTTTCTCAACATGTTGTAGTCATCCTGTAATCTTACTGGGGAGACAACTCGTCCATTCAGGGGGAATGGATATAAAGATGAATAAAAGTTCTCCTGATTTCACAACAGGTATTGTTCTTTGTTTAAGGTGATCATGTTTCTCACTGTTGGGGGCTTGTTAGACAGTGTCACATCTAACAATTCTTGGGGGCTCATCCGGGATCTTTAGCATCAGAAAGGTTAGGATGGAATCTTGCTTGCGGGGCATGGAACAACCTCACTGATTTTTCAGTGGCCCAAACACCCACAGGCAGGGTTCCCTTCTTCTGACTGCTAACTTCTCCAGGACTTTTTGGAATTGTTGTGAACTCAAGAATGCAACCAAAACAATGGCAAATCTCTCTGCTGAATTAATTATCCAGGAATTCTGCTTAAGGGTGGGATTTTACTGCAGATCCCCCGTGATTTCAATGCCTAATTAACAAAGGGGCCAGCTTACTTCCTCCTTACTAAAGAATTGTTTGGCTGGTTCAGTCATTTTGTAACTCCATTTGGGATTATCATGGGAAAGATGCTTGCCCTTTCCTTCTCCAGCTCATTTTGCAGAGGAGAAAATTAAGGCAAACAGGGTTGGTTGACTTGCCCAGGGTCACACAGCTACTAGGTGTCTGAGGTCAGATTTGAACTCGAGAAGATGAGTCTTTCTGATTCCAAGCCCAGCACTCTGTGCGTTGAGCCCCCTGGCTGCCTACTTAAAGTTAGGTCAATATTAATCTCCTTGCTGCTTACAAACTGCCTAAATCTATTTTGCTATGAGAAAATTGTTGACCCTGTATTCCCTTAAATCTGAATTCCCTTAACTACTGTCTTGATGGAACAGGGTACTATTGCTCTCCTGATGTCAAGGATGTCTGCACTGGCTCCTGTCAGAGTGCCATTGTAGAGTAATGACATCCTAGGGTTAAACCTGTAATAGAGGAGGCTCAAAGCAATGATCCAAAACAATCCTGAAGGACTTATGATAAAAAATGGTATCCATTTAAAGAGAAAGAACTGATGGAGTGTTAAAGCAGATTTAAGCATGCTTTAAAAAAAACTTTTATATTCTTTTTGGATTTGCTTTTTCTTTTGTAGTGTGGCTCATATGGGCATATTTTGATTGACTACTTGATTATAGTCTATATGCAATTGCTTACCTTCTAAAAGAGCAGTGAGAGAAAGGGAGAATTTGGAACTCAAAAGCTGAAAAAAAATGTTTAAAAAGTTGAAAAAAAATGTTTAAAATATTTTTTAAAAGGTTTAAATTTTTTGTTTGTATGTAATTGAGAAAAATAAGAGAAAATAAAAGAAAAGAAAAAGAAGGTCAGTGAAAATAATGATGTATGTTTTTCCCCTATCCAAATGCATGAATTTCTGACAGAGCACAGCAATGTCTCTATGGCTCTCCCAATTCTAAAATTCAGTAATCCTTTGATTAGAGTAATTCTCTCTAGGGTCATAAAAGCTCCCTTCTTGCTGGGTTCACTCCTTTATTGCTTTAGGAAAATTTTAGGTAGATTTTTTTAGGCAGATTTTTTTTCTTCATCACAATTTTGTGACTTCCAACTCTGGACTTGGAATCCAAAAGCTGGCTTCACCTCCCACCTTCACTGCTTTCTATCTGAGCTCCTGTGGGTAAGTCAGTTGTCAGAGGCTCAGTATCCTTTTGACCATCAGAAGTGAGCCTGTCTAACAAGCCCCCACCAGTGAGAAACATGCTCACCTTAAACAAAGAACAATGTCTGTTGTGAGATCAGGAAAGCCTTTAATAATCTTTACATCCATTCCCTCTAAATGGCCTGGTAGCCTCCCCATAGGAAGACTATAACACGTGCAGAAAGATGAAGTTTCTTATACAGTTTTCCTAGCCATACCGTCCCCTGGCCATGTGACTCGATGTTCTCCTGTCTGATAGGCCCCTCCTCACACAGCTCCTTGGACCTGTACATTAGTTTCTGACCTCTAACCTGTCCATTCTAGGTCACAACCCTTATAACCTAGGAATGTGGACAACAGAACTTTCTTACTTTCCACAAAATTTCCCCTTTTTTTCTTCACTAAAATTTCTGTTTCCACACCCTAAATCCAATAAATACCTCCTCACCTTCCTTCCCCTATGAATTCTTCCCTTTATCTATCTTCCCTTTATATGAGCATGGGAAGGGAGCAAAGTTGACCAATGTGTTGACAGATTACAAGGGGACAGTCCCCTTTCATAAGTACAAATACAGAGATTCAAATACAAAGGTAGATTAATGAATTGTCTATTCAGAGGTTCCATCTCATATAGCCGTCTGGGGAGGAACAACAGCTGAGGCAGTTTTCTAGTCTGGATGCTTGTTCAAGCCATCTTCAGGACCGCATCTCTGCATCTTCTTCCTATTATATTCTTGTAGAAATCCAGATGTCCACTCTTCTACAAAACTGCCCTCCATACAATTTTAGATTACTAAAAGCTTTATACTCTTATTACTCTTACAAAATAAAAACTGGAACTTTGGCCAATTGTCATGTTTAAGAAATTCACATTATAACCCAGTTTTTACATTTTACATTAATTCACTATTCATTTCCCACATCAGGAAGATGAAATTTTACTAAGGAGTCAATACCAGGCTCCAGTAGTTACATAAATACAATAATCATTTTTAACACAGTACATATCACATCATAAAACAATTCCAACTTTTTGTCATATGATGTTTCTTCTAAAGCATTTGCAATATAGACCACAAATTTCTTCTTTTAACATTTACCAACTGAGACAAAAATAATAATTATGTATGCTAACCTGACAGTTCCTTGACCTGATTGTTTCCACACTATTACTAAGAATTAAAGGACCCTAACTTATTGTTGTTGGTCTAAAATCCTAAGCCTAATAGCTTAATTTTTGAACTTAAACTGAAATGTTTCCCCACCAACAATCTATTGTTTAATCGATCTGGTATTAAGCTTACAAAACTTTTGATTATAGGAAATTACCACTAAGAGCAGGAACATTTCAGGGAAACAACATCTCCCTAACTTCATGTCAGTTCCAGGCAGGAGTAGATTTTCAACTGACTTTCAGCTAGGCTTAAAGTCTGCCAGGTGTCTGGGGAAAACCTTCCATTGAGATCACCTTTTTGAAGTTCATACCAGCATCTCACAGGCTCCCTGGCATCATGGATCAGTGACTCAGACAGTCTCTCTTGCTGTTCATACCTGAAGTTAGACTGAAAAGAGCAGTCAGTTAATAGCCTACAAAATCTTAGAATAACAAGCCGCAATAATCAGTCTCAGATATGACTATAACTTCACATTGGCTAAGGAACATCTTTTGAAGCAAGTCTTAAGTAGCTTACATGCCTTTCTATACATGTTCTAGTTCCTGATTAAATAACAATCATAAAATCAAATTTACCATTAAAACCATGTTATGTTCTAATAGATTTATATCTCTTTCCCAAACTACTCTGTCCCTTTCAAATCCTGCTCAAGTTACACATATGATAAGTTCAAACACTAACTTCAATTTATGTTCATGAAATGAATTCAAATTGAAACAGAGACATCTAACTTTTCCATCAATGCCAAATTTTACCAGAGGTTACCTGCCTCTAGGAAACTTAGACTGAAATTCTTTTCCCCAGACTAAAGATGTCTCTGATTTAGTCTCAGTAACTTGATTCAATCAATAGTATTTGCTCAATTTACTCAAGTCTTTGTAACATGTAAAGACCTTATTCCAAGTTGGGGCCTTTGTCCCTTACCCAAAAGGGTTTTAGTCTCATTTGTCTAAAAGGGCCCTGGGAAATCTTACTTTGTCCCACGTGAACTGACTCTCTAGATTAATGTTGCATCTAACATGCCCACCCTTATACCCATCCTTGTGTTAAGTATTTTACAATCATAAGTGCTAAATAACAATACCTTTTTCTTCTTAATCCTGATAGGAAGAGCATTCTCAGAGGTTGCTCTTGATAATATTTAATATAAATTTTAGACTTTAATAAGGTTCAAAGTTTGAATTAAGAAGAGCCTGAACCTAACAGTCCCCTTTGTTTAACTTAGAGGATGCCTTTTGATGTCAAGCAAATGGGACTTCCTTACCAGACCCTTCTTCTAGTATTCTAGTGATAAGAGAAAAACACAGATACCTTGGGTTGTAACTTCAGTTTTGTCAACTCTGTTAAGATAAACAACTTCAAAGGCATGCTAGGGAAAGAAGATGCCCAGAGCTTGGGATCATAAAACCCAACTGATGCTACTTTGTTTTCAGTGTGTTTATCTAAGAGAACTCCTTTCTCATGGCAAAATGTATATAAGCCAGAAGATTTCTGTACTGGGTAGCCAGAATATTTCTGGCTCCATAATGCATTATGTTACCGTTTTCTTTAATAGGGAATTGATCAATTAATTAATTAAATCATAAAATGTATGCATTCAGCCTGCTGCCTTTTCTTAACAAAGTTTTCAGGTCAACACTCTGTATTCCTTCAGGACAGATTTTGACTTGAAATCATATCAAAGCTGGATTTATAATCACTAATGATAACATTTTAGCCCTCCTTTTTAAAAAAAATACTCTTGCTAATTAAAAGAAAACTTCATTTATAATTTCCCATAATCTCTTTTTACTCTACTTCCTTAAAGATCTGAAAAGCCATCTTCTACCTCCCCTCCCCCTTCCATGGTCTACCAGACCAGGAGCTTAACCAATTAACTCAGGCTGGGAGGAGGCAACCTCCCCCTTGTCCACAGGATCAGAGCACACGGACAGAGTTAATGCTTCTAAAAGAAATCACAGAAATTCTAAAGCGAATTCTCAATTTTAAACACATTGTCTTTGGTATCAGATACGTTGACCCAATTCAAACCTAAAGTACAGATTTTAGCTTTGAGGTTTCATCAAATTAAAACCCACCTTTTCACTACAGACTTCCTGTCTTTTACTCTGCTAATTTCCATTATAAAGGAGATCCTCCTTTAGGTGAGGTCTGCCACTCCACAGAGGGAGAAAGACTTTCCCAGATTCAAAAAGTTGTTAGTCAGATTAATTAAAAAAAAAAAAACCTCCTTGCCCAGGCAAAAGGGTCTAAATAATTTAATAATGACAAAGTGTGACTTCCAAGCATGAAGCTTGGGAGCTTACTAACTAGTAGTAATAATTACAAATCACAGTAAACAATTAAAAAATTTTTAAATCCAATAACCTTCTATGACTTTGTCTGTTGGTTTCCCAGTCAGGCTAAATATTTTCTTAAGTAGGATGGGGGAGGGGAAAGGAAGTACAAAGTCCAAGATATGGACCACCATCCTACCCATATCCTCCTCTTCAAATAAACCAAATAGTCACCATTTCTTCCAGCTTTGTTCCTTAAAAAGAAACTGAGAAGAGCCTAACAATTTAGCTTATCAATAGAGTCACGTTTTTTAAGTTGAATACTCTGCAAAGAGCAAAAATCTTTCTTTTTCCCTTTCACGGAACCTGGCCAAACAACTTCTTAAAAGTTTTCAAACTTTCTATTAACACTATTATCAAGGGAAACAGTAAAACATCTTTCTCTTTCTCTCTCTCCAGCCCACTCACTCCTCTGAGGCTTCTGTACTCAGAAAGGGGACGAGTAAGAGAAAGCAGAATTCCAAGGCAACTCCTTGCTACTCAGACTGGCTGCACGGCTGCATTTACAATTTAATAAAACGCTTCACAAATACACAGACAAACACAGAACAGATAGTGCAATACAGTTCCTCTCTTTTTAGGAAATAAACTAATTTTAGATTAGACCAGTCAAAATTCAACGATTTATGTCAATTTACTCTGACTGATTCCAAGTCAATTTCAAAAGGATCCTTCCCAGATCTAGATTCTCCCTCCCCCTCTTTCTCTCTGCTCTCTCTCCAGAGCAGAGGAAGGAATATAGGCAGCATTCCTTCAAAAGGGCTTCCGAAGAAATATCCAGAGGATTATTCTTCCCCTTCCTTGTACCATTGTTTTAAGGGCGCCCCCTCTCCATTTTAGGTCTTATACTCTGAAAGCCCCCTTAGAACTGGTCCTGCCTAAGATCCCGAGGCAGACAAGGCAGTACTTAGCCACAGATTTTCCTGCCCTTGCTCTGGTCCCTGATTTACGCTGCCTCTGGGCCATTCAATCCATTGTTTTCGCTGTGTTCCTGAGTTTCCAACAATTCCAAACAGTCCCAGAGAAGTTAGCAGTCAGAAGAAGGGAACCCGGCCTGTGGGCGTCTGGGCCACTGAAAAATCAATGGGTGGGCTCCCCATCCCCACAAGCAAGATTCCATCCTGACCTTTCTGATGCTAAAGAAACGAGACGAGTTCCCAAGAATTGTTAGAAGTTAGTCAGTTTAACAAGCACCCAACAGTGAGAGACATGCTCACCTTAAATAAAGAACAATGCCTGTTGTGAAATCAGGAAAGCCTTTATTAATCTTTACATCCATTCCCCCTGAATGGACCGGTAGCCTCCTCAGTAAGGTTACAGGAACATTACAACACGTGCAGGAAGATGGGGGCTTCTTATACTGTTTTCTGGGCTTTGGATCTCCCACAACATGGTCCCCTGGCCACATGACTCCATGTTCTCCTCTCTGATAGGCCCTTCCTTACACAGCTCCTCGGGCCTGTGCATTAATTTCTGACCTCTAACTTGTCCATGCTAGGTCACAACTCTTATCACTTAGGAATGTGGACAACAGAACTTTCTTACTTCCCCCAGGCACTGATTGTGTTCTAGATACTGCAAATGATTTACTTATTGTCACTGTTGCTAATATGTGTAAGAGGCAGGATTCCAGATCTTCTTGAAGCTAAGGGTGACTATCCTTTATACCATGCTACCTCTCAACTCTGTAGTACACTTCTATAATACATATTTAGAGTTAGAAGAAGGTGAGGTTGGTGACCTTGTGCAGCCCTCCCTCACTCAAATCAAGCCAACTGTGAGTCATGTCATCATCCTGATGTCATGGTCCTCTTTGAGAATGAAGGACAAACACAACAGCAACAATTAAGATTTTTTTGTGTGTGCAGCTGTCTTATTCCATTATAAAGGAATTGATGACAAAGATGGCATCCTATCAATTTTCCCCCTCAGCCCCATCTCTTCCTTAGTGCTCTGTACTCAGTAGGTACTAAATAAATACTGTATTTTTCTGGACCTTGACATTTCTAGTGGAAAAGTCTTTCTAGCCCGGAGAGGCCAAGATGCTATTCAGCTGATTTTCTTGAAATGGAAAATACCTTAATTGTTTTGGGGGATTTGTTTTGGAGGCAGATGGGGCCCAGAATCACACAGCTATTATCCGAGGCTGAATTTCAACCCATGTTCTCCTGATTCCAGGGAAGGTGATAAATAATTGTTTATAAAGAGTGAATGCATATAAATTGACTGAAGAAAGGAATTTGGACTTAGGTACACTATTCCATTTCATTCTCATTAGGAGCCAACTTTCAAGTTTACTACAGCTTGTCCTTTTATTTAATCAAATGTTTGTCTAATTGAATTTATTGAATTCAATAGTTCAGTGTTGAGTTATTGAATGCCAAACTCTTTCTCAAGAGAATGGAATTCCTAGTTTAATTCTTACCCTAACAAAGATACGGCTGCTTGCTGCATTGAAGTATGCATTAGTAAAATATGCCAATCTATACATTTTAAAGGTTATTGGTTTTCATAGACTCATGTATTGAGAGATAGTAGAGACCTCAGAAATGATCTAGTTCAATCCCCTCATTTTAAAGAGAATAGAATTCTTAAGAACAATAGAACTGTTTGCTGCATGTAAGGATATTTTAGTAAATTTTTTGTTGTTATCTCCAACTTTCCGTGACTCCATTTGGAGTTTTCTTAACAAAAAAGCTGGAGTGCTTTGCCATTTCCTTCTCCAGTTCATTTTATAGATGAGGAAATGGAGACAAACAAGGTTAAGTGACTTACCCAGTATCACACGTGTAGTATCTGAGGCTGGATTTGAACTCAGGTCTTCCTGACTCTAGGCCCAGTAGGCTTTCTACTGTGCCACTTACCTGCCCTTAGTAAAATCTATTAATGAATGTACCTTAAAGGTTATTTGCTTTTACAAATTCATATCTAGAGCTAGTAGGGACCTCAGAAATTATCTAGTTCAACCCCCTCATTCTACAGGTGAGGAAATTGAGGCCTGTGGAGGTCATATATCAAGAGGTAAAGGGATAACCAATAAAAACAAAGGCCTTCTATTTAACAACCGTAGAAGGAACAACTTCAACTTTTATTTTTTTTATCATTATTATTATTTGTTTCCAAAGGAAACAAACATCAGAAGATAGCATAGATTGAGAGTTGGGAAAGTCCTTGGTGGTCGTCTAATCAAACCCCTTCATTTTATAGTGGAGGAAATAGAGGCCCAGAGATAGTAAGTGGCAGTGAGGGAAGACATTTTTTTCCTAGGAATGTATTTTAGTATTTTATTTTTCCTCAGTTACATGTAAAAACTATTTTTATCATTTATTTTTAAGACTTTGAGTTCTAGATTCTCTTCCTTCTTCCCTCCCCTCACTCTATTAAGAAGACAAGCAATTCAGTATAGATTATCCATGTGTAGTCCTGCAAAACATTTCCATATTAATCATGTTGTGAAAGAAAATATAAGCAAAAAAACTCCCAAGAAAAATAAATAAAGTTAAAAAAAGTGTGCTTCAATCTGTCTTCAGATACCACCAGTTCTTTCTCTGGGCATGGATAGCATTTTTCATCATAAGTCATTCTGAGTTGTCTTGGATCATTGTATTGCTGATAATAGCTAAGTCATTCACAGTGGATCATCTTACAATGTTGCTGTTACTTTGTACGCACTACATTTCACTTTGCATCAGCTCATGTAAGTCTTTCCAGGTGTTTCTGAGAGCATCCTGCTCATTGTTTCTTATAGTATAATAAATAGTATTCCATCATAATCACATACCACAGTTTGTTCAGTCATTCCCCAACTGATGGGCATCCCCTCAATTTCCAATTTTTTGCCCCCAGAAAAGAGTTGCCATAAATATTTGTGTGTGTGTGTGTATATGTATATATGTATATATATGTATCTTTTATCTTTTTGGTTTTTATCTCTTTTGGTTTACAGACCTAATAATAGTATTACTAGGTCAAAGGGTATGCATGATTTTATAGCCCTTTGGACATAGTTCCAAATTGCTCTGTAAAATGGTAGAGTCAGTTCATAACTCCACTAATAGTGCATTAATATCTCATTTTTCCCACATCCCCTCCAACATTTGTTATTTTCTTTTTCTGTCCTGTTAGTTTATCTAATAAATATGAGGTAGTACTTCAGAATTGATTTAATTTGCATTTCTCTAATCAATAGCAAGCAAGAGAATTTTTTCATATGAGATAGTTTTGATTACTTCATCTGAAAACTATTCATATCTTTTGATCATTTATCAATTGGGGAATGGCTTTCATTTTTATAAATTTGACTCAATTCTCTATGTTTTTGAGAAATTAGTATTGCTAACTGCATTTCCCTCCAGCCTGTTTCCCCCAACCAGTTTATTCTATTTTTTCTTTCTTTTCATCATGTCCTTCTTTAAAAGTGTTTTGCTTCTGATTACCCTCTCCCCAAATATGCCCTCCCTTATATTAGTCTTCCCTCTTCTTATCTCCTTTCTCTCCTACTTTCCTGTAATTTCTATCTCCTTTTCCTCCTAAGATAAATTTTTGCACCCAATTGAGTGTGTATGTTATTCCCTCTTTAAGCCAATTCTGATGAGAGTAAGTTTCACTCATCTCCCCTTACCTCTCTACTCTTCCCTTCCACTGCAAAAGCTTTTTCTTGCCTCTTTCATGTCATATAATTTACCCTATCCTACCTTTTTTCTTTCTTTTTCTCCAAGTACATTCCTCTCTAAACCCCTAATTTTATTTTCTTTTTAGACATCATTCCTTTATATTCAACTCACTACTGTGCCATCTGTCTATATATACTCCTTCTAATTGCCTTAATAATGAGAAAATCCTTATGAGTTACAAGTATTATCTTCCCATGTAGAAATGTAAACAGTTTTAGAAGTCCTTTAGGATTTCCTTTTCCTGTTTACCTTTTCATGTTTCTTTCGCATCTTGTATTTGAAAGTCAGCTGTTTTTAGAGAACTTCTAGGGACCTGTAAGTTTTCAGCTCTTTCAAGGTGGTACGATCTAAGAAGAGGTGTGTTCACCACTCTCCTGGCCCATGCTCTGGTCTCTGGGCGATCACAAGCATTCTTTCCTGCCCTGGAACTGTGAGGAGGGTCCCTGCTCCATTGCAGTTGCAAGCTCTGGTGTGCTAGGGTTCCTCCTCATTCTTGGACTGCTACCCAGGACTGTGCCCCAAATCTGAGTATGGGCAAAGTAATAGAGTCCTACCCCCAGAGCCAGCAAAGAGACCCCTGTAATCTCTTCCTGACTGGCTGTTCAACCCCTTATTGTCTGTTGACTGAGAAGTTTAAAAGCAGCCACTGCTGTTGCTCATTCAATAGCTCTCAAGGCCTGCTCCTGCTTTGCTGGTACCAGATCTGTGCTGGCCTGGCCTGTGCTGAACTATGCTCCACTCTCACCCCAGTGCTACAGACCTCTCCTACCAACCTTCCAAGTTGTCTTTGGCTGGAAAATTATTTCACCCCATCCTTTTGGTGGGTTCTGCTGTTCCAGAATTTGTTTTATTTATTTATTATTTAAAGGTGTTCAGAAAGTTTGGGGGGAGAGCTCAGGAGAGTTGCTGCCTTTTCTTTGCCATTTTGGCTTTACTTCCTCTAAACAAGGCTTTCTAAAAGACTCAGAATTATATAAGATTCTTGAAAAACTTTTATCTGGATGATTATGAAAAAGAGCCTTTTCCTCATATAATGATGCAACCACATCACATGTTATTGTTAAAATATCACATTGTTATAATATGTTACTAATATTTAAAATATATGAATATGCTATAATATGCTATTTTATAATAATAGTAGTCATTTACAGTAGGAATATTGTAAATGCTTGTTAAATTGAGTTGAAATGAATATTTTAAAATGATGATCAGTTTGGTGATAATTGCTAGGATTTTAGTCCATTATGATTTGGAATTAGAAACTAGGTCCTTTCTAGAAGCCCTGAAGGATTAAAAATTATATTTTTTAAAGCTCATAGCTCTAGAGCTAGAAGGAACTGAGAGAGATCATAGAACCAACATAATCATTTTAAAAAGGAGGAAATTGAAACCCAGTAAGACTTAGCCAAGATCCTATAGACAGTAAATATGAGAGATAGGATTTGAATCCAAAACCTTAGACTCCAGAGTCAATCAGTGCTCTTTCCCTTGTACCATGATACTTTCCTGTTCTACAGCTAGAGTGCCAGTAGTAGTGGGGATAGCTAGATGGCACCACAATGCATAGAGTGCCAGGCCTGGAGTCATGAAGACTCATCTTCCTGAGTTCAGATTTGGCTTCAGACACTTACTAGCTGTGTGACCTTGTGCAATTCATGTGACCCTTTTCTGGCCTCAGTTTCCTCAGCTGTAAAATGAGCTAGAGAAAGAAATGGCAAACCACTCCAGTATCCTTGCCATGAAAACCCCAAGTGGGGTCACAAAGAGTCAGACGTGAATGAAAATAACTGAACAATAGTAATAGTAGTATCAGTAGTTATCGTGATAATAATCATAATAACGAACAACTTACAATAATAAAAAGACTTGGTTTGGATGTTAGGTAGAGACCCTATTAGAAACAGACTTCACAAAACTGCATCAATTATTACTGACCACTAGGGGGAACTAGCATTACTCCAAATCCAACAGGCATCTTTTTCAGCATCAGTCACAGATATGAATACCAGAAAAGCACCTTGCTAGGATTGTCACATGTTTATTTATCTTTGTTTGTAGATTTCCACATGAAGCATCTGATATGTTTTAAAACTGCTTTTTTGTTGGAAGTTTTTTGATATTTTAGTCAATTTCATAATGCAAATTGAAAACAAGGGTGAAGGAGACAGAAAGATCTAAATACATCAGTTAGATTTGGGTTATTTACCTCTCTTCTAAATGTGTCTGTTCTATTTCTAAGATACCAATCACCAAGCATCTGGTTGGCATTTAGTTATTAATCAAATAATGTATCCTTGGGGCTTTCACACACACTTAGATACACACATACACACACTATACCTTCTTCAGTCAAAAATGGACTCTTCATCATCTATGCAATTTGTTGTACACATTAATTCTTTGGGAGCATTCCAGATTCTTCTTTTGTCAATTAAGAAAAGGTTTTGAGTATCTTGACTCCTGGGGGCTGCAAAGCTGGAACTCTGGCAGAAAACATTCCATTACTGTGAACATCTTGACTAAGAAATGCAACCATGGGAAACCTGAGGCTAGTGAAGGACTTCTGCCATCCGACTGCCTCTTTGTCCCCCATGAGAGGCAGAAATCAGTTTTCCTCTCCCCTAACAGCCTGACTGAGGGGTGGAGGGGTGGAAAGGAAGGCTACACTTATCTTACTGTCTTGAATGCTTCAGTCCATCACCTTGATCTTTTTTATTTTTAAGAAGCAAGGTGAAATAAAGATAGAAAATATTTTAACATAACAGTGTTATAAGTTAAAACCTTTACTTATCCTTCTCCAGCTCTTATAGCTTTCTTATTCCATTTATTCATTCTTTCTCCCTCCAATATCCTTATGCCCCCTACCCACCCAGATGCAAGTCTTTCTTCATTCTAATTACTGTCTGACTTGACCTTGCTTTTCTTTGGGAAAGATAAAATATGCATCCTATTGTGTATTGTAGGTACTATATATTTTTTCCTTGTTGTGACCCCTGAGTTTAGAGAGCGATATTACTTCCTGATCCTCAGAGGACTGTTCTGAGACATCACTCAGAGAATTAAGGGTCAGAGGTTGGGCTTGGAACAAGAATAATGACCAAAAGAAAGGTGTTTTTTTTTGGTTGGGTCTAGGGCATGTCTATTATCAAAACCTTACCAATGAGTGGCACCAAAGGAAAACCTGAAACAAAAGCTCTTGTTAAACCTAGGTTTCCATCCTAGTAGGTAGTAGCAATGGTAGATCATACTCAGAAAAGGAGATCATGGCAACTTAGACAATCAGTTGGGTTTCATGAAAAAGAGCTTGGAGTCCATCACCTGGTTTTGCCTCTTGCTTTTTGTGACTTCTTAACCTCACTTTTCTGGGTCTCAGTGTCCTGAGTTATACAATAAAGAAGCCTGGGTGAGAGAAAGGATTCTTAACTTTTTGTTGTTCTGGATCTCTTTGGCAGTTTGGTGAAACCTATGACTCCTCAAAATAATATTTTTAAATACATTGAATTATAGAATTATAATTATATTGAAATATAGTTATCAAAATATTTAACAGTAAGAATGAAAACAAGTTCATGAATTCCAGGTTAAATTCTGGGTTAGAGTGTCTCTAAAAGACTCTTTGAGCTGGTAAGTTAAAAGTTAAATTTCCTGAGTTATAGCTTAGGTCCATTTCCTTTAATGCCATTTATTAGAATTGGAATAAATTCAATTGACTGCTAGCCTCTTTAACCACAGTCTTCTATCCCTATCGGGATAAAGATTTGAATGTAGAGGCTGAAGAATTACTCGCCTCCTCTGGCCCCTACTTTTGAATGTGAGGGTTACTGCCCAGGTCCAATTGCAAGTTTTCACCTTTCACCAGGCAGTCTCCTTTTTCCCTAGTCACTGAAAAGGGAAGGGAACAAGAAAATGGGAGCTGACTTTTGTGGAGGGTAAAAGATGAAATGACTAAGGAAACAAAGGTTCTATTTCTTAAGCAATGCATGCCACCTACATAACACATCAGGATTAGGTCTCCTCAGCTTTGGCACTGGACTATGAATGCAGAGGAAGACAGATTTTTATGCATTAAAAACAATTAATTAAAAGCAAACAATTAACCAGGACACAAAATTAGTTAAACTGATTTCTAGCTGGATGAAAGATTAGGCACTTTGTAAATTGGGAGGGGAAGAGTGAACAGGTACGATTCCCTGAAATGGGAAAAAGAGGTGTCTCACTTCCCCCCAGTACTTATATTCAATCAAAAGAACATGGAAACAGTATTTTGTGCCAAGTAATATGGTGTTCTAACTCAGCTTTTTTCTTTCATTAGGGGAAATAAAAATAAAAACAAACCCTGGATCCAATATATTTTTACTTAACATCGTTTTCTTCTGATTTACTCTTACCCAAGATCAGAGAGAGAGTGGGACTTTTGGACCGGGGCTTGAACCTTAAACCTTTCTCTATCCCTGTGTACTAAGACCAAACATAGTTCCTCTTTATTGTAGTCTCTTATTCCCAAACAAGGAAAACATATATCTCAACAGCAATTAGGACAGATCCTTTATATCAAATGGGCCCACTTTGATATTAATTATAACAGCCAAGGAAATAACTTTAAAAATAAAAGGGGGGGCAACAAAGGTGTAAGTGATATTTTGCCAGCTGCCCTGAAGTTTGCAACCTGGGGACCATCTGCCAGTGATGGGACACTCCCCATACTCTGATCACAACTATCTCATTTTTCCCAAGGATGAGGATACCAGCCATGCTGGTGGAGACTTAGCACAATTACTATCTAGCTCCTCCTCAATCCATGTGTCTCTCTTTCCAGGCACCATGCTGCTGCTCCCCCAGCCCCAATGGCTGCCATAGTTATTGTTTCCATTTTAAAAATCCCTGCCCTGTCTCTACACATTATTCCCATGAGAGTCCTGAAGGCTCTTCTAGGAAAGGAAGAAAACAACGCTATCTCCTCCACTCTATTTCTCCCAGGAAACCATGAAACTGGGCTCCAAACACATTTCCCTACCTACATACTGAGTTCTATCTCAAAAACACACTACAGAAGTCAAATGATTTTTAAGCTTTCTATTTAGATTGTAAGTTCCATGAGGATAGGCTGATGTCTTATCTAAATTTTGCATCTCCTCCAGTATTCTACATAGTGCTTGGCTTAACAATAGTTATTTGACACATGTAAGAATATGGAACAAAGGCTATTTCTGATTTTGAATGGCTACACTGAGTGACATTCATAGATCAACAAGTATTCAAACTGGGAAGGGTCCATTCATAGTTTACAAAGAAAATATAAAGAAAGGTTTACTTTTTTGTTCAATTTAATTCTCCTTTTTGCATGTGGCAATGTCCTTTGCCCTCTGAGAAAGGCAAATAGTAATTAGTTTTTCTTAATACAATAGGAAATCCTTGGAAGGTGTTATCAAAGATGGAGGTGTAAGTAACCTACCTCTGGTCACTGATTTACCACCATGAAGTCCTTCTTTGGCCTATGTGATGAAGATTTTAGGCAACTTTCAAAAGGTCTCAACAGATCATGCTTCCTCTGAAGCCTGCATGATGCCAGGAAGCATAAATAGAAAGATGTAGAGAAAACTAGACCTTTAAAACCACACTGCCCCACTGTGAAGAAGTCTCCTTTGGTTCACAATCTTCTCCATGAGGGATTAGGCTTTAGAAATGCAGTACAAGAAGTCTGCTACAGCATGTGTTGCTTACACATGCAGGATGTAGACAGTTTCAGCCTTGGAGTAGCAGCTGTTGCCTTTCTATCTCCAAAGTTCAATTGTCCTGCTTCCCTTGTGTTGGCAACACTATGATCTGAAGAAATGGCTTTGATGCCAATCTGAGGACCAGAAGATAGAAAGGCAAGCTTTAAACCAAAGGTACTGACATTCATGCAAATGGCTAGAGGAAGTCCCTGAAACCAACTAGTTAAGATGGAATAGGTTAAGGGAAATAAAGAATGGATGGCTAAATCCTCAAAACATTGAAGAAAGCAGATGAGATGGATGCACAAAATCAAGACAGCCTGAAACCCAAGGGTAGAACTTTCAGGGGTCCAAAAGGGAAGCATTTCTTCCCTAAAATCCAGTTATCCAACAATCAAGATGGAGTTGTTCCCTGTTTGAGGTCATTTGGGCAGGGCACATAAGAACAGAAATATGTGACAAAGTCAAGGTGTCTGGACTTTGGTCAGGGTTGGATGAGGACATTCCATAAAGACTGAAAGATCTTTTGAATATGAGATTATCATTATGAATCTGTTAGCTACAGAGCTGGAATAGATCAACCAGATGACCTAGAGAGAAGAAAGGATTAGCTGACCCAGAGAAGAGCTAGAAAAAAGAAATTAGGAATTAAGTAGCACCAGAATTTCACTCATAAACCTTCAATGAACTTGTAAAATTTCTCCTATAATTTGTTGTTTTATCTCCTTGGTGGGTAAGCTCTGGGGATGGATCAATCAGCTTCAGCAATCATTAAATTTTTTTTATGCTACATTTTATTCCATGCATACACCAAGGTTATGCTTTATTTTTTTTTCAAAGTGTGGTTAGACTACCCCAGCTATTTGTTTAGTCCAGCTGACTAATGTTGAGAGAAAACAGCAGGTGACCACAGAACTGTATTTGCAGCCTACTTCTAGCTTTGTCTGTCTACTGAAATCATAATCATTTCCCATATATCATACCTAAAGAACTATCTAAAAGGATATTATTCAACTTTTATTTCAATATTCCCCTCTCTGTGACAAATATTCTGTTTATGTTACCTTTAATCTAGGATTTAGAGATGAATGAGACATTAAAGAATATTCAGTCCAACTCCTTTCTTTTACAGATGAGGAAATTGAGGCCAGAAGGGTTTAGGTGACTTGCCCTGAATAACTTACCTTAAATAGCAGAGCTGGTATTCAAACTCAGATTCCCTGAATCATAATCTAGTGCTCTCTCCATTCTGCTGCCTTCTTTCATTTTTGTTGTCTATCCATTTTTACCAAATTAGAAAAAAAGAATATAGGCAATAAATAGATGGCAATAGAAAATAATGGAATAATAGGTGATAAAAGAGTATAATAGATAATAGAAAATTTTGGCCAACTATTTGAATGATTTTTCAATTGCTAATTTTGTAAAGTTAATATAATTTTACTTGTATAATATGTCACTTTTCACCATTTGCTGTTCACTCAGAATTCAGTAGAATAGACAGGGAAGGTATTTTTCCTATTTTGCAGATGAATAAACAAAGACACCTAGGGAAGTTACTTCTTTTAGATCACATCCCTAATTAATGACAAACCTAAGATTAGCACTATTCATCCAATGTGACTAAAATATGAAATATAAGGTTTCTAAAGGAAAATTATCTGTTTAATTTAACATTATGGATCATTTCAAGATAGACATGCTGAAAGATGCTCATTCCTTCCTAGAATTTCTAATGAAATGAAAGCAGAAAATTTCCTTAGTAGTTTTTGTATTAAAAATTCACAGAGAGACCCGGCATAACGTTGTATTGTCAATAGAAATATAGTCATTTGTATATAGTAAATGTATCAAAAACTATTTTTTAAAAAAACCATCCCTCCAGCCTTCCTTTCTCTCTAGGTAGGGTCTTTTCTTGCACCACAGGTTTTGAGATCAATGGATTCTGCCCTTCCCTTTCCTTGTTAAAGATCATTTTAGGAAGCAACCATGGGACAGTTTGAATAACTCTATTTAACTGCGTTAAAGGATTATGGGACAAAATGACAAGTGAGGAGAGTGGGATTCCTCTCTGAATCCCAAGACACAGAGGGACATGCTGACATGAGTTACACTGTCTTTATTTTGAAGGAGAGAAAATGAGAAGGATGAGCATATCATTCTCTAAGACTCTCCAAGTAGGAAGTCAAAAGCTGTAAGATCATATACAGAAACAGACATTTTCAAAAAATGGCAGCCATCTAGTTAGGAAGTATGTTTTTGAGCTGTAACACACTGAACTAAAATTCCATGATCAAATCTCTAATTGGGCTGACTTCTAGGGAGCTGGCCACCCATTAGAAAAGGAAGGAAGCATAACTTGTGAGACTCGCTAAGGGAAAAACAACATGATGCAAGACAAAAGAGACCAAGTAATGTGGAAAAACAAACCCCTCAAATGAAGTCCCAACTCAGGGCACCAATTTAAGCCATAAGTCTTAAGGTTTTGGGGAACAGGGTGGCTGTCCCCTGGGGACAGGGAAGTGTCTTGATTCTTTGAGAGCATAAATGGAAGTCTTTTCCATGTCTTTAATTTTTAAATAAAATCATTTTATGTTTCAAACCGTATGAATCTATATGTCTGTAAGGGAATCCTTGGGAAATACTAGATATTGATTTTTTCAGGTTCTACCTGGGTAAATGCAATGAACCATAGCATCGAGAGTTTGCCAAAGTATACCTAGGACCTTTTATATTGCAAGGGGACCTCTGACAATTACTCCTTGTCGTATCATCTATAGTCCAGCCAAAGTAAACCATAGGATATTCCACAATGCAAGGCTTCATCTCCAACACTTGTTCCTATACATAGAAACATGTATCCTCTTTGTTGAAGGATGACAGGAAATCCCATCCAACTCTATGTGACCCCATGGACTTTGTCTTTTTTGGCAAAGATGCTAAAGTGGTTTGCCATTTCCTTTTCCAGTGTCCCCATTTTACAGATGAGGAGCTGAGGCAGACAGAGGTTAAGTGATTTTATCAACTTCATACAGCTTTTAAGTGTTTGATTACTCAGATCTTCCTGACCCCAGACCTGATGCTAGATCCACTGCACCACTTCACTGCCCCTAAAAAAATGGCATAGTGGGCATGTGGTTTAGAAGTTAGCTAGTAAGTGTCTGAGGTCAGATTTGAACTAAGGAAGATGAAGCTTCCTGACTCCAGTCCCAACACTTTGTGCACTCTAGCGCCACCCAGCTGCATAACCAGGGTCCCAGGATTGTGGAACCTGCAGCCTCCAGGCCACATCTAGCCCTCTAGGTTGTCAAGTGCCGCCCCTTTTTCAAGGCAACAGGTTCCCCACACTTGTGTATATCCCACTAGACTGTACACTCTTACAAGACAAAGACAGCTTTTCCATTTTGTTTTTATGTTCCTAGTGTGTAGGCATAGCACACACTTAATATGATTAACTTACATATGTTATAATTTTATTGAAATTATATAAATGATGAATTATTTTAAGAAATCAAGAAACCTGGATTCTAGCCCCTTTCTCTACCTATATGGTTATGTTGTAGGGAATTCAACCAAATTCAGGATTTAGAGTCAGAAAATGCTCTAGAGATCATTTAATCTAGAGATCAGAAAACTGAAGCCAAATCAGTTGACCTCTCTAGGGTCTCATTAACTTCAGCTGAAAAATGAAGGTGCTGGAGTAGGTAGTTTCTGAGACCCCTTACAGTCCTGGCATTTCATAATTGGAAATGAGACATATTGTATGAATATTATAAAAGATATTCACCACTGGCCTTCCCAAGAGAGCTGTCAATTCTTATTCAGATTTATATACTTTGTGGCTAAGTCCTTTGTGAATTTTTCAGTCATAAGCTACCTTCTCTCATTCTGCAGTGCACTGTTTAGGACTAGGAGCTAATTTGAACCATAAATTTCAAATACTGCAATGGATTTGTATTTTCAATGGCATATAGATATTCCTTTCATGGACACAAATTATATAACTGATCCCTGACATCTTAAGAAATATGTTGTTTGTTTAAACAAGCAACATTATCTATCTATCTGTCTGTCTGTCTGTCTGTCTCTTTTCTCTCATTTATCTATCCTCTGTAGAAAATTTATCCAGGCAGTAGAGACTTCACCTGTTTCTTTAACTCTTTCCTGGGTATCAATGCTGTGTTCCATTATGATTTGTCTTGGCTATGTGTCCGAGGCTCCTCCTTATATGGCTATACAGAGTCTTAGACTTTTTCTTGTCACTTTGCATGTACAAGTCATTACTGGTAACAAAAAAGGATCTTAGAATCATAGGTTTAGACCTGGAAGGGACCTTGGAGGTCATCTAGTCCAATTCAATTGTTCTATAACAGAAGAAACTAAGGCTTTAGAGAATTAACTGGCTAGCTCAAGGTCATACAGCTTACAGGCATCATAGTTATTGACATCCATCATTTAACTTCCTGCTGCTTTTTAAGTCTTGCAGGTATGATACTTCTGAAAACATAGCGTCTTGTGCTTTGAAACCATATAGGAAAATATTAAAGACTGTGAAGTAGGTAGCATGGTAGATAGAGTACTAGACCTAGAATCAGGAGAACCTGAGTTCAGATTGTCCTCAGACACTTATTAGCTGTGTGACCCTGGGCAAGTCATAAATACCCTTTGCCTCAGTTTTTTGAACTGTAAAAAGAGAATAATAGTAAAACCTATCTTTCCAGAGTTGTTGTGAGGATCAAATGAGAATATTTGTAATGCATTTAGCACAGTGCCTGGCATATAATATAAATGCTCATTATTATTAATACTATTATTAAGGCAGAGTTGAAAAAAATAGGTTTTTGTGTCAGTGAGCAATTCAGGGTTGGCAAAAGTGCTTTGGTTTCCCAAATGCAATCCAATGTGCTCTCCTCTTCCTGTTCAGTTATGGCCCTGAGTAATTTTTTATCTGTAGCACTCGTCTAAGACAGAGGTGTCAAGGAAATAGATCAATGGATTGCCTATTTAAGTGCATTTCATTATCTAGATAGTATATATTCTTCATTTACTTTGTTTTTCCACTGTGGATGAGTAAGTCATCAAAGTGAGAGGGCTCTTTTGGGTGGCTAAGGGTTATTGGCAAGAAGGGGTAATTTGGAGATAGCCCAAGAGAAACATGTCAGTAAATACTAAGGTCTACTTGTTAGAAAAAAGATATCCTTTGTGTTTAATAACCAAACATTTAAAAATTATCTTTATTTTGGTTTTTCAATGATTTTCTGTTTCATCATCATTTATCACCGTTAGCATGAATAATGGAAATTTGACCATTCATGGGAAAACCCTAGTTTTCAAAAAACTCTGAAAGAATGGGGAAAATGAAAATGAAAACTTAAGAGTTCCTCATGGTCAGTCATATTACAAATAAAATGACTTCAACAAACAACATGTTGCCAGCATGAGAAGAATAAACTATTTCAACTTCCATGATTCATAGTCCAAGGAAACTGATAAAAGTCTTTATTTAAAAATGAATGTATAGTTAGTAAACTGTTAGAATGTCATTCGTTTACAAAAAAATTTGTCAGTTTGTTTTCATGAATATATATGTATGTATAAGATTTACATGTACATATGTGTTTGTAATATGTATTTCAATAGACACATGGTATCTATATATAGACACATAAAACAAGCACACATGCAAATTGCAATCATTGAGAAATCACCTTCCCCTTCCCCCCGGCAATCAGATCCTTTACAAATCACTTCTAAAAGAGAGATTTGTTCTCTGGATTCTGAAAAATTTCATTGCTGAATTACATTTATATTTAACCTACATCAAGAAATCTCCAAAATCATGATCTATGTTGGGCTAAGCCCTAGGTGTTTTTCATTTACCAATCTACCACCTACTTTGCCTTTGACAGATCTACTTACTCCTTACCTTTGGTGACAGAGAAAATGAGCTAAAGAAAATTTGCTTTACCCAGCTTATGCCAATGGACTTTGTTACTGGGATGACAAGAAAAGAGTATTTTGGCATGGAAGAAAACACTATTGCCAAGCTATGAGCATAGGGAAAACTATATAGTATGGGAAGGTTAGCATTACCAACTTCTGTATCTATGGAATGAAGTAAAGGTTCTACCTTGAGGTGGGTCACAGCTGCTGCTCAGAGAGTACATAAAAAACATGGCTAATAAGCAGAAACACAACTGGTATGAGATGAAAAGGGCTTTGCCACAGGATGTCCATATCTGAGGGGAGCATGTTTTCTCTTCATGTTTAACAATGCCCCTGTACTTCATCTCATTGTCCTCTCCCAATTCATACCTTTAAGGCACAGTCACCATTCCTAGTGTCCCAATGTTGTCCAAGGGCCACTTTTTCCTCCCAAACTCTTGTGGAGGTGAGGGCCAGACCTTCCCCTTTCCCTGGTTGTTTTCTACACCTCTGATGCTGATGAGGTACAGAGGACAATTCATGATCAATTTTGCCACAGGTAAGTAAAAAAAAATCTAGTTATGGCTCTATTAGTGAGTCATTCCTAGAAAGACATTTTTATATTAAAGCTGCAAGGACTAGGTTCACAGAAAATATTGATAATAATAATTATAACCTCTATGACAATTGATATTCATATAATGTTCTGATGTTTGCAAAGGGCTTTATGGATGTAATCTCATTTGATCCTGACAACAATCATGTGAAAGAAACACTATTATTATCCTCATTTGATGTATGAAGAAACTGAGGCTGAAGAAAATTTACTTGGCCAGTCTCAAATAGCTAGTGTGTATCTATGCCCCAATTACCCATTATTCTCCTTTGTCACCCCAACTGTGTTGTAGCTAAATGACATTACCCAAGGCCCCTGCCCCTTGCAAATGGACAAGAGGAGAAACCAGAGAGGTCAGAAGACCATACCTTCTCTTACGTTGGGAATGGGCAAATTTATTCTGGGAGTGACTCAACAAGCATCTGTGTGTGTGTGTGTGTATGTGTGTGTATGTGTGCATGCACTCACATGTACAAAGGTATATACATATATTATATATATATATAAACAGGAGTAAGTGTACATATGTATATAACATGTGTGTGCATGTATATTTCTGTCTTAACTCTGAGATCTGATGATCTGAGGCAGGTCAAATCCTTCCCAAGCCAGCTCTGTTGATTTTTTCCTCCTTTTCTCCCCACCCCTCAAATATCCCAAACTATCACCCTGGATAAGTATACCATTTTCATTTAATTAAGAGAGTACTAGCCCTGGAATCACAAATTCTCTTAATATTTGAGCTAATATTCAAAATAACACTACAGAGAATAAAATTGTGTATGTGTGTTGTTGTAGTTTGATTTTATCATTATTAACCAAGTTAAGACTTATTTACAATATTTTCACTAACAATAACTCATTAGACACTGTCAGCTGAAAATTTGTTAATGGATTTCAACTGCCTGAGCCATATGTGATCTTCCTCTCTTTTTTTACCCTCAGGGTTATTTGGAATGAACGATTCTCCTGAAATGGACAACACATTGTCAAAAGTTTGAAAGCAGATGGGGCTGAACAGAATTCCATTGAATGCTCATTGTTACAAAATCCAATATTTATAGCAATTAAAGTTCACCAAAGTCTATAGAAACCTGCCACAGCTGTGAGTCAAATGAATGCCTCGACCTACCCAATTAGGCAAAGAAAACATCAATATCATAATTAAATGGCTAATTCCCTTTTTAAAAAGAATTAATATAAATAATGATTTATCCTTTAAAGTGGAATGAATACTGTATTTCTAAATGAGAAAAGTAGAAACCTGGTTAACAATTTTCCAAAATCCCAGGGTAAGTGAGAGTGCTATCTTGCTTATCACTGAAACCCCAAGGGAAACTGCTTGATTGCATAAGTATAGAAGAGCCATTGGCTCAAGGCCATTCATTTTCCAAGGTAGTTATAAAAGCAAACAGCTTTTAAAGCTTACCAATTATGTTAAACCATTAATATTAGGACTTGTGACTGAAGCAGCTCTCTTTGGAACCTCACTTACTAATCAGCTACAAAGGCTTAACGGATCGGGCTCTAGACACGGGAACTGAAAGCCCTGGCATATTCAAACAATTGTCAAATCTTATTATTTCTACCTCTATGACATGACTCATTTAAGCTCTTCTCTCCACTTATATAATCATCACTCTGATTCAGTACTTCATCACCTCTTTCCTGAACTATTGAAATAGGCTTTTGATTGGTCTTCCTGTCTCAAGCCTCACCTCCACTCCAATCCATCCCCATCCTTTAACACAGCTGTCAAAGTCAATTTCCAAAAGGGCAATGAGTTATTCCCCCACTCAATAAACTCCAGTGGCTCCTTATTACCTCTAAAATCAAATTTAACCTCCTCTCTCTGATCCTTCCTAACCTGGTCCCAACCTACCTTTTCAATCTTATTTATATTATTTCCCTTCATATGCCCAATGGTCCAGTCAATCTGACCTCACTTTTCTTCATATATGATACCCCATTTCTTATCTCTATGCTTTTGCAGCTGCTGTCCCCCATGTCTGGAAGGCTCTCTCTCCTCAAACCCATGCCTTTTAGAATCCTTAGCTTCCTTCAAGCACTGCTCAAGTGCCAATTTCTACATCCAGCATTTGAATATTTTATTATTAATTTATTATTATTTATTTAGCAAACCTTCAGAGAACATGAACAAAGAACAGAAAAAGATGACTGTATATGAGACCATGAAGCCATATTACATGTGACTTGCTTTCTAAAGTATATAAAGATATTATTGTGCTGTAGAAAATGTTAAAGGGACAGTTTCAAGGAAACCTGAGAAGACTCGTATGAATTGATGCAGAACAAGGTGAGCAGAACCAGGAAAGAAAGAAGGAAATATACACCCACTATGTGTCAGGCACTCTACTAAGCACTTTACACAGATGATCTCATTTGATCTTTACAATAACCCTAGAGGTAGGTGATACTGTTATCTCTATTTTCCAATGGGAAAATTGAGGATTGCAGAGATTAAGGGACTTTCCCAGGGTTATACTGCTAGTGTCTGAGGTAGGATTTGAACTCAGGTCTTTCTGACTCAAGGACAGGTGGTCTATTCACTGCGCTACCCAGTTACCTCTGGAAGAGCAGGAGAAGAATTTATAAAATAATAATAACATTATAAAGACAGAAGAATGTGAAAGACTTGGGAGCTTTGATTACCACAATGACCAACCACATTTCTATTGGAATCATGATGAAATATGCTACCCATCTCCATATAGAGGGGTAATGAACTCAGAGAGAAGACTGAGGTATATTTTTTTCTTTTTTTGGACATGGTCAATATGGGGATTTGTTTTACTTGATTATGCATGTTGGTAACAGGACTTTTATTTTCCTTACTTTCTCAGTTGGGGGTTGGGAGATGTGGGAGGAAGAAAAGGGGGATCTTTGTTTGAAAAAAATTAATTTAAAAAATGCAATACATAGTAACTCTAATTGAAGAGTACCAGCAACACCCTGCTTTTCTGTGTTCCTTTCTGAACTTTCTGCTCTCTTTATATTTTTAATGTTTCATTGACTCTTTATATTTTTAATGTTTCATTTATTTTTCTTTTCTTTCCTTTCTTTCACTTTTACTATCCCTCTCTCTTTCATCTTGCCCTGTCTCATCACTTTTCTTCCCTTCTGAAAAACAAAATACTACCCTCATAAGAAATGGGTATATTTATGCCAAACAAATTTACATATTAGCCATGTCTGAGAACTTAAGTTTAATTCTGTAGATCTAGCCCATCCCAAAAGTGAAAGGAATGATTCATTATCAGTTTTCTGGTGTCTTCTTGGAATTATTATATTGATCTAAGTTCTTAAGTCTTTCATTTAAAATTTTAACATTTAACATTCATTTAAAAAAAATTTTGAGCTCCAAATTCTGCCCCCTCCTTGAAACGACAATTTGATATAGATTTCCATATTAACCATGTTGCAAAAGGAAACGTATACCAAAAAAAAGCAAGAATGATAAAGTTTTAAAAGTATGCTTTGATGTTCATTCAGATTCCATCCATTCTTTCTCAGGAGGTGGATACCATTTTTCATCATGTGTCCTTTGGGATTGTCTTGGATCATTGTATTGCTGAGAACAGCTGAGTCATTCACAGTTGATCATTGTATAAGATTGCTGTTACTGTATACTATGTTCTTAAGTCTTTTAGAAGTTTTTTCCTCCCTTTATAATAGTCATTTGTATAAATTGTTCTCCTGGCTCTGTAGCAGTTCATCAAGTCTTTCCTGGCTTCTCTGAATCTGTTCCTTTCATCGTTTTCTTTTTTTTCCATTTATTTTGGAGGGTGGTAGGTTAAGTGACTTGTCCAAGGTTACACAGGTAGTGTGTCAAGTGTCTGAAGCCGAATTTAAGCTCAGGCCCTCCTGACTTCAGGACTGGTGCTCTCTACTCACTGCGCCACCTAGCTGCCCCTCCTTTCATCTTTTCTTAACGTACAACAATATTTCATTACATTTACATGGCATTGTTTGTTTGGTTGTGTCGTTGTCCCCCCTAGCCCCTGAGTGCCTACTTTCCTCTCAGTTCTTGGTTGCAACACAAAATGCTTCAATACACATTTTCATTCTTGAGTCCTTGCCTTCTCTCTTGGACCTTTTGGAGTTTATGCTTTGTAGTGGCATTTCTGTGTGAAAGGAGGAGATACCGACTTTGCGACTTAAGTTCCAAATGATTTTCCAGAATTTTTTTACCAATTCCCAATCCTAACTGTCCATGAACTCTTTCGTTATCTCTCCAGCTACCACACAATAATATCACAGAATAAGAGACTGAAATGTCACCTCCATGTTACCTTGCCTCTATTAGGTACATACCTAAGATATACTCTACGCACATGTGTTCTTCCCCACCACTCCCACCCCTCTTTTTTTTTTTTTGAGCATGTAGGCTCCTTGAGAGCAAGGATTATTTCACATTCCCAATGTCTAGCACAGGTCCTGGCACACAGTAGGAGCTTCATTGTGCCTGTCCTTCATTGCTGAAGAAGACCATGCCATCAGAGAAATGATGACATGACTTGCACTTGACTTTGTTTAGAGAGAGGGAGGGCTGTGCAGGTCACCAGCCTCACTTCTTCTCCAATACCATCTGAATCCAGAGACCAGATATTCATCAGGATGACTGGAGATGAGCCAGGATGCACTGGGAGGCCTTGGGCCCTTTAGGCAGAGGTCTTCACAGGTACTCACTTAGGGTGAGGCAATGGCCATTCATTGAATAGGCCTGTGTAAGAAGTAGCCAGGGCATGGCCCCTTTAATGAGGCCAAGAAAAAGAAAGCCATCAGGTTGGGTGGGAAACAGCAACTCTTACTATTGATAATCAGTGTAAAGCTAGGAGGGTCCAGAGAGCCCTTAGGCAGGGGCATATTGGGCCTGTTTCAGAGTGCAGTAGGTTTAAGGTTTTGAGAGAGAACAGGACAAGAGAAAGGAAGGAAAGGGGAGGGGAGGGAAGGGGCCAGTAATACCCAAGTCAACTGGGCATCTTTTGGCCATCCAAATTTACCTTCCTTTGGAGAGGAGAAGGAAGTGCAGGGGGAGGCAGACAGGAGAGGAGGAGTTGAATTACCCAGCTAGCTAGGTCCCCATTCAGCAAGCTGCATCTACTCACAGGACTGTGTTCGTCCTTCATTGCCAAAGAAGACCACGCCATCAGAGAAATGATGACATGACTTGCACTTGACTTCGTTTAGAGAGAGGGAGGGCTGTGCAGGTCACCAGTCTCGCTTCTCCTTCAGAGCCATCTGAATCTAGGAGCTTCATAAATGTTTTCTGATTGATTGATTCATATTCCCGATCCTGACACTTATTAGGGCACTGGCCTTGGAGTCAGGAAGACCTGAGTTCAAATTCTGCTTCATAAACTTAGCAGCTATTGTGATCCTGGGCAAGTAACTTAACTTCACTTTGCCTCAGTTTCCTCTTCTGTAAAATAGACACCATACCTGCCACACAGTGTGAACATTGTTGTGAGGCTCAAATGAGATGATGTATGTAAAGTGCTCAGCATGTTTTGAAGTGCAAATGTTAGTTATTAACAGAATCTTTTCCATTTCTGTTGGGGAAATGGGAGTTTTTAGTTTTTGTATCCCTTAAAGCAGTGGTGTTAAAATAACTGAATGAGAAAGTGGGCCCACCAAACCATACATAAGACACTTGCCACCTGCATCCTGACTGAGAAAATCATATATTAACATTATCTAAATTCTGTTGAATTGTTATTTATTTTTCTTCAATTTCACCCTTATATTTTAACTTTGTTCAGGTCACACTATTACCAGTCACAGTTTCAGCCTGATTTTTGACACCTCAGTTTTAAAGGCTCTTCAGGGGCACAAGATCCTTCATTTGAAAAAGACTTGGAACTCTCAGCTCTACTTTCTAAACTTTGCTGTTTAATCAGTTCCTGCCACTGAACCTCTTGGTTCTTTCTGGCTTCTTGTAATGAGGGTTCCTCATTTAGAACTTCCTGGGTTTAGAACTCTGTCATATCCAAACTTGATTTCTTCTGCCACTGAACCAGGGTACCCACTTCCTATTCTGTTTCAATCTTCATAATAATAGCTAACATCCATATAGTGCTTAGTATGTGCTAAGCACTGTGAAATCAAGGCACGGATTAAGTGACCTGCCAGGATCATACAGCTAGTAAGTAACTGAGACTGGATTTGAATTCCAATCTTACTGATTCCAGGCTCAGAATCATGGGCGCTGTGCCACCTAGCTACTGAATCTGTTCACTCTATTATTGTCAATAAACCCTGATATTCCTGTGAGGGCTGAAGAAAATAGAATACAGCAATCTAAAAATAATGCAACAGGGTAAGGTAATTAGAAGTGCTTATAAAATAAATCTACTAATTGTAGACTGAGTGGCACCTATGCTTTCTAACCTAATCTAAAGTTCCCTAGGACTAACATGGCCAATGATCCATCCTGATTCTCCTTTTCCAGGCATGAGTATCCATCTCCTCTGGCCTCCAGAGTATAAATTAACCAGTCTTCTTGCTTTGAGATTCATCAACCCATACCCATATCCCATCTTCAACTCTCTGGTTGAACTGATTGGTTCATTCTTTCAATTCCTGTCTTTTTTAGTCAATCAAGAAATATTCTGACGAGGGGGAAATAGCACTTGATTTGGAAGGAACTTGTGTTTGAATTTGAATACTCTTTACTACTTATTAAATGCTAGCTATTCAGCTTTCTTTGTGGTGGCAAAGAATTGGAAGTTGAGGGGATGTCCATCAATTGGGGAATGGCTGAGCAAGTTGTGCTATATGATTGTGAAGGAATACTATTGGACTATAAGAAAAGACGAGCAGGATGGTTTCACAAAAACCTGGAAAGACTTCTATGAACGGATAAAAGTGAAGTGGGCAGTACCAAGAGAACACTGTACATAGTAACTCTAACATTATAATGAGTATCAACTGTGAAAGACTTAGCTGCTCTGATCAGGGCAATGATTCAAGACAGCTCCAAAGGAGTCATGATAAAAATGATATCCGCGTTCAGATATCTGCATTCTGAGTGTATATAGAAGCATCCTTTTTCACTTCATTTTTCTTGCTTTTTTTTTTGCAACATGGCTAATATAGAAATACATTTTACATGACTTCACATGTATAATCAATATCATACTGCTTGCCTTCTCAAGGGGTGGGAGAGAATTTAGAACTCAAAATCTATTCTTCCAAATAAATTTTGCTATTATTTTTTAACTCAGTAAAACAATTTTTTGATAATTTAATTAAATTAAAAATAAAAAAATTCAAAATTTTTAAAAAATGAATGTTAAAAATTTTCTTACATGTAATCAGTAAATATTTAATATAATGAATAGAATAAATAAAATTCATGTTTTTCAAAAAATGCTAGATATTATTTGTGGGATCTTGGGCAAGTTACTTGACAGTCCTGGGCCTCAGTTTCCTCATCTACAAATTATCAGGGGCTTAGAAGTGCTGACCTTCAAGGTCTCTTCCATCACTAAAGATAGTGAGTACCCTTGCCCCTGGGGCCTCTCCCTCCTTCTAATTGGAGAAGGTGGAGAGAGGACAGTGTAGAGCTCTTCTTAAATTCTCCATTTAAGGAAGGTGCCAGGGTAGCCATCTCATAATTACCCACCTAACTACACTCCTTTGGATTCAACTTACCCGCAGTTGGGTATCTTCCCCATTCCCCCTTTTGCTTCTTTTTATGTATTGTCTCATTACATTAGATTGTTAGTGCCTTGAGTTCAGGGACTGTCTTTTTTTTTTTTATATCTCCATAACTTAGCCAGGGCCTGGCACATAGTAGGTACTTAAAATGTTTATTGACTGACTAAAATCTATATAAGATTCTTTGATTATAAAGCCATCTGAACTTATGATGCTGCATTCATATTTTTAATTAACTCAAAAGATACCTCCTTACTGGCCACCAAAATGACAGAGGGGACAAAAAAAAAAGTCACACTGAACTCACAAAATCAAAGGGATCTTTGTTTTGTTTTGTTTTGTTGCTGTTCTGTACAAACATCACAAAACAGAAATATTTCCATATACACTGAAAAGAGAAACCAGAAATCCTAAATGTTAGATTTTATAAAACATAAAACATGTTTTTATAAAACATAAAAATGTTATATTTTAACCAAACATGATCCCCTCCAAAGTTTACAACCTACATTCCCCACCCCCTTTTTTTCTCAGACCAGCAATTTAGCACTGATTTATTCCTAATTGTAAACCACACCCAAATTCAGGCTTTCTTAATTAAGCTGAGTAATCATCCCTTCCATTGGCTAGTCATCTGTCCCAAGGGCTGTTCCCTTTTCTTTGTTAGTAAGGAAAAAGAACTACAGTGCTAGAGAAAGGAGACTTCGGTCACAGAATAAGAGACACTACATTAAAGTCTGAAATGTCACCTTTTATTGATAATTGGAAGTCAACTTTTGTGTCCTCCCTCAGGGGAAGTAAGTTGAGAATTAGAATCCTTTCTTTTCTGCAGAACTCTGAAAGATGTGCCAAAGATTCACAATGGAAGGGAAGGAAACTCCAAGGTTAAAAATCTGGTGCCTTCTTCTGTGAAGGCTACTTTGAGTACATTTTATAGTACTTGGGCCATGCTTATATGACTAAAAAAACCCAAACCTGACTGTGGTGTGGTGGCCTGGTCTTGTTACTTTGGTAATCTTAATGTTGGGGTGGAAAAGTGGGAAAAATATACATGTGGTACTTGTATATTGTTTTTATCTGAATAATATATTTCTTTTAGAAAGTTTATAGTACTATACAGAAAATTTCAAAACAATGGTAGACACACTATTTTCTCACAACACTCACAAGACCTGTTTGCATAAATCATTTTTGTGGCTCAGCTGAAACTGAGCCCAAAGAGAGAAATCAGAACATGGCATCTGGCAGATGAGGATATTTTAAAAGTTGTAGCCGTGTTGATCAGTTGTTTCAGATTCTTTGTGACCCCATTTGGGATCTTCTTGGCAAAGATATTGGAGTGGTTCTCCATTTCCTCCTCCAGTTCATTTTCCAAATGAGGCAAACAAAGGTAAATGACTTGCCCAGGGTCACATAGTACTTTTCTGATCCTAGATTTGAACTCAGGTCTTCCTGACTCCAGGTTAGGAGTACTATCCATTGTGTTATCTAGCATCTGTGAGTGTTGCGTATGAAAGAAAGGGTATGTAGAGATGTGACCTCTAAATAAGTGTTCAACTCTGCTTCTGACATATACTACCATTGCAAACCTGGGAAAGTCATATATTTCTGAGTACCTCAGTCCACTCTCTAAGACTATAAATTGTAGAAAAGTCTATAAATTGCTGATCTTCCTTGGTAAAAGGTTTCCTCACCAGGCAGTTCCTACACCAGTAAAATCCTGCGTCTATCTCTATCTCTTCCATTTATATTTAAGATTGATGAGGGACATGAACCCTTAAAAGCAGAAAGAAGTGACCCAAGCTTTGAAGACTATTTTTTCCCCTTAGGGAGGCTGATAGGAAATTATTTGAATATACACCTTTCCTCATAATAGGTGAATGTTCCTTGAAGGAAGTCAAACCTACCTTGTGCAACCTGCAATGTGGAAGTTCCTTGTTTGTCTGGCTCATCCATCAAAGCAAGAGTAGGAGAATCAATCGGAAAGACAATTAAGAGACTTTGTATTCCTCAGTTTAGTGACCAATCCCTATATCATGTACAAACCAGGATTTCTGTTCACTTAATGCCATTTCCATTCTGTTGTCTACCTCATATGCCTAGACTTTTAAGGCTGTTCCAGACAATGTTTTCTAACACTTGGCCATTCCAGTTTTAATTGAAAGTAACACATTTTTAATTTCCCTTCTTCAGATTGCTAATGAACTTCTCAATAAAGAGTAAACTTACTCTCATCTTCTAGAGTCTTTTTGCTTTAAACATCGTCATTCACCATTACCATTTATTTATATACAAATCAATTGGAATAAATTTTGTGAAATTTCATTAGGCTTTAAATTGAATAGTTGGTTAAAGTCAAATTATACTGCATTATCTTGTTCATCTAGTACATAGGAATTCATTTTTCACTAATTCATCCATGTCCCTGCTCTGAAATCAAATCCATTTTATTTCCTTTGAATTTTTCTTTAGAAAATCATGCCACTTATTGCTAATATATTTTCTCCTCATTGATTGCATTAATTTGGTGGATATTTTTGTGGCCAACTTGAGGTTAATTGATCAAGTAATTTTTTTTGTTTGTTTTGAACAACAGAACTGCATTTGTTTTCTTCTAGTCCCCTAGAAACTTCTTAGTTTCTTAAGACTTTTCAAAAATAATGTTTGCCTGCAGTGAATTCATTAACTATTTCCCTTAACAATTTGGGATTCATGTCAGACCTGATGATTTGCATATAGCTATTATATGCATATGGCTATTAAAAATGTACATTTTCCGTAACATGCTTTAAAAAAGAAAACCTGATATTTTACATATGTATAATTCATGTGACACAGAAATATTTCACGTGGTATATTTATAATTTATGTATTTATATCTATATATTTATATTTTATATACTCTACAAATTATAAATGTCACAACATATTTGTATTTTATACAACGTAAATTATAAATATGACATGATATATGTATCTGTGTATATTTTACATTTTATAATTATATTTGCATGTATTTATATATATTTAATATGATTTTCTCTCAATTCAACTTATTTAGACTAGGCCTTTACAGCACCAGTGGATTCAGGCCCCTTCTCATTTTACAATGAGATTGTTAATGTCAAACAAAGAACCCATGATAATATTTGAGAAATTCATTTTATTCCCTGAGATTCAGTGAACTAGCATTATTGTTCTATTTTTCTGTTTTTAATCGCTCACATCTTTCTCTACAGGTTTTAATTGATTTTAGACAGTTGGGTGAGGTTAGACTATTGACTTTTCCATTTCTTTACTAATTATGCTTCATTCTTGAAACTTGTCAGACTACTCCAGCAAACTGTAATGGAAACCTTGATAATACGTTTGGCTCTTCAAAAATAATTCTTTATGAATTGTAATAACTCTGAGGTTCTGAATCATCTTTTATTCTTCACAATCTGATTACTAAATTCCACAACCTTTGTTTTTTCTATGTATCCAATCAGTTGACAAATTGCATTTTTTTCTGTCTCCCCCACATTTTGGTTATGTTTCTTTTCTACATTCACATGACTCCTGCCCTTTTAGAGGCCCTTTTCACCTCTAACCTGGCCTCCTAGTCTGTCTCTCTGCCCCAACCCTCCATCATCCTCCATCCTCCACACAGCTATCAAAGTCCAGGTCTGAAAATGTCACCTCCCCTAATAAGTGAACTCCAAGGGCTACCTATCACATCATGAATTAAAAAAAAATGTTCTGAAATGTAAAGTTCTTCACAACTTAACCCCTTCCTAGCTTATTAATTCCTCTCTTTGCATGCTGTAATCTAACCATACTGATTTACTAACTATCCCTCAAACACAATGACCTACCTCCCATCTGTGTACCTTTGCATTGGTTGTGCCCCACACCTGGATTGCTCTGCCTTTTACTGCTGCTTTTTTGAATCCCTTTAAATCTTAGTGGGGAATTCACCTTATGCTGGAAGGTCCTCACAACCATTCCCTCTAAGGTAATTTTGTAATTATTCCGTGTCTAACTTGACTATACCCATTAATGTACATGCTGTCGTGCGCGTGCGTGTATGGGTGCACCTGTATGTGTATCCCTAGTGCTCTTGACACACAATAATCACTCAGTAAATTCATCTTGATTGATTTCTTCCTCTATGAAATGGGTATAAAAGTACTTTTACTGCCCCTCTTACAGGGTTGTTTTGGAGATTAGATAAGTTAAAGCAAGTAAAACACTGAAAACTTCAAGTGTCATCTCTGTGTAGAGATCTTGTTATGGTCGCTAGCAAACTGGCCCGGGTATCCCTAGGCAAGTCAGTTAACCTCCCAATTCCCCCAACATTTCTCTCTAAGATAAAAAGTGAAGGAATTATCTCCATGAGAAATTCCCTACACGTGCAAAATCAGTCAAAGATTTGGATCCCAATCTGTACATAACTATACTATTTTGGCAGATATTAGGCCCTTTATAACTGTTTATTGAATTGAAATGCTTGAATTTGGGCTAATTTTGGTTTTTTCTTCCTTTAGTGCAACTACTCACATAACTATTTTTTCTTGTTTTCAAGAGTTCAACTGATGGTCATAGATACCCAACTTCCATTTTGACATTGTGAATGAATTCCCTTTTATCTATAAGAAGTAGCACCTGCACAGCATTTTTGTTGGGTGGTTTCTTCTTTCTATCTGTAATCATAAAGGCGCCATCTTCCCTCAGTTAGTCTATTAGTTAATTAGCATTTATAGAGCACCTACTATGTGTTGGGGTCTGTACTAAGCACAAGAGATACAGGAAAGGTCAAAAAACAAGCAAGCAAGCAAACGAAAAAGAAGCCCACAGTTTAATGGGGTTGGGGGTAGGGCATATGCAAACAACCATGTACAAAGAAGATTCATACCTGGTGTGTTAGAAATAGTCAACAGAAGCAAGGCTCAGGCATTTAAAGGAATCTCTAGTGACTTTTTGTAGAAGGTGGGATTTCAGCTGAGACTTGAAGGAAGCCAGAGAATTCAGGTGGAGGAGGTCAGGCCTGAGCACATTCAAAAGCACAGTAGACCAACAGTGAAAATGCCTGGAGTTAGGAGATGGAGTGTCTAGTTTGAAGGAGACCTGTGTCACTGGACTGAGCACTAGATGGAGAGGAGCCAGGTGTAAGAAGACTGGAAAAGAAGAAAGGGGACCATGGGTGTGAAGGGTTTTGAACTCCAAGCAGAGGATTTTCCATTTTGTGGTGATAGGGAATCACTGGAATTTATTAAAGGGGAGGACAGGGAAAGGTGACATGGTCAGATCTGCACTTTAGGAAGATTCATTTGGCAACTGAAGGCAACAGGGAGAGACTTGGAACGGGCAGACCCACAAGCAGGCTATTGTAATAGGGCAGGGCTCACGTCTGAGTGGGGGCAGCATAAGAGAAGAGAAGGGGGATATAGGTGAAAGATGTTATGAAAGTAAAATCAGCAGGACTTGATACAGGGAATGCTAAATAATATGAAATAGATAGACGTTATGCTTATTTACTAGTGTTGCACTTCATTCCCTGTACAAAGAAAAGCATCCTTCTTGGACCTGAGTAATGTGACATTTGACTCACTTGCCTCCCCTTCCATTTATGACCTCCCTGTTCAGTATTTTGGGAGGGTTAGCTTCTGCCTCATAAACATCCTACCTCTAATTTTCATTTCCCCCCTAGCTACTGCCTAATGCTAATTTTAGCATTCCCTCCCTTAACCTGCCCCCTCCTTCCATCCAAATGAGCTTGTCTGAACCTGCTCTCCTGCATTCTCTTCCTTAATCTGTGGTGTGTTTTGTTTTATTTTCTGGTCCTACATTTTTAATTTCTAGTCCTACATTTTTAAGAAAAGGAAGAACAGACCCTTACTGGAGCCCCTTATCACACATCACACACTCTCACACTCCTGCCCTCATGTCTCCCTCATCCCTTGACCAGTTCTACTTTTCAGCTGCCAGATCCTTGCTCAAGACACCCCTATTAAGTAACCAATATACATCTTGATCACTGCCCCTCATTTCACAACCAGCCTCTTGCTTCTTGTATAACCTGATGCCAGATCTTTTCTCCTTGTGGATCCCATGACTCTACCATTTGTGGAGTGTTGAACTCTTCCTCTGTCAATTAGTCAATCAACAAACATCCATTAAGCACCTATTGTGTGCCAGGTGCTGTGGTGGGCTTTGTGCTCTGTCCATTCAGATTTGCAGCCACACACATGGGGGAAAGCTTCCCTAAAGTCTACAATCAAGCCTGATACCTATTACTTGGCCCTATGAGCAAGACCATATGTGTGCTAGTTCTATTAAGTGCTCTATTTTTACCGACCATTTCTGCAATTTATAAGGACCATTTTAAATTGCATGTGATTGTCAAGGTCTGAGTTCCATTTAAGTTAATCTTATCCAAAAATCTAATTGTATGTTAATTGAATTCCAGAGGAACTTAATTTAATTCCATGAAATAACTTGTGTACTGGCAGAATCTGGTCCAAAATTAAGTGTGAACAGCCAGTATCAGGATAGGTAGTTCCTCACTGGTTGCTCCTAAATATCCCTGACTTTCTCTCAAATGGCCTTCATTGCTTGTGAGTAACTTTGGGCCCCTTCCTTTCCCTTTAATTGCTAATTCTGAATATTTGGAAGTCAGATACTGGGAGAAGATCCAAGTTTCCCTGGAGAGAAACAAGGTTAGGGCAATATATAGTTCCTTTAAGAAGAGGATAATATCACCATGTTCTTGCTGCTGTTGTAGGTGGATCATTTCAGTTGTACCTGACTTTCTGTGACCTTATTTGGGGTTTTCTTGGTAAGGATACTGGAGTGATTTTCCATTTCTTTCTCCAGCTCATTTTACAGATAAGGAAACTGAGGCAAACAGGATTAAATGACTTGCCCAGGGTCACACAGCTAGTAAGGATTTGAAGCTGAGTTTGAATTCAGGAAGATAAGTCTTCCTGATGCCAACCTCGGTGCTCCTTCCCCTTGCCATCACTATGTGCCTACTATTATTGGAGGAAAAAATGCTGAAGTTCTCTCTCCTACTCTAACTATTGCAGAGAAGAAAACCCTTGTAGCCCTGATATTGAAGCATTTAACAACTGAGAGACTAGTCTTAGTGGATCTTGTTCAGTTGTATAGCACCTAGGTAAGTACCCTTTTTGGAAACTCTTAAGTCAATTATATATAAAGTGTAATTTCAAATCTCAATTCACAGCACGATATAGTAGAAGCAATGCTGATTTTGGAGTTAGCGGATCTATGTTCAAATCCCAGCTCTGGCATTTATTATTTTTGTGAACTTGGGCAAATCCTTTCCTTTCTTTGGAGGTTATACCAAATGATCATCCAACTGACAGGAAGTGCCAGGCACCATGCCAGGCTCTGGGGATACAAAGAATGAAGCAATCCTTTCTCAAAAGAAGCTTACATTCAAATGGAATAGAGAACAAGGATATATAAACATATATACAAAATAAATGTAACAATTGAATGCAAATAAATCCAAAGTAGATGGTACCGTATTAATGCTTAGAATGTACTTTCTTCTTACTGCCTTCTCTCAGTTTCCTTGGAGTTTCAGCTTAAGGTCCAGCTTTTACACGAGGTCATTGCTGATCCTTATAGCTGCTGGTGCCTTTTCTTCCTTACATTTAAAAAAAAAGAAATTTTTCTAATATATTTTTGTACTGCCTAAATTTTTACCAGTCATCATCCCATATAACAAAGAATATTTTTTTAAAGAGAAAGAGGGAGGAAATAAAACCCAAACCAATCAATATATTGAAAAATTCTGAAATGATTTGTCATATTCTACACCTGTAGACCTCCCAGCTCTGCAAAAGGAGAGGTTTCTTCCCCACCCCTTCACTGGAGTCTATGCTTGTTTGTCCATTGTAATTTTACAGCATTCACTTTTAACTATTTTATTCTTGTTCTTTCCATTCACACTGTAATAGCTATTGTTTCATTGACTGCTTATTTTGCTCTGCATTGGTTCGTGTAAGCCTTTCATGCTTTCCTATATTCATAATTTTTGAATATTCATCATTTCTTACTGTACAGTAATATTCTATTACATTCGTACACTACCTTTTTTTAGTCATTCTCCAACTGATATATAACTATTTTGTTTCCAATTCTTTGACACAAAAAAAAGTACTATAAGTGTATTTGGGGACTTTTTTCTTATCGATGACCTCCTTTGTGTATATATCTAGTAGCAGAATCTTTGGGTCAAGGGATGTGGACATTTTAGTCATGTTATTTACCTAATTCCAAGTTGCTTTCCAAAGTAGTTGTACTGATGCAAAACTCTACTAACAATGAACTAAAGCAGTGCTTCTCAAACTGTAGGTCATGACCATATGGGGTCATAAAATTTTGGCAAAAGTAAAAGGTTTCTGAACGGCAAGAGACCAAAAATTAATTAAAAAATCAAACTCATAATGAGTCTGAGGTGCCTTTGGCAGCTTTTGACCATATTGCATCATGCAACTTCACTACAGCCTTGGTTTTGAACACACAGCATGCTCACCTTACACTGCATGTGCCCTCAGACCATGCAATGCCAAGGAACATGAAAAGGGGTCAGGAGAGGAAAAAGTTTAAAAAGCCTTGCAGCTTTTGACCCAGCAATATTGTTTCTAGGACTGTATCCCAAAGAAATCATAAAAATGGTAAAGGATTCTCCATGTACAAAAATATTTATAGCAGCTCTCTGTGGTGACCAAGAACTGGAAATCAAGGGGATGCCCATCAGTTGAAGAATGGCTGAACAAGTTGTGGTATATGGAATACTATCGTGCTATAAGAAATGATGAACAGGAAGACTTCAGAGAGACCTGGAAGGATTTATAAGAACTGATGCTGAGTGAAAGGAGCATAACCAGGAGATCATTGTACACAGTAACAACCACAGTGTGTGACGAATTTTTCTGGTAGACTTAGCCCTTCACAGCAATGCAAGGACCTAAAAAATTCCCAAACAACTCTTGAGGCAAAATGCCATCCACATCCAGAGAAAGAACTATGGAACTGGAACACAGAATAAAGCAGAATATTTTCTCTTGTGCTATGTTTTGTTTTGTTTGGGTTTTTCTCATGGTTTCTCCCATGCATTTTAATTCTTCTATGCAACATGACTAATGTGAAATTGTGTTTAATAAGAATGTATGTGTAGAACCCATATAAGACTGCATGCTGTCTCAGGAAGAGAGGGGAAAAGGAGGGGGAGAAAAATCTAAGACTTATGGAAGTGATTGTAGAAAACTGAAAACAAATACATTAATTTTTAAAAGCCCTGCACTAGTGTGCCTCCTTTCCCACAAACTCATCCAACGTAGACTATTTTCATTTACTGAATTTGAGATGAAGCCTCAGGATTGTTTTGATTTGCATTTCTCTTATTATTAGTATTTTGAAGCATTCTTTCATATGATTCTAGTTTGCAAGAGAACAGGCATATGGTGACAACATCATTTATCTTAACATCCAGTTTCTTTCTGTACATTATAGGAGTAGAGTTGAGGTTGGAGTTGGGACTCATTTGCTCTTAGTCAGCCAACAAGTATTTATGAAGCCTTTGCTTTGTACCAGGCTCTGCAACCAGTACTGCAGATAGAAAGAAGAGCAAAAATGCAGTTCCTCCCCTCAAAGAGCTCACCTTCTGAAAGGTTCAGTCTGTGGTTTCTCAGGCTTGTTTCTTCATCATCAGTTTTTCTATTTACTTTAAACTTTCACCCTTGACTCCTTGTGAATTTTTAATAAGGAATCTCTCCATGATCCTTCTGTTGTTCTGGTTATGTTATTTTTAACCTGATAGGTGTCTTTCTCTTTTTAATTTTTTTCCCTCTATTTTCCTGGCATTATTTATTTTGTTACTTGTGTCTTCCTTGGTTGCTGCATTTATTTACTTTTCTTGTACTTCTGTGGTCTAGGGCATTTGATTTACTTATATCTGGTTTTCTTTGCAGGAAGGCTTCAAATTTCTCTTTTTTTTATTGGATAGACTTTTTAAAAATATTGTTGATTCAGCTCAGGTTTGCAAGGTGTGCTACCTTGGCGTGTGTCTTCAGCTTCTTTGCGCTTCAAAACACATGCTGTTCCCTCCTGCAGTTTCTGGTACATAGAAATCCTGGTACCATTGCTTCATTCAATAGTACCTTTTCCCACTGGATGTTGAGCACAAGGAGGAAAGTCATCTATGTAGCTACCTGGTCGAACATGCTAAATAATGCTGGTGTTTTGTGTTTATGTAACCACCAGAGATATTGATTAGCTTGTGGGCTTAAGCAAAGCATCAACTCCCTCCAAATCTTGTCTTGTGGTATTTAAATTTTCTTTTCTTTATATTTGAAGGAGTTTTTTTCTCTGATGGCTTACAGAATTTATTGTTTGTCATTGGAATAGTTAAATATAACCACTATGTGCCTGGGAGTTTTCAGGACAGGATTCCCTCCCAACCTCCCCTACCCCCCCCCCAAAATAAAAGATCTGCACATTATTTTCCTTGACACTCTATTTTCTGTGTTCAGAAGTTCTTGGTATTTTTTCTTGTATTATTTTTTGAATTATGTTGTCCAGGGTTTTTGACTTCTCATGTTCTTCTGAGAGACCAATAATCCTTAAGTTATCTTTGTGCATCTGGTATTTAAGATCTATATGTTTTACTTGTATAGAGATCATGTTTTCTTTTAATATTATTGCACTTTGCTTCTCTTCTCCCAAATTTTCCTTGACTTCTGTATATTTCTTTGGTGAGAATTGCCACTGAAGATTCAAGTTTTTCTATTCTTACACACACACACACACACACACACACACACACACACACATACCCACACACACACACATATACTCATACACACATACACACATGCACACACACATATACATACACACATACACACATACACGCATATACATACATACATACACACACATACACACACGTACAAACACACACACACACACACACTCCCTGCTCATTTTCTGTGTTCCTCAGTTCTCTGGCTGAGCATTGTCGGAGCTCAGAGCAAACTTTCCACTTGTCTGTAATTCCCCCCATTTGACACAGAGCAAGTGGGTAGGTGAAGGCAGAATTGAGTTCTGCAGCAAATCCCTGAATTGCATCATACCACCCTAGGAAGGGCTACTGAGTGAGTTTATTGGGGATTAGTCTTCTTTGCTGTTGTTTCATCAAGGTCCTTGGTCTTTAATTTAGACCACAGAGACAGCTGAAATTGCTTTATTTCTTGTATATCATTCCTGTTTTGAAGAGGTTGGGAGGTCATGAGGTTTGGAAAAAATGTCTAGTGTTCCATCTTCTTGGTCATGTGACCAGAAAGCAAGAGGTTCCATTCTAATGTAGGAGTGGTTTTGTTCAGTTGTTCCTTTGTGTCTGACTTTTCATGACTCCATGGCTCATAGCAGGCTAACACTATCCATGGGGTTTTCTTGGCAAAGACACTGAAGTGGTATGCCATTTCCTTCTCCAGTGGATTAAGACAAACAGAAGTTAAGTGACTTGCCCAGGTTCATACAGCTAGTAAGTGTCTGAGGTCAGATTTGAACTCAGGTCTTCCTGGCTCTGGGTCCAGTGCTCTCTCCATCAAGCTACCTGGCTGCCAATGGAGAGGCAACCTGTAAATTATTATATGCATTCAGGAAATATACAGTGCAGATGGAAGATAAACTTAGAGACAAGGCACTGGTGGGTTGGGAAATGATGACTGGGAAAGATCTCTTGAATAAAGTGGGATTTGAGCTGAATCTTGAAGGAAGTCAAGGAAACTACTAGACTGAGGTAAGAACATCGACTAAGAAGATATGAAGTTGGAACATGGAATGTTGTGGAAAGCTAGGAGGACAGTATAGCTGCATAATAGAATCCATGGAAGAAGAGAGCCATCTAGGATTCAGTATCACTGAGACTAGGAGAATTCAAGGGTCAGGAGTTTGTTCACGGTTGGGCCAGAGTCTACTTGGAGTTGTAGTTGGTGGGAGTAATAACAGGTAAGTAAAATGCTTGAGGTCTCATGAATTGCCTCACCTGGATGTAGAGTCACCTTTTTGTGTTAAGTAACTTGCCTGCAGTCACACAGTGAAAGGCAGGATTTGAACCCAGTACTTTTTGACTCCAAGTCCAGGCTGCCTCTTCACTAAAAATAGGAGGCAGAAAATGTTAAGTGGCAAATGAGTATTCCAGGCAATAAATACTAAAGAAGATGTTGGAGGCTGAGCTGAACCCTGAGATCAGGGGTGGTCAGAAAAATTCTCAAGGAGAAAGCAGGACTTGAGTTTGTTTCTTAGCTAGGGATATTTTTTAAGGGTAATAGAAAGTAGCTTTTCAAATACTGAAGTTATTTTTGAGCGTATATGTGTAAAGGGAATGTCTTTTCCAAATGGAAGTCTATTACTAGAACTTCCTGGGTCAGGTTGTTCTTCAGGGGAATAAGGCATAAATGAGCCAATGACCACCTTGCTTCACTCAATGGTACCTTTCCCCACTGGGTTTGAACTTGAACACAAGAAGGAGAGTTGCCCAAGTAGCCACCTGCTAAGTAATGCTATCTGAATTAGTTATCTAATTATTAGTTATCTAACTATTAGCTATCTGCATAAGTAAGTAATACTTAGTGCAGATTGGTAGGCTGGAGTTTTGTGTTTATATCATCCTTAGGGATATTGAGTAGCTTGTGGGTTTAGGGAAGGCATCAACTCCCTTCAAATCTATTTAAAGAAAAAACTTGAGCCAGTACTCATCTGAGAAGAGAAGTAGCTACAGGTTAAAAGCACAGTATCCTTTAACAGCCTGCCCTAGTAACCACCTGAAGGTCAAGTCATTGGTAACCTTCTCCATTTGGTAACTAACTAAAGGGGATCCTGGCTCTGGAAAATATTTGTCTCTTTAATTCCATTAGTCGAGGCATTCAATGAACATTGAAGGTCAGAGAAGGGAAAATGTTTGCTTTGTTGGGTCCTGTGACTAGACTATTAATTAATGACCTATGCTTGAGGATGATTTAATTCTGGGCTTGTTTTTTTAAAATTGATAACTGTATTTCAATATAATTGATTTCTTTTATAATCTATTTCATTTTATGTATTGAAAAATAATATTCTGAAAATATTACATAAAGCAAAAGAAAAAAAGAAAATTGTTATTCTGAGAGGGGCCTATAGTCCTCACCAGACTACCAAAGGGATCAGTGACACAAAAAAAGGTTGAGAATATTTGATTTAATTGAATTCTGTACTTACTGATGCTACACCTAACTTGCAACAATTAAATATATATTATTTTTCAGAGTCTCATTGACTTAATTTCTGCTAAACGGCTTTTATCCAAACTGAGTAGTAAAGCACTTTCCATGACAAACTTTTACAGTTAAAAAAAAATTAAGCTCGTGATCAGCAGCTCATCCCCCCTACAGTCATTCTGCTAGGCTGCCAGAAAGCATATTAATGATGAAACTTACCTTCTGGCTTTCTGACTCAGTTACATATTGAAGACCTTGGAATTACTGTCATGGTAAGGAGTGAGATGCATATTTAATACACATAAAAAGCTCCTATCCAAAGGAGTGGTGTCAATCAAACTAGGCTCCATGCTCAGGCTGATATCAGAAAAATTCAAATAAAGAACTGTGTTGATAAGATAAATGGGACTATAAGGTTTGGAAATTCTGCAGTTACGTTACTATCCTTTTGTAGCAAATCCCTGATGTACACTTCAGCCTTGGCATCTGTATAATCTGAAATTTAGAATTCTGTAAAGAAATATCTATTAAGGGTTTAACTGTGTGCAGAGCACTGTGTTAAGCCATTTGGGGGTAGGGAGACAGTATATAAAGTTTAGAGTAGACAATTCCCTGTCCTCACAGAGCTGAGAGTCTAGTAACTATTATACTTAGTCAGAAAAAGTAACTGGTAGTATTCTCCTGAAATCAATTTGATTTAACAAGTGTTTATCAAGAACCTACCATATGTGTAAAGGACAGTGTGAGATGTGGGTATTCAGAGACCAAAACAACTAGTCTCTACCCTCACGAAGTTCACATTCAGCTAGAGAGAAGATAACTATATACAGGTAAAAAAATACCAAGTCTAAACAAAATAAATACAGAATAAATTGGGGACCAGGATCAGGAAAGATCTTGCACTGAGGTGGCAGAATAGCTGAATCATGAGGAAAATTGGGAATTCCAAGGAGCAGAGGGCAGGAATGCGCATGAGACAAGTGATGGAAAGACATGATAGCATTCTCTTAGTATATCAGCTTTGGATCGTTAGTTGAATTGGGATATAAGATATGTTTGTGGATCCATGATAAATGATCTTTACCATCTCCTCTGTCATAGAAGGTAGGATTGCGATAGTCTCAGAAATGGTACTACAACTCATAGTAGAGGAGGAGGGAAGATGAAGTGGGGCCACAGGGTTGTGCATCTGAAAGAGGTGTCTTGGTTTCTACTTACCATTGTCTTACTGTGCAGCCTCTAGCAAATCATTCAGTTTCTTCACCTTCTTAGGTGGGTTTAAGAATTTTTTTTAACCACCCACCTTCTTTGGGTGTTGTAAAAACTTCCTAATAACATCATGTGCATTAGACACAATAAATTATTGTCTTCCTTAATGATACACTTGAACTAGAACAATAACACCTCACTGTGACTGGTGTGGATTGCCTGGAATGCCTGCTACCCAGGGGCATTCTGGGCAGAGAGGCTGGCTTGACACAGAAAGCCTAGAGCTGATGAAACCAACGCCTCTAACCTTGTGAAGATTACTACAAAAGGGAAAAGGTGAAAATACCATCTTTATAAGGAATGCTAGTGAACAGGATAAATTCAAACAAGTGACTCTTTCAGAAAAATTTACCTGGATTATGTGAGGTTTCTTTTCCTTTTTTTCTTAAACTTTCTAAATATAGCAGGGAGAAGTCTGTGTGTGTGTATGTGTGTGTGTGTGTGTGTGTGTGTGTTTGTGTGTGTGTGTGTATGTTTGTGTGTGTGTGTGTGTGTGTGTGTGATGAGGTGAAGTGCTAGGCGAGAATTACACGCCATGTTCCTTCCTAGCACCTCTCAAAGGTAGCTTGTCTGGCCTTTGGCAAGTAAACAGATGTGGAATTTGCCAGCTGCAAAGAAGTCTATCTGCCTGTCTCTTTCTCTTCTTCCCCTTTCCTCTTCTTTTTCCTTTCTCTCTTTCTCCTTGTCTCTGTCTCTGTCTCTCTCCCCTCCTTCTCTCTCTCTTCTTCTCTCTCTCTCTCTTCTCTCCTCCTCCTCTCTCTCTTTTCTCTCTCTTCTTCTGTCTCCTTTTTCCTCCTTTCCTCTTTTTCTTTCTCTCCCTCTTCTCCTCTATCCTTTGCCCTCCCTTCGTCTCTCCCTCCTTTTTCTCTTTATGTCTCTCTCTTTCTCTCTGCCACTCTCTTCCTCTGATTCTCAGTCTTTCTCTCGTTTCTTTTTCCCTGCTTTCCCCTTCATCTCCCTCACATTTTCTCCTCCTTCTCCCTCTCTGCCTTTCTTCTTTTCCCTACTTTCCTCTTCCTCTCTCTCCCCTTCTACTCCCTCTCCTTCCCCTCCTTTCTCTCTTCCCTCCTTTCCCCTTCCTCTCTTCCATTCTCCTTCCTCCCTTCCTGCCTCTACCCTTCCACTTCCTCCTCCTTTCTTCTCTCCCTTTCTGTCTCTTTGTTTCTATCTCTGTCTCTCACAGAACTCCAACCATTCAAGTCCTATTACTTGATAGCTGTGGGACCCTGGGCCAGAAACTTAACTGTTAGAAATGTGAGCTGTAAAATTCCAAGGATAATACATGACATATTTCAAAGGATTGTTGTATGGGAAGGGCTTTGGCAATTGTACAGCTTTGCATCAATTTGTGCTGTTATGACTACATTATTATTTTTACTATGGTTAAAGTAATTTGATGTAAGAAGATTAGTCGAGAATAGAATCACCATTTGTAACTTTTTTTTCCCCAAAACAACAGTGTTGCATATGTAAAAAAAACGGACCTATAATTGAACTTTTGAAATATACAGGTGTGTCAATTTGGAACATTCCTACAAATTGGCAGCATAGATATATGGGTCTGTATGTTCTCTAATACCTTATAATGTTAAATAATAATAGATCATTTAGACAATCATTTCACACTTTCTTTCCCTTTATCTCCCACCACTAAAATAAAAAGTTGCACACCCCTCCCCTCATATACTCCTTCCTAGCTTCTGCCTCATAGCTTCAAAACCCAACCCAAGTGCTACCTTCTACAAGAAATCTGTTCTGATCCCAACTTCCTGTTACCCTAGTTTCCCCACCACAATTGCTAGTATTTTCTCTTCCCCCAAATTACTTTGAATCTCTTTTGTTTAGAGCAGCTATGTAGTGTAGTGGATAGAGTGCTGGGCTTGCAGTCAGGAAGACCTGGGTTCAAATCCAGCCTGGGGAATTTCCTAGCTGTGTGACCCTGGGCAAGTCACTTAATCCTGTTTGCCTCAGTTTCCTCATCTGTAAAATAAGTTGGAGAAAGAAATGGCAAACTATTCCAGTGTCTTTGCCAAGAAAACCCTAAATGGGGTCGTAAAGAATGGGACTTTGCTGAGACAACAATAACTACTTTGTATCCATTTTGTATTTGTTTTTCTGTGTACGTATTGTTTTCCTTTTGAAGTGTAACCTCCTTGAGGATAGAGGCCTTTATCAACACTGCCTATTACAGTGTCTGCTGTGTCATATTTAATGCTTGTTGAGTGATTTCATCTTGAATCAAAGAACACTAGAGCTGGTAGGAACCTTGGAGGTGACCTAGACCAACGTCTTCCTTTTCAGGTGTACCTGAAGGTCGTCAGCAAGGTTAAAATCTTCTGAAAGCCACCTAGCTAATCTTTATCTAATAAATACAGTTATAGGAGGATGATATATGATTTCAGTCATTACAAAATTTGAGCTCTTTAGGCCTCTCTCAAACTTATTTTAAATTCTTACTCTATTGTAAGAGCTAAGAGTGTTAATTCTTTTTCCTTTCTTGAGGTATCTACTATAGGGACTATTACATCTACTCTTGGTCTCAAGTATTTGGTATTTGAGACTTAGAAATTTTTTTTAAATAACAAAAAGCTCTGTCTATAATGATGACAGTTATTCAGTCATGTCCAACTCTTTGTGACTCCATTTGGGTCTTTGTTGGCAAAGATGTTGGAGTGGTTTGCCATTTCCTTCTCTAGCTCATTTTATCGATGAGGAAACTGAGGCAAACAAGGTTAAATAACTTGCCCAGGTTCACACAGCTATTGAGTGTCTAAGCCTGAACTTGAACTCAGATGTTTCTGATTCTAGACTTGGTGCTCTATCCACTACACCACCTAGATGCAGAGGTGAATGAAATGAGCTGAATTGTGTTTGAACTTACTGTATTTCTAAGCCTAGTCTAGATTCAGGAGAACTCTTTGGGATCAGACCTTCCCACATGGCATGGAAGAGGGACATTGGAAGAAGGATTGAGAAATGAGGAAGGGAAATGAATCAGTGACCTTGGGTATTCTTCCTGCGTATAGAGTTTCTGAGAATATCTATTGGGTTGGCTTCATATTCTTTTCCTTTTATCTGGCTTTGAACTTAAGAGTGGGAATTGGACTCAAGAGACACCAGCGAAAAATGAAGCTGGTGCCCATAAACAAACCAAAGGCATGAGAGTCTTGGGACTGGGTCTTTCTAGATGTCATGGTGTCAGTGTCAACCGGAGGAAAAAAAAGCAACAAAAGGGATAATTCTAATTTAAAACCATATCTTCTGCCAAACAATTTGATCGACTTCAAACAGGAGTGTATCAGCTCCTACCAGCTCACAAGAGTCAATTTAAAAATTTTCAGTGTGAGTATTTATATGTAGGAAATCAGCAAAGGCTTGATTTACTGTTTTGTTTATTGTGAAGACTTCAGAAAGTGATGGAGAAAATGTTAATATTGCGGATTAAATTTAAAAGCATGTAGGAGTTTTGGAGAGCCAGTACACCCCTGGCTACATCCTACTCCATGTATGGCTTCTATGACAATCATACAGATTTTTTAGGTAGATTCAAATATATCCTTCCCAAAGAAATGCATATTAATTTATATAAGGATCAACATCCCAGACCATGCTTCACAAGGACTAGGGTCAGACCGTTATGTAAATCAAGAAGAGATTTGGATAGTGGAGCTAATCAGTAAGTTCTATCTTTTATCAACTTTGCAACTTCTTATGCATTAGGATTTTAGCACTGGAGTCCAGAATAATTTATTTGGTTATACAACTGTTTGAAAAAGATCTGGGGGGGAGGGGGAGAAGTGAGTGGACTGGAAACTCAGCATGAACCAGTATCGTGATGGTCCAGTCAAAGAAGTTAATGTGATCTTGGACTTCATGAAGAGAATAGGGAGGTAATGGCCTCTCTATAGTCTACCTTGGTATGGCCAGAGCTAGAGAATTGTGTTTACTGATATGTTAAAGAGTCCAGTGGACGGCAAGCAGCATGATGGGGACCTATGAACCCATGTCATATATGGGAGGATTGGTGGAGGGCACAGGGAATGTTTAACCAGGAGAAGGGAAGATTCAGGGTGGATGTTATAGCTGCAAAAGCAGAAACACTGGGTAGAAATTTCAAAAAAAGCAAATTTAGGACTGATTTCAGCAAAAGCTTCCAGATCTCTTGAAGGAGAGGGGGCCACTCAGGGAACTGATAGAACAATAGATGATGCACCAGACAGGGAGCCAGGTGTACCTGAGTTCAAATCTGACCTAAGCTGCATATTAAACTGCTGTGACTATTGTGACTTACTAGCTATTGTGGCAAGTCACATAACTGTTCTCAGACTCAGTTTCCTTATCTATAAAATGGGATAATAACAGTACTTACCTCTCCAAGCTATCATAAGGACCAGATGAGATAATATATGTAAAATATTTTGCAAACCCAAAAGGCTATGTAAATCCTGGTTATTGCTACTGTTATTATTGTTCATATTTTTATATTCTTTTCAGGTATGGGTTGGACTACATGGATTCTGAGATCCTTTGCAGTTCTGAAATTGTGTGATTTTTTTTGATACGTTCTAAAGTCCAAGAAATTCATTTAAACTTATAACACTGGTTTAAGCTAGCAGCCCATTTATGCTATCAGTTAGTCTATCAGCATTGAGCTGGGCCATGTGCTGGGCCCTGTGCCAAGCAAAGAATAGCCAAGACAGTTCCTGCCCTCAGAAAGTAATGTGCTATTGTGGGAGACAACATGTACATGCACTATATGTATGTACAGGGACTGGGAAGGGGAAGACCTGGAAAGACCTCTTGTAGAAGATGGGATTTGAGGTGAGTCTTCAGCAACATGAACTCTGACATACGTAGGCCATGATTCTTTTCTTTTATCCTTCTTGGGATAGGGACTTCAGGAGGAAAAAATCAGGTGGAAGAGAGGGCAATGAAATTCTCTTTATTTTGAGAGCACAGGTGTAGTCCAATGACTTGACCATTTCTTGGTGAGGTCCAAGCTTGGTTTTACTATCTTTGAGCCACTAGGGGGTACTACTCTCTTCAAAATTACTGATGAAAGGTGTTGGTTATTTGGGATGTACCTACCATACTTTTTATCTTGTCCTTTTTCTCTTGTTCTTTTTTATTTTTTTCTCTGTAACAACTTATTCTCTAACCTCCTTCCTGCATGCCACCAAATATTTTAAAGTGTAGTCAAGTTGAGTCAAGTTAAGAAACATTACTATGTGTCCAACACCATGCTTAGTGCTGAGAATACAAATGCAAGCAGGAGTGGACAATCCCTACCCTCAAGGACCTTATCATCTAATGGGGTAAGATAGCGCAGGAGAAGGATCAGGAAAATGGCATTGGTGGAAAGAGGTACCCAAGAGGGACATGGTAGAGAAAGAAAATGGGAGAGTCATGAGTAGAATCTGAGGAGGAATGAAGATGTGGATGTCTGGGCATCATCCTGAAAATGGAGATTCTAGAAGGAATTAGTCACTCAGAAGAAGAAGGTATAGGGATACAGGGCACTTCCAACATGTGAAGTCCAGGGGCAAAAGCTTCCAGGATGGTATAACATGGTAGAAAAAGTCCAAAAAGTCAAGAATGAAGTCTGAAGAGGAATGAAACACAGTTATAGAAAATACAGGCATTAAATTTGGTAATGGCTATGCAATCATCAAACTTTATCAGATGAATGCAGAATTAATGTTTAGTTCAAATTATTATCTTTAATAATTTTCTTTTCCCCCTCTTTTTTTTTGCTTTAACTGAACATGATAATATTATGGGGGGGGGATTGTAGGAGTGGGTGGAGATACTTCATAATTCATCATTGTAGATTAACAGAAAGACAGTAAGATGGATCCAGGGCTAGACCTGGAGTCAGTAAGACCTGAGTTCAAGTCCCATCAAATCCCATCCCACCTTAGCTATGTGGCTATAGGCAAAAATCATTAAACTTCTTCATGCCTCAGTTTCCTCATCTGTAAGATGAGGATAATAATAATTACAGTCCCTGTATCACAAGGTGATTGGAGGATTTACCTGAGGAAATATGTAGAGTTCAAGTCTTAAGTTCTTAAGTGTCTACTATTTCTAAAAGAAAAAAATGTACTTTAGAAGGAAATATCAATTGACAATGGTAGAAACAAATTGAATAATTTTTGACCTCTAAAATTGGTTGGATAGAATTTGTAACTCCATTAATTCTAAAGAGCAAGTAGGTATTACAAAATCATGGCATTCTGGACTCGGTAGTGTGAAAAATTCTTTTTAAAAGGACTCATAATTAGCTTCTTACTTGCCTTTAAGTGGTAGTAGTAGGAGATAAAGCATTTCATACTTCATCTAAGGTAGTCTGGGAAGATATTTTTTTTCAACCATTACTTACGAAATGAATTTTGCAACCATGTGTAAAGGATTATCTTCATAGCTTATATGTAGAAATTATAAGGCTTAATGGAGAGATAAAGAGAATTATGAAGACTTCCATAACCACATTGGAGCATATGGGAACATTGCCACATTTGAGGACATCTACGGCCCAGCAGGAAGGCCCCTTCTTCCTTTACTCTCTCCTAGTTAATGCTTGGCAAAGACTGGAGAGTCCTCTAAGGATTTGTAGTAACTATGTGCTACTATTCTGCCATTTCCAGGGGATGGGAGAAAGACATAGAATATAACCTTGTATTTCACCACATGAAGGAGCCTATGGCTTGGAGCACTTTCGGGGATTTTCTCACTTCTCTTGGCTTCTATATTCTCCCTAAGGAAACAGAGGAAATATTGGTATGCTGTTTCCTCAATATACTGAGACTACCTTCTCACTGATAAAGATGAATTTTACCATATTACACAAGAACTTCACAATATCAAAGAAGAAAGAACTACACAATACTTCTCCTTTATTAAAAGGAGAAAAGCACAATGGTGAGCGTTGAATGAGTGACCATTAGTTCTAACATCAGTCACCTAAAATACTCACAATATCAAATTGAGGGTACTCCTGGTGGAGACCACCTCCCATCAAGTCCATCTGAAGGGAGTGAGGAGGCAGGTGGGCTCCTCCTCTTTCTCTCTTTCCATTCTTCATGGTTCTGCCCAGCTCTAGAGTTTAGTCACCTGATTCAGGAAATTTCCGAGTTAAGGCAAGGATGAATCTCTAGGGCAATATCCTTATGTGCCTTCTTCCCCATGCAGGATGAGGACATGACTTCCAGGTGCTCCTTTGCTACTGGATGCTGTCTTTCCCATCTGTCAACCTTCTCTCCCTCACCATTTTCCTTTAGTTCCTAGCCCTAGTGATCAGGATGGTACTGGACCTGGATCCAGGAAGACAGGTTCTAATCCTGCCTCGGATCCTTCCTTTAATCTCTCTGAGGCTCATTTTCCTTTTCTGTAAAATGGGGATAAACTCTTATAATTGTATAAATTGTATAAATTATGATTATTGTTATAAATGATTAGGTAGCACCCATCTCCCAGCATTGTAAGAATAAAAAGAAGTAACATCTAAAGTGCTTTGTAAAACATCAAGTGTTAGTTATATTTTTATCATCATCATCATCATCAGTGTCTTCAGGTGGACACAATTCATTTCCCCACATTCAAATGGGAGCAAGAGAGAAAAGGGGGAAAGTTGCCAGGACTGGCTAGAGGAGGACATATCCAGTGCCCTTCATTATTCCTTCATCCTCTGGTTGGCCAAGAGCTGTCAATCAGCATCAAGCTATGCAGGTCTGGAATACCAAACAGTTCATGCTACTACTGTCTGACCCGATGTTGACTGAGAGCTGATCCAGCCAGTGAATGATATTGATTTGCCTCTGGTCATTTCTTTGGTGTCTCATTAGCATAGAATCCAAGCATGCAGCTCCAAGGCCAAGAGATAAGTGGTAATCCAATCAATGCATTTTAGAAGCTGGTAAGAGTGGGACATGATGAATACTGTATAGAGACTCCAAATAAAAAACGAGGTATGTTACTACTTAACAATCATATATTATATAGAATAGAGAAGCAGTGTGGTCTAATGAATGAGCTCACTGGGTATTTCAGACAGGCAGCTAGCATTTATTAAACACTTACTATGTGCCAACCAGTAGAAATAAAATAAAAGCAAAAAGCAGTTCCTACTATGGAACTCACAGGGAGCTCACAGTGTAATAGAACAATGTGACAGTAGACAAATCATTTAGCTTTTTGAAGGCAACTTTCTTAGACTGTGAAATTAAGAGTGAGTATTATATAATGGAACATAGAACATAGCTTATAGATGTAAAACAGGAAGAAAATTTAGAAACCATTTAGTCCACCCCTCTCATTTTGCAGATGAAGAAATTGATGTCCAGAGAGTTTACCCAAGATTATACAGTTATTAAATTTTAGATTTGGAAATATTGGACTTGGAAGATTGGGTTCCAAATCCATGTCTGACACTGACCTTGGGCAAATCATTTGACCTCTGAGTGTTAGTTACCTTATTGTAAACTGGGAATGAGACTTGTACCTCATTTTCATGGTAGCTTTTTGCACATATTTATTACAAATACTTAACTATGAAATGACCAAATGTCTCATTAAATGGTGTCTCTTTTTCCTTTTAGGAACTCAGTAAAATGAACTCTGCCCTCTCCTTTGTCTCTTCTAGGATAACCTGGGAACCATCTTTCCATTAAGCTACAATTTTCTTCTTGTGAGAATTTCACAATTGATGATTCAGTATAGCATTGTGAAGATCAGGTGAGATAGATAACACCTGTAAAAGTGCCTTACAAAAGTTAAGTATGTTATAAATGTTGGCTGTTCTTTGGCATTAAGCTGTGTATTGATGTTACGGGAGTTCTCACACTGATGGAATCACAGGTCCTTGACATATTCACATATTTACATATAGAACTATGTTACTCTTATCTAGCTATGTTAGATATGTGTCTACAATCATGTACCAGTTAAATAACAATACATATTTAACTACATGACTCTATTAAATACGAAGCAATGTTATATTAGTGGAAAGAAAAGAAGTTAAAACATAGTGAGTGAGCTTTCCTTTAGTGGAGAAAATACTATGACCCCACTAATAGAATGCCCAGAGTGCTAAGCAAATTAATAAATAAAAAAACATCTACAGGCAGGGCCCACTGAAGAAATACCTCCAACCATTAGCAACTCTGAACTGGACAAGTTAATCCTTTATTGTCCAGTAACATAATTCTTTGAAGGTCAACACTGGCTAAAGCTCATCTGTAAGGGTAACTTTCTTACACAGATGTGTTTTAAAGGATTACAATAATAAAAAATGGACATTATAATTTTTCCTAAAAATGACAGGAATTCTTACCAATTTCAGGATGCATAGCAATAAATGTTTGGGGATGGGGATTCTGAGAAGGCTGTATTTATATGTGGCAGTAATTGGTTAATGGGACACTGGACAAGTTGTATAAGCCAAGGTGGCCCCAGGTTTTTCTATTTGCATAAATGAATTAGCTTGATCCCAGGCTCCCTTATTGGCTATGTGAAGAAACAGTTTAAAAATGGGTTACCCTTCTTTCATAAAAAGAAAACACTGTTGCAATTCTCTAGTTTTTTCCTTTGTCCACTAAACCCTGCAAGGCCATCTAAACGAGGCTTTACAGAACTATTACTATGTCCTCACTGAGGCTTTCTGTTTCAGAGAGTTCAGAAGCAGATTTTTTCAGTGTCTCTTCATTCATAAGCTTTGGGTGTGTTGAAGGCATTTTGTTACGCCTTATTTCCTTCCACCCCCACATTGCACATCTCTTCACCATCACACACTCACCAGGGAGTGGTGCTCCATCTTACTTAACACAAGATACATTTTTTTCAGATCATCTCTTTGATAAATACATTTTCCTCAGGAATTAGTTTGAGTAAAGTTGTGCATTTAAAGGGTTGAAAAATCTGCTCACTATTTAGTAAGACTAAGAAATTTACTCCAACAAAGTCCTTCTAGTGTCTGTATGCCAAGAATTTCATTAAATATAAACGTTGCTTATTGCCCTAGGGCAAAGCAGTTGGGAAAACTACCAAACCCAGTGATTGGCTGCCTAAATCTGGACAGCTGAATCAGTCACAGGAGGAAGGATGTAAGTCGAAAGATTCCGAATGAGTCACATAGGGAGGACCTAGAATTTTCCTTCATTTCCTCTTAGTGTTGAGTGAAACAATCAAAGAAGGAAAGGAAGAAGATTTAGAAATGAGAACATTAAGGGTCGAGGGATAGTGATGAGCTGTCCTAATGGGAACACAGGCTGACTGAATTGCGACTGTGGCATCTGAAGCAGAAAAGTCAATCATTTCACTATCGCCAAGATTTCCCTTTATGAAGCAATGGTGTTGAAGTTTTGCCCATAAAAGACTCCTTCAAAACTTTAAGGATCTGTGATTTCATCATCTGTGGGTCTCTTTCTCCCTACACTGTAGTAGATATTTTAATGAGTTTCTATGGCCAAAAAAACCCATCATCACCTAGTGGGTGCTATTATGATAATGAACCTCCCTGAATTTAGAGAGGTTGGTTGGCTCTTGGATGATAGGACAGGATGCCAGTTGGCCCATCCTCAAAGCTTTTTTAGCTGAGTAGGACCTGCCAAAGCTTGAGTTTCATAACTCAGAGTCAGGTCTCTGAGGCAATCAGTCAACAAGCATTTATTAGGCACCTATTGTGTGCCAGAAACTATGCTAATCATTAGGAGTGCAAAGAAAGGCAAAAGACAGTCCCTGCTCTCAAGGAACTCACAGTCTAAAGGAAGTGGAGTCAGCAACTCAATGGGTGTCAGGTTAGAACAAAAACTTGAATTGACCTGGCTTTGGGGGATGTTTTAAATCCATAATATAATCTGAAAGATGGAAAACATAATAAACCCTCTACCACTCTCCTCCAGTTCATTTTCTAAGTTAAAAAAAAGTATGCTTCAATCTATATTCAGACGTCATCAGTTTTTTCCACTGGGGATGAATAGTATTTCTCATCTTAAGTCCTTCAGTGATCCTTGGATCATTGTACTGATGAGAATAGCTAAGCCATTCACAGCTGATCATTTTACAATATTGCTGTTACACTGTACACAGTACATTTCACTTTGCATCAGCTGATGTAAGTCTTTCTAGGTTTTTCTGAGAGTGCCTTGCTCATCATTTCTCATAATATAGTAGTATTCCATCATAATCATATACCAATGGATGGGCATCCCCTCAATTTGGGTTTAAGTTCTGGGTTGACTCACTTTCAGTGTGATCCTGGGCAAGTTCATCTAGCCTCTTAGTGGCCTGGACAACATTCTAAAACAATAAGTTTGAATGAACAATGAGTTGAAAAGAAAGTCAGAACCCGAATTGGTAGACGGAAGTTCCTCATGTGGGAATTCCCCATACAATGAAATCACAGCTCCAAAACTCTCCAATGATTTATATCCAAGATGCAAGGTGAGGCACTGGGGATTTCAGTTTCATGGTTTCTTGAGTGGATAGTGAGAAATCTTACTTTCTTCAACTCCTCCCCATGATGACTGACTTTAAGACCTAGGCAGGAAGAACTGCTTTGACATCACTGTTATTAGTTCTCTGGTATCTAAGCATATGAAATTCAGGGTTTGGAAATTTAGCTCCAACTTACTCTGGGAGAGAAAGGTCCTACTCTATTTCCTATCCCAGTCCACTTAGAAGGGATTTTTAACTGGGGGGGGGTGTGTCTATGATTTTTTATTTTTAAACAACCATATTTTACTATAATTGGCTTCCTTTGTCATCCTATGTATTTTATTTTCTGCATTTAAAACCATTCATCTGAGAATAGGCCCCTAGGCTTCACCAGACTGCTAGATGGGTTCATGGCATAGGAGAGGTTAAGAACCCCTGCTTTAGAGTCATGAGGCTGGAAAGAAATGGGAAATATGTAATAAAGAGAAAGACAGAAACTTATCAGTGCCTTGAGCTCACTGACACAACATTACCATTCTCCCAGCTTTCATCGTGTTCCGAGTGGAGGGGGTGTGGGAGGTGTGGGTGAGGAGGAAGAAGGCATGGAGATAGGAAATTGAAATCTAATGGGAACACCAGATTGAAAGTCCTGAAAATCAGAGGAAAGATTAATAAAATTAAAAGTAAGAAAACCATTGAAATAAAACTAGGAGCTAGTTTTATGAAGAAACAATAAAGTAGATAAAGCATTGGTTAATTTGATTTAAAAAAAATAAGAGGAAAAACAAATTACCAGTATTAAAAATGAAAAGGGGGAATTCACCATTAATGAAAAGAAAATTAAAGCAATAATTAGGAGTTATTTTCTCCAATTATATACTAATAAATCTGATAATGTAAGTGAAATGGATGAATATTTACCAAAATACGTTACCCAGATTAATAGAAGAGGAAGAATATTTGAACAAACACATTTTAGAAAAAGAAATGGAACAAGCCATCAATGAACTCCCTAAGAAAAAATCTCCAGGACCAGATAGATTCATAAATGAATTCTACTAAACATTTAAAGAACAATTAATTCCAATATTATATGAACAATTTGGAAAAATAGGCAAAATGGGAGTCTTACAAAATTCCTCTTATGACACAAATGAGGTACTGATATCAGAACACAGAAAAGCAAAAACAGAGAAAGAAAATTATGGACCAGTTTCACTAATGAATATTGAGGCAAAAATTTTAAATAAAACACTAGCAAGGAGATTAAAGTAATATATCATAGAGATCATACACTATGGCCAGGTGGCATTTATACCAGAATTCAGGGTTCAATATTAAGTTCAACGTTAGGAAAATTATCAACATAATTGACCATATCAATAACAAAAATTACAAAAATACATATGCAGAAAAAAGCTTTTGACAAAATATAACACATTTTTTTATTTGGTAAAAATAAATTTAAATTTATCTTTAGTTTTCAACATCAGCTTTTATAAGATTTTGAGTTCTAGATTTTTCTCCCTCCCTCCCATCTCTCCTCTCTAAAACAGCATGCAATCTAATATAGGCTATACATGTATAATCATATTAAACATATTTCCACATTATTTACATTGTGAAAGAAGGATTGGAAAAAAGGGAAAAACTTTGAGAAGCAGAAAGCAAAAAACAGCAACAACAAAGATAAAATAGTATGCTTCCATCTGCATTCATATTCCATAGTTCCTTCTCTGGATGCAGATAGCATTTTCCATCATTAATCTTTTGGAACTGTCTTGGACCATTGCATTGCCTAGAAGAGCTAAGTCTAACAAAGTTAGCCACTGCACAAGGTTGCTGTTACTGTGTACAATGTTCTCCTAGTTCTGCTCACTTTACTCAGCATCATGCAAGTCTTTCCTGGTTTTTCTGAAATCCCCCTGCTCATCACTTCTTATGGAAAAAATAGTACTCTATGACATTCATATACCACAACTTATTCAGCCATTCCCTGGTTGATGGGCATCCCCTCAATTTCCATTTATTTGTTACCACAAAAAAGAATGACTATAAATATTTTAGTACATGTGGGTCTTTTCCTTTTTTTCATGATCTCTTTGGGATAGAGACCTAGTAATGGTATTGTTGGATCAAAGAATATGTACAGTTTGGTTACCCTTTGAGCATAGTTCCAAATTGTTCTGCAGAATGATTGGATCAGTTCACAACTCCACCCACACTGCATTAGTGTTTCAATTTTCCCACATCTTTTCCAACATTTATCATTTTATTCTTTTGCCATGTTAGCCAATGTGAGAGGTGTGAAGTGGTACTTTGGAGTAGTTTTAATTTGTATTTCTCTAATTAATAGTAACTTAGAGAATTTTTTCATAAGTCCATAAGTAGCTTTAATTTCTTCATCTGAAAATGGCCTGTTCATATCCTTTGACCATTCATCAATTGGGGAATGACTTGTATTCTTATAAACTTGACTCAGTTCTCTATATATTTTAGAAATGAGGCCTTTATCAGAAACACTGGCTGTAAAAATTGTTTTCCAATTTTCTGCTTCCTTTCTAATCTTGAGTGCATTGGCTTTGTTTTTGCAAAAACTTTTTAATTTAATGTAATCAAAATTATTCATTTCACAAGTCATAATGTTCTCTATCTCTTGGTTGGTCATAAATTCCTCCCTTCTCCCCATAGCTGACAGGTAAACTATTCCTTGTTCTCCTAATTTGCTTATAGTTTCACCCTTTATTTCTATATCATTATAGATTATAACACTAATTCTTATTAAAACCATTTGAAAGCATAGGTATAAATTGAGCTTTCCTTAAAATCACAAGTAATATTTATCTAAATTTGTAAGCAAGAATTATCTGTAAAGGAGATAAGCTAGAAGCTTTCCTAGTACGATTAGGTATGAAGCAAAGATGCCCACTGTCACTACTAGTATTCAATGTTGTACTAGAAATCCTAGCAATAAAAGAAGAAAAAGAAACTGAAGTAATTAGAATAGACAATGAGGAAAAAAAACCTATTATTCTTTGCAGGCGATATGATAGTATATTTGAAGAATTCCAGAGAATCAACTAAAAACCGAGGTGAAACAACTAACTGTATCAAAGCTGCCAATGAAGCGCAGCAGCAAGAGATAGAGAAATTCACTTTAAAATAACTATAGACAGTATAAAACACTTGGGAGTCTACCTTCCAAGACAAAGCCTGATCTATATGAACACAATTACAAAACACTTTTTACACTAATAAAGTCAGAGCTGAACAACTGGAAAAATATTAATTGCTCATGAGAAGGTTGAGACAATATAATGAAAATGACAATTCTACCTAAATTAATTTACCCATTCAATGCCATACCAACCCAAAACACCAACAATTATTTTATGGAGCTAAAAAATATAATAACAAAATTCATCTGGAAGAACAAAAGGTGAAGAAGATCAAGAGACTTAATGAAAAACTATACAAAGAAAGCGACCTACCTCAGGGCTTCTTAAACTTTTTCCACTGGCAATCTCTTTTTGCCAAAGACATTTTTTGCAACAGCCCAGGTATATAGGTATAAAAAATAAGTATATAATTCAAACATTTACTGATAATAAATCATAGAGAAATTTATTTTAAAACAATTCTATTATATGTATATATAATTTTTACCATTTATTAAAGATGAAAACAAATTTGCATGTTAACGAGATGGATGTGCTTGTTTATTTTTATATGAAGAATTAAATCTTTGTGGAATTTTTGATATTGCAGGGCATATAGCATCTTCCATGTCTTTTTAGAGTTGATTCATGTTTTGATTTTATAATCATCAATGCTAAGAATGTCACTTAGCATAAATACATAGTACAAAATGGCAGAAGTATGTTTAAGGTCATTTCAGAAATTACTGGAAAGCCTATCCCAATCTCAAGCCAAAATTCATTTAACAATTTTGTATGTACAGTAAAAACACTGCAGTTCATAACACATTATTCTCAAATTTGAGCCTAGATATTTCTGGCAGCGTGCACTGGCATTTTGTAGTGTGATGGCATGTGATGTTTGAAGCGTGCATATTGTGTGTTCAGAACCAAGGCTGCAGTGAAGTTGCATGGTGAAACATAGGGAAGTACTGCCAGAAACACTTCAGATTCATTATGTGTTTGATTTTGAATTGATTTTTGGTCGTTGAGCATTCAGAAACCTTTTACTGTTGCCAAATTTTTTGCCAACCCTCATATTCAGTTATGCAACCCCATATGGTGTTGTGAACCACAGTTTAAGAAGCACTGGAGTTATATCATACCTCAAACTATATTACAAAGTGGTAATCATAAAAACAATCTGATACTAAGAAATAGAGTGGTGGATCAGTGGACTAGATTAGGTACACAATACACTGAAATAAATGACCATAGTAATTTAGTGTTTGATAAACTCAAAGATCCAAGTTTTTGGGACAAGAATACACTATTGAACAAAAACTTCTGGGAAAACTGGAAAATAGTATGGCAGAAACTAAGTATGGACCAACATGTCATGCCGTATACCAAGATAAGGTAAAAATAAGTACGAGATTTAGAAATAGAAGGGGGTACCATAAACAAATTAGGGGAACATGGAATAGTTTACCTTTCAGATCTATGAATAAGAGAAGAATTTATGACCAAAATAGAGATAGAGACGATTGCGGGATATAAAATGGATGATTTTGTTTGCATTAAGTTAAAAAGGTTTTGTACCAACAAATCCAATAAAGATTAGAAGGAAAATGGAACACTGTGGGGCAAGGGGGAATTTTTACTGCAGGTTTCTCTGATATAGACCTCATTTCTCAAATATATAGAGAAATAAGTCAAATGCATAAGAATATTAGTTATTCCCCAATTGATAAATGGTTAAAGGAAATGAATAGGCAGGTTTTAGATGAAGAAGTCAAAGCATTCAATAGTCCTTTGGAGAAAAAGTTCTCTAAATCACTATTGATTAAAGAAATGCAAATTAAAACAACTCTGAGGTTCTACCTCATACCTAACAGAATGGAGAAGGAAAACTATAAATGTTGGAGGGGATATGGGAAAATTGGAACACTAATGCACTGTTGGGGGAGTTGTGAACTGATCCAACCATCTTGGAGAGCAAGTTGGAACTATACTGAATAGACTATAAAACTGTGCATATACTTTGACCCAGCAATACCACTACTAGGTCTGTATCTCCAAAAGATTTTTTTAAATGGGGGGAAAGGACTTATTTGTTTAAAAATATTTTTGACAGCTCTTTGTAGTGGCAAAGAATTGGAGATTGAGGGGATGTCCATCAATTGGGAAATGACTGAACAAGCTGTGGTATATGATTGTAACAGAATACTATTGTGCTTTAAGAAATGATGAGCATGTTGATTTCATAAAAGCCTGGGAAGAGTTGTACAAATTGATACAAAGTGAAATGAGCATCACCAGGAGACTATCATACATAGTAACACCACTATTGTATAATGATCACCTGTGAATTACTTAACTATTCTCAGCAACACAAAGGTCCTAGACAATTCTTAACAACTCATGATGAAAAAATTCTATCCACCTCCAGAGAAAGATCTGATGGTGTCTGAATGCAGATTGAAGAATACTATTTTTAATTTTCTTCATTTCCTCATGAGTGTTTTGGGTTTTGTTTCATCTTTTTGGCCTGTATTTTCTTTCACAACTTGACCAATATGGCCATATGTTTTGCATGATTGCACATGTATAAGCATATCAAATTGCTTGCCATCTCAAGAAAGGAGAGAGAGAATTTAGAACTCAAAATTTTAAAATATAAATGTTAAAAATTGTTTTTATATGTAATTGGAGAAAGAAAATAAAAGAAGAAAAGAAGAAGAAAAAATAAATCTAATGGGAGATGTCTTATCTGTTGTAAAATAGAATTTTAGCACTGATTGTTATCTAATCCAATTCCATTTGGCAGACAATGAAACTGTAGTCTAAAAAAATGAATTGAATCATACAAGGTCACCAAATTCTTTAACCCCAAGTCGTATGTTCTATGGATAGTAGGGGTGACTGGGTGAAGATCTAGCAAAGGAGACAGAGAATTAGGAAAGAGTAGGGTTATGAAAATCTAGTGAGAAGAGAGTATCAATCACATGGTGACTGATGATATTAGAGATTGCCAAGAGGACAAAAAATGATGAAGAAAAGGGAGAAAAGATCATTAGATTTGACAATTAAGAAATCATTAGTAACTTAGGAGAGAACAGTTGTGATTCCATGATGAAGCTGGAAGTCAGACTGCAGAGAGTTAAGAAGGGTGTGGAGACACCTATTTTTCAAGGAGTTTAGCCACAAAAGAGAGGAGAGATACAATGCAATAGCTATTAGGGATGGATGGATGGATCAGGTAAGGGTTTTTGAAAATGAAGAAGATGAGCATGTTTTTAGGCAGTAAGAGAGCAGCTAGGAGTGAGGGGGTAATTGAAGATAGGTAAGAGTACAAATGATAGGAGCCAGTTTGCTGAAGAAGACAGGATAGAATTGGATTACTTGTGTAAATAGAGGGGCTTACTTTGGCAAAGAGAAGGGACAGCTTTTCATGTGAAATAGACATAAGGGAGGAAATAGCTGCAGGAAGTATCTGAGTGATATATGAGAAATAAGGGGAAAGACAAGCTATCTGTGAATTGCTTCTGTTTTTTTTTAATGTAATATAATGCAAGGTTTTCAGTTGAGAGAGTGAATAGGGGGGACTGTGGGAGGTTCAGGAAGGGATAAAAGAGTTTGGGAAAGTAGCTGTGCTGAGTGGGATAGTGAACCAATTAGGGAGGTATCAAAGGATTGCAATTGTAGGAACAGTCCAATGCTGGGGATGGCAGGGTGAGATCATTGAAAGGATAAGGGGGCAAAGGACTCAAGAAAAGAAGACTGTAGAGTTGAACTGGTTCACTGAAGAATTTGTAGTCATTGCAAAGTGATAACCTGGAGAAGAATTGAGGGCCAGAGGGATTGGCAGTCTCAATGAGGATGAAGAATGGGGTTTGCAGTTTAAGGCAGTGGGAGAGGTGGAATGACAATAGATTATGAACAGAATATTTCAGAGAGATCATGAACATGGATGTGAAATACTTGAGTGCAAGTGATGGCAAGATCAAGAATATGGCTATCTCTGGTGGACAAGAGATCAAGGTTATAGAAAACGAGTAAGTTGAGGAATTGGGAAGTAAAAGCATCTGAAGGAGTATCAATATATTTATTGAAATTGTTTAGGACAAAGGTATAAGTTGAGGAGAGAACAATTATGTACCAGACACTGAACTTAGTGAAAAAGGAAGGAGAGTTTCCCCAACATCCTCTTTCACTCTGAGTCTATCTTGGAGTAAGGACAGAGGAAGGGGGTGGTAATTAGCTTGTCCTTGGATTATATACAAAGGATATAGCATTTTCTTTGAATATATAAGCTTGGACCTGGTGACTGGAACTATACTTGTCTTTCATTTTTCCTGGAAGGGTTTATTGTTATATTATCCACTCTCTCCCTTAGGTCAGAAAAAGAGGCTCAAGGTAGGAAGGAATAGAAGAGATAAAAATATGTGAGAGTAAACAAGTAACTAAATCTCAAATAAGTGTTTACCAAGAGGGTTTGAGGAGATAGAAAAATGACAATTTTAGATAACCAGTCCAAACAGAAGAATTGTTTGTGAGGTAAGAAATCTGAACACTCAGGTTGCAGAATGCCAGGGCCTCTAACGAGGCAGTTGATTGTTCTAAAATTTGGCTAGGCAGAAACAAAAAGCAAATTATGGATTTCAGAGATCTGCTAGTCCATTTTACAGATGAGGAAACTGAGATCTGTCAACATGGAACTGGAAATTTTCCAATCAAATGGTTGTAATACAAAAGCAAAGTTCCTCCAATACTAACTCATGTTTATGCAGCACTTTACATTCCTACATTGCTCTTTCCCACAGAGACTCTGTGAGTAGTAAAATAAGGTTGTTGGATTAGGTGACCTCTAAAATTCCCCTGAGCTCTAGACCTGTGAACCTAAGATCTTAGCGCAATTATTGATCACCCTATTTTACCTATGAGGAAAGTTGAGGGTTTAGATTACTTGCCCAACCTCACAATGCCCATGTTGAAGAAGGAAAAAAAGCTTCCTGTTGTACTTAAGAACATATTGAGGGGGGTGGAGCCAAGATGGTGGAGTAAAAGCAGAGACTTGCTAGAGCTCTCCTCCCAAGCCCAGCCAAATACCTGTAAAAAGTGACTCTAAACAAATTATGGAGCTGCAGAACCCACAGAATGACAGAGTGAAGCAAATCTCCAGCCCAAGATAGCCTGGAAAGTCAACAGGAAAAATCTATTGCACTGCACCCTAGGAGCAGGGCACAATTCAGCATGGGCCATGATGGCACAGACTGGACCTGAGCAGGTCTTGAGGGACTGAATCTCTGGCACCTGTGATGGTTTCTAGATTTCACAACCCCAAAATGCTGAGAATAAATTGGAAGGTCAGTGGAAAAAACCTGTAGGATCTGTGGGAGAGAGTAGAATGGCCTGGCCCCAGCCCTAGGGCAGTGGAGGGGAAGGAGGAGCCCTCAGCAGCCACAGCAGCAGCAGCGGCTGTTTCTGAAGAGGGAATCTAGTGACTGAGAGTACAACCCTCACCTCCACTGGAAGCAGAGAACTACCTTGACAATGACCTCAAAAATCAAGTAAATGGCTGGGGAAATGGGCAAAAATCAGAAAAAGAATCAGACTATAAAATCTTATGTGGTGACAAGGAAGACCAAAATATACATACAGAGGAAGACAATAAAGTAAAAACTCCTATATCCAAAACCTCCAAGGAAAATATGAATTGGTCTCAGGTGGTGGAAGAGCTCAAAAAGGATTTTGAAAATCAAGTAAGAGAAATAGAGCAAAAATTGGGAAGAGAAATGAGAATGATGTAAAAAATCATGAAAAATGAGTCAACTGCTTGCTAAAGGAGATCCCAAAAATGCTGAAGGAAATAACACCTTAAAAAATAGACTAACCCAAATGGCAAAAGAGATCCAAAAAGTCAATCAATGAGGAGAAGAATGCCTTACAAAGCAGAATTGTCCAGATGGGAAAGGATATCCAAAAGCCCACTAAAGAAAATAATTCTTTAAAGATCATAATGGAGCAGATGAAAGCTAATAACAATGAAAAACCAAGAAATTTTAAAAGAAAACCAAATGAATGAAAAAATAGCAGACTGTGAAATATCTCATTGGAAAAACAACTGACTTGAAAAATAGATCAGGAGAGATAATTTAAAAATTATTGGACTACCTGAAAGTCATTTAAAAAAAAAAAAAGAGCATAGACATCATCTTTCAAGACATTATCAAGGAAAACTGTCCTGATATTCTAGAACCAGAGAGTAAAATAGATATTGAAAGAATCCACTGATCATCTCCTGAAAGACATCCGTAAGGGAAAACTTGTAAGAATATTGTAGCCAAATTCCAGAGTTCCCAGATAAAGGAGAAAATATTTCAAGCAGAAAGACACAGTTCAATTATTGTGGAAATACAATCAGGATAACACAAGATCTAGCAGCTTCTACATTAAGGGATTGGAGGATTTGGAATATGATATTTCAGAGGTCAAAGGAGCTAGGACAAAACCAAGAATCACCTACCCAGCAAAACTGAGTATAATACGTCAGGGGAAAAAAATGGCACTTCAATGAAATAGAGGATTTTCAATTATTCTTGATGAAAAGACCAAAGCTGAATAGAAAATTTGACTTCCAAGTACAAGAATCAAGAGAATCATGAAAAGGAAAGAGAAATCATAAGGGACTTACTAAAGTTGAACTGTTTACTTTCCTACATGGAAAGATAATATTTGTAACTCTTGAGACTTTTCTCAGTATTGAGGTACTTGGAGAGATTATATACATATAGACAGAGGGCACAAGGTGAGTTGAATAGAGGGATGATATCTAAAAAATAAAATTAAGAGGTGAGAGAAGAATATATTGGGAGAAGGAGAAAGGGAGAAATAGAATGTGGTAAATTATCTCTCACATAAAGAGGCAAGAAAAAACTTTTTCAATGGAGGGGAAGAGGGGGAAGGTGAAAGGGAAAGAATAAACTTCATTCTCATTGCATTTGGCTTAAAGAGAGAATAACACGCTCACTCAATTTGGTATGAAAATCTATCTTACACTACAGGAAAGTAGGGGGAAGAGGATGAGAGGGACTGGGGGATGATAGAAGGGAAGGTGAATGGGAGGAGAGGGTAATTAGAAATAAATACTTTTGAGGAGGGACAAGGTCAAAAAGAGAGAATAGAATAAATTGGGACAGGAGAGGATGGAGGGAAATACAGTTGATCATTCACATGACTGTTATGGAAGCGTTTTGCATGACTACACATGCATAACCTATATTCAATTGCTTGCCTTCTCAATGGGGATGGGTGGGGAAAGAGGAAGGGAGAGAAATTGGAACTCAAAGTTTGAAAACAAATGTTGAAAATTGTTTTCACGTGCAACTGGGAAATAAGACATATAGGCAGTGGGGTATAGAAATCTATCTTGCCCTACAAGAAAATAGAGAAGAGGATGAGAGAAGGGAGAGGTGTGATAGTAGGGAGGGCAGACTGCAGGAAAGGGTAATCAGAATGCATGATCTCTTGGGGTTGGTGGAGGGAAAAGATGGGGAGAAAATTTGGAACTCAGATTTTGTGGAAGTGAATGTTGAAGACTAAAAATAAACAGATTAATTGAAAAAGAACAGATTGAACAGTCACCTGGTTTATTTGTAAGTACTGTACTGTAATCTATACAAGTTCTCAAGTTCAGCCTTCTTATGAACTCTGAGAGACAGATAACACAGAAGCTTGTAGTAGCTTATGTACTGTACAATTGCCTTAGGGAGGTTACTTTGGTTTAAATGTCTGTTTGAGGGAATGTTACCCGGCACATGGCAGCAAGTTTTCTCAAAGACCCTCTGGAAATGTGCCAAACAAGATACAGCACGGTATCTCAAGGTCTCCCAGCTGTTCAGGTTTAATTGTGGCAACTTTCAGAACAAACAGCTTTTGGTTCTCTGTTGAATGATTTGTTCTCCTCCTTCTTACCCTGTTAATAAACATCTGCAAACTTGGTCTTTTAAAAGTGTCAGGACTACTTCATCTTACTTTGGTAAGAACTGGAACTTAAGCCTCCCCACCTGGGCTTTTTCCCCCGTCAGGAGTAGGTTGCTGTTATTCTAAAACCATCTGTTCACCTGCATCTGTGTCAGCTTTTTGCAGATTTAAATTGTGTTCTTCTTTGTCAGAGTGAGAAATATTAACTCATGGGGCTGTGACTGAACAGAGTACCTTTAATAAGAAAAAAAGACAAATGCTTATGATTATTTGGTGCATGAAAGGTTTAAACCAGTGAAAACAAAATAAAGCAGAAAAAACTGTTGTGTTAAAAAGATTGACCATTGAAAACACATGTCCATATCTCTATTTTTCTGATTACATAAGTTTGCAACCTCAGAGCCATTCGTAATTGATACTTCATCCCCTTGGTTTAATCAATTTCCAAACCCTGGTTGATCCTACTCTCTATATACTCAATATCTACTCACATCTATTCCCTTTGTGTTTAGTGTTCCCTTTCTCCATTCATATGGTCACCATCACCTTTTGCCTAGATTACTTGCAATATTCTCCTAGTCGGATTCCTGGCTTCCATTCCTCTTTTCTTTCCAATCCATCCTCCACATAGTTGCCAAAATAATTTTCCTAAGGCACGTCTGCCCTGCTCAGTAAACTTCAGTGGCTCTAGGATAACATAGAACTACTCAGTCTTGTGTTTAAAACCCTATACAATCTGGTTCCATTTGTACCTTTCTAGGCTTAGTGTACTTCACATCCCTTCTTTTACTATGTTTCTGGGATAAGGACTAAATTGATGTTCCCTGAACTCAGCCCTCTGATTTTCTGCTTTCTGCTTTGAATTCCCATGCCTAGAGTGTATTCCTTCCTCACTTCCCCATTGTAGAACTCCTAGATTCTTTAAAAGCTCAGCTTATGTGTCATTTTCTATTGGAGTACTTTTTGGATCCTTCTCGTTATTAGTATCAAGACGGGTCTTTCTGATTTCAGGATCAGCATTGCCCCAATTTTCTTCTTACATCACACCAATCTTCTATTAGACACATGTGACAATTTGTCTAACCATTCCACAAATCAATGGGTTTCTATTTTATTTTCAGTTCTTTGCTGTTACAAAACATGCTGTTGTCTGATCTATTCTACGGGACTTTCTTTTATTTTAACTTTTGACTTTAGGGCATATGCCTAGCAGCAATATTTCTATATCTTTGCATAATTTTGAATTACTCTAGACCACTTCATTGTTCCACCAACAATGAATTACAGGCTCCATCTTGCCACAACTCCTCCAACACTATTTCTATTGAATTGTTTTCAAAAGGCAGAACTATAAATACTATTAACTCCTTCTCAGTTGAAACCCTCTTGGACTACAATTAGTCACATGTTAGCAAATCCTATAACTTAAATTTCCATGTTTATTTCCTTTGGAGATTTCTGAACCCTGTACTTCTAAATGACACAATAAATGACCTCCATTGCTTGAGTGGGTGAATGGATTTTCTCAATTATCTTGTCATCTTTTGGTCTGATCCATCACATTTCCATATCAGGATACATATGTGGTACATGCATTTTTCCCTCCTCCAGTTCACTTATGTTCTTTAATGCCTCCTGCCACACCTTTTTGCCTCATAATCTTTTGGGCAACAAACACAGAATAATGGAAAGAGAGTCAGATTTGAAGCTAGAGGACCCCATATCTAGAGTAAGCACTGGAGACCACGTCATAAGAAGACTGTTTGAAAGAACTAGAGCTATTTACCCTGGAGAAGGGAAAATATAGACAGACATGAAAGGGTTTTTTTGAGTATTTGAAGGGTTATTATTTAAAAGTGGTTCTAAATTTGCTTCGCTTAGCTCCAGAGGGCAAAGCTAGTGGCAGCAGTACATGGAAAAATAATCACAGAAAAATAGATTTAGGCTCAATGCAAGGAACTAAATAATGGCAACTGCCCCAAAGAGAAATGGATTGGAATCACTTTCTATTTCTAAATATAATGATGATTTTTAAGCTGAGGCTGTATGATCACTTCTAAGGGGATTCAGGTTACATTTCAACTAGGTAAAATTTGAATATAAATTCAACTATCTGTAAGATTCCATAATTCTCTCATGTATTTTTGAGTCCTGGCTCTGTGGATTATTAGCTGAGTCTCTGGGTATCTCTCTGAGTCCTAGTTTTCTGATCTGTAAAATAGAGGTCCTATACTTGGCACTCTTTACTTTTCTGGATTATGGTGAGGGAAGCTTTTTTTTTTTTTTTTTGATCAGTCAGGGTTTAGGGACTTGCCCAGGGTCACACAACTAGTAAGTGTCTGAGGTCATATTTGAACTCAGGTCCTCCTGACTCCAGGGCCAGTGCTCCATTCACTGTGCTACTGCACTGAAGGGAGCTCCTTCCTTCCTTCCATCCTTTATTTCCTTCCTTCCTTCCTTCCTTCCTTCCTTCCTTCCTTCCTTCCTTCCTTCCTTCCTTCCTTCCTTCCTTCCTTCCTTCCTTCCTTCCTTTATTGTTTTATTTCACTTTTATTTGCTCTCTAATGTCATAAGCTTTTGTTTCTTTAGTTTCTTTTGGGATGTCTTTTTTTTTTCTTGATCAACCTTCTCTTGGGCTTTAGGAACAATTAGTTCCTTTTCAGTAAGTATCATCTCAACATGGCAAGGAGAACTCAGGTACGGATTGACTGGACTGTGAGCCCTGTAAGTATGCTGTCACATTTTGGGAGCTTTATTAACCTGGATATACTCAATGATATGAGAATCCACTTCCAAATCCTTTAGTTCCATGTTATTCTCTGCATTTTTAGTATATGCAGCAGGAACTCAGCACTCTTTGTGGGCCAATGACCCCGTGTCCAACCCATTGCTTAGCCTGGGCATACTTGCCAATTATGTCGATGGAAGGGAACACAATGTTTCTTCAATGTGACATTTTTCAAATACTTGGCAGCTTTTCAGATATGTGTGCCTTTGATAGCTTGGGCTGTTTCAGCAGTGTTCTTGAAGTGGAACTGGAGATTTGAACCCCTTGATTTGCATAATTTTGTGGGGTTCTCTGGATCAAGAGAGCACCTCATTACTTTAGATGATTACCTAAGATGGATCAAGGGCAGAGGAAGAGCAAAAGCTTTCAAGAGACTTGATGAAAACTCGCATATATCAGGAGCTCTTTTTAAACCTCAAAGTGTCTTTTGTATGTGAGTTATTGTGCATATAAAATAATATTGAAAAATAAACTGTGTATATCAGTGTTTCACATTTATTACCTCCACTAAATCCTTGTTTGAATCCCTCTTCATGGCATGAACATGACCTTGGAATTTTGAAAGTTATGCCAAATAGATTTTGAGATCTGGTAGATCTGGACAAGCTGGAAAGACTTTGATTACAAGTCTGGTGACATAATGTATTATGTGAACAATAGGTAGAGATGCCCTTCTAGTAAGATGTGGAGGGCTTTCCCAGCTTTGTAGGAGGAAGGATCAACGGATTAGAACTCCAGAGCTAGAAAGGACATTAAATAAGTTCAACTTCTTTATTTTACAGATGAGGTTAAGTGACTTACCCAAGGTCACTTCATATTCAGCTCACCCTGCACCCTCTCTCTTTCTTTCTCTGTATACACACACACACACACACACACACACACACACACACACACACACACACACATCCTCCAACTATCCTAATACTGAGAAAGGTGTCATGAATTACAAATGTCATCTTTCCATGTAGGAATGTAAACAGTTCAACTTTAATAAATCCCTTATGGTTTCTCTTTCCTGTTTACTTTTTCATGCTTCTCTTCATTCTTGTATTTGAAAGTCAAATTTTCTATTCAGCTCTGGTCTTTTCAACAAGAATACTTGGAAGCCCTCTATTTCATCAAAGTTCCATTTTTTCCCCCTGAAGTATTATATACAGCTTTGCTGAGTAGGTGATTCTTAGTTTTAATCCTATCTCCTTTGACATCTGGAATATCATATTCTAAGCTCTTTGATCCCTTAGTGTAGAAGTTGCTAAATCCTGTGTTATCTGGATTGTGTTTTCATAGCACTTGAATTGTTTCTTTCTGACTGCTTGTAATATTTTCTCCTTGACCTGGGAACTCTGGAATTTGGCTGCAATATTCCTAGGAGTTTTCCTTTTGGGATCTCATTCAGTAGGCAATCAGAGGATTATTTCAATATCTATTTACCCTCTGGTTCTAGAATATCAGGGCAGTTTTCCTTGATAATTTCTTGAAAGATGATGTCTTGGCTCTTTTTTTTTGATCGTGGCTTTCAGGTAGTCCAATCTAGTCAATAATAACATTTCTGACATATCCTCAGTGCTATTTAAGGTTCCATGTTGCTGGGCAGAAGCACCTCTTAGAGGTATCTGTTGTTTGCTTGAAGTATGAAACTGTGCATCCAGACTTTGGCTAAGTCAGTCATGTGCCATGAGAAGCCCCCAACAAGGCAGGCAAATGGCTGGCCTAGGTTTGTTGTTAGGAAGAGAGTTATATTGCGGTGTTGTTGCATCCTGGGCCATCTCTAGTCATTCTGATGAAAATTTGGTCATTGGATCCAGATGACTCAGGAGAAGAAAGTGAGGCTGGTGCCCTTGCACAGCCCTCCCTCACTTAAAACAGAGTCAAGTACAAGTCATATCATCATTTCTCTGATGTCATGGTCCTCTTTAAAAATGAAGGACAAACACAACCTGTGAGTAGACTGAGCTGCCTGAATAGCAGATAGCTGGGGAACTCAGTTCATCCTCTCCCATCTGTCTCCCCTTCCCCTTCCTTCTCTTCTCCAGAGGAAGGTAAATTTGGATGGTCAGACATGCCCACTTAACTTGGGGCTTACTGGCCAGATTTGCTTTGCTCTCCTGTCCTGCCCCCTCCTGCCCTGCCTTCTCCTGTCCTATTCTCTGCTATCCTTTTTCCTCCTGATCTTGAACCTTAAACCTGCTGCACTCTGAAGCCTGTATACCAGATCCTTGCCCAATCTCCATTTAAGGGCTATTTCCTGGACCATTTCTGGCTAAAGAGTGGTTATCAGTTGTAACTGTTTCCCTTCCCTTCCAACTTGATTTAGTTATTTTTCTTTTTCTCATTAAAAGGGCCACTCTCTGACTACTTCTTAAACAGGCCTATTTACTGTATGGACCTTGCCTCACCCTAAATGAGTATCTGAATAGGCCCAAGGCCAAAGAGATCAAGGTCTCCCACTGCATCCTGAGCCAACTCCAATCATCCTGACAAATATCTGGTCACTAGATCTAGATGGCTCAGGAGAAGAAAGTGGGGCTGGTGACCTGCACAGCCCTCCCTCCCTCAAAACAAAGTTAAATCCTTTTGCCATTGTAATAATGACATGAATGTATAGTACACTCAGTTTCTAATCATTAATCTTAAAATAAAAAAAAATGATTTCCCACCCTCTCAGGAGTTAAATGTCATCACTTTGAATTTGTACAAGTTGAAACAGCTCACCAAGTGACAAAGTCATTTCTTCTATAAGCCCACACATGTACACTGTGTATGTATGTGTGAAATTGAGGAGACAGACACTTAAAACCAGAATTAAGAAACAAGTTCAGTTTAATGAAATGTATGTTGAAATAAATTCTTCAGAATAATTAAAAATCCATGGCAGTAGTAGAATAACTAGTTATTTCAACTTCAGGTTGCTCTGTAAACACCAGGTCCCTGCCAAACTTTGGAATTAACTCATTTTAAAGGTTGAATGGCAATTTTGCTGGACAACAAGAAAAAATACTTATACAATTAGCTTAGAAATGCAAAAGGTAGTAGGTAGGAATGACTGGGACAGATGAGACTATTAAGGAGAACTAGAAGAGCTGGAATATATTATAAACTAAGACTTTCAAAGAAAATAGGAAGTTATTCTCTAATAGGGACTATTTGTGTACTGTTTGCACAATAGCATTATTAAAATTGAAATGATATCCTAGCTGATACTCTTTGTTCTGAAGCTTTATTGTGGAATAAATTTAAAATCAATACATTTAAGGTTCAAAAAAGGGTCATTGTACCCAAAGTTCTCAAAGTAAAAATAAAATAAAATAAAGCTCTGAAATAAATCACTGAAATAAAAAGGATCAAACTTGAAAACGTTGAGTTGAAAAGAATGAAGCTAGGGTAAATGGAAAAGATTTAAAGGCTTATAAATTAAGGTGGAACTAGATCTTAGAGCCCTGGTTCTCAAACGTATAAATAAAATTCAGGGCCAAAATGGGATAAAATGGAGCACCCTTCAGCCGTAAATTTGGTGGGGCAGTAGATAGGGCACTGTAACTGGAGTGAAGAAGTTGTAAGTTCAAATCTGGCTGTAGACATCTATTAGTTTTGTGATACCGGGCAAAGTCACTTAACATCAGCCTGGCTCAGTTTCCTTATCTGTAAAATAGGGCTAACAGTAGTGCCTACCTTACAGGGTTGGTAAATCTGGAAGTTAAACCTAGAGCCCCTAATTCTAAATCTAGCATTTTATCTACTGCACCATGTTGATGGCACCATAGTTTTAGTTAAAGTTGTAGAAGTATAGTTTATTAAGCAGGAAAATTCTGAGCACATAGTAGAGGGCATGTTGTAAAGATCATGTACGCTAAGAGAAAGTCTTTCAAATCATTTCCTCCTAGAAAATGGGAGTGGAGTGCCTAATGGATGGCCCTAAAAAGCTAAAGGCCAGAAAATCACAGCAGAGAGAAGATCCTCCATGAAGAGCAGAGACCTAATACCCATCTCAGCAGAGATGGGATGCTTAGGGGAGAGCAGAATGGTGACATCGTTGGAGGATATTGGCAGCTTTTTGGCATCAAAAGGTTAAGCTCCCCCAATAACGCAAACTCCTTATGCATGTCTCTTCTAGAAATATTTCCTGGTGACACATGTTCTCTGCATATTTGTTCCCCCTCGTTGGTGGTGTGTCATCTGTAGAAAAGAATGACCCAACGTGTGCATGAAGGGATCTTTTTTATTACTTTATTTCATAGGCTTTTTGATCAAATGGCTTGTTTTGACCTCACTTGTCCTGTGGCTGGATGGTAAAAATAAATATATTAGTGGAGCCTCATGAATTATGGCAGACAGCTAGATGATGTAGTGGGTAGAGTACAAGTCCTAGAGTCAGGAAGATTCCTCTTCCTGAGTTCTAATCTGGCCTTAGATACTTACTAGCTTACTAACTGAAAATGGCTGAAAAATGACTCTCTGACTCTAGATACTTTGTTAGAGTTTATTCCTTTTGAGTTATTCTAGGTATAGGATGCTGGGATGATGAGGCTGGGATTTCAACCAGAGTAATATTAAATTTTCAAAGAATCATAGAGTCTTGATAAGGTCTCTACTTATACTGTTCCTGGATACAGATGTCCTCAAAAAATGCACTCTCCATATTTTCAAAAGTAATTTTCTGGGGCAGCTAGGTGGTGCAGTGGATAGAGCACCAGTGCAGGAGTCAGGAGGACCTGAGTTCAAATCTCACCTCAGATACTTGACACTCACTAGCTGTGTGACCTTGGGCAAGTCACTTAACCCCAGTTGCCTCATTCTGGGTCATCTCCAGTCATCTTGATGAATATCTGGTCACTGGATTCAGATGGTTCTGGAGGAGAAGTGAGGCTGGTGACCAGCACAGCCCTCCCTCACTCAAGACAAAGTCAAGTGCAAGTCATGTCATGATTTCTCTGATGGCATGGTCTTCTTTGGCAGCGGACGAACACACACCAGAGGTCAAATTTAGCCTCAGGCATTTGATACTTAATAACTGTGTGAGCCTGGGCAAGTCACTTAACCTCAATTGCTTTGCAAAAAAAAAGAAAAAAAGTAATTTCCCAAATCATAGAATCTCAGAGTAGGCAGAACAAAAAACAAAACTAAGGGTCTATCCAGTCCAATAAGTACGTAAACAAGAAGGCATCTTGTGGCACCAATGACAAGTGGCTATGTAGCCTTTTCTTGAAGAATTCACGAGGGCCACTGCACAGTGTGTTATTCTATTTTAGAGTAGCACGCACCTTTAGAATTTGGAAATTGGGTACATATGTCAGCAATTGCTTGTACATATGCATACATATGTCTATGTATTTTATGAATGAAGAAACTAGGCAAGCAAAGGTTAAATGACTTGCCCAGGGCCACCAGATAGTAAGTGTCTGAGGCAGGATTTAAACTCAGGTATTCCTGACTCCAGGTCCAACACTTTATTCCTTCTGCTACCTGGTAGTCTATGTATATTCATATATACACATATATATGTATATATATATGTGTATATATACACACATATGTATGCATGCAGATGTGTATATGAGTATATGGATAAGTATGTATGCATGTATGTGTCTATGTGTGTCTATATAAAATGTGTGTATATATATATATATGTAGGAAGATCTAATTAAGTACTATAGCTTTCAATCATACTATCCAAATACTTAGCTATTCTTAGTATGGCACAGTGGAACAAAACTTGGCTCTGGAGTAAGAGGAAGCTGTGTTCAAATCCTGCCTCTTTCTCTAAATCATTCATAAATAAATGAAAGTTATGAAACTCTGAGGTTTCACCTCATATTCAGATAAAAAAAGATGACCAAAAAGGAAAATGACAGTTTTTAGAGAGGCTATAGCCAAACAGGCACACTAATGCACTGCTCGTGGAATGAATTGGACTGACCATTCTGGAAAGCAATTTGGAGCTATGTCCAAGACTTAGCCAACCAATAGGACATCATTTTTCACCAGTTATGCTACTATAAGACCTATACACCAAATAAATTAAAGAAAGAAGTAAAGGAATTATATGTGCAAAATATTTGTAGCAGCTTTTTTTAGTCGAGCAAAGAATTGGAAATGAACAAAATACCCACTGACTAGGGAATAGGTAAAGAAATTATGGAACAGAATAGTATCGTGCCATAAAGAAAGAGCTCAAAGAAACCTGGGAAGACCTGTATGAACTAATAAAGGAGTACAATAAGATTAACAACATAAGAAAAACAACTTTGAAAGATTTGAGAACTCTGATCAACACAATGACTAACCATGAATCCAGAGGACTGATAATGATGAAGCATACTACTACCCATTTCTTGATCAAGATCTGCTGGACTCAAGGTATTGAATAAGACATATCATTTTGGGGACACAATCAATGTAAAATTTGTTTTGTTTGACTATGCCTATTTGTTATAAGGATTTCATTTTTCTCATTCTTTTTCAATGGGGGCTGCGGATAGTGGAGGAGGAGGGAACAAGGATAAGGTGGGAAAAACAGGAAAAGAAATAAAAGAGAGTGTTGAGGTATCTTTTGTTAAAATTCTGAGAAAAAAACAGAATGAAGGGCAGAAAATCACAAATAGCCCGTCTGCTTTGAAAGTTACAGGTTAAATATTACATACTTAAGAAAAGCAAACTATACATAAGAGATAGCAGCAGTTTTGTGTACAATTTTTTCTTTCTTTTTCCTTCTTTCTTTCTGTCTTTCTTTCTTTCTTTGTTTCTTTCTTTCTTCTTTCTGTCTTCCCTTCCTTCTTTCCTTTCTTCAACAATGCATATAGATATATTCATTTTGTTTGACACTATGTTCATAATAAAAATACATTTTAAAAATCCCACTTCTAACATTTACTACCAGCATGGTGTTAGGTAAGTCACATAAACTTCCTGGATCTTGGTTTTCTCACTTGCAAAATGAGGGAATTGCCCTGAATATCCTCTGAGGACAGCTCTAGATAGAATGTTGATACTAGACTCTTTCCAGCAAGCCTCCAACTGATACCAATAGCTCCTGGTTCTGCCTTCTGGTGCTCAGCAGAACACATTTAATTTCTTTTTCACTCTTTCATGCAATCAATGCCTTCGAATTTTTGAAGATGGCTAATGTTTCCCCTCTAAGTCTTGTCTCAGCATCTCTCAGTTTCACCGGTCATATAGCATGATTATACAGTATCATTCAAGGACCTTTGCCTTTTCTTTGCCTTCATCCTCATCTTCATATTCTCCATTTTATCAATGTTCTTCCTAGGATGTGATGCTGAGAAATGTACACGATTCTTCAGATGTACTCTGACCAGGACAAAATATGGGGGATTCGGTCAGGGTAGCTAGAGTGTATAGTTGATAGAATGACGGCCCTAAGATCAGAAAGATCTGAGTTTAAATCTTTCCTCAGACGCTTATTAGCTTGGGCAAGTCACTTAGCTGTTGTTTGCTCAGTTTCCCCAGTTGTAAAAATATGCTTATTTTGTCATGATCAATTCTTGATGAAGCCATGAGTCTTTGGGATTAAAGTTTTGATGTTCATTGAAAGTCCCTTGATTTCATAAATTTTTTCCAGAAGAAAGGTTAATATGCATCACAAAATGATAATACACAGATGATGAGTATCATGGAGGAAGAGAAAAACAACATGTTTACAGGGTATCCAGTCTAGGTCTCTTTGCTTTTATGCTTATTGCATGAATGTTAGATTCTCAGGTACTAATATGAGCTATCCATGATATCTCCTAATTCCATGTAGCTTTCATCACCTGGCCCAGAACCACCTTTATTTGCCATAGGGACAGTTCTCCATATCAGCTCTTGAGCTCAAGGTACCAAAAGACTACAAGGTAAGGGGAGAATGGACCTAGAAAATTGATTTAAGAGAATTTCTAAATATGAACTAAGATTTTAGGTTTTATGAGGAACAGAAGCATGTTTTTTGAAGAGAAAAATCTTTGCCTAGTACAGCACATTGTATATACTAGATGTTTCAAAAATGTTTGTTGAATAGATAAATGAATGAATGAATGAGTAGACATTGTAAGTCAATCCAACATTTATTTCTCTTTATTATATATAGAAAGGATTATGTTAAATCCTAGTAATCCAAAGCAGATAGGTTGTGCAGTAGATAGAATGCTAAATCTAGATTCAGGAAGACTTATCTTCCTGAGTTCAAATCTGGCCTCCAATACTTCCTAGCTGTGTGACCCTGGGCAAGTCACTTAACCCTTTTTGCCTCAGGTTCCTCATCTGTAAAATGAGCTGGATTCCGGTATCTTACAAAAAAAAAATTCTAAAAGGGGTCACAAAGCGTCAGACACAACTGAAAGACTGAGCAGCAAAGAAATCCAAAGAAAAAAAGAAAAAATTTCTATCCTTAAGGAACCTACAGTCTACTTGGTTCATACAACATGTACACAAATAGGTAGTTAGTCCAAAGAAAACTGAGGAAAAAAAGGGCTGTAATCATTTGAGGGAAAGCAGAACTATGTTACAAAGGAAATGGTACATAAGCTCTTGTTTGAAGGAAGATAAGAATTCTGAGAGGTTATCCGAAGCAAGAGGTGGTATTTCCAATTCCAGGGGTATGCTAGTAAAAGTTTAACAACCAGCTCTGGGGGAGGGAGTATGAATGTATACATGACACACTTTCAAGTTTAATCTGTACCATTAACATTTTGTATTATCACTTTCTTAAGTCTAGACCACTAACAAAATAATAAATGAAACCCTGATTTGTAGCATTTGGAAATTTCTGAGATATAAATGCTCACACTGAAAACTTAACATTTGGACCCAGTATACTCTGATTTGGATGCAATGTAGAGTGCATGAATATGAAATTAGTCTTCAAAAATGAGGTTGGAGGCAGAGCGTGGAGAGTCTTAATTGGCAGGCTAAAGAGCTTGTGTTTTAGCCTACATGCATTTGAAAAGCATGTGTATATACCTTGCTTTCCTTATATTTCTGATGTACTGGTCAGTCGGTGCCTCAAAGCTAAGGGGAGTGTCAAGTAAGACCAAAAGAGGGATAGACATCACCTGCATTTGCTTTTAAAGGACAGCAATAGGCTGGCTTTCAGTTCCATAGTGAGAACCTGAAGAGAGCTGAGGGCTGCATATATTCCAAGCACATAGATTTGAAACAAAGAAATAAGAAAGCCTCCTGTTAAACTGGCTCCATTGGTCTCTTTTTCATTTTTCTTTTACCATAATGCCAGGGGAATTTGGGAAACATTTACAGGCAGTTCAAGTGCAAATGGACTTTGAGTTTTTCTCCTTTTCCAGAAGGCTCCTGAACAAGGTACCCTCCAGGTGTCTCCCAAATGGTACTTTGATTGACTTGGTTCAAAAAAGAAATTAGAAATGCAAATGTGTCTGAGAGAATCATTCTCCAAATCACAACATCCTCTTCAGATGGTTGTTTGAATGAATACTAAAAAGAACATTAAAAAATCTTCTTGCAGAAACTTTTGCCAAAAGATGAAATGACAAACAGGTATGTGTATCTTCCACCTCATCTCCTTCCATTCCTCAAAAAGCATTTTCTTAGCCTTTGATATTAATTAAATTCCATCAGATGGGTAATTTACATATATTTTCTGGGTGGCTTTATGACAAACATCACTAGATCTCATATTTGGAATTGCTAAGATTTGGAGCTGTATCATGGGTCCTTGTTGACATTGTCAGCTCAGACAGATGAAACTAGGTCCTTATTGCAATGGGAAATAAAGATATTGGCCCCCAAGGAGGGAAGAAAACTGGAAGAACAATAAAGAATGTATTGATATAGCACTTTCAAGTTCCCAAAGTGTTTTCATTTGTGGATACTTTCTCAATAGCGTCATTTTCTCCTGAGCAAAGTGCTAGTTCTGCTTGTTACTGAAATTGTAGGAGTGATTTCATAACACTCCCATGCACGCTGAAAAAGCAAAAGAGGAAAGAGGAACAATGCAATCCAGATATGGTGTGTTTTCTTTATTTTTTCAGGTGTCTAATAAGTGAAAATATTTGTGGTTACACAATAGGCCACTGAGCTGTCCAGCTCAATCCCTGCCTTCAGCTCCTGTCCCCAGAGTCACTCAGGCCCTAGCTGGAGCGAAATGCTGTTGTTTGGTTGGTTAGTTGTGTCTAACTCTTTGTGACCCCATGGACTCTACTGTCTATGGGGTTTTCTTAGTAAAGATACTGTAATTTCCTTCTCCAGAGTTGAGTTCCAGTTCATTTAATAAACAAGTATTGTTTCCTTTGTACAGGATACTTTGCTATAGATTCTGGGGCAGATAGAGAATTTAAGCAAAGCATAATCTCTGCCCTTCTGGAGTTTAAATTCAGCAAGGGAAAAAAGAGAAAAGCACAGATAACTACAATATTTGGTGCTAAGCAGAGAAATACAAAATATGAGTTCTGAGGTTCCAAGGATATTAGGGAGGCTTCTTGGAGAGTGCGGCATTTGTGTTGGGCTTGAAAGGATGGGTAGGAATTGGGATGGGGTGGGGAGAAGGTATTTCAGGCTCAGGTAGCAAGGTTAGCAAAGGCATGGAGATGGAAATGTTTAGGGTGTGGGGAGTTAAGAAAATTAAGAAAAGATTCCGTTTGATTGAACCATCAAGTACCTGAGGAGGAATCATGATGTATGTCTGGAAACGTAGGCTGCCAGGGTTCAGAGAGGCTTGAATCCATGTTTCTAGTCTGTAGAAGCTTCAGGTTGGCAAGGTGGATGGTTATGTTTCACCTGCCCTTCTAGAATGTCCTTACAAACCATACTTCTGGGTTTAGGCCTTTGGGGTTGCAGAAGGCACTTTTTTAGTCAATTCCTTTGACATTCTTCCTATGGCCTTCTGATAATCCTGCCCAGTCCCTTCAGTGAATTCTCTTACTATCCTTGAAGGGGTTTTGATGACTTCAGATTCCTTTGCATTTCTGTGCTTATCCTTGGCTTTCTGGATAAGAAACGGTCTTCTCTCTCTCTTTGGTTTCCAAGGATTATTTTTTTTCTGGTCCGCGCTGACCTGGTGATAATTTCTCTAACCCTTCTAGAGTGTGATGCCTTTGGCTCTTGGAAATCCTAATACATCCTTGACCTCTTTCCTTTCAATATGGTCAATTTATCTGAAGAAAATTCACTAGATGCTTGTTGTGGTTGGTTCTATTTTTTGGATAAAGCTTAATTTCTTCACTTGCTCCAGCCTACAATCTAGGCCCATTTACCGGTCCTCAAGGACATGGTTCTCTGACTGTCCATGTGACTCCATTACTACTCTTTATTTTTTTGAGTGTGGCTTCCCCATATCTGCAATGAAACTCCAGCAAATTCAATCTTTCTTCCTCTTCAATCTCACATTCACTATTAGACTTCTTGTTAAATTACTGTTTTTAGAATACTTCTAGCTCCAAGCTCATTGACAGAGTTGAGAAGGTAAATAAGTCTCGAACTCAATGAATGATCATAGTTTAGCTCCACCCATCTCTCTTAAGATTGCTTGAATAACTCATTACTCTGATGCCCTCTTCACCAAGGGCAATATTTTCTCTAACGCCATCCATTATAGTTTTATAATACAGAGGTACAGACAATCATCATTAACGTACTTTACCTTCTGCCTCCCAATTTAGGTGAAATAACAATGTGCTTCCTGAATCTCCTTCTCAAACCAAAAAAGGTATTGCTCATAGTTGTACACATTCTGACTCAGGTTGTAGAACCAAATTCACTAAAATAAATAGTTTTAGCCCAATTCTGACACTGGAAAATGATGTATTTTCACTCGAACTGTCAGTTCCCCAGCATTACTGCCAGTTTATTAGAGATACTTGAAAATTCAACCATTTTCCTTCTTGTCTAATTCATAAATGCAACCAGTAAGTGATCTAATCCTATTACACTCCAAGAATTCCCCAAAGACACAAACCATTGAACTTTACCTAATGAAGTAAGTTGTGATGACTGCCTCTAGACCTCATTTTTAAATTCTAATTCAAATGGGAACAGTGAGGGAGGAAGGTGATTTTACCTGTGGTGTAATACCTGTGGGGAAGACACATATCCTAGGTTTCTAAACTGACAAAGGAGAGGAAAGTGCCCTCTACCCCAAGAAGAGGCTATTGTTGCTATGGGAGTGGGGCAAGCAGAGAGGAAGCACCCCGTGGATAATCCTGTTGTTGCCTATCGACTGCCTTGCTCTAATTACTGCTCTTATCTATGACATTCTCTAGAAAATGGGTGATTGTAGGAAAAGATTGATAGAGGACCTGATATTTGTTTTTCCCAAGAAAATGGAAGGTAAATGGAAACATTGCAAAAAGAATACCAAAGAGCATAAAAATATGTATGTATGTATGTATGTATGTATGTATGGGGAAGGTCAGGTCTTCTAGTCTTTTCATTGGTTCATAGATCTAGATCTTAGATGGATAGATAATGGATTCATAGATCTTGGGATGTATGGAGTGTTCAGGGAGGACTGGTATCTCTGATGTAAGGGTTTGATGAACACTTTTCAGGGCTGCTCATGCACTTTTGGTGTTCACCTGTCCCCCAATTCTCACAGGTGGCATTCAAAGTGGTCACATCCTGGTAAACCCATTTTGCTAGATGGAATAAACCAGGTTGAGGGTAACCAGTAGGTCCCAAATCCATTGGTAGATTGGGAGAACATCTACCTCAAGTATGTGAAGACTTCCTCTGGCAGAATGAGTGGATGAGAACAATTTGTTCCAAAGACCATGAAGGTGTCTGAAGCAGGAGATGTGAAGCACTTAGAGCTTGCTCAGATGTTGAAGATGTTAAGCATCTTTGTAAGATCCATAGCACCCTGGGTCATTGTCAGTTGTCCTGACTTTTGTTCTGCTACTAGACTTCGAAGACTCTGAAAGAGAGAGTGAGGCTGTTGACTTTGTGCAATCCTGCCTCACTCACTTAAATCCAGTTCACTTGAGTCAATACATCACCCCATGATGTCATTGGTCCTCTTCCAAAACAAAGAACAAATAACACCAGCTCTAGATTTGGAAGGGATCTTGGAGGCCATCTAGCTTGACTCCTGCATTTTATAGTTAAGGAACCCAAAGTCCAGAGACATTAAGTTGACTTGCCCCAAATCTCATGTATAGTAAATATCAAAGGTAGGATTGGCATCCAAATCTGAAGAGCCAATGTTCTTTTTACTGCCTCCATAATGTAGAAATCCTCCTATTTCCCTTTACAGATGGAATTAGTAAAGAAAGTTGAAAATGGAATTCTACTCTAAAACAAACCTCAATATTTGTATCTTGTATATGCCCACTCATCTAGGTCTACAAAGAATGAGTATTATTTTGTCCACGTGCTCATTAATCCTCACAAAATTTTGGCTAGCTAGAAGGCAGTAGGTAGATTAGCTTTCTCCTTGGAAGGAAAGCTATTGCAAGTCTGGACAGCAGACTAAAAAGCAGAGACATTACATTGCCAACAAAGGTCCACATAGTCAAAACTAGTTTTTCCAGTATCAATGTATGGCTGTGATAATTGGACTACGAGGAAAGCTGAGCACTACAGGATTGATGCTTTTGAATTGTGATACTGGAGAAGACTTTTGAGAGTCCCTTGGACAGCAAAGAGATCAAGTCAGTCAATATTTAAATTAATTCAGACTGTTCATTGGAAGGGCAAATACTGAAGATGAAGTTTAAATACTGTGACTACACAATGAAAAGACAAGACTCTTTGGAAAAGACCTTGGTATTGGGAAAGACTGAAGGTAAAAGGAGAAAGGGATAGCAGAGGATGAGATGAATAGCTAGTGTCATGAAAACAATGAGCATGAGATTGTCCAGACTTTGGGAGATAGTGAAGGATAGAAGGACTTACATACTATGTCCATGAAGTCATGAAGAATCAGACATGACTGATGAATGAACAATAACAACAACAGATAAACTTACTAGACTAAGTTCTTTGATGACAAGGATGGTCATTCATTCTTATATCCCTAACAGCACCAAGTACAGTGCCTCACAGAGGCTTGGTAAGTCATGGCATATTGGATGGAGCACTTGGGAGGTAGGAAGAGCTGAGTGTGAATCCTGCCTCAGATAGTTACTTATTGTGTGACTCTGAGTAAGTTATAGTTTCCCAGTTTGTAAAATAGGGATAATAATAACACCAATTCAGAGAGTTACTGTCAAGATCAAATATATGTAAAACACATCAATGTTATCTATTATTATTAGTAATCATAAAATAAATGTTGGCTAAAGAAAGCAATAATTATCCTCACTTTGTAAATGGAAAAATGAAACTTCAGAGAACTCACCCTGCTCAAGGTCAGAGGGCACCATATTAAGCAACCAAAAACACCTGTCTGTGATACCTCCCTGTGTATATCTATTGCAGTTTCTGCCATGGGAAGGAATTCTGAAATAATCTGCCTCCGGCAAATGAAAATGTCTTCCTTGAGAGGCAGGTTCAGAAATTTGCTCCATAAATTTTTAATGGATTTATGTTTTAAATGTTTAAAAGTTTCACATGGATCTTTTCCCCTCCTACTGTGGGGAGCACATATCTCATTTCTCATAAGCATGTACAACCCATTTGATTAGGATATTCACCCAGGGAATTTTTAAGGCAAATGTTTATTAAATAATCAAAAAGTGTATTATATTTATTCATTAAATAAACCAAAAACATTAAAACACCAAACTATGTATTTTTAAAGTAACAATTCAATTTGCTTACATAATAGAAGCCTTAAAAACAAGACACAAGATATTAAAATATTTTTTTGATACATTCTATTGTGTCTGGATATATCTGGTTCATCCAGTAGGTACACCTGTGTCCTTCTTGCATTTTATAAACATTATAACTGAGATCCACTGTTCTCCTCCCATCCCCACCTTTCTGACAAATTGAGGTGCTCAGAGGTCTTTAGCAAAGGAAAGCTAAAATGATTACTATTATTCCATAAGAGGATTAAATAGGGTAGAGAGTAGCATTAGTATTAAATGAAACACGGTGGGAAAAGTAGGTTAGGCTTTTTAGCCACCTGTACCTTCTCCTTTGCGGGGCAACTTTGAGACCTGCTAATGCATTCAGAGAATGATCACAGATTATCACCACATTTCTACCCCTAACTGAGATCAAGGACAAATTGTTTTCTTATTTGCAACCCTCAGACTGTACAAAAGTTGATATCCTTGGAAGATATCCTTGAAAGAGAGGCTTTGCATAGCTATAGATGGTCTTATCCATATGTTATACATTTTAATGTATACAAAAGTCAAGCCAAATGTAAGCTTACTAATCCTATATAACTCCTTAGACTCAGGCTAGCTCTCTACAAATACTTTAAGGATTGTTTGAGGAAGAGGGAATAGATTTGTCCTGCTAGGCAACACTAGAAGGAAGGCATGGAGTTAGAAGGGAAAATGTAGAGTCTTGATGAAATAAAAACTTGTTAATCATTAGAACTATCCCAAAGTGGAATGACCTGCCTGGGAGAGGTAATGAGTTCTCCTTCATCAGAGATGTTCAAGCAAAGCCTGGGTGACTACTTGCCAGGAAATCTGGAGATATGATTCTTGTTCAAATGTAGGCTAATCTAGACAGTCTCTGGGGTCCCTGTCAACTGTGGAATTCTCTGTGATTTCATCAGCCAGCAGCTGGTGATGGGGGAAAATCTGTTGAATCACTTGAATATGTCACCTTTCCTCAATCCCAAAGGAGAGGTTTTATATAGAAGCTGCATTGATTTGGAGAAGAATAAAACTGGGAGGAACTTCAGGAGACCTGATATTCTTTCCCTTTTTAGTCAGGAACATTAAACCATCCACATTAGATGGTTGTCCATTCCCTTCAAGAACCTCTCCAAGGAGGGAGACTCAGGCACCAATCTTCGGATGTTTCACTCTTTGAAGGAAGGAGGAAGTGTTGGAATGGGAAAGTCCTTTCTCTTCTTTTACAGATAATCTATGCAGATATTAGAATTCTCATCTAGTAGTTTCCATCAGAGACCAGCTCAGGTGCCAGGACCTTTTCTGATCCCTCCAATTATTAGCACTCTCCCAAAGATAGCTTGGTGGTGCAGGAGATAGAGTGTTCAAACTAGAGCTAGGAAGACCCATGTTCAAATCCAGTCTCAGACACTAATTAGATGTGTGGCCCTGGGCAAGTCATTAACCCTGTTTGTCTCAGTTTCCTGAGACAAAATGAGCAAGAGAAGGAAATGACAAACCATTCTAGATCTTTGCCAAGAAAACCCCAAATGGAGTCATGAAGAATCAGACATAGCTAAAAAACAAGAGACATTTAAACTCTGATCGGTGGAATAACCAAAGTGACTTCACAAGACCGATGATGAAGCATTTCTTGTACTTCTCAACAGAAGGGTGGTAGACTATAAGTGCAGAATAAGGCATACATTTTCCAACATAGAAGAAAAAAAATTACATTGTATTATTTTGTGTATTTTTGTATTCACTATATAGGTTACATATCAGTATGTTCCCAATAAAATGTAAGCTCCTAAAGGGCAAGACTCTTAATTTTTCTTTTTTGACTTTGCATTTTTAGTATTTTATGTGGCACTTAATAAGCATTGAATTGAATATTTTTATTGATATGGAATTTAAAGGAGGCAATATGGTTTAATGGAAAAAATACTGTCTCTGGAGTAGAGGACCTTGTTTCAAATCTTGCTTTGGCTACTTCCTACCTGAGTAACTTGGACCAGTCAATTAACTTAATCAGTCTTGGTTTCCTCATCTATAAAATAAAGGGATTAAACTAGATGACATGCCAGACAGTTATGTATCTGGACCAGGTCTATCATCCTTTGATTTAGGCCTGGAGATACTGTGCACCTTACCCAAGGTCATAGGTTTTAGAGCTAAAGGCAGCAGTCTGCTTCTAAGGTTCCAGTTCTCAAAGTTACCTTCCTGTTTAGAGAAAGGAGAAGGATTCTTACCAAAAAAAATGGGCAAGAGCATTTAAGGTTTGCAGGAAATCAAACAGAATGTGTTAGAATTTGGGGCCGAGCAGCTATGTGGCACAATGGTAGTGTCAGACCTGGAATCAGGAAGACCTGAGTTCAAATTTGACCTCAAACACTTACAAGCTATGTGACCATAACCCTGTTCGCCTCTATTTCCTCATCTGTAAAATGAGTTGGAGAAGGAAATGGCAAACTACTCCAGTATCTCTGCCAAGAAAACTCGAAATGGAGTCATGAAGAGTCAGACATGACTGAAAAACCTGAAAAAAAATTATTTGGGAGCTTCTCCCTGAGGTTATACGTTGTTGTTTGCATGTTGTCTCTCCCATTAAACTATGCTGCTTGAGAGCAGGGACTGTCTTTTGCCTTTCTGTGTATTCCTAGAACTTAGTACAGTGTCTGGCATATAATATAGGCCCTTAATAAATGTGAATTTCTTTCTTGTTTCTTCTTAAATGAGAGTCTATAGAAGAGAAGTCACACCTGTATCTTTAATCTTTCCTCCTTACATTCAAATACACGTGATGAGAATAGAAAGACTTTCCAAGTTAATACTTCAGAATTCAAGTGTTTATTATCTAAGAAGATAATAAATCTGAGAAGATGAACTACTCTAAATATATTGATCTATTTCAGTCTTTGTTACAATAGTAATTGCTAAGACTTATTTACTGCTTATTTATGTGCCTGGCATTGTGCTAAGTACTTTACAATTATCATCTCATTTAATACTTAGAATGATCATAGGATGCTATTATTTCCATTTTACAGATGAGGAAGCTGAGGTAAACAGAAGTTAAATGCCTTCTTCAGGGTCACGCAGCTAGTAAGTATCTGAGGCTGGATTTGAACTCAAGTGTTCCTGACTTTAAGCTCAATGCTTTAGGCACTGTGGTATCCCCTCAAGAAATCATCTAAAGAAAATTCTGCTTTTTCTTTTCTTTTGTGTCTTGTGAAAAGTACATATAAAAACTTAACAACACATCTCTCTTACATAAAGAAATCAAATAAAATCAAGTTATGCCTGGATTTTTAACAATTCAATTCACTTCAGTGTAACTCAATTACTACTTTATACTTGAAGCCTTTACTGATTCTCTCAAATGGTTTTCCCTCTCAAATTACCTGGTGTTTATCCATCTTGTATTTGTTTGTATTTATTCTCTGTATACTTATTTTGTGTATATGTACTCATATCTCCATTAAATGTAAACTCCTTGAGAGTAGGATTACTTCCTTCTTCACATGTTTACCCTACAGCCTGATACTGTGGCATTTTGTAAGTATCTGGTTGTTATCCTTCATTCTCAAACAGGACCAAAATGATGTCACTCTGTCAGTCAAAGTACAGTGTGCCAGCTGTGGTTGATCAAACCAATATGATCTCAGAAGACTATCACAGGTCAGATGCAGATAGGCCATGTCAACATTTGGAATGGAGATGTTTCTAAATTTGTGCATCTCATTTCTTTTGAGCTGCTGCAATTCTGTTTTGCTAATAGAACACAGTACCTTGTTGATGCAGGCACGCCATGCTGAGCTGTTCTGTTCCAGTGTCTCCCATGTCTCACAGTCAATTCCATAGTTCTTCAGAGAGACCTTGAGAGTGTCTTTGTATTGCTTCTTCTGACCTCTATACAAGGGCTGTGTTCTCTACAAAATTGTCTTTTAGGCAAACATACATTTGGCATTTGAACAATGTGACCAGCTCATCAGAGTTGTACTCTCTACAGTAGAGTTTGAATGCCTGATAGTTTAGCTCAGGAAAGGACCTCAATGTCTGGTACATCATCCTGCCAGGTGATCTTCAGAATCTTTCTAAGACAATTCAAATGGAAACAATTCAGTTTCCTGGCATGGCATTAACACAATGTTCAGTTTTCGTAGGCATGCAGCAATGAGGTCAGCACAATGGCTCTGCAGACCTTCAATTTAGTAGGCAGGCTAATACCTCTTTGATCCCATGTGTCCCTTCAGAGCCTACCAAACACTGAACTAGCTCTGGCAATGCATGCATCAACCTTATCATCTATATGAATATCCCTGGAAAGTATATTGTTAAGGTAAGTAAACTTATCCACAGCATACAAAACCTCTCCATTTGCTATAACTGATGATTCCATGTGTAGATAATGTGCTACTGGCTGGTAGAGAACCTCTGTTTTCTGGGTATTAATTAGCAAAATTAGTATGAACAAGAGAGTCAGTCCATGCTTTGTTACATCTCAGCCACAGAGGCTGCACTGAGAGCACTATCATCTGTGAACAAGTCATGCACTAATTCTTCCTTCACTTTGATCTTGGCTTGTAGCCTTTTCAAGTTAAATAATTTACTGTCAGTGCAGTAGTTAGACTTGATACCATTTTCATCTGACAACAGTGCTGAAAACATCATGCTAAAAAGCATGGGAGAAAACACACAATCCTGTTCACTCTACTAGTAACTGGGAAAGCATGAGAGCATTGTTCATTATCCAGAACCTGTGCAAGCATGCCATCATGAAACTGATGTACAATAGTGATGAATTTCTCCAGGAAAACAAATTTTGCCATGATTCTAAGCCTTCATGACTAACTATCAAAGGCCTTGGTCAGATCAATGAACATTGTATACAGACCTCTGTTCTGTTCTTGGCATTTCTCCTGAAGTTGTTGGGCAAGAAACATCATATCAACCATTCTTTGTCCCTTTCTGAAGTCACACTAGCTCTTGGGTAGATGAACATCTTCCAAGTGAAAGATCAGACTATTAAGGAGAACTCTGGCAAGAATCTTGCTAGTAATTACTAACAGAGAGATCAAACTCCTCCACCCTCACTTCCAACCCCCTATGATTGTCACAGGACAACTTGTTTCCTTTTCTTTTATAGAGATGGACAAGGGAGACATCCTTGAACTCTTGTCATATAATCTAGAAAGTTTCAGTCAGCTATTGTATGAGCAGTGGACTGCCTGCCTCAACTGGAGTAGAATCAGCACCAAGCACTTGGCCACATGAGAGGAGCCTAATCACATTCAAAACTTCTTCTTCATTTGGAAGTTTTGTTAGAGAGGATTGACTTCAACCTAAGGTATACATGCAGTGACTTCAGCATTGACTGATGAAGGTCTGCTGAGAACACTACAGAAGGGTTGTCTATTTTTCTAGGAAAATATCCTCATCACACTAACCAGGGTGACTCCATCAGCACTGGATAGGTGAGATATGCCATAGATCTTTGGACCCTTTGGTCTTTTGTCTTCAGGTTATCATTAAAGCACTTTGGATTGTTATCTTCAGCCTAAAACTAGATTTCATCTGCCTTCTTATAGAGCCAAGGATCCTGCATCTGTCTAAGCTTTGTTTGCACTTTACTTTTGATGGAGTTAAATGCTGCCTACTTAGAGATAGATGATGTATCCTGCTGGTAAACCCTGTGGAGTTTTCATTATTCACTCAGTAGCTTCTGAATTTCCTCATCATTTTCACCAAACCTATCTTGATATTTGTGAGTATTTGGACCCAGATCAGCAAATGTGATACAGTACACTAAATCTCTGAAAGCTGCCCACTGCTTTTCTGCTCCACTGTTGTCAATTGTGTGTTGGCTCAACTTTTCCTCCAAGTTAGCTATGAACTGCTTGTACACAGAGGAGCACTCTAATCTGTTGATTCTAAGTCTGCTGGTATTTGTCTTGCCTTGGGGATTCTGCTTTTGATGAATGAGAATGTCTAGTTTGGAGAGGATAAGTCTGTGATCAGTCCAGCACTCTGCAATGCACATTTCCCTCATAACTCTCACATTATATCTATTAAATGCAAATGTTTTCTTTGAGGGTATATCCACAAAATTTTACTGCATTTAGGTAAAGTGAAGACAGTGTTGGTGATGAGGTCATGAGACACACAATCTTCAGTAGAGTCCATTCAGAGGACTCCATTCCTCCCAAGAATTCTCCACTATGTCTGAAAGTCTATGCCTACCCTGGCATTAAAGTCATCCAGAATTATAAGCTTGTCTTCTTTTGTCACCTTGGTAATGAGGATCTCCAGGTCTTCATAATTTTTTTTCTTTGACCCCATACAAGTTTGTCATGTAAACAATAAATACTTAATAAATGCTTATGTATTAATGGACTCAACATACATTTTTCAGCCTGCAAAATGTCAGGCAGAGCAATTACAATCAATTAGGAGTGGCCCAAAGACAATTCAATTGTGCGTAATTGCTCTGCAAGAAATGTTCAGCTCCCGGACAGAGTCCCTACCTTTGCTCCAACAGGGGTGGCATTTGGAAGAAAAATACTTCAGCAATGAGATATTGGGGGTGCAATCTGACTCTGGCTGTAGCTTAGCTTCTGTCTGCAGGACTATGAAAGGTGACATGAGGCTGGTGGTAGTCACTTAGGGAAGAAGCCCACTCTATTAGATAGGAAGTGTGCTCCCTAGAAGTCAGTAGCCCTTAGATATCAGTCAGTACTATGAAACAAAGCCCTGTTCACCCTATTCTAGTTAGGCCTCTGCTGTCAGCTTTTGGGAAAGATAAGAGTTTTTCTGCCCTCAGCTACCCCGTTTTGAAGCACTCAAGGAGGAGTAAAGTATACTCCAAAAGAATTAGAAAATATTTTGCTACTATCCACAGGGGTACTAGAACCAGCTCAAACCAGGAGAGGTAATTATTAAATTTTCAGAGTAAGCATTATACCTCAGAAATTGGCAAAGGCTACAAATCAGAGCTTGATTTATTGTTTTGTTGATTGTTTTGAGAAAGTAGTTTGAAATGTTTGTTCAAGTCACTAGGGAGGCATGAAAAAATTGTCCAGTAGCAAAAGAAATGTTTGTGGGCATTGGGGTTTAGCTTCCAAATGTTCCATAGAACATTAAGGGAGGTCACCCTAGAGCAATTCTGGGAGTAACAGAGGACAGAAAAAGATGGGTATTACCCAAGATATCTTACCTAACCTTCTGTGCCAGGGATTATAGGTAAAACTTGCTGAAGAAACTCTTCATTTTACTATTCACTTAATGAAAGTATTTGAAACTGTCTGGATCCTGTGACTGGTCTAAGCTGCCTTTTGCTATATAATATTCATGTCATGTAATGATGTACTAGCCCTTGTTTGCAGGTAGGAGCATAATATTCTCTGAGCTGATAACCTGTAGCTGGAATGAAAACCTGTGGAAAATGTAAGTTTCCTAAAAATTAAGGGAAGAGGTATTCATTTTAAGGCCTTCATGACATGTGTATGCTTAAGTATTCAGGACTCTTGAGAGCAAGGTCTTAAGTCTATAGCTGAAAGGGAGTAAAGTGGCCATCTAGACCATCCTGTCATTTAAATGACCCCAAAGTCTTTAAATGACTTACACAAGGTCATACAATTAGAACATACCAGAAATAGCATTTGAACTCAGGTCTTCTGACTCTAGAGCCAGTGTTCTTTCCAGTGAACCTTGCAAATAATGCTTTTTAGCACTCAGTGATGAAATCACTAAGAATACCCTCCAACAAAAAGTTCCTTTCGTTTGCCCCTGGCCTTTGTTCACCAACAGTACTCAAGGGACTAAGAATTTTTTTTCTGACCTTGACCCTAGGACCTTAGTCTGCCCCTTATCATCTGCTACACCTATTTTCCATGAGTCAAGCAAAACACCAAGCTTAACTAACCATTTGTTGAACAGCTACTTCAGAGCAGAATGAAAGACTTCCTGATAAAACAACCTAAGTACAGAAGAGGCATTGTAGTGAGTTGGGCAGAACACTAACTTAAAGACATGGGTTCTAGTCTTATCTCTCAGGGCACTCTGAATCAACTCTCTATGTTTCAGTTTCTTCATCTTGAGGATGAGGAAATTGGGCTAGATCCCTGATATCAGATTCAAATAGAAACATGGCACTCACTAAACCATATTTAACCATCTGTGGCAATACATTGACTTTGAAAACAACAAATTTGCATTATCTGTATTTTTAAAACTTGGTTAAATATTTACCACTTATAATTTAATCTATTTCAGGCTGAACTTGGAAGGGTCAACTAGTATTTGACACCTCTGGGCTAGGTGATCTCCTAAGCTTTAAAGGTCTATGACTCTAGGCAGCCAATATATAGGCACAGAGCCCTGCTTGGAATAGTTTAATACATTAAAGCCTAACTTCTTTGTCTAACCTGCCTCATAGTCAGGAAAGCCGTTTTCTTTGTTTTCTTTGACAGAATCAACAAATCACTCAGTGAATAGTTATTATGCCATTATGGAAATAAGAGCCTTTCTGGTTCAATTTCAGGTGCAGGAATTGAATTTACAAGTGTTTTTTCTTACTTTCTGGGTAGATTCATTCTTAAATCCTTTATGCTGCATTTACAACCCTACTGTTTTAATTTTGGTAGAGCTATTGGACAGTTAGTAATTTTCTAGATACAAAACACACATAAAACGTGCATATATAATATATATTACATATATGATTATACAATCACATGTATATAACAGACACACATGATATGTTACATATACAACCACACCATATACTACACATGTAGCACATGATTATGTACTATATATTTCATATAGGCACATACACCTATAATATGTTACACAATATACACATGCATATGATATGTGTACAACATGTGATGTACATGCATGTGACATATGCACACAGAATACAAGGTACTGTGCATAATATGTTAATATAAGAAATACATATGCATGCTATATATATAATGCATTCATATATTGCAACACATGTATATGCATTTTGTATACATGAATATACATATATACATATGTACACATATGCACAGATATACTCATATATGTATATGCATCATACATGTGTGTGTTTTAACCACACCTCTGATTTTATTGTTATAGGACACACTTGTCAAGGAAACTCTCCCTACAAATGTAATTTGGCACCTGCTCTAAAATTTTCAGTCTTAGCTGTCTGGGGAGCTAAGTTAAGCACATAGCTCAGGGTCACACAGCCAGGATGTGTCTGAGGCAGGATTCAAACCTAGATCTTACAGTCTCTGAGATCAGCTAAGCCATACTGCTTCTCATTTCAAATTTTTATATATTGCCTCTCATATTCATCTAATTAAATATCATTATTAAGCCACCTTGTATTTCCTTCTTAAGCTGTAGACCAACATATTAAATATAAATCATTGTGCAGGGTGTCCCAAAAGTCTTAGTGTGATTTTAAGCTTTGAGGATCCTCTTTGATGACCCTGAACAAGGTTTTGGTCCAGTCTGATTTGTTTCTCCTTGCTCTTGTGACTCAGCTAGTTAACTTTGTGTTTCATGCCATGAGAGTTTTCCCCCAAGAAATTCTAATAACTTTTTACTGCTGACCAGCTCAGGTCTTTACGGTTTTATTTTCAGTTGTTCCCACTTACTCTGTGCTTTAAATCCAACTGGAGGTGTGTTCTTTCTTTCCTTCCTAGTATCAGAAAGGAAAAGGGGTCAATGACTGACCCAAATGTTATTTGATATATGACTTTATTATAGATGCATCAAGGTCCATTTCTTCTTTTAACCAAGCTGTCTTGGTAGCTAAAAGTTGTGTCACCTATAAATCACCTGGTTGATAATCCAATTAAACTGGAGGGGGACTGGTAGAGTTAACTCCACCATCCCACCAAATTCCCCCTCCATCAACATCAGCCTGCTCTATGGTTTAGAAGCATGCAATGGGGAATACAGGTAAGTTTGACAGTGTAATGAATGTTTTCCTAGAAGTTGTGTGGAAATGAGTTTTCATGCACTGAGAGTTTTTTTTTAACTTTTAACTTTCTTTTAACTTTAACTTAACTTTTGTAAGTCTTTTTTTTCCAAAACAAATAGTTATTTATTCATTCAACTATTGCTGTCAGAAATTTTGTTTTTGTGAGTCTAGGTTTTTGCACACAAGCAGGGTAGGATACAGCTTTAGTCTCTTTATAAATACAAATTGCCTTGTGGGGAAGGAAAATAAAATGAGAGGCCCAGATAATTTTTTTGAGAAGTTCTTGTCTGAAAATTATGCTTTCTCTTGTTGCACAGGAATTGACAGACCTCCCTGGCACATTTTCTCTCATGATGGGCCCATGATAGATTCAGACAGGGTGCCAACTAGCATCATTTAACCCTGTTTTCCTCAGTTTCCTCAACTGTAAAATGAGCTGGCAAAAGAAACGACAAACCACTCCAGGTATCTTTGCAAGAAAACCCCAAATGGGATCATAAAAGTCAGACATGACTGAAAAACAACTGAACAAAAACATATGCTAAGCACCTTTCTAAATGCTAGGAATACAAAGAAATACAAAAGACGGTCCTTTTCTCAAGAAGCCCACAGTCTGATGAGGGAAACAACATGCAAAAAATTATGTACAAATAAAATAGAATAAATTGGAGATAACTAATAGAAGGAAGGCTGTAGCATTAAGGGAATTAAGAACAACTTGTTGCAGAAGGTAAGACTTTAGATGAGACCTAAAGAAAGTCAGTGAAGCCAGAAGGAGGCAGGGGAGGGAGAGAATTCCAGGCACAAGAGATAGCAAGTGAAAATGCCTAGAGTCTTAACTGTTCAGTGCAAGGAAGAACAAAGAGGCTACTGTCACAGAGTTCATAGGTGTAATAGTAAGCACCCCAACATACACTTTTAGTTCAGGGGAGTCAGCACCCGGAACTCCAAAGAAAATACAGAGAAATCAAAGATCAATAAACACGACTTGCTCTGCCTATCAACAAACGGTTCGACCCCAACTGTCTGACCATAGTCACCAGAGAGAGAAGCACCAGCATCTGGGTTTTGAAACCCAGGGGGGCGCCTTTAACAGCTTCCAGAGTCCTCATCTGGTCAAACAAACGCTTCCAATCAGTAAGCCCCCAAAGAAAACCTCAGCTCAGAGTATTTATACCTTTTTTTAGAACCAGAGGGCATCACAGCTCTTGAGAATCAGTGCCTCATTAATCAGTGCCTAAGTCAAAGGACTTAGGCCTTCCCACAAATCTTCTCTAATCAAACTCTCCTTAATGGATCGGCCCATTAATAGGTGGGGAAGATCTTTAATCACATTAAAATAATTAACAATACAAATACATATATTGTTTCTAGTTAAAGAAACTCTTGTTTCTTTACTTTACTCCTTATAAAGACTTTTGATTGATAAAGACAAGATTCAATAAGAGGCATTTCATTATACTAAAACAAAATCAGCAAAAGATCCTATTTTGCTTGCCATCACAGTGGGGTAAGTTGTAAGAAGGCTAGAAAGGTTAGAAGGGGCAGACGGCTTTAAAAGACATAAAGGATTTAATATTTGATTCAGATATAACAGTAGGTGGAATCTAAGAGGTCATCTAGTCCTTTATTTTACAGAGGAGGAAAATGAGGTCTTGAGAGGTTAAATGACTTTTCCAAAGTTACATGGATAGTAAGAAAAAGGATTTGAACCAGGTTCTCTGACTTTGCCCTAAGCTTGCTTCCTCAGTTACCTTAATCTTCATTGTTCTGGTTCATGAAATTGCTAAGACCAATTTTGATTCAGGTGAACAGATGATGAAACACACAACTTTATTTCTTCAGTAAAGCGATGAAGGTCTGTGGATATAGAATAGTATGTACTCTCATACAGAAATATACATACATACTAACACACTATATATATTATACACACACACACACAGACACACATATATTTGCTCTTTGATTTTGCTTAACTAACTTTGTTTTGAGAGAGAATTCAATGGAATGGGGATATAAAAAATGACTAGGATAAAAAACAAGTTACCATTAAAAATAAATTTTAAAAAATTAATTGCTGAGGAAAGATTTTTAATGAATCTAAGTTTCCCTTTAAAGTTGTTCCCCATGAGAAATCTTTCAGTCTCTACACAGAACAACAGAAGGCACATATTCAATTTACTATAATCAATTATCCATTAATATGTAACTGTTTTCTCGTAATAACACCCCTTCCCCCCACACACATAATGGGCTGCTGAGCCTCACCGATTCCACACTAGATACCTTCATTAATCTCCAGTTTGACCCTGTTCTGTCCTTCTAATTATTATATAATATTTTTTTTTTTACCTCTTTTCCTTAGTCAAATCCCTCAAACTAGAGGTCTGGAGACCCAGTGCCTCCATTTTGTCGGATCATAGATATAAAGTTGAAAGAGACCTGGGAGGTCATCAGATCCAACCCCCTCAATTTACAGATGAGGACATTGAGACCCCCAAAAGTTAAGTTATTTGGTAAGGTAAAACATCTGGTGAGCATCCAAAGCAAGATTTTAATCTAGGTCTTTCTGAATCCAAGTCCAGTGCTATATTCATTACATCAGAGGTGTCAAACACAAGGCCAGCAGGTCATAGTGACCTGAATCAACTTAAGAGGTTATTGCCAATTGGAAAATATTTAACAAAATAAATAAAAATATAATAGGACATAGACAATGTTGATATATAGTTTTCTAAGTCAATATGGAGTTACAGGGATCCTTAGGTATTATTTAGTGGCCCCCAATTTCTACTGAGATTGATATCACCATACTACATCAGATTGCTTATCCATTCTCCTCCCTCCCTCATGTTAAGGGTAAATTTTTATTTCTTAGCACCTTAGTGAAAATGTTTTTTTAAACTAATCATCTGTAGGGAATCAAGTTTCTGCATTCTTAGCGCACATAGTAAATGTGCACTTAATAAATGCTTGCTGATGGGCTGACTGCTTAATATTTGTAGGACTTAATATTTTAGGACTTGTTGATCAGTAAATTTACAGGATTCTAAGATTTTGAGATGAAAGGGCTTTTAGAAATCATTCAATTTAGCTCCCTCATTTTGCAGTTGAGGAAACTGAGGCACCAAGAAATAAAGTACATTGCGTGATGACACACAAGAAGTATGGTGCCTAGAGAAATGCCTCTCAGTCAAGAAGCATTTATTAAGTTCTTATATGTATTGGGCACTGTAAGCACTGGGGATACAAAGAAAGGCAAAAACATGATCACTGCACTTTAAGAAGCTTCCATTCCAAGAGGGGAGACAACAGGCAAATATTTACATCCATAAAGATATGTGCAGAGCAGGTTACTAAATAAATTCAATTCGTGTTCTTTGCCAGCAGTACCTGAATAGTCCTCTTCTCATTGATTGTATGATCTCATTCCAAGTTGACATCAGTCCATTCATTTATCACCATTCTTGGTCTAGACTGGCCAATGGTTCTTAGTAAGATTATAAAGCATCTTGAATTTTCCAGTGTCACAAACTTCGTGATAAGAAAGATAATCTTCCCCTCCAATTGCCTTTTTGGACTTGAATCAAGTAATTTCAACTAAGGAAAATTGAGACTAATAAAAAAAAGTCATTGAATGAGAACATTGTCCTATGTCTTGACTTTGTAGGTTGACTTTGGAGGGGGAGTACTGCTCAGATCCACTTATATTTTGTCACCAGGTTTTATTGTTGTTTGGAGAGTCGTAGGGATAAGGGTGTCAAGGTTTTACCCTCTGCTTAATCCTCTTGTCCATGTGTCATCACTAGAATACTTCTTTCCTGATAAAGCACTTGAAAATCTTGAAACTAAAAGCTTCCCTACACCCACGTTACATAGCACATCATATCATATCACCATCTTACATCTTGAGTGGGTCTTTGGTAATGATGTATTAGTAATTGGTGTCTCATTATCATCACTCTCATGCTTATGACCCACCCTCCTCATGAAAACAGTCTGCTATTATTTTTGCAGTAAGTTATCTGCAATTTCCCCCACCCCTTTTGTTGCATAGTTGAGCTGGGGTTAAATTCGGACACTTGTCTTGTTTTCTGATGTCTTCTACTTTGAGAGGCTCAATTATTTATAGCCAGTTACATCACTTGAATTGCAGTCCACATAATGGCCCTACACCAGTTTGAAGATAAAATAAAATAGCTAGCATTTATCCCTTTAAAGTTTACAAAGCTGTTTACATATAATATCTCAGCTAATTCTCACAACAATAATGTGATCAGGTGCTATAATCACCCACAATTTACAAATAAGGGAACTGAGACTGAGAGGGGGAATAACTTCTTCAGCGACATAAGGATAGTAAGTCTCATAAGGCAGATTTGAATTTTGGTCTCCTTGACTCCAAGTCCAGAGCCTTATGTACTATGCCACCAACTGCCAGTAAATGAAGGAGTAAATTGTTGATCTAGTGGTCATTGAGAGAGATAAACTTGGTCTACTTGTCCACTACCAATTCCACTGTTTCTTTTAATCTAACCAGAGGATTTAGCTTCCTTAATCTAACCTCTAGACCTCAGTCTTCCGATAAGGCTAGTTTCATTGTATCACACCCTTGCTCAAGAACTACAAACGACACACCAACATCTACAGGAAAAATGACAAAATCATCAGTATGGAATTAAAAGCCCTCCCCAAGATGGACATCTATCTTTCCATCCTCATCTCTTTTAGTTGTTTTTTTCAATCATGTCCAACTCTTTGTGACCCCATTTGGGGTTCTTTGTTTTTTTTTTTTTTGTTTTTGGCAAAGATACGGGAACTGTTTGCTATTTCTTTCTCTAGCTCATTTTACAGAATAGAAAACTGAGGCAAACAGGCTTACGTGACTTGCCCAGGGTCACACAGCTTATAAGCATCTGAGGCCAGATTTGAACTCAGGTCTTTGTAACTCCAGGTCCTAACCTTGCTGCTCTATTTTTTCTCCTACCTTTCCATAATGCAAACTCTGACCTGTGGTCTGACCAATTACCTCTGTATTCCCCAAACCCACTCATTCCTGATTCTAAGCCTTTGAATGTATTGTTTCCAGCACTGCCCTCCACCCACCCCACCTCCTTCACTGGTCCAAATCTTATCTGTCCCTCAGACTCCTGCTCCATTCCCACCTCTTCCATGAAGCCCTTTGGGACTACTGAAATACATGGAGTACACACTATTAATCCCTTTCTCTGAACTCCTATGTGACTCATTTTGGCATGTAATCATATAACACCTTGCAGTACTCCCTAACTGTTTTGTGTGTATTTGTATCACTCTCTAATTGTATTGTAAGCTTCTAGAGTACCAGAATCAGGTCTTAAAAGTCTTTTGGACTCTTCGAGTCTTGCATAACCTCTTACAATTATTAGGTGCACAGAATTTGGGATGAACAAATACATTTTATTCATGTTAGAAGAGCAAAGTGGGATCCAAAACATTTATCGAGTGCCCACTACATTCAAGATACCCTACTGGCCACTGAGCATATAAAAGATGTAAAACAATACAAAGTCCCATTTTCAGGAAGTTTATAATTTAATAGAGATATGTGATATGTACACAGTGAGCATGATGCAAGCTTGGTAAATAATGATAAGGGCAAAGTAGAGATCCAAAATCCAGACATGATGCTCTTAGAAACTGGAATGGAGACAGATTGTTAACAAATAGGTGTGACTACCTGATGGGGGTGTGAGAAGGCATCTACACTGGAGGAGGTAATAACCTAGCTGGAATCTGTATCAGTGGAAATCCCCTTGACAATATCTCTGACAAGTGAGGAGCCATTCTCCATGTGAAGTCCTCCAATATTAAGGAGTCCTCCATCACCTAAAGTGGCTTTTTGGACACTTTTGGATAGCCATAATGGTGGTTAGAGTGCATTCTTTTATATCAAGAAAAACTCTACCTCTTGTACACAACAAATATTTACCTGTTGGAAGACACCTAGCATATATCTCCTTGTCCTTCTCTTTAGTCCCACTAAGTCTTCTTTTCTCCATGCTAACAATTCCCATTTCCTCCCATTAGTCCTGGAATGGAAGGAATTTGAGTTCTTTTACTGGTCATCCTTCTCTGAATATTCTCCAGAATATTCTAGTCACTATCAGTCCTAAAATATGATAGTTAGAACTCAATTTAGTAGTCCATTTATGGTTTGGTCAGAGCAGAACTGAGTATGGTGGCACTATCACCTCCCTCATTATTCTAGATATTATGCTTATCTTAATAAAACCTAGGATAACAGAGGATTGAGTTTGGGTTTATGGAGTGGAGAACTGAATTATATTTTAAACAAATGATTGCCAGATCTTTACTTCCAGTTCTAATAACTCTCTTCAGCTATCTATCCATATATCATCAACTGCCTTTTAGACATCTCAAATTGGATGACCAATAAGCATTTCACACTCAATATGTCCAAAAATAGTTTATTATGCCCCAGAGGCCCTAATACTTCCTTTCTCCTTAACTTCCTTATAACTGTTGAGAACATCATTATTCTACCCTCAAGTCACCCAGGCTTGAAATCTTGATCTTGTCTTTAACTCTGTGTTACTCTAAGCATCCAATCTGTTACCATATTTTGGCATTTTTAATCTTCACAAAATCTGGGGTTACTCTCCTAGTCCTTCCCCACCACTCAAACTAACGTGTCATGTTTGCCAGTAAAAAGCTGTTTCTTCTCCCCTCAAGGTTCTTCATCCCTAGAATGCTCATCATGTTAATAGCAACTGATGTTTATAGTTTATATATCCCCAACAATGTACTTCATCCATGAATATCAATTGATATCAACTAGTCAATCCAATTTGGTTAGATTTTAGAAGAGTTTTAACAAAGTTGGGATAGTAAGAATGGTTGCTACAAAGTGTTAGGAAGTCCATGACACACTATTTGACTAGTATACGCAGAATTCAGAGGAAAGTGTTCTGAAGTTGAGAGTACACATATAGCAAAGGAGTAATTTACAGTTCCTGGTTGCTATAAAGCCTCTTTTCCCTTTTACAGTATATTCATAAAGCTCTCCTTAGGCATGTTGGAGTTTTCCACTGGAGTCCTTGCAGAGTCTTGAAACTGTCTTATTTCAGTGTGCCTATTTTGTCTTTGGCTCCTTATAATTAATTGCTCCTAGGCACTGGTATTCCAAGAATCCTTTTAGAATATGGATGAGAAATCCAAATACTCTGTCCTTCTGAAGTTCCCAAAGTCTTCCTCTGGTCAAGTGGGAAGGAAGAAAGATAGAAACCCTCCTCTGCCCTCCCTCCTCCCAAGCAATTTCCTCTCAGAGACTTGTTTGGAACTGTTCTCTCTTGTATCACTACTGGAAATTGATTCCAAGCTAGTTTGCTGGTTTTTTCCAAAACCCACAGGGTGTGACTAGGTCTCGTCAATCAATCCCAACACATTTCTGGTACAATGTCACTCTATTTTATCCAATGCTTTTTACTCCTTTCAAATTGATAAAGGACTTTTCATACGTCATTGTCTTTGATTGATTATCTCCCCCACCCCCCCATACACACACATAAACATACAAACCCTCCCCTTTTCCTAATTTCTTTATTACTGTTGAGAGCACTACCATCCTTCCAGTCACCCAGGCTCACAATATATGTCAACCTCACCTCCTCACTATCTCTCACGCCCTACCCCCCACTCCATTGCTCCACCCCTGACATAGCCAATCCATTGCCATGTCTTCTCAATTCCATCTCTGAAATATCTCCTACATGCTTCTTTTTCTCCTCTGACACTGCAACCACAGTGGTGCAGCCCCACCCTTAGAAATGGGTTTGTGGCAGCATGACCAGACTAGGCATCTATCAAGATCTCCTGAGAACTTCTGGAGATTTCTGCTTTTGACTACATAGTTATATTAGGCCAAAGCAAGGCCAACTCTCTACTTTTCCATCATAAATGACTGAAGTTGAGAGTCAGACTTATCCAAGATCAGATAGCTACTAGCTCATCCAAAGCTAGATTCAGAATTCCTTACTCCCAGAGTTTTTTATACTATTACTGCATTGGTCAACTAAAATGTTTTTTGTTTCATATACATTTATAAAGCACACACATTGAATTTTTTCTTGAAGAGATAGACAGACAGACAGACAGACAGATAGATAGATAGATAGATAGATAGATAGATAGATAGATAGATAGATAGATAGATAGATAGATGATAGATAGACAGGCTTCTATCTACATATAAGTACATAAGTATATCTATATAGATAGATATACTTATAGATATATAGATAGAAGCCTATTTACCTCTTTCAGTTCTCTCTTCAATCTATCAGTCTCATCTACCTCATCTATTTATCTCTCTAGTCATCTATCTATGTATCCATCTATCCATCCATCCATCTATCCATCCATCCATCCATCCATCTATCTATCTATCTATCTATCTATCTATCTATCTATCTATCTATCTGTCTGTCTGTCTGTCTGTCTGTCTGTCTGTCTGTCTGTCTGTCTATCTATCTATGAAACATGTAGGTTCTACTCTCATTATGGAAAAGAACTTATAATAGAAACCTTATGAGTCATTTCTATTTCTGTCTGTTTGTTGCCCTCCTTCCAGTTTTAATCTTTAATGTCTTGGGATAATCTGGCTTCTCTGAATGTCTCACCAAACTTTTTGTAAACACATTTTAGGATATGGATAATAGGAAACTAGGATATGAGAAGACATCATGCATAATCTTCTACTAATCACCTCAATAAGATTAGTGAAACAAATTTATGTTTTAAACTAGTTTTGGCCTTGGATACTATGTCTCTCAGCTTGGCAAAGAGATGATATGTTAATTGTCTAAAATGGTTAAAAGGACCTTTTGAAGTCTTTTGTTGATTAATTTGTGTTGAATAAGCTTTTTAAGAAAATGGTCATAGTGTGTGTGAAAGTCTGTTGTTTTAATCATCTACCATTTTTTCATTTAAATAAATCAGCCTGTAGCCACTTCAAATGCATTTACATAGCTTCTCATTTTGACAGTTTCTTCTAATTTGGTATTAATTTTAATCTTTGAACTAATAAGCCAGTGGTCTGACTGGTCACAGATATTTAATTCAGAAATGACTATCAGGAAAAAGCTAGAAAAAGAATAAATTGAAAATCCCCAAGTAAATATCAAATTAAAAATACTGAAAACCAAAGGAGAGATTAATAAAATTGAAATTAAGAAAACTATTGAATTAATAAGTAAAACTAATAGTTAGCTTTATGAAAAAACTTATAAAATTGATAAACCTTTGGTCAATTTGATTTAAAGAAAGGAAGAAGAAAACCAAATGACCAATATCAAAAATGAAAGGGATGAACTCACCTCCAATGAAGAGGAAATTAAAACAATAATTAGAAATTACTTTGCCCATCTCTATGCTCATAAATTCAACAATCTAAATGAGGTGGATGAGCATTTTAAAAAATGTAAATTGCCCAGCTTAACAGAAGAGGAAGTTGAATACTCAAACAACCCCATGTCAGAAAAAGAAACTGAACAAGCCATCAATGAACTCCCTAGGAAAAAATCTCCAGGGCCAGATGGATTTACAAGTGAATTCTATCAAACATTTAATAATAATATTATATATACTATTTGGGAAAATTGGGGTAGGAGTCCTCCCAAATTCTTTTTATGAGACACATATGGTTTTGATACTTAAACCAGAAAGAGACCAAACAGAGAAAGAAAATTATAGACCAATTTCTCTAATGAATATAGATGCAAAAATTTTAAATAAGATTTTAGCAAAAAGAATACAGCAGCTCATCATGAGAATAGTACATTATAATCAGGTAGGATTCATACCAGGAATGCAGGGCTGGTTCAATATTAGGAAAACTATTAGCATGATTGATCATATCAACAACAAAACTAATAGAAACCACAAGATTATCTCAATAGATGCAGAAAAAGCTTTTGACAAAATACAACACCCATTCCTATTAAAAACACTGGAGAACATAGGAATAAAGGGAACTTTCCATAAAATAATAAGCAGTATCCACCTAAAACCTTCAATAGGTATTATATGCAATGGAGATAAGCCAGATGCATTTTCAATAAGATCAGGGGTGAAACAAGGAGGTACATCATCACCACTGTTCAATATGGTACTAGATATCTTAGCTGTATTAGACAAGATAAAGAAATTGAAGGAATAAGAATAGGCAAAGAAGAAACTAAGTTATCACTCTTTGCAGATGATATGATGATATACTTAGAGAATCCTGGAGATTCAAGTAAAAAATTACTTGAAATAATAAACTTTGGCAAAGTTGCAGGTTACAAAATAAACCCGCACAAATCTTTTGCATGTCTATATATTACTAACAAAGTACAACAGCATGAGATAGAAAGAGAAATCCCATTTAAAGCTAGGGTAGACACTATAAAATATTTGGGAGTTTAACTGCCAAAACAAACCCAGGGACTATATGAGCACAATTACCAGACACTTTTCACACAAATAAAGTCAGATCTAAGTAAGTGGAAAAACATTAGTTGCTCATGGGTAGGCCTGAGCCAATATAATAAAAGGGACAATTCTACCTAAACTAATTTACTTATTTAGTGCCATACCAATCAAATTATCAGATAATTATTTTCTAGAGCTAGAAAAAATAATATCAAAATTCATCTGAAAGAACAAAAGATCCAGAATATCAAGGGGACTAATGAAAATATATGCTAGGGAAGGTGGCCTAGAGCTACCAGATCTCAAATTGTGTTATAAAGCAGCAATTATCAAAACCACTTGGTACTGGCTAAGAAACAGAAGGGTAGACAAATGGAATATGCTAGGTACTCAAAACACAGTAGGCAATGAATATAGCAATCTATTATTTGATAAATCCAAGGATCCCAGCTTCTGGGATAAGAACTCACTGTTTGACAAAAATTGCTGGGAAAACTGGATAACAGTGTGGCAGAAACTAGGCACAGACCAATGCCTGACACTGTACACAAAAATAAAGTCTAAATGGGTACATAATCTAGGTATAAAGATTGATACTATGGACAAATCGGTAGAGCAAGGAATAGTGTATTTATCAGATTTATGGAGAAGGGAAGAATTTTTGACTAAAAAAGAGATAGAAAGCATCATGAAGTACAAGATGGATAATTTTGATTACATTAAACTGAAAAGTTTTTGCACAACCAAATGCAATGCAACCAAGATCCAGAGGGTTGCAGAAAACTGGGAATGAATTTTTTTAGCTAGTGTCTGTGATAAAGGCCTCACTTCTAAAATATATAGAGAACTGAGTCAAATGTACAAAAATACAAGTCATTGCCCAATTGATAAATGGTCAAACAATATGAACAGGCAGTTTTCAGGGAAGAAATTAAAGATATCTATAGTCATATGAAAAAATGCTCTAAATCACTATTGATTAGAGAGATGCAAATCTAAACAACTCTGAGGTACCACATCACACCTATCAGATTGGCAAACATGACAGAACAGGAAAATGATAAATGTTGGAGAGGATGTGGAAGAGTTGGAACACTGATTCCTTGTTCGTCTAGCTGTGAGCTGATCCAACTATTCTGGAGAGTAATTTGGAACTATGCCCAAAGGATTACAAAAATATGCATACTCTTTGACCCAGCAATATCAGTTCTAGGACTGTATTCCCAAGAGATCATAAAAATGGGAAATGGTCCCACGTGTACAAAAATATTTATAGCATCATTCTTTGTGGTGGCCAAAAACTGGAAATCAAGGAGATGCCCATCAGTTGGGGAATGTTATATGAATGTAATGAAATACTATTGTGCTATATGAAATAATGAACAGGAAGACTTCAGAGAGGCCTGGAAAGACTTACATGAACTGATGCTGAGTGAAAGGAGCAGAACCAGGAGAACTTTGTACATGGCAATGACCACAGTGTGCGAGAGTTTTTCCTGGTAGACTTGGAACTTCATTGCAATGCAAGGACTTAAAAAAATCCCCAGTGGTCTTTTAAGGCAAAATGCCTTCCACATCCAGAGAAAGAACTATGGAATTTAATTGAAGAATGTAACATTATTTTCTTTTGTATTATGTTTTGGTTTGTTATATGATTTCTCCCATTCATTTTAATTCTTCTACACAGCATGACTACAGTGAAAATGTATCTAATAAGAATGTATATGTAGAACCTATATAAAATTGTATGCTGTCTTGGGGAGGGAGGGGGAAGGTAGGGTGGAAGGGGGGGAAGAATCTAAGTTATATGGTAGTGACTGTAGAAAACTGAAAATAAATAAAATTATTTTAAAAAATTTTAAAAAAAAGAAATGACTAGCAGGTCAGTAATTTCCTGTCTGTTTAAACATCATTTTCATGTTCATAGTACTATTTGTAACTTACCATGTCAAAAGCCTCAACTTCCTTCTTGAAGAAAATATTAGTGATATATAGGAATGAATCTTTAATATGGTAAGTCTTTGTGATACCAAATCATTTTTTCCAGCATATTTTTCAATTATCACCTGCACATTTCTTCACTGATCTCCCTAAGATTTAGAGTAGATGTTGATTTTATTGATTGGGTTCAAAATTGTATTCTTAATAGAATTTTTGTACCTCCTTGTTCTCTTTGTGCCAGGCTATCATTTGTCATAAATGCTGTAATGTAAGAGTAATGTTTTATGAAAGAATGTCTTGTTGATTTTGGATGCAAAATAAAAACTAACTTCATTGATTGTTTTATTTGCTTCTCTGAGACAAGTATGCAAGTCATTCCCCCATTTAGCTATAACTTTCTTCTTTCTTCTAGTTCATTTTTATTGGAAATGTTAATATTGATATGATTCATTTTCTGCAGTAGCACGTTCACTTGCTGGTCTTGGAACAAAGATCTCACCTATAAGTTAGCTAATGTTTATAGATAGTCTCAAAATTGTTTAATTCCTACTAACCTTTGCTTGCTTTCCCACCAGTCTGCATTATTCACTGCAGGGGATAAAGGGGCCTGCATGGAAGTGTTTGCCATTTTGTGTCTTTCTTTGTTTTATGGGATGCCTTGGACAAATAATCCATCATCAAGTCATCAGTCTCCTGCCCTGCTTGTGAAGAGTCTCTCTGTATTTACATAGACTGATCATGGAAAAGCAGACATAATCTGTTCTTGGAGCCATCCTTAAAGCCTTTCCCAGCACAGTAGAATCTTACAGAGATTGTACTCTGATGACAGATCCATTGAGGACTGAAGGTCACTTTCATGTCATGGTGAAGCATTATAGAAGGTCTTATGGAGTTATTGGAATACAAAGACAAACATTTTCATCCTTGCCTTCTAGGACCTCATATTTTCCTGTGGGGATGGGGGTTGGGATCAGAAAAAGTTTTATGGATGAAGTGAAACATAAGCTTACCTAAAGGAATATGAGGATTCTTGAAGATAAGTAGGGTGAAGGTATAGTACCAGAGGTGGAAGATGGAATGTCATATATGAAGGACTGACTAGTAGTCAAGGTCGGCTGAATAAATAAAAGGAAGAATATGAAATAAGACTGGAAAGATAGAGTCAAATTTTGAAGCACCTTAAATTTACTTTATATTTCATTTATATTTTTCTCACCTGAGGAATTTGCATTATATTCCAGAAGCAATAGAAAGCTGCAGAAAGTTTTTTAAGTCAGTAAATGATGTAGTCAGATCTATACCATAGAAAGAATATTTCATCATTTTGTGTTGGAGAATGGATTGACAGAGGGAGATAATGAAGCAGAGATACCAATTATGATGCTGTTACAATAGTTCACTCAAGAGGTGATGAGGCTTCTACCATCATGTGGAGAAAAGTAGATGTATACAAGTGATCTTAGGGCAGTAGAATAAACAGAATTTCACAGCTGATTCATATGATAGAGAAGAATAAACCCAGGGTGACTGGGATGATAGCGATGCCCTCCATAGAAATAGGAAAGTTAGGAAATATGGTGGGTTTAGTGGGAATGATGAAATCTATAAAAAGATATGATGATGATGACATTCCTTACCTATATATGGCTTGTACCATTGGCACAGTTACTAGTACATAGTAAGTGCTTAATAAATGCTTACTGATTTGTTGATTCACACCCTCAAATTTCCTCCCACTGCAGTAAAGTTGGTTGAGTCACTTAGTGTCCTGTGCTTTTTCTATTTTGAGAAGCAGTGCTTAAACATTTACCTACATACTCCTGAATGTGAGTCACTTTGGATCTATAGTAAAAGCAACTTGCCATCATTACTGCCTCCCTCAACCCAGATGTTAACTTCCCTCCAGTCCCTAATGTCTTCTGACCTCCCTTTCTACTCATATATGCTGGAATCCCTCATCTATCTAAAAATTCTCCTTCTTTCATGAGTTCTGTTTCCCATAGTCTCGACATTTTCTGGTGCTTAATGAAATCTGACAAGGAAGACAAGGAATTTTAATTAGAACCTTCCCTAGGGTTAACTAACATGCAGGTCCAGGAGAAGGATATAGGATTCTCCTTACTCCCTACTGCCATTTTCAGACCCTCTTTCTTGCACCTGTCACTCAAAAAGCTTCTTCTAATCCTTTCAGAATGACTCTATGTTGCCTAAGTTCATGTTATTTTCATCTGTAGACTTCCTAGTCATTCTTGCTCAGTACTTAGGTCACAGTCTTCTCCACCCTAACCCCCGCCTCATTTGGTTCAATAAATTAATTGGCAAGCATCTATTAAGCTCTTAAGTTCCAGACACTGTGCTAGGCACTCAGGAAATAAAGACAAAAATGAAAGAGGCATGAGGCAACTGTCAATGCAAAAGCTTGAGATGGGGAACATAATGTCATGTGTGAGGAATAATAAAATGGTGGGTTTGGATGAACCAGTTCTTCAACCTCCCTACTTCCGAAGACCTCTGTCCCCAAACTACCTGGAGTATGCCCAGTAGTGGTTACCCCGCGGTTCTCTCTCTCCCTCTAAGTTAGCCCAGGTGCTATAATTCTCATATATAATTTAACGATATCCTTTCTCACAATGTGTGACTGCATGGGGGAGGTCTGTAGCTCCTCTGAACATTTGCTATGTTCACACTTTTCTGCATCATCTGTTCTGCAGTCACCCATCTTCCTCTGCCTTCATAGGCTTTAGCATTTTTCATTCTAAACTAACTCCTTGTTCATTTGAATTTGCCCAACATGCCCCCGAGGGGTAGTTACTGTGATAATTGTCTTCATTCTGCCTCAGTACCTACCCCTTATTACCAACCCCAAAGTTTTTCCCTTTATCTTATTGCTTCCATGTTGCAGTTGGTAATCACTGGTGACCAGCCAATCAGGTAACCTGAACGAAACATCATCGACCTTGGTTACCATCCTATAAATGATTCTGTGTGTACTAAAAACAATTTTAGTCTGATTCTAATCTAAGCTCAAGCAGAGGACCTCCTGGAGAACTGAAAAGCAATGATAGCTGTAGAGAAAAAGACTGCATCTAGAGTCAGCTGACTTGGGGAAGAATCTTTGCTCTGATAAATAGCTCCCTTTTTGAGGTTGGGGCCCTCTATGGGCCTCAGTTTTTTCCTTTGTAAAAATCAACGAGTTGGACTAGATGATGTCTGCAGTCCTTTCAGGTCCATTTCCTTTGATCAAACTTCCCATTTAATGTGGGGACCAGGCAGTTTGCTGAGATGGACAATGGCAAGAGTTTTGATATGTTACCCACACTCCTGAGAAGTTCTGAACAAGTATAGATGGGTAGCTAAAGAAAAGTTAGAAATATCCTCAAAGATAGAATCATAGTTTGCTGTCACTTTTTTTGTTAGCCCTTCCCCCCTTTTTTAAGCTACTGTTTGAAATAGAATTTTGGGTTGGATGGATTTTGGCTCTATCTGGGATAATTTTGAATATTTTTATAGTAAAGGGAGATTGTAAAAGACCCGATGATTTAGTTCCTTTTGGGAAACACTGAAAGTGCAAACTTGATCTCCAGAGGGATTTGGTCTCCCTGTATAGTTACATAGATTCTGAGATCACTTACACAGGTTTCAGTTTGTTCTAATTTGACCAGGACTTAGCTCAGAAGATTCCCAGGCAGAATCACATACAGTGGCTGCCTTTTTAATAGATGGAGAATAAGGGTCCTTTTAAAACCTTAATGTCTTCAAAGGGTATTTAGGGAGTTAAATAAGAAAAACACAGGTCTTGGGGTTGATTGGTTCTATTTTGAGAGTTTTAAGAAAGAAAAGAAGAAAGGAAAGAAAAAGAGGAATACATTAGTGTAGAAAGGAAGGAGATGGAACTTGTATTTCTTATAATAGGGGGCATGTGAGAAGAAGAGTACACATGAAGAAAGGGGTAGAGGAAGTGACCATCTGATGCACTTCATTCTTGTCTGAAACAGAGAATTGAGTGCGTGAACTCATGCGCGCGCACACACACACACACACACACACACAGAGGGTGTTTAGGGTCATAATACTTCAAATTCAACCAGGGAACAGAGAAGGATAGAAGGGGGATGATGCTAAGAAAGGTGATAATACCTTCTTAGGGAGGTTATTACCTAATTTGCTTTAAGCAAAATAAATTTTCTGATGCTGACGGGAGATTGGAAAAGGGATGGGGGTGTGGGAAGAAAAGATAAAACTAATATTTAAGAGGATGCCTTGATTACCTCTTAAATAATTGGGAAAGGGCCAAATAATTTGTGGTATATATATATATATATATATATATATATATATATATATATATATATATATATATATATATATATATATATATATATATATATATATATATATATATATATATCCATGTCATGGAATATTATTGCTCCAAAACAAATGCTGAAGACAAATTTTAGAGAATCCTGGGTATTAGCAACCAAGATAGAGTGAAACGAACAGAACTATGAGAACCATATAGACAAGGACAACAAAGTTATATAGAAAACAAATTTGAAAGACTTAAGAACTCCAATCAATGTCATAACCAACCATGTTTCCAAAAGGCCTATGATGAAGCATGTTACCTGCCTCTTGGCAGAGAGGTGATGGGCACAAGGTCTGGAAAGAGACTCAGCTTTGGACATGGTCATATATGAATTAATTTTGCTTGACCATGCTTATTTCTCATAGTATAATTTTTTCCTTTTTTTGATCCTGATTTTCAGGGAGTCCAATGATTCTTAAGTTGTCTTTGATCAATTTTTCAGATCAGTTGATTTTGATAATGTATACTTTACCCTTTCTTCTATTGTTCTCATTTATTTGATTGAAAATTTTCTTACTGCTTGAGAAATATCTAATGGAGTCATTGATTTCTACTTAATCTATTTCAGTTTTCATGAGGTCCATTTCTTGAGTAAGGTCAGCTAGTTGCTTTTTCTTCTAGGCTATTTGTTCTCCTTCTAAGTCTTTCCTACAGCATTTTATATAACTTTTTTAAACGACTCATTTCTTCTAGATATTCATTTCATCCTTGTGAGAAATTAATTTTTTCTTTTGAGTCTGTGCTTGAAGTTGTTATGGAGTTTTTTCCTTGGGGGAGGGAGGATGTCTAGATTTTTAATTATTTTTTGATCCTAATCAGAATTTAGAAAAAAAATTGTTCATCCCTCCAGCTATAGTGGAGCTTTGTGCCAGAGTCTGTTGCACTTTTGCCTGGGGCAATCTGACTTCTTGTCTCATTGCTATGTCACTTGGATTCCTGTGCTGACCTCTACCTATCATGGCTAAGTTCCCCTGAAACTTTGAGGTTCAGAGCACTAGATCTTCAGAGCTAGATGTGAAGTGATAAGGGCCTTCACCAGGATGGTGGTAGTCTCAGAGAGAGAAGGGGGTGTATCTGAGACATCTTGAAAGGGTGAGATTAATAGGTCTTGGCAAAGATGGAACATGGAGGGGGGGCAGGCGTTGATGAGAGATAATGAAGAGTCATATCCTTGGGCTCAAAAAATCAACTTTGAAAATATAAGAGGAGAGATACATAGCTAGAAAACAGCTAGTAGGAAGAAAATTGGAAGCTTTTAGTGGACTGGAAGCTCAATATAAAGCAATATTTTGAAAGCTAATGAAAACTAAAGCTGAATTAACAGAAGCATAGAATTAGAGAATGACTTGATAGTACCCATGTACTGCACTATGGTCAAACCACATCTGGGGTATTGAGTTCAGTTCTGAGTATCACATTTTAAAAAGGACATTAAAAAATCTAAAAAGTGTCCTGAGAAAGGTAAAGAAAATATTGAAGGACTTTTGAATTCATGCCTTACGGGGTTTGGAGAGAGAAATTGGGGATGTTTAGAAGAGAGATCAAGAAAAGCCTTCCAGTTTTTGAAGGGTTGTCTCTTGGAAGAAGAAATTGATTTGGTTTTGTTTGGGCCCGGAGAGCAGAAATAGGGTTTACGAGCAATAGCTTCATAGAGAGGCAAATTTTGGCTTCATAGAAGGAAACACTTTCTAATAATTAGAGATGTTTAAAAGAGAAAGGAATGGCCTTGAGGGGGCAAGGTGTTCTCTATCTTTAGGGATCTTTTGGTAAAAGCTGGATAATCTATGAATTGGTTATGGAGGGCATTCTATGACTGCTGATACCATGTCAAATCTTGAAATTCTGTCCAAGTAATTTAGTATAATACTTTTTATTTACAATTTTTCCTTAAAAAAGTTGAAGACTAAAAAACTCCACCAAGAAATAAAAAAGTATATAAAAGATATTCATTTAATATTCAACTTAAGGTAAATAATCTTAATTGTAAAATTTTGCCTCCCATATTCCACAAATAGAGCCTGGTTCATTACATCAACTTTTTACTTTCCTGTGTGAGACCTAGTCATGTGAGGAATGGAGAGCAGCCCAAAACTGCTTTGTCACAAGGAGCTTTAGGCTATAAGAAGACTTTATTTCCTCAACTTCTCCATAATATCAGCATTTGTCAACTCTCCCCATCCTTTGTTGTATTGTTCAATAATAAAAATCACTCTGAATGATTCAAGAAAGTAACCTGGCCTTCTTCTGTGAAAATTTTATATTAGTCACTAGTTGACACCAGATTTCTTCTCTTGATCAGACTGTTTAAATATGGTTATAACTTGGTTTTTAGGACATTGAATTTAGAATCAGGAAGAAGAATTTCAAATCTTGCCTCACATGCTAAGTGTCTTCTAAAGCTAGTGTTGCTGAATTTTTTCCCTGTATACCATGCATGTCACCTAGTAGAGATCTGCAGATTTGTGGGTTCACATTGTAATTTCACATGGGGAGTCTGGTAAATTATAATGACCCCAAATAGACAAAGACCCTGGGCTATGAATTCATATCTTCAAATAATGCTTTAATATATTTAAGGATGGGGAATGACCTCTGCCATAGTGACAAGCAATTAACAAATACTTGCTTACTCAATACCCTTAAAAAAAACTAAAATGGTAGACCTGAAGAAGAAGATTTTCTCAATTACATTGACCAATGTGTTAAAATTCAAGCCAGAGATTTCAGGCTTACCTCTGAGTTTATTGACTCAGGAGATATAACACCAATTCAATTAGTAGAAAAGGAATTGTGCCCAGAGCCAATACTGGGCATTATGCCTCTCCTAAAGCAGATGATAAAGGAAGGTAAGAAAATGCAAGACAAGTCATACTGGCCTGTCAAGGGTCCCACCTAATTCCTTATGACGCGTCTTATGCAGGTGACACGTTCTTGAAGGTGTGGATAGGCAGTTAATTTCATGTCGAGTAGGAGGTGTGTTTTGCTTCTTTTTTTTTTTTTAACAGTGAGAACATTATCTGAATTATATTCATTCTTGTTGGAGCCCAACACAATGCAGCTCACAGCAACTGAATACTACTTTTGAATGAGCTAAAGCAACTTTAGACTCTGATTTTGCCTCAGTTTCTGTCTCTGTCTCTGTCTGTGTCTCTCTGTCTGTGTTTGTGTCTGTCTGTCTGTCTGTCTGTCTGTCTCTCTCTCTCTCTCTCTCTGGAAGAAGAGTCCATCAAGAATTTCTATTGGATGAAAATTCAGTGTAAGAAGAGGAGAAACCCAGAAGAACAGTGCTGTGAATTTCTGTCCTGTCCCCTTCCCACCAAAGTTATGCCTTGAAGAGAGTTCAATTCTGCTGGACACTGCAAGTGGAACAGCGAATCCACTTTATATTTCACTTTCCAGAAGTGGTGGAAAAGAAAGGATTGTCTCATTTGGTTATTTCAAAGATGACTTCATATTTCCATCAACTACGGATTCTGGTTTGGAAAAATTGGCTAGGTGTCAAAAGACAGCCGGTAAGTAGAAGTTATGGGGTTTCTTTCAAGGCAGTCACAAAACTTATAGTTATCAGGAGGTCGAAAGAAAAGATGTGTGAGGAGTATGCTAAGGAGAATAGCACGTTCTTTAGAATTCATTCTTGTATCTCTTTGTAGTTAGTAGGACATGTCTAAACATGGAAAGGGAAAAAAAAAGCTTGGCTTCCCATAGACTCAAAGAATCAGCCAACGTATTATCTCAGCAAAGGAAACATTATCCGTTTTATTACTATTTAGTAAGGTGTATCTACAGACCAGGTTAAACCCAGTATGTGGAGCTAGCAATGAGTTCCAGTTTCAGGCCAAAATGCTTTTGAATATTTTCTTTACAATTCATCTAGAAACAGGATGAAATTAAGGAATCTTTTGCTTCTTCCCTCCAAAAGTACTAATTTAAAAGAACAGATTTGAAAACAAATGGGGAATAATATTCAGTAGAGAGTTGATAGGTCTGAGGTAAAATGAGGGGGGTATGGGCAAATTAAAATCAAGACTTTTGTAACAAGATATGTGAGGACTCTTAGAACCAAAAATTCCATTCTATGGAAATGGCAAATAAAGATTCAAGATGGTCTTGCTGAGTTGCTTCCATAGCTTTTGTCTTCCTCATGATGTTCATTGCAAAATCCTTTTCTGTTCTTACACCTATGTTTACTTTTCAAATTACAGAGTAGGCTATTAGATTCTCACCAGATAGTATCCCTGGAGATTGGGAGTGGAAGTGGCTTATGCTTATTACATGTCACAAATTCAGAAGTGTTAGAAAACTTGATAAATTCAAAATGGGAACTCTGTGCTTTAGTCAAGTACAATATTTTTCAACTTTTGTTGAAAAACTAAAAATAGCTAAATAGTTTATAGATTATGACAAAACAGCACTTACATGTATCTTTTATTTACTTATAGATATGTGTGTGTGTGTGTGTGTGTGTGTGTGTGTGTGTGTGGCAGCCAACACATCACATAGGTACTGGAACATAAATATTAAGTATTCTAAGAGAAGGTAGTAACTGTCAACTTGACTTTCTGAATGTGGTTAAGTAAAGGTGGCTGGTAGGAATTATATTTTCATTCTAGCTGATCATAGGCATGGGATTATAAACTCATTAGAAGCTTGGTGGCTTCTTTGCAATGGAATAAGCACAAAAGTATAATTCTCTGTCATGTGGCAGCTACCATAGAGAAACTGGCAGTTATTTAAAGGCAAACATTAACTCTTCAAAAGAATTGAGATAAGAGTTATTCAGAACAATTGTACTTAAATGGGAATGCGTTAGGAGGGAGGTTTGCATGAAACAAAATTCTTAGAGTAAAGATGAAATACCTAGACTTTAGCCCAATGCCAATGTCTACTAATAATGGACACTGCCATTAATAAACAGACCACTGAAAGAAGACTTTTTCTTATAACCTGAGTATTACCCACTGGTAAGAAAAACTCATAAAGAAGAGTTTCTCTGGTTACTATGCTTTTTGACATTTTAATAGCAACATCCTTCCTTATCTGGGAAGTTGTAGTTATCTTTCTCTACTCTAGGATCAACATTTATTTAGGCAAAGTAGATTGCTGCCTGCCTGATGTGATTGCAGCAGTGACCCAAAAGGTGAAAGGAGTGAAGGAACCATGGGTGAATGAGAGGAGAGGTTGGATTTGGAAACAAATGTATGAAATGAGGTTTAGTGGAGAGGTGAGAGGTTTTAGAAAGAGATAAAATGTAAAGTGCTGCCTCCAAATAACTCCCTCACTAATCTACCATTTTGCCTAAAATGACCACCCTTGAAGCAGCTCCTGAAAGTATTGTCTTCAGAAAGATTTTGGAAAACTCACTCTTATTACTTGGGAAAGAAAAATGCATTCATTTCCATAATTCTTGAATTAGTTTATGCGATGGAATGAGTGTCACATGGAAAGGAATGAGAGCAGTTTTGATGGCAAGGAAGAACCAAGGAAAGGCACAAAACATGAGGTACTATCAGTGAAGGAAAGGCCTGGCTAAAGTCACCTCAAGGAAGGTCTCTGGTGAGCAAGGGGCAGCAGAAAAGAATTAAGTACTTGGAGGAGGGGTAGTAGTACCTTTCAAGGGAGGGATCTTGAAAGGAGATAAACTTTGAAATTTGAAAATTAAGGTAAACTGAGAGACAATGTCCTGATCATAATCAATTTATTAGGCTAGCAGTAATCAATAAATTGGATCAGTGGCATCTTTCAATTTACCAAGGACCTCCCTAATGCCATGGTCCTTTTCAAGAATGAAGGATAAATGTCAACCCTGTGAGGAGTAGGAGCTGTCACACTAGGGACCCAACTGGAATTAGCCAGTTGGGCAATGTAGTTCTCTTCTCTCTTGTCCTCTCCTCTCCTGTCCTCTCCTCTCCTCTTCTCTCCCTTTGGAAACATCACAAGATATCTTGGGGTTTACAGACTAGATTTCTTTTTGGACCATTACTTAAACCCAAATCACTCTGGTTGTCACTGATTGACCAAAAATATGTCCCAGTCCAAACCCCACTTGGTCATTGTTTGGACCCTGAGTGACTCAGAGTGAATGTCCCCTCCTAGTTTGATTTTTTTTTTTTTGGACTAGGTTAAAGAAGTCATTCTTTGCCTCATTTTTCTGCCCAGCCTTAATCATTGAATGAGCTTTGCCTCAGAGAAACTGAAACCTGGGAAAGACCTTAGCTTTAAAAGGCCAACATCTTCCACTGCACCTGGAGTCATCTCCAGTTGTCCTGATATGTATCTGGCCACTGGACCTAGGTGGCTCCAGAGAATAAAATGAGGCTGGTGACTTCACACAGCCCTCCTTCACTTAAATCCGGTTCACCTGCAAGTCATGGCATCACCTCGTTGATGTCATGGTCTTCTTCTAGAAGGAAGGACAAAGAGCAACAACAAACACCCCAGTTTAGGACTCACCAGCCTTATAGTTTTGGGTGGAGGGAATACAATATGACTAGTTACAGGGTAGAAAGCATCATGGGGGTAGGTACCTGATTGGTTACATCAAAGAAAGTGTGTGAGGCTAATGACAACCCCTCTCTGACAATATGTGAATTGTTTTATGGGACCTAAAAACATCTTGCTAATAGACCTGAATTATCAGACTCCCTGGATTTTCAAAGAGGGGTAAGGATGGACAATATACCATTTAAAAAGTTTACTTACAACTTTTAACTAAATAATTTACAACTTATAATCTTACAACTAACTCAAAGGAAAATCTGTATTGCTGAGCTTAATTTAGGAAGGAGAAAGGTGGCTTGTGCAATTATATACGATAGGTAGAAATATAGAATGGGCAGCTAGGTAGTATAGTAGATAGATTACTGGGCCTCATCTTCTTGAATTCAAATCTGGCCTCAGACACCAGCTATGTGACCCTGGGCAAGTCACTTAACCCTCTTCTCCTCAGTTTCCATATCTGTAAAATGAGCTGGAGAAACAAATGGCAAACCATTTCACATCTCTGCCAAGAAAACCCTAGATGGGGTCACAAAGAGTTGGACATGATTGAAAAACAAACAAAAAATATCTGCATATAGAATAGGGTCAATTACAGAATAGAATCAATTATTAAATAATACAGAATAATTTCAGTCTCCTCACTTTATCTACATCATGGTCTTATTCTTTATCTTAGAGGACAAAGGGTTCCACCATTTTGGTGATGCATGTTAATATCCATTAGATAAGTTGTAGGGGGCTCTTTTATCAATAAGGGGATTCTTTACCTATTATCCAGTCAACATTGCTAGCAGCCTGGGGCAGAGGTCTTGATATTGATTCTAGAATCAGAGGAAATGAATTCAAATCCATTTTCTGGCTCTTACCAGCTGTGTGATCTTAGGCAATCATTGAACCTCACTAAGTCTCAATGTCCTCACTGGACTGAAGATGATTATGGGACTATGTTATTATTGTTCATGTATCTCTAATCTCTAGCCTGGTACCCAGTATATGGTAGGAACTTAATTTGAGCTGATTAGATTGAATTGATTTCATCTGTTCAGCCAATAATTATTAAGCACAACCTATTTTTTGAGATAGTCACTGCTGGGTTCTGAACAAACAGGCTAAAATTTTAAAGTGAAGAAGCAAAACTAAGCATAATAAAAATGTCCTAGTGAATTGAAGATGATTAGAGAACCCAGAAACAGCTAGGGGGGTGCCGTCAATGGAGCACTGGACTTGGACTCAGGAAGACCTGAGTTCAAATCTGCCTTCTGACACTTACTGGCTGTATGACCCTGAAAAAACACTTAAGCTCTCTCTACCTCAGTTTCTTCTATTGTAAAATGGAGATAATAATAGCACCTACTTCTCAAGGTTTCTAGGAGCATAAAATGAGATCAACTATGTAAAGCACTTTGTAAACTTTAAACACTAGCTACTATTATTATTGTTAAGGAAGTTCATTTACAATATAAATCTATGCTCGAGTAGAATAGTAAAGAAAGGATAATAGATATGTTATATATATATATTTACATATATATATATAGGATAATAGTATAGATCATCAAATAGAAGCTCAGCGATTGCATTTGACTGCTAATATTACTAACTCAGATATATATGTTTACAATTTGACAAAGTGATTTCCTCATAATGACTTTATGATTTAGACAAATCAAATGTTACCATCTCCATTTTATAAGAAACCAGAAGACAGAGGTTCGATGATTTCCCCTTATTCATTCAACTAAGGGATAGGAGCAGATTTTCTGATTTGGCTCAGGGCTCCCTCCACCATACCCTGCCATCAGTGGAAAGGGTTGGCAGGATCGTAAGGGCACAAAGTTTGGAGAAATATTTACTTCTCAATCCTTCTTGGTCACATGATTTCTTCTTCTTGTGTTAGTCATCAAGGGTATGCTTTTACCTGTTGGAAAGCCTACAAAGACTGCAGTCTGCTAATATTAGTTATAAGATCAATTCATAATTTTATGTTACCATTTACTCAAAAATGCTGGTAAAAATTCATCAAGCAAGCAGCAATATGCTAGATACTTCATAATATCAGTTAGGCACAGCCCCTGTCTAGTTGGGATTAATAGCCAGGCAGAAAAACAATAGGATAGAAATACATTCCAGGAGGAGGTGGGTAGCACTAAGGAGGCTCATTTAATGAGGTGCTTATTAAAAACAGGAAACGGTCATGGAGATGGCAAAGTTTTTCAGCTGAGAGAGAGCAAAAATGAGGCACATGGTAGTCAGTCATCCTTAAAGAAAAATGGTCTTTAGGAGGAGGACCAGGGGATAGCTTCAAATCTTGGTTAGAAACTCTATCCAGTTCTCAATCCCTGACCTTAGGATAAGCATTTTCCATTTTCCTATAATTTAGATAGTCTTTCAATTAATCCCTAGTCTAAGACTTCATTATGACAGAGAAGTGAATCTGTGTTCTCAAAAGTAATGTCCAAGGACCTCAAACTCTATCATAGTACTACCAAGATGGGAGCACTTTGAATGCAGGTCTGGAGGAGGATTGTGAGTCTGTCATAAGTATTAGTCTGAGTAAGTTCAGGGAGGTTGTCCAGCAACTGATGGGTATTTTTGGCCACAGTGACTCCAGAAGACTGTTTCTTAAGGCACAGAGCAATTGTGGTCTGAAATGGCAAAGGGGGCATTCCCACTTGTGAACCTGAAAACACTGAAGTAATTTACTGGACATTTCATGTCTTAGGGTAGTAATGGACCCTCTGAGTCTGAGTATTCCAGTGAGTACTTAGGGTAACTCATTTTGTCATTAGCTTTTCTATTACATAGATTATCTACAATTTAATAATACCCTGAAATTCTTTTTGAGTTTCTTCCTTGCTTTATATCATACTCTTTGATAGCTAAGAATCTGCCCTGTCTTTTCCTTCAGTCTTGGTGATTAATTGGAAAGCTAGGTGGCTTATGCCTAGGTTGTTAGTGCTGGTTGATATAGGTCTAAATCCTAGGTGATTCAAAATGAATTAAGGTCTTTACACATAGGAAGCCTCTCTCTGCTGGTACTGACTACAGGCCTCTACTTCCTTAACTCTGTCCCATTAGAACTCTTTAATTACCACCCAAATGTAAATCTAATCCTACTATGAAAAAAGAAAAAAATATGGATGTTAGATGTACCAGCCATTTGAAGGGTAAATTATTTAAGTATTTGGTAGAGAAATTTGATGACGTCACATCGATCCAAGTAAAGCATATAACTTCTAGCAACTTGGGATTCTGATTACTTTTTTTCAGTTGGTCATTGTGATTGGTGGAGAAAAATCAAAGAAAAAAGCCATAGCTATCCCAGAAATATAATGTGGACAAGGGAGTGAATAAAATAGAATCCAAAGAGTCAGGGGCTGCAATTTGTAACTAAACCCCATACATATTATGCCAGACTTTCTTCATAATTAATTTTGATTTTGGTAACTAATCTCTTTTCCTTTCATTTTAACACAATTTTTTAAGCATAGGTTATTTATTAAGTACAGCTACCCCACAGGATATACAAAGACAAGATGAAATTGTCCCAGCCCTCAGAGTTTACATTTTATGGGGAGGAAATCACCTAGACAATAAAATCCTATGATCACAAAATATGTATCTGGAAGGAATTTGAAAGATTACCTGTTTGAAATACCTCTTGTTATAGATGAGGAAATGGATTCTGAGGGGTTGTTATTTAGGGATTAATAATAGTATCATTTCAATAGTGCTTTAAGATTAAAAAAACAGAGCACTTTACATGTATTATCTCTGGATTTTCACGACTCTCAAAAGCAGGTGCTATTATTATCCCTATTGTACAGGTAAAGTAACCGAATCTGAGAGAGATTGAGTGACTTTCCCAGCGTTACACAGCTTGTAAGTGTCTGAGCTGAGTTTTGAACTCAAGTCTTTCTAGTTACAAGTTGAATGACAGTCCATCTAGCTACCACCAATACTGGGATGGTGCTGAGAGCATTGGTAATAAGGCTTGAGACCTAGTTTCTCAAATTATTATGGACCAGCCACTCAGCCTCTACAGGCTTCAATTTCAATTTTTGAAAGTAATATTACTGTTATTGAGAATGAATAGGAAGCATTTATTGGGGGAAAAGTGTGTTAAGTGCACATAACTCAAAAGTGGACATGCTTTGTATCTTAAAATCATTGTTTGCTAAGATATATGCTGTGTGATAAAGCAAACTTTCAAAACATTTTTAAAAATGCAAAGGGGAAAAATGAAGAGATTGAGCCAGATAATCTCTAAAGTATGTTTCAACTAAAAAAATCTGCACAATCTCACTTTTTATGGTGTAAAGCTTACTTTACATAAATCTTGAAGCATCTTGTTTTTATCTGACAGTGATATCACACACATTTGCCTTTTAAGATGAGTTTGTTCAGAGTAAACAAGGGGTAGGGAAAGTGGGAACAAAGAATATATTTCTATGGGAAATGTTGACATTTTTTTCCCCAAAGCATAAATCTGACATTGCTTATCAATCTGAGGAAGGCAATGACTGAAGTTTGACAAAGAACGACTTGTTCCATTTTAGGCTGTATCAATGAAAGTGGGATGGTAGTAAGGAGTTGGTCTCAAAGTTAGAAACACTTGGATTCAAGTACAACTTTTACACATACTGGGTTATTGGGCAAGTCAGTCACATAAGTACTTGGTGTTCCAGACTATAAGCCTGAAATTTGCAGATTATAAATTGCTGAGAAGGCACCAGTCTGCATTGATAGAGGGAGTGCCCTATACCAATGAAATTATGGGTTTATTCCCTATCCCTCTTAATCAAAGTATTAGTTTACAGACCAAGGGAGGTTATATTATATCCTGTGCTAGCTAGAACATACCTGCAAAATTGCATTCAGTTCTGGGTACTATAATTAAGAGAGATATTGATGAATATGGGAAGTAAAGGAATGTGATAAAGTGATGGGTCCGGAAATTGTCATATGAAGATCAAGGAATTGAGGGTGTCTAACCTAAAGAAGAGAAGACAGGGAGACTGTGAGAGTTTTCCAATCATAGAATAGGGGATATTGTTGAGTAGTGGGTCTCCTATTACTAGAAGGGTTACTTCAGAACTGTTGAAGGGAGAAATTAAATAATGTTATACTTCAATGAAAAAATTAATTCTCTCACAGGAAAAGATTAAGCAGAGGCTGGATGATCAAATATTATAGCAGAGCCATATGCACTGGGTTGAAGGTCAGGTTAGTTGATATCTAACATTCATTACAACTCTAAAATATTATTTTATGAAGGAGTAAGATGTAGAAATCTTTTACTTTTAGTAGAGTTGGGGTACAGGTATACATATTAGAATTTATAACTGCCAATTGAAATTTGTGTTAAAACTGTATCTTGTTCTGATTCCCCTGATCACACCTGCCCTCCCTCCCCCCAACTTCTGTTCAGTATAGTAAATTTATAAATAGCCAGTATAAAAGGCCAATAGCAGGAAATAAGATTGCCAAGGGGAACCTGGAAGTCATATACTTTAAAGCTCAAAAGGATCATAATCGTAAAGTTCAAAAAAGATAAAATGAGAACAATTTACAAATTGTGTTGTATATTAACTAAAATTCACATACCCATAGTATGTGTTGATCTGCAGAAGCCATCTAGGTGCTGCTTTCAGGGCTTTTTGGTCTTATGATGTATAAATCTCAGTCAAGTTCCAGACATCTATAGTAAAACCAGCAGAATGCTGAAAAGTGCTGATAATGTTGAGATGATGTGGTCATAATAACTTTAAAATTTTACTGACAACTTTAAGATGATATGGATATGTTAATGAACTAACTCCCCAAAATCTTATCAAAATGAGACCTCAAATTCCTGCCTGACCCTACCTCTTACCATAGGCCTTCTTCCATCTCCATTGGGTCCATGTTGCCCAATACTCCTAACTCTAATCCATGATTATGGGACCCTCTCTACTTCTTGCTTTCCCCATCCTCTTTCTTACACTGCCTTTTTGGCCATCCCATCTCCTGTCTCCACTCCATTTGCCTCTGTACCCCTTTCACCATTTATCCTTGTACTTTCTGTGGGGTTTTTTGCCCCCATACCTTCTGTACCTAATTAAAATGATTGCCCCTTAGTTCTGCTAGTTGTGGTTTTGCCCAGTGAGTATACGAAGAACCAGTGTGCATGCCATCACTTCATAATTTCACAAATTATCCATTCAAAATGTACCAGTCAGCACTAAGGGAAACTCCACATCTCATATATCCAGGATAATATGAGGTCAAGGGATTATTTAAATATACAAATAACATCCCTATTTCATTTCCAAGTTTCCTTCCAAGGCTAAGTCTATGACTCTATCAGCCTAAGTCACAAAATTCTCTCAGATCCTTTTCAAAGTCTAGGTAAGAACAGAAATTATAAGGCTGGCTTAAAATCCCAATACTGGTATACACCAGCAGTGTCAAAATCACAGGGGCACTAGGCTACATACAGGAATCTCTCTGGACCACATATTGACCTTGTTTGAAAATATAATGTTATCTATGTTTTATTATGTGGTTAAATATTTCCCAATTATATTTTAATCTGGTCTGGGCTTCATTCAATACTGTTGTGGACTGAATGGGTGTGTTTGACACCTCCAGACTATAGACTTAAACTTGACTCAGTTACCAAATTATTGACCTGAGGCTTTATTGACTCAAAGCTTATCACAATGCCTGGCATATTAGAAAGTGCTTAATAGATGTTTTCTGACTGGCTGACTGACTGACTGACTGTGCATTGAAATGAAGACAGTCAAACTTTATTTTCCCGTTGTGGAACCTACTCTGGGTAGAGGTATTCTGGATGATGTCTTAGTGAATCCAAGTGATTCTTTAATTTCCCTAGCTTCTTGTCTTACAAATATTTTCCCATATTTTACTGTTCCTTCATTTTCAAGAAGTGGAGAAACTTTTGAAATGGACAGGAGGGAACTGAACTCTGGAGAAACGAAAAGATGCAATAACAAATGTCCACATGTTTCATGAAGTTAGATGCCAAGGGGCTGTGAGTTTCAAAAGCCAAACAGGAAGTCCCCTGGGGGGGATGTGGAAGAATTAGTTTTAGTTCATTTATAATATTAATTAATTATTTCCTCCAAATATTCTGAAGTAACCCTGATCTCCAGAAGTTTAATACCTAAGCCTTTACCTCCTAAAAAATACATTGCCCAATTACACAACTCATAGATTTAATATTTGACTGCCTACAAGGTTCTTGGTACTATACAAATGTCCAGGTTATTTATGATCAAGGTCAGCTCACTTTGGGAACAATAAATACTGCTGCTAGGAAAACATTATTTTTTATTTCACATTTAAAATTTCCAGTCTTCACATTTGCAAGATCATTATGTGGAGGGCTGTATTTTTATTATATATAACATGCTCTTGTATGAACAGGCCATTTAACCTTAGAATCCTAAGGGAAATCTCTGGATGATGGGTTTTTTTATGAGCATTCTGGTGGTTCTTGACATTAACACAGGAAAAAATGAATTAAGGCAGTTTTAATCATGTAAAACAAACAGTTTATATTTAAGATCACATCTACAAATAATTTAAAATTTATGAAAAATAGTCAAATTAATGACCTGATTCAGGCAAAATGGAGGCCTGATTGGTGGTCCTACAAAATTTGGGTCCTGTTTGTATCTAGAACAATGTTTTGTTACCTATCTTATCTGAATTACTTTGTCATTCTCAAGACTTACAACGTTATTATTGGTTGGAAAATGAAGGAGAAAATATTACTAGTATTAAGAGAGTTGCCTGGTGAGATTTAATGAGTTGTCCATCTTCACTCAGCTAGCCTGTGTCAAAGGTAGGACTTCAATCCAGGTTAATAGAACTCCAAGATCAACCCAGTATCCATTATACTGTGCTGACTCTCAGAGGTTCATTAAAGTGAGGCCATTGACACTTTTCATCATGCTTAAGTAAAAGTAGGTGCCATATATAATATAAAACTAGAAAACTTTCAAACACACACAAATTAAAAGAACTTAAATGTTTCAATGTTAAAGGAATGACAATATGTTGAGAATCCTTGTGGGATAAGTACAGATTTCTTGGTAAAATGGAAGATGTGTGTTCGTCCTTCGTGGTCAAAGAAGACCATGCCATCAGAGAAATGATGACATGACTTGCACTTGACTTTGTTTTGAGTGAGGGAGGGCTGTGCTGTGCAGGTCACCAGCCTCACTTCTCCCCCAGAGCCATCTGTATCCAGTGACCAGATATTCATCAGGATGACTGGAGATGAGCCAGGATGAGGCAATTGGGGTTAAGTGACTTGCTCAAGGTCACACAGCTAGTGAGTGTCAAGTGTCTGAGGTGAGATTTGAACTCAGGTCCTCCTGACGCCTGCACTGGTGCTCTATTCACTGCACCACCTACCTGCCCCAAAATGGAAGGTAGGCAAGAATGAATGAATGAAGTATTTATTAAGCTTCTAGTGTATGACAAGAATTATACTAAGTGCTAGGATGCAAATAGAAGAGTAAGGCTCAGTCCCTACTCTCAAAGAACTCATATTCCAATGAGGAGACAAATATATGGAAAACTTCAGCTGCAGATTAGATGGAAAGGTTTTATGTATAAAAAAAATACAAATGTACAAACAAAACAAAGTTTTCATGCATATGAAGTTTTAACTATACAAATAATATCCTCATATCATTTTATAATTGATCGAAAGTTTGCTAACAAACTTGACTGATTAGACTGAATTCTCTATCTCCCCTTTCAGACTCCCATTTACCCCCAACCTGACTCTACTTGCCTCTACTTACTTTATGTATATAAAAGGTACAGTGGCAAAGCAGGTGGTAATGTGTTTCTTTCATGTCATTTCCATTGATAAAAGCATATCTGGTTTTGATACTGAAGCATTTGACATTGAACTGGAAGCACTGATATTACAAAGACTGTCTTCATCAAGGTCTGAGCAAAGATGGTGGTCAATATTTTCTAGAAATTAACTCAGCATTTATTAAGCACCTACAATACACCGGCAGTCAGGTGGCACAGTGAATTGAGTTCCAGGACTGAAGGCAGAAAGACTCATCTTCATGAATTCAAATCTGACCTTATGCACTTATTATTGTGTGACCCTGGTCAAGTCCCTTAACCTTGTTTGCTTTAGTTCCTCACCTGTAAAATGAGTTGGAGAAGGAAATGGCAAACTACTCCAGCCAAATGGGGTCATAAAGAGTCAGACGTGCAAGAAATGACTAGAGGATCACAATAATACATTGAGCGCAGCATTAGACACTTGAGATAAAAAAATCTACAAATTAAACAGTCCCTACTCTCAAGAACCTCACATTTCATAGTTTTTCAATCTTGCTTTTCTATACTATATCACATTCGAACTCTTCAACAGTGTTCACCTATGACTCTAATTCAGAATATAACTTTGGTCAAATGAATTAGAATCATAGAATGTCATATCCGCCATGGACCTTGGGTGCTAGTCAGCTATTTTTAATCCCTCATTTTATAGATGAAGAAATTGAACCAAGGTTATACAATCAGCTGGTTGCATAACCTACACTAGAATTAAGGTGGTTTTTTTTCTTTACTTCCCAGCTGAGCTTTCTTAGGACTGTGCTAATGCTGTATCATTGACTATGAAGTAGAGGATATTAAAAAATATCACTGCAAAGATAGTATGGCACCAGATTGTAGAAGGCCTTGAATGCTAGGCTAAGGAATTTATATTTTATTTACAAGGCCATGGGTTGTGATTGAAGGACTTTGTGTGAGAGAGTGATATGACATCCGAACTATACATTAGAAATATTACTTCTGAAGAGAAGTGAAGGATTTGTCGTGTTTAAAAGCAGAGAGATGTGTTAGCAAGTTATTAGGGCAGTGCAAAATAAGTATTTTTTATAGTTCCCCTATGTTTCTATATCTGCTTCTGCACTATAGCTAATCTTTTCTGTAAACACATTTTCTGTTGCTCCCTGTTATTAATTTTATAGATCTATAAAAACCACAAGTCGTTAGTGTCTTCCAAAGGGAATCTTCCTGGCATGGGGAGAAAAAAATGACTCATCTCACCTTGATTTTGAAATAATTCTCTCCCTTGAGAAGCTTCACTGTCCTAGACAGGACTGTGGTCATCTTTATACCCTTTTGGAAGGATAATTTACATACTTTAGGGCTCCCACCTATTGACCATTAATAATTCATTACAGGTTGGAGGCAGGCAGATGTCTAGCCCATGGTAGGAAGATTATAGTACAGTATATCTAGTCCAAGTCAGGTTTTGTGGTCCGTCAATAATTAACATTTTAAAATATTGTTTTACAGCTTTGGTCACTTGTCCTGATTTTGTGGCCCGTCATTATTTTCATAATTTTGGCTATCACCCGGACGAAATTCCCTCCGATAGCAAAACCAACCTGTAAGTACTTCATCTGGGTTTTCTTTTATATCTTCTGGATTTGATTTCCAGTTCTCATGACTTCTATACCACTTTAGCATGTTGTTCTTAAGCTGACTTCTTTGGAAATTAAATCTCATTTAAGCTTTTTTTTTTTCCTTTATAAACTGTGGTTTTCCTCAGGTTATTTCAAATGGTCTAGAAAGTTGCCGTAGAAATATTTATCATCCTTGGTGGAGGGAGGACTGAGGAAGAAGGGCAAAGCACAAAGATCCAAGATGTTTTCTTATTTTTAGTTGTAAAATTTTTAACTCATTTGTTAGACATGTGCAATTGAAATTCAGCTTGGCCTGTAAAACATGATTCAGAATTCCTGAGAAGGATTATTTCCTATCTTTTGCAATAAATAAAGTAGTATCCGGAAAGATTCAGCAGACAGCATTCAGATTGTTCCAATGGTTTCTTGATTTTAGAGCCATAATTAAGAATATTTGTGTTGGTGAAAATTGAGTGTGTAGGCTGAGAGGAGGAGGTGAATGGGGCAGGGTGGGGGGGTTTAGTATGCACACAGACTAGTTTGTGACAGAAGCATAGGCAGTCTGTCTCCCTGAGAGTCTGGTCTGTGACCCTACAACACGGCCAATTGTTCCTAATACCCTGGGGAGGAAGCAAAGCAACGTGACTGAGCCTGGAAGAAGGGTACCAAGGAAAAGCAATTTTGGGTGTGGCCATTTAATGGATGTGTAAGGGACTGGGAGGATAGCTGCATCACACGGTGAGGACTAGTGGAGGACAATGAAGTGCAGGTTTGTCGAGCTGGAGGGTGGCTCTGTTGAGCAATTACCTCAACCCTTCTATGGAAGTGCCCTGAGGCAAAGCTCTGATCACTGCATCCTAGTTACACCTCTATTTTTTGTAAATGAAGTTTTGAGAAATATAAATGTAGAGTTATCAAAGGACTCAGTGGCCTGGTCAGGGCTTTTCCCACAGGTGTCTGTGACTATTTTCTGTTCTAGTCCTTTTTATAGACATTTGAAAAGAAAATATGGAGAAAAGAGGTTCATAAAATTCTTAGTTAATGCCAAGAGAAATAATACTTTTAAAGATATGTTTACCACTCAAGCTTTGACTGGTGTGGATCTTCTCTCTTAGAGTTAGCTAACTACAGCCAATTCTCTTACCAGACTTTAAAGCATATAAAGTGACTTGTATCTTGCTTCATATTAAGATCACAGAGCTATAAGGAAACTTTGGTGACCACCCAGTTCAATCCCCTCATTTTATAGCAAGATTAAGTGATTTACTAAAAGTCAAGGTAGTTACAGATCCAGGATTTGAGATCAGGACCCCAGGTTCTCAGTTTTCAAATCCAAAGATCCTCTCTATTGTGCCATATTGTTCTTCCCATGACTGTGACCCCTAAAAGTTGTAAAGTTAAAAAAAAGTTGTAAGTAAAGGAAATTGTGTTCCAAATTAGACTGAGAACTTGCAAATTTAGTGGAACCTCTTTGTCCAATAAATAATCACCATCTTGTGTGTATGTGCATGTGTGCGTGTGTGCGTGTGCGTGTGCGTGTGTGTGTGTGTGTGTGTGTGTGTGTGTGTGTAGATTGGTATGATAGCCATGATGGGAATATGGAAAGATTAGTGGACTTGGAAAGATCCTTTAATGTATTGTGTATTTGTTTCACTATTTCTCAGATAAAAAAATGTATTTTAGAATCACCAACTAAGCTACTTCAGTGGGATGAGAACATTTTATCAAATGTTCAGGATGACAGTTTATGCTATTTTGTAATGAATACAGTCCATCTCAGCCATGGTTTGTCAAAGATCGCTCAGACTTTTTCATGAAAATATAAATAAGAGGAAACATGCTATTCTGGGAAAAGGCACTGGGCTTTGAGTTAGAAGTTTTGAGTTCAGGTCTGTACCTTGCTTCTTATTGACTCTGTGGGGTCCCTTAACTTACATGGGCCCCATTTTCCTCATGTATAAAATGAAGATGCTTGCTAGATGAACTTTAAGGAGCTTTTCCAGATTTAAATGCATGATCCTGTGAATCTAGATTTTATTAATCACAATGTCATTTGCACAAATTTGAAAACCGTTGGTGTATATGTGTGCAATTCAGCATGTTTGCTTACTTATAGATTTGTAGACCTGTTTAGTGCATGGCTCTCTGGAGGTCCATGACATAAAATCTGAAGCCTGGTTCATCGAATAGTATTATATGAAATGACAATTGTGTCTCTAAGCCCTGAATCTAACAGGCAGATATAGCACTTGCTTTCTTTTTTTTAAGAACAAAAAATACTTATCTTTAGGAATACGAATGAATGGAACCATTTGATTTTCTGCATACTTCAAATGAAAACAAATTATTGGAAAGCATTTTAATACCTGAATAGGGTGGAATTAACTTGGTTTGTTTTGGCAAAAGAGGATAAATCTATTGTCCAATGGACTTGCTAATTCTACAATTCACTTTTTTAACCATTGTATACTGCTTAAATTTCAGATACTGTGCTGGACATGGAATTCACATAAAAAATTTAAAATTTGTATTTTTGATATAGGTAACAAACACATATGACAGATGAGCCCTTAATACTATAGTCTAAGAAGCTAATTTTACAATTTGTTAATAAAGTGAAGAGGAGGGCTACAAGAACTTGAACCAATTAATTGTTTCTGACTTTCTTGCTTTTTTTGCGAGAATTTTTAATCGTATGGAATTCAGCTCATAAGTCAGAGAAAGGAAAATAATATGTGTGAGTGAATGTTTTTAAATTAGTCTGTCTCATTTAGAAGTTTGGAGAAATGTGTGGAGAGAAAGAGGGAAAGATCATGACCGTGATGCTCTACTGAAGTCACTGCTTTTAAGAATGAAAAAAAATAGGGCAATGTTTTTATAAGCTAGGAAGTTCTTCAATTAATAGGAAGTGCCAGTGTGTGTGTGTGTGTGTGTGTGTGTGTGTGTGTGTGTGTGTATGGTGTCTACAAATGAGAAGAAAATAATCCTTCCTCATGCCAGTGTTATAATCTAACGATAATGAGTTGTGTGGCTATTATCTTTCTTTGAGTGTCGGAAGTTACAAAATTATAAGGTGATCAGTCTCCAAATGGGGGTTGAGTTAATATTCATAAAGTGCTTTGTAAACCTTAAAGCACTAAGTAAACGCTAGTTATTATTATCATTAACCTAAACTATGTCTCCAGTTGTAGACTCATTGAGGAACCCATAATTTAAATGCTGGTGTGTGGATAACTTTCATTTAATTTTATTACGGGAGAAGATGTGGATGCATGGAATTCAAATCTAGAAGGTTCTGACCCCTCTCCTGGGTAGATAGTTTCATAATAGAAATAAAGGCACCCACAATCAATTTTTAGCTTTATCAAAGAGAGTAGGACTAAAGGTAATATTTTTCTTTTTTAAAAATACTAATATTAATTTTATTTCTGTGGAAGTGCCTGGTAAGATGGGAAGCTAAGTGATAAAGTAGTTAGAGCGCTGGGCCCAGAGTCAGAAAGACTTCTCTTGGAGAGTTCTAATGGGCCTCAGACACTTACTAACTCTGTGACCCTGGGCAAGTCACTTAACCCTATTTGCCTCAGTTTCCTCATCTATAAAATGAGAAGGAAATGTCCAGTCTTTACCAAGAAAAACCTAAATGGGATCATGAAAGTTGGACACAAGTGAAAACAAATGTACAAAAGCCTGGTAAGATTAAGAATGCTCTAAAAGTTTTTTTTTTCTTTAAGCTGGAAAAAGTAACTTGAAAATGGACCCCATTTAGTTGGAGAACTCACATTCTGATGCCTGATTTCTGATGCCCCACTAGAGCATCTGTTCTACTTTAGAATGATAGTAGTACTGCTAAAAACCAATAAGATAAGAATTTATTCCTCATCTTATGTAGCTTAAATTATTACAATATATAGGCTAAGAGCTAGAAATCAGGAAAATAATACCGTACAATTCTCATTGTCTTAATCAAGAAATGACACAATGGAGCAAAGAGTTGTGTCTTATCTTTCTCTGAGTGTGGGAAGGTACGAAATTATAAGGTGATCAGTCCTCAAATGGGAGTTGAGTTAACATTCATAAAGTGCTTTGTGAAACTTAGAGCACTAAATAAATGACGATTATTATTATCAATCTAAATTACGTCTCGAGTTTTAGACTCATCAAGGAACTTGTAAATTAAATGCCGATGTGTGGTTAACTTCACAGAGCTTTATCAAACTTCAGTATACTTTGTAGTATCCTATTTCATTTTACTTTCAGTTTGAATTGAATATAGCTATAGGACCAAGTGCATTAATGACAGACTTAGGGTAGTTAAACCTCTAACTAGAATTTGGGGGAAAGCCATCTAGGTGCTAGAAAAATGGAATTTAACCCTTAGATAAAGTGGCAACCTTGCATTAGTGGCCCAGACTATGTGAGGAGAGATCTGCACATATTCTGTTCCAGAAGTAGCCAGAATGATAAGTTGTTTTGTACAAATAAAATCTGTAACTCTAATTAATTCTTTCCCAGGGCATTCTGTTGCATGGGACTGCGGGTAGAGCTCTTGTTTGCACCTGGAGGACATAGATTTAAATCCAGGCTTTGAAGTTTACAATCTGGGTGACATCAGGCAAGTCACTAGATCTGTTTCCTCAGCTGTAAAATGAGGCAGTTGGACTAGCTGACCTCTGAGGGTCTTTCTGGTTCTCATTTAATGATTTTGGGAATCTGATTTCTGAGGTAGGGATCTGAAAGAAAAAGTCAGGTGGTTGAAAAGTACAGTTGTTGATTGAAGTTTTTTCTACTACATGGGATTATAGAGATGATCAGATCAATAAGGAACAGAGGAAAGATTTGAATCCTGATCCTCTCACTTGGAGGGTGGTGTTGTCTATGCCATTGCCTCCCTTGACTTCATCTCTGAACAGGTTCCATATCTTGTGTATCCTCCATATACCCTCTGGGTTGTGAGAGATGCTTTGGAAACCAGTGCCAGCAAGCATAGTATACCAGCTTTCCAAACCTGGCAAGCAGGCTTGCAAAGCTCTGAGGACACATAGGGAAGAACCTGGCAGAGGCACTGAGTTTGAAAATGGTCCAACCACTTGTACTCACCACATGCAGTGACTTGTCAACAGTCAAGAGACATACTGTAAGAGCTGATACTTCTGTTTAGGGAAATGGAGGCAGCTGCCGCCTTCCTTGGACCCTGGGATCCTTCTTGGAATGAAAACAACAGCTGCACCCTAAGGCTGGGAGATTTCCCCTGAATTGCATTTATGTCTGATCAACAAGTATGTCCACACAAAAAAGCATTTAAGTAACTCTTAATTATTCAGAGGTTGATTGTCTCTGGGGTAGCGTTGCCACCCATCCTGGTGTGACTCAGCAGCTTAGGAAATTGTGAGATTTCCCCATGTTCCTGGTATATAACCTTAGCCCCACATGTTCTGGCCTTTGTCATTAGGGATTCAAAGACCTTTTGATTTGTGCTAGTCAGAGATTTGAGTACCCATAGTGGTACTCAAGACTTGGGAATTATCCAGGCCTTTTGATACTCTTTTTTTCTCTCTTTTTCCTGGTAGTCTTTAGTAGGCTGCATAATTCGTTGAACATGTCCACCTTGGGTGGGCACCAGGTGGAAGGAAGATTTAATCTACTGATTTTACTTCTTGGTAGTAGCAATCATAACGTGTCAAGTTGGAGGCAGCAGGAGGGAGAACCAAAGTATTAGTTGGCTATTGACTAACTGGAGGTTTGGAGATCCAAAAAATGTTATCCCTCCCACATCACCATGGATGATTAAGAGGTGGTTACCAACTCGTCTTGTGCTGAACAATGAGGCGTCTACACCTTGGATGGGTTGTGTAAACTAGAAACTAGAAAAACCATATCAGAGAGGTTATGTTTGGTTATTCTATTACTATGACCTCTTATGTGCTATTTAGTGGTGAAAAAAGAGGAGAGGATGTGGATGCATGGAATTCAAATCTAGAACGTTCTGACCCCTCTCCTGGGCAGATAGTTTCATAATAGAAATAAAGGCGCCCACAATCAATTTTTAGCTTTATCAAAGAGAGTAGGACTAAAGGTAATATTTTTCTTTTTTAAAAATACTAATATATCACTTTAAGATTTGCATGGTATCTTACAAATATTATCCCATTTGATCCTTACAACAACCCTGAGAGGTAGGTACTATTTTATCTCCATTTTACAGAAGAGAAAGCTGAGGCAGAGAGGGGTTAAGGGATTTGCCCAGGATTACATAGCTAGTATCTGAGGTTGGATTCAAACTCAGGTCTTCTTGACTGCATGTTTCATGTTCTAGCCACTGTATCTTCTAGTTCATCATATTTCCATGCATTGTGAGTATTCCCTGGTAGAGAAGGAGAAAGAATTTGGCATTCCAGCCTGTGCTCCAATCTACTTGAAGCTGTAGGGATAAAAGATAGCGAACTGAGTCTGAACCTGAGCTCTTCCAAATACCATCTTTGAGCAAATCACTTAACATCTCTGGCCCTCATCTTCTTCTTCCTCAAAATGACTATTATGAACTAGATTGGTAGAATGGGTTTCCCTAAGCCAATGAAATCACAATGAAATCCCTCTTGAACTGGTCTATATTACCTCTGTAGTCCCTTCCAGTTCTAAATCTATGATCCTTTCACAGGTCTCTTGCCTGTATTTCTGCAATAGCCTCCGAATGCATCTCTTTAGTAATCTTTCTCTGATCTAATCTACCATCTCTATTGCTTTTGGTCCCGTTCATCTAGTAGTTAAGAAGTGCCTGCTTTATGCTTACTAAATATGCGCTAATAGGCACATAACTGTAGTTACTGTGCTTAGTCCCAGGGATAGAAAGGCAAAACTAAGACCAATCTTCCTAAAACACTCATTTTATCATGTTATCTACCCTTCCTCAGAAGCCAAATGGCCCATTGTTGCCTACAACATCAAATTTAAACTCTCTGGACTGGCTTTGTTTAGGCCTTGATGGTCTGCATACACTCCATCTATTTTTGTTTCCACAGCCCCACAGCATGTACCCATCACTTTAGCTGGCCTCACTGATGTTTCAAACACATGCAATGTTCAGTGTAAACTGTCTTCTTTTCTTTATGCTACCTCAACTCTCATATTTTCTGTTTTTCTAAATCCTATCTGTCCTTCCAGAGAACTCCTTTTCCTCCTTTGCTAAATTTATAATGTACTTAGGTGTACTTACAGTACACGTTGTACTATGCAATATATAATGGAAGCTCTACTACCCCCGTTTTACAGAGGAGGAAACTGAAGCAGGTAAAGAGACTTTCCCAAGGTGACAGAGTGAGCTTCATCTTCCGATCTCAAGGCCTGTGTTCTTTCTACTACACTATGACTTTTGACATTGTATTCCTTATCCATTGATCATATTCTCTTTCACGTCATTCTTCTTTTGATGGTCTCCTACATGTCAGTTTTGTTCCTTCAAATGGATTAGTAGCTTCTTTTGTTTTTAAAGAAATGACACTTTATATATTTATTTTAACATTTCAAAATTTGAGTTCCAAGTTTACTCATTCCCTCTAGCCCCTATCCATCTATTAAGAAGGCAAGCGATACAATATTAATTATATATATGAAGTCATGCAAAAAAAAAAGCAAGAAAAATAAAGTAATTGAAAAAACTATGCTTCAATTGGTACTCAGAGTTCATCAGAGTTCTTGAGTTCCAGGTAGGTCACATGCCCACAGAAGATCTAGGCTGAGACAACTGGGTGCACACTCCTGGTACAATGCTGAGTACAGAGACATAATGGTCAGTCATGCCTGACTCTTCATGACCCCATTTGGGGTTTTCTTGGCAAAGACAGTGGAATGGTTTGCCATTTCCTTCTCCAGCTCATTTTACAGATGAAGAAACTGAGGCAAACAGGGTGAAGTGACTTGCCCAAGGTCACATTACTAAGTGTTTGAGGTCAGATTTGAACTCAAATCTTTCTGACTCTAGGCTCAGTGCTCTATCCATTGTGCCACCTAGTTGCCTGTGAGTACACAGAAGAGTTCAGTAAGTTCTTGTTACTGATTAACATGGAACATAGTTTTTGGGCTCTGATTAAAGGGATGACCATTTCCAGGAACCTACCCAGTGCTGGACAGTAGAAACCTAATAGGAATTTGAGACAGAGGATCACCAGAGAGGGAGTCTATGATATTACTTTGAGTTTCATCTTTACTTCCTTGATGCACATAAAGCCTTGCTGTGTCTTCTGAGGTTTCTGTGATGCCATTGTTTGGGTAAAGGGAACAGGGAGCAAAGCCCTTAGGAATTTCTACTATGAGTATCTGTGCATTCACATGAAAGATTTTTGTGTGGGAGAGACTTTACCTTCTGGCTCTTGTCAATGAGAATCCATTAGAGACTTTACTATCTGGCTTTTGTCTGTGAAAATCCAGGAGATGTTGGAACAGTGCTGAAATTCAACGGGCAGGATTAGTGTGTTCTGTCAGCAGCAGCGCTGCAGGTAGCATGTTTGGCACTAGTGATACCCATAATCTCATAACAATATGAAGCTTGTTAAAACTCAAGGCAGGGATAGGGACTGGATCTGTGATTTTATAAGAATAAGCAGTTCTCAGGTGAGGAAACTCGCTCTACCAATGACAGGTCATTTCCTCTTCAACTTTAAGGTATTAAAGAGTTGCCCAGAGCACTAAGCAAGGGTTACATGGTCAACGTATGTCGGAAAATGGATTTGAACCCACGTCTTCCTGGTTTCAAGGCCAGCGTTAGGCCACACTTTCAGAGATGAGGCTTAAAACCAGACTTCTGTTCTTCATCTACCCATGCAGCAAGAAGGAATATGTAAGCATGGAATGTGGATGGGACTCAAGCTATCTAGCCTTCAATGAAATTTTTTTTCTGGAAGAGTAGCCTTCTCTAGCAGTTCTTTCATTGAAATTCTGGGCTTCATTTAGATAGTACAGATGGGCACACCAGATATTAGTCACTAAGTCCAAAAGAGTAATCAATTAATACTTTCCTGTATCCCAAACGAACACCAAAAACAACAAAATCCTAACACTCAGTTATGTCAGAGAGAAATACATAACTTGGAGGGCTGCTGTTATTCAGTTGTGTCCAACTCATGATCCCATCTGGTATTTTCTTGGCACAGATACTGGAGTAGTTTGCCATTTGCTTCTCTGACTCATTTTACAGATGAGGAAACTGAGGCAAACGGGATTAAGTGACTCCCCCAGTGTCACACAGCTAATGAATGTCTGAGACCAGATTTGAACTCTGAAGGATGAGTCTTCTTGATTCCAGACCCAGTGCTCAATGTACTATGGTACCACCTAGCTGCCCAGCATGATGGGAAATGTAATGCTAAAGACAAAGAACTTATTGTAACAAAAAAAACCCTAAAAGGTGCAGAACAGTTCATAAGATCATAGATTTAGAACCGGGAGGGAACTTAGAAACCATCTATTCCAACCCTCATATTTTACAGATGAGGAAACTGATGCTTGTTCAGGATTAGACACAGCTAGTAAGCAGGAGAACCAGGACACAAGCCCAGGTATCTGCTACCAGATCAAGATCCTTTCTTTCCCCTAGACAATGGAGGCATGTTCAGCTCCACTGCCATCCCTGCCATTGCCATTCTCTGGTTAACCTCTGGTATAGAGTCCTCAGAAATGGCAGCCTTGATGTAACTGAGCATACCTGCAACACGTTCAGATTTGATGCTGACAAGACACTGAGCAGGATTCTATATTTCTGTTCATGTGGATTTGATTAAATATCAGTTGAGAGAGATTCTTGAAAATATTTGTTATCTAAAAAAGAGTGGGAAATGATGTAATATTGAGAATTTTAGCTTTTCATCTGTGCTTTTGAATATAGGTGTTAATGAATTTTTAAATATAATAAGTGATAAAATAATACACATATCTATCTATCCTCCTTCCTTCTTTTCTTCCTTCCTTTCCTCCCTCCTTCCTTCTTTCCTTTCTTTCCTTCCTTTCCTTCTTTCCTTCCTTCCTTCCTTCTTTCCTTTCTTTTTCTTTTCTTCCTTCCTTCCTTCCTTCCTTCCTTCCTTCCTTCCTTCCTTCCTTCCTTCCTTCCTTCCTTCCTTTCTTTCTTCCTTTCTTTCTTTCTTTCTTTCTTTCTTTCTTTCTTTCTTTCTTTCTTTCTTTCTTTCTTTCTTTCTTTCTTTCTTTCTTTCTTTCTTTCTTTCTTTCTTTCTTTCTTTCTTTCTTTCTTTCTTTCTTTCTCTCTGGGCCTCAAAGCTATGGCCAACGTAAATAATGTTTATATTAGCTGGGGGAAGTTGAATAATTGCCAAAATCTAAGTGAGGAACAAGACAAAAATCCCCAGCAATTTGCAACATTCTCCTAACGTTATTAATGAGGTTGTGGAAGAGGGCAGAGCTTTCTAGAATCTAGGAGCCTGAGGTTGGTAATGACTCTGCCAGCTTTGGAAACACTCTGATTATTCCTAGCCATTTTGAAAAGCTTTGAGCACGACAGTGGAAAGAGCATGGACTTTCAAGTGGGAGTAGTTATCTGTAAATGTGTGTTATGTAAAAACAAAACACTTGAATAAACCTTTTTTAAAACCCCCACATCTATTACTACCTCAGTTGCCTCAGTTCTTTGCTTCCTTCTGGCTATGTGATGGCCATCAGAGATAGAACTCTTCAGCAGATGCCACCAGGTGTGGTGATGATGGATGACTCCATACTGACAGAAAAATTGTGTCAGAGCAGCCTATAAGGGAGTGGTCAAAATTTACCTGGATTGTCATCAATGCCAAAGGTTAATGCCAGGATGTTCCCCCACCCCTCAGCTCCAGGATGGCATCATAACCATAACAGATATCCAGGGGAAGCTTTTTTCATTTAAGGGAGTTTTCATATTCTTCAGATGAAGACGCAGAAGTGAGTATATCTCCAGTTCAGCAGTACTGAGGGAACAGACAAATTTTTCCTAATTTTAATCACTCGTTGATTTGGAATTACTGTTCCCAATGAAAAAAGTTATCACTGGGTTAGTGATTCATTCTTGTGTTTTGCAAGTAAATACTAAGTGCTATGGGGGATACAGAGAACATAATACTCCTTTCCAGACCTCAAGGAACTTATAATCAATCTTTTAGGATTTACAAGAAATATGCATGTGAAAAGTTATATATTATAACACCACTTTCATGCTTCAGGGTTCTGTGACTTCATCTGCTTACCCAATCCTGCTTGCCATATATTATGACACAATAATATTGCTTTACATTCATATACCAGAATTTATTCAGTCATTTTTGAATGACTGAATGCCAGAGATGTACATATACTATACACACATATATCATAAATATAAAGTTCATGAATTCAAATGTGTACAAAATAATTAAACACAAATTGGTTTGGTGGGGAGGTCATTAATGCTTGGGGGAATCGTTAAAGCCTTCATATATAATTTTATGAGTAGATACTAGTCTCCCCATTTTGCAGATAAGGAAACAGAGGCTTGCAAATGTTAGATGACTTACCCATGGTGATACAGCTTAATACTAAGTATCAACTTAATACAACTTAGTACTAAGTATCAGAACTATAACTTGAACTCATATCTTCCTCGCTCCAAGTCCAGAACTCTGGTCACCATGCTAAACTGCTTCTCATTGAGTTAATGTTTACATCGAAGCCTTTTATACATGGAAAATGCTATAGAAATGGGAGTTCTCATGACCACAATAGCACTGCAGTTCAGTATCCTACTTGCAAGCCATTCATCCTGGTAAGGATTTCTGTAAATTTTGAAAATAACCTTAGAGAGAACCTGCTTACCTCCTCTGAATCTAATTAGCTCTTATTAGCTACTTTTGAAATAGCTTGCTAAACAAATCCACTCCCAAAAAGCCAGGAAAAAAAAGATACACAGTTTTGTAAGCTTAATTCAAGGCATGCAGAAACTTAATGTCTTTACTGATTTATTTTTAGTTTTATGTGGAAAGTTGGCATTAAATACCTAATCCAGAAGGTATATGATCTAGGGCAGTGAATTTCATTGGCAGATTCATTTCTTGGGTTACTGCACACTCTGTGATAACTGTGGGTAATAACCCTAACCTCCCAGAATAACGAGTAATCAGATTTTCTTCAGTGTTTACATATATTTTCTATTAGGTCTTACCTAAAGTCCAAAATGAATGAGTAAGAGTAGCATTAATCTTAGGTGTAAATAAAGATTGTTGAAGGTAATTTTAGTGGTGATTCCAAATTCCAGTTTCATGACACCCCAGTTGTTACTTATCTCAAAGGATGGATATAACATTTTCAAAATATTATTTTAGTTTAAAAAACAAAACAAAACATATAATCATTTTAGAAGGAAGAAGATAATGTAAAAAAACCCCCACAATATAAAGTGCTACTATTCCCAAAAGCATAAGCATCTCTAGAGTGAAAAACAAAGCAGGATAAATACTGGGAAAAAAGAATAACTGATCAATATATTCCTTTTGCACATTTTGTTGTACTATTCAGAAACTTTCATCCCAAGATTCAAAAGCAGCCATATTTTGGAACATTAATGTCTTAACACTCACACATAACTGTTATTTCACACCTAGTGCAGATAAGATTCATTGAATACTGACATGTTGGACTTGCAGCCCAACTGGTACACAACATAAATAGGAAATACCAGCATTCAGTTCTGAGGGACAGAACCTTCACCAGCAGTTCTGTAAGCAGTAGCTGGAGTTGAAACTTCAGTAACTATTTTTTACACGTAGCAAGAGTTCAAGAGATTTTATAGACCTCTATTCACAGACATGTATTAATCATGGTTGTTTATAATAGAGGGTTCATAGATTTAGACTTGGAAGAGATCTTGGAGATCATTTAGTGCAACCCTCTCCTTTTACAGTTAAGGAAGCTGATGCCTGGAAGCAGCTATGCCTGGGTTTTGTAACCAAATTTAATAGCTTTTCTCAATCTTTATTCATCTTCATCTTTTAGCTTAGATGTTATAAACTACTATCCTTTGTGTCTTAGCATCTCTCCTGATCTCTTTTTTTCTGGTTTTCCTTTTATCTGTTTTTTCCCCTCCTTTCCTGTCCCTGAACTATTTTATTACTCATTTCTTGACTATCTCTCCTTCTTTCTCTATGGCCACTCCCTTGGGGACATCATTCTTTCTCTTGATCATCTCCAGTGATTATTTCTCTGCTGCTGACTTCCAGAACTATATTTCTCCATCCTTATTCTCTCGCCCCATGTTTTCAGTGAAGAATTAAAGGCTCTCTCTAGTACTTCAAACTTACCATGTTTAAAACCAAGTTTCCTTTTCTTTAAAAAACTAGTACCATGATTCTTTTTTTTCTCTAAGCTCCAATCATGAGGTCACTTTTTATTTTCTTCCTTTATCATTTTTTCTATATCCATTTAGCCAGCAAGCCCTGTTGATGTTTTGTTCCCGATATTTCTCCCCTCTTTATTCCTACGAAGTATGATTCAGATCAGGGTCTTCATCTCCCTGATTCTGTAGTAGCCTTCTAAATGCTCTCTCTCTGGTTTCCATCTTGTATATTGCTACTATGTTAGTCTGTTTTTTCAAAACAGTACGGCTTTCATTGTCTCGTTCCCTATTTCCCATTACCTATTCCATTGAGTCAAGATTCCTTATTTTGGTAATTTAAGGTTTTCCACTTTACCTATCCAACCTCCACTACTCCCTAACACAAACTTTTCGTGTCAGTCAGATGTTTTCATCATCCAGAATCCATGATTTTACTCATATTATTTCTTTTTCTGGAATGCCTCTTTTCACCTTCCTGCAAGTTCTATTTTTCTGCTTCTTTAAGACTCAGCTGAATAACAATATTCACTGTAAAGTCTCCCCTAATTTCCTTAGTACATGAAGATATTTTTCCTTTTCTGAGTTTCTATAATATTTACATCTTGTATAGTCAATTACATGACACACTATATTATCCTCTAGTTGTTTTGGCTACATACAGCTTATTCCCCTGACTAAATGGTAAATGTCTATAGGGCAAAGGCTGTGTCTTTTATTTCTTTGGATTCCACACATTGCTTAGCCTGCCTAGGCAGGCAATAAGTATTTGATGAATGTGTAATGATTGTGTATTTTAGGAAGTATACATGTCTTTGCTTCTGGTTGTCTGTGCAGAATAAAAAATTGTATATAGACTATTGGAGTTGGAGTAAGGAAGATATGGGTTTGACTCCCACTTCTAACACTTACTAGCTTTGTGATCATGAACAAATCCTTAATGTCGCTTGGTCTTGGTTTATTCTGAAATGCAAATGCATATAATATCCACCTCACAAGGAGTCATCAGCCTCAGTGAGATGATGTATATAAAGGGCTTTGAAAACCATAAAGTGCTACATAAATGTCCGTTAATATTTATGTTTGCATGGGAACTTTATTGCATTAAAAGCTTTCCCCATTTGTTGCACTCAAGTAACTCTCTGATGCTTAACTCTCTAAAGAGGAAAATGGACGTGAACTTTGAATTTAAACTCATTTTCCCAAATGAAAAAGTGATTCTTTGGGAGACAGAATGGGAATTTGTCCCAGGGCTCTAACCCTTTCATCCCCCAACATGCTCCGTTCCTTTGTTTGCATACCTCTGGTTCTGGATAGAGGATTGTAAGTTATTATCATATGCTTATCTTTGGCTCTTTACCAGAGAAAGGCTAACATTCTTTTTAGTGGAGGTGATTACATGCTATTAAAGTAAAAAGGGCATTCATTTTTTAAATGTTTATTATAAGCCCTTTACAACCTCTCCCTACACCACTCCCCCAACCTTTCCAGTCTTCTTATACCATAGTATGCCTCCCCACCATGTACTTTTCAGTTCAGTGACACTGGCCTCCTTTCTGTTCCATGAGCAAGATGCTATATCTCTTGGCTGTGGACATTTTCTCTGGCTCTCTCCTGTGCTTGGAATGTTCTCCCTCCTCACTTCCCCCTCCTAGCTTCCTTCAAGTCCAAAGTAAAATTTCACCTTCTACTCTGTAGAAGTCTTTCCCAGCCACTCCTAATTCCAGCACCTACTCTCTTAAGTATTTCCTGTTTATCCTGTATATAGCTTGCTTGTGTGTATTTGTTTGTCTGCTGTTTCTCTTCTGTTAGATTGTGAGCTCCTTGAGGGCAGGAGCTATCGTTTGTCTTTCTTTATATGCTCAGGGCTTAGCACAGTGCTCAGCACATAGAAGGCACTTTACAAATGTGTATCAACTAACTGACTGAGGTACTATCATGATCAGCATTTTAGAAACATATGTTAAAGAGTATCCCTGTTTTCATACATGGCTCAAACTTCTCTCTTAATAACTTAGAAACACCTGCAAATGAAGTTTCTAATAACTAATACTCCCAAATGTCAAAGAGTATAGTAATCCACAGGGGATGCAATTTTTAAGCTAAATGACACAGGCAAACTGGGTTCATGTCTATAGTGACCAATTTTTTGGAAGATGAGAAGGATATTGAACAAATTACTATATAAGATACTGAAGCAAAGTGAATATACTTAGAGCTGAAAGGAACTTTAGACATGATATAATCCAACTTTTCCATTTTTTACAGGTGAGGAAACAGGCAGAGTAGCAAAATTATTTGTCCAAGGTCTCATAGAAGGACTGGATTTAAATCCAGGCCCTCTCCCTTTAGAGGGTTAGCATTTATAATCACCTTCAAGTTTGCTAAATACCTTCCATGTACTTTAGATACGTTACCTCATTTAATTCTCAAAATAGCCTAGTGAGGTAGGTGGTATTTATTATCCCCATTTTGCAGATGAGGAAACTGAGAGTGCAAAAGGTTAAGTGACTTGCTCAGGGACACATAGATAGTAAGTTGTTTGAAGCACATTTTGAACTCAGGTCTTCCTGATTCCAAATCTAACATTCTATCCACAGCACCAATTAACTGCCCCAAATCCAGTATTCTTTCCTTAGCATTAATGTGTTGCTATTACCACTTTAAAAATGAATAAATATTTTTATTCTTTTTACTTGTTTTTAATTCTTTTTTATTATTTTAGTGGCCCCGATGATCATGACTGAAGGCTAATAGTAGGTGTTTGAATAGAAAGGGGTCAGAAAAAACCAAAGGAAAGAATGATCACCAATGGTGAAGGGAGCATTAGAAAAAGGGAAGGAGATGCAATAATAAAAAATATTTGAAAGAAGCTCTAATGGATGGAAAGAAAGAGACCCAGATATTAAGTTAAGAACTAAATGGTTAGATTTTTAGCACATTTTTAGAACCCTTCAATCTTGTGTGTGGTGTGCATATGTTTGCTGATTTAATAACATATACAGGTAGGTGAAGAGAAAACATGAGTAAAGGATCACCCTAAAATAATTGGTCTCTGAGTATTTTCTGTGGATTTTATTGACTCAAATATTGGAATCTGGATTGAATTCAGGAGTATTGCTCCCGGGTTTTTTGAAACACAGCTAATAACGGCGAGTATCTAGTTTCTGTTGTTTCATCTATACTTATTATATTCACTGATAATTCACAGTTTGCCCTACTCTAGCCAGAAGCATTAGGAGAAAAAGCAGATAGAAAGTAGAGGCCACCATTCCAGCAAGCATGGATGGCAAAGAGTATTTGTCAATAACACATAGAGAATATGTTGTAGAATGGTGGAAAGAAGACCTGAGCTCAAACCTTGCCTCTGTGACTACTAGTCATATGAACCTGAGCATGTGTAATGGCAATCAAAATAGAATCTTTTGCTGTTTTTGTTTTTTAGTATAATCAAGTGACTGAGTGAATCTTGCCCTTATCAATCAAGAGTCTTCACTAGGAATAAAGTACAGAAATAAGAGTTTCTTTAACTAGAAACAGTATATGCATTTGTATTGTCGATATGATTAAAGATCTTCCCCACCCATTATTGGGGAGTTTGATTAGGGAAGATTTATAGGAACACCCACAGCTTTTGTTAATGAGGCACTGCCCCTCAACAGTTGGGATGCCCTCTGGCTCTAAAAAAGGTATAAATACTCTGAGGGTGAAGTTTTACTTTGGGGATTAGTTTTTGGTAAGAAGATTTGACTGCCAGATGAGGACTCCAGGAAGCCACTAAGGAGCCCCCTGGCTTTGAGAACCCAGATGTTGTGTTTCTCTCTCTGGTAACAGTGGTCAGACAGCTGGGGTCCAATTATCTGTTGAATTCAGGTAGAGGAAGCCATGTCTGTTGATCTGTAGATTTCTATTCTTTGAAATTCAGGGTGCTGACTCCTTGAACTAACTGGATGATATATGTACTTAGTTAAAGGAATGATACATGTGCTTGATTAAAGTGGCTGTTTTACACCTTGAAAGTTGTTTTCCTTTTATGAATGCAGATCTAAGAACCTGTGATAGTAGGCCTCCCTGTGCATGTTGGGGTGCTTACTGATGCAGCAAGTCACCTGGCCACTTTGTGACTGTAAAATGAGAAAGTTGAATAGCTTCTAAGGTTTCAGCTAGCTCTAAACCCTTAAGTCAATTATACTATACTTTTGCTAGTAATAGATGAACAAAACTCAGGTGAAAAAGAGCTGAAGGAATGCCTCTTTCTTTCCAAGGTTATTAGGGAGGATGAAATATTCCTTTAAAAATGAAAGACAATCCACCAATAAATTACTACGTCTTAGGCACTGGGCTAAATCCACAGGATACAACAAATATGAAAAAGAAACACAGTCTCTGCTCTCAGGGAACTTATAATCTAATGGAGGAGAACAAAACACATACTTGAAAGGGAAAATCAAGAGGAAAAATAGTCTGAGGAGATACTGGGGAATCATAACCTATGTTGGAAAGTCAGAGGATAGAAGAATATGACCCAGAGATAAAAAAAATAATGATCACTGAAACTTTGAAGCTCTGTAATACCTACAAAATTCTTCCTATAGAGACTGGAAACAATTTCTTGCATTCCAGGGAATGATAAGGTGTATCCATTATAGGTCAGAAGAAGACAGATGAGTTGTAGCAGATAACAACTTCCTGTTGGGACATGGTGATAGTCACAAATGTTGATGCCACATGAAGTATAGGGAGGTATCCTGTCTTCCTGAAGCATATATATCTGAGGCATGAGAAAGAGACTCCCTAAACCTGTCAGACTTGATAACCTTTATCTACTTCTGGTGATTCATGTATGGATCAATGATATCATCATGAGAAAACTAAAAACTCGTCAATAGGAATTATGAGATCCTGGGCAAGAAAGCTAAGATGTTAGGTGTACAGATCTCATCTTCACTCCCACTCTTCACTGAAGGAAGGAGCTTTGGAAGGTATAGACAAATCTAAGAAGTGAGCAACTAGATAAGAAGATGGACTCTGAGATTTGGATTTCAGATCCACAGTTGGAGATATAGCAATGATTATTGATTTGTGGTCAGGGAGTGCATCTCATAAGGTCTAGCAAGATATATTTGTCTTCTATCTTGCCCTACAAGAAAAGAGAGAAGATGGGGATAAGGGAAGGGTGGGGTATGATAGAAGGGAAGGCAGATTGGGGGAAGGAGTAATCAGAATGCATGATGTTTTGGGGTGGGGGAAGGGGAGAGATGGGGAGAAAATTTGGAACTCAAAATCTTGTGGAAATGAATGTTGAAAACTAAAAATAAATAAATTAAAAAAAGATATATTTGTGTTGAGACACAAATATTGTGAAGAGGGTTCCAAAGTGCATTGAGAGAGGAAAGAAGAAATGTGCCTATGTGTACTGCCAAACTAGATACCACAGAGAATATGAGTTGGAGATGACCAGCAATTTTCTGGATATAATATTCAAGACTACTGGACCCTAAACCTTACCCCTTTCCAAACTTTGTTATACTACTGTCAAAGGCATCACCATCATCCCAGTACTCTAGGCTCAGAATTCAGGTACCTTCCTTGATGACTCACTATCTTTTACCTCCCATCCCCCAATTTCCAGTCTGTTGCCAGGCCTTGTAGATTTTGCCATTGCAACATCTCAAATATGTCTTATGCTTTCCTCTCCTTGGATACTACTACTACTCTAAATTATTGTATTCAGAACATTGAAGTTCGGTATGAACTGAAGAAAAACAGTGAGTGTCAAAGATAATAAAAAATATTTCATAAGAAGGGGTAATACCACTGCTTTTGGAGATGAATGGGATGAGGAAAAAAGACAAAAGAGGAAGTCAGAATTACTTTACTATTTTTTGACTTCTTTTTTCCTTACCAGAGAAAGCAATATTGAGGTTAAGACAAACTTGGCTAGCAGGGAGCTGAAAATTTAGAAAAGTGATGAGATGGTAAATGAATACATAGCTGCCTTCAGGGAAATGAAGTTGTTAGGCCTGGGTGAGCGCCATCCTGGGGTGCTAAAAGCCTTGGTGGATATGATTATTCAGCCACTGTTGGTGATCTTTAAATAACTGTGAAGACTCTAAGAGGTGCCACAGGGCTGACAATAGGCAAAACGATGCCCTTATTCCCTAAAAAGAAGGAAGCAGACATAATCTCCGAACTATTCAAACTGTGGTCCAATAAGCTTAATCTAGACTCCTGTCAAAGTTCTAGAACTGAATGGTAAAGAGATGCTTCTTTAGCAATTAGAAATGGATGTAGCAATCACTTGGAGTCAGCATGGCCTCATTCAAGAAAGGAGGATTTGTTTCTTCTTTCTCATTGTTCCTCTCATTCATTCTAATTCTTCTACACCACATAAATAATGTGAAAATATGTTTAGTAAGAATATGTAGAATGTGTAGAGCCTATTTGGATTGCATGCAATTTTGGGGAGAGGGAAGGGGAGAGAGGTGGAGAAAATTTAAAACTTATGGAAGTTAATGTTGAAAACGAAAGATAAATTAATTTACAAAAAAAAAAAGAAAGAAAAGGGGATGACACATTAAACTCATTTCTTTTCTTTTGACAGGGTTTCTTGTGCCTATAATTCTGGGTCAGGAAGATCTGGGTACAAATTGTACTTCTAACATTAGCTGTGTTACCTTACTTTAAACCTCTCTATAAGACATATCTACCAAATTTCATACAGATTGTACCCTTTGTTGTCAGAGGGAATTTCAATACCAAGAATTTCCTTTGTGTATTACCATATTCATTTTATGTGTAGATCAGTGGGTACTATAAGACCAGAGGCTTCAAACAGGAGGTCCTATAGCCCAAATATAGCCTTAACTAGATTAAGATGCCATGCAGAAACATTTGGCAAAATGACTAAAAACACAATAAAACATAGATAACATTACATTTTTTAAACTAATTCAATATGTGGCCCACAGGGATCCTTATGTGAATCAGTCACCCTATTTCTATTTGAGTTTGACACCTCTGAGGCAGACATAGTATTTGACTATATTTCAGAAAAGTACCAGAACAAATGTTTCATAATGTCCTTATGGATAAATTTGAAAGATAATAACAGTGCATATTAAAAAAGTGTTTTACACAATGTGATTTCATTTATCCTCTCAACACCCAGCTAGAATTTGGGGCTATTATTATCCATTTTACAGATGAAGCATTTGAGTCAGACAGAGATTAAGTGACTTGCCCAAAGTCACCCAGCCAATATTTGAGACCAGATTTGAACTCAGGTCTTTCTGATTCCTGGGAGTGGCAAGCAGGAGCAAGTAGATGGTATGATGGATAGAGCACTGGGCCTTGGAGTCAAAGAAGATCTGAGTTCAAATATGGCCCCAGACTTTTCCTAGCTGTGTGACCCTGGGAAAGTCACTTAGCTCCTTTTTGCCTCAGTTCCTCATCTTTAAAATGGGGACGTACTGGAGAAGGAAAATCACTCCAGTATCTTTACCAAGAAAATCCCATGGACAAGTACATGTTGGAAAATGACTGAACAAGAACAGCTTTCTGATTCCACCTGTAGGTTCTATCCACTGTACCACCTAGCTTCCTAGACTAAGTTATTAGATTTCTAAAATTACTTCTAACTCTTGAGATTTCATGATTCTGTGAGATTGGGGAGAGATGTATTGTTTGTTTACTTGGGGAATATGGAGAAATCATTAAAGGTTCTGTGGAAGAGTAGATCCTTTAACTGGGTCTTGAAGGAAGAATTTTTTTTAAAGAGGTTGACTTGCAGAAGTGATTGATTACAGACTAATGCACTGAGGTAGGGAAGAGTACAGTGAAATTTAGAAGTGTGCTGGAACTAACTCCAACCTGTTCACAAAAACAGACTATTATAAATTCAGTATGAGCCTTTATACCTCAGAAACTGGCAAACCAAATCATTGCTTGATTTGTTGTTTTGTTTGCCTCAACTCAAGAAAGTGACGGTGACAATGTCAATAATATAGATCAAATTTAATGGGTACATTTTCTTGGAGAGCTGATTGTTAAACATTTGCCAATACACCACTGGAGTAATTCAATTTGGCTGCAAAGAACTACATGAAATAGAAGAAATTGAAGGCAGAAAAAAATAGAGTCAGAATAGAGTGGACCATGAATGTTTGGCAATAAAGATCATATTTTAGGGGCAGCCAGATGGAACAGTAGATAGAGTACCAGCCCTAGAATCAGAAGGACCTGAGTTCAAATCTGACCTCGGATACTTACCAGCTGTGTGACCCTGGGCAAGATACTTAACTTTAATTCCCTTTAAGAAAAAAGGATTATCTTTTATCTTACAGGTAATGGAGAGCCATAAGTAAAGGGGAACCATTAAATATCTTAGAGTAGGGGAGTGACCTGATAAGAAATGTATGTAAAAAAATTACTTTGGCAATTGTGTGAAGGATAGATTTAAGAGGGGAAGGACAAGACTGAAGGCAAGGAGACAAATAGGACAACTATTACAATAATCCAAATGAGAATTAATGAGGCACTGAATTAGGGTGGTGTTAGTGGGGGTGGGAAGGAGGTGACAAATAGCAAGCATTTTGCAGAGGTATAGAATCCATCTAATCAGATGCAAGGCAGAGTAGGGGTGGCATGAAGAATTATTATCATAGCTAGGAATTCCTAATTGCTTTACATTCTGTAAGAATATCATCCCTTTGGTATTTATGTTTACGAGAGCCTGACACTTTTGCTATCCTTTAACTCCCCTAACTTTTCATCTCCCCTTCTCCTGTGTTTCATTAAATTACTTCTTGGTGTCTCATTTTAATCTTTCTTATAAGGGACAAATATTGCTTGGCTTCAAAGGACAGGGCTGGTAATAATGGGGTAGGTTCATGGCCAGACTCTCCTGCTTGGTCTATGTAGGTTTATTTAAAAATAGTTTTAGCAATTAAAATCTTATTACTCTTCTATACAAAATAAAGTTACCCAAGTGTATTGACTAGAGGAACAATTAAGGAAATAGAGAAAGCAATGCAGCCTATGTAGGCTTAGTAAAACCTAAAGGTGCTCAACTGTTGTACAATAAAGACACTCTCTGGTACCCTTGATACTGCCCTTGAAATAGTAAGAGAGTATGAGTCATGTAAATTCAGTGATCTAAAAATGATATTAGACACCCCTGAGATTCGTGGAGAGATATCATGGCAGAGTGGCTAGAGAGCTGTTCTTGGCAGTAAGAAGACCTGGGTTCGAGTCCTGTTTCTGGCATAAACTTCCTTTTTTGACCATGAGCAAGCTACTTAATTTCTCAGTGGCCCTAGGCAATTCTCCAAAATTCTAAGTTTTAGAAGAGTTGCTTATCTGCATCAATAGAGACAATTTCATCCCTAAGAGCTCTGTAAATCACTATCTGGACCAAAAAAAAAAAGTTATATAAAGCTACATTAGGCAATCCATGCTCTTATATAGTTTGTAAATCTAGCCTCAGACCCTTACTAGTTGTGTGGCCCTGCACAAGTCACTTAACCTCTGTTGGACTCAGTTTCCTCATCTATAAAATAGGGATAATAATAATAACTACTTCCCAGGTTTGTTGTGAGGATCAAACGAGGAAATGATTGAAAAGCACTTAGCACAATTCCCGGCAAGTTATAAGTACTTACAACATACAAATGTTAGCTATTACTATTATTATTAACCACATATATATGTGTATGTGTGTGTGTGTGTGCGTGCGTGCATGTGCATGCGTGTGTGTGTGTGTGCTGTTGCTGTCACATGTATGTGTTAACATAATGATATGGTCTATGGTGACTTCCTGGATCAGCAGTCAGCATTTCCCTCATAATGGTAAGTAAACATATTAGCCAGGAATACGAAATGATGAGTGATAACTAAGCTTCGCTTACTCCACCAAAAGATTTCTCTGAGAAGCCTTTCCCATCAACCTTGACTATTAACATTTTTTCCCTCTTGAGGTTATGTGATATGTATTTTGCGTTTACTTACATATGCATTTGTATTCCCCTAGTAGAAAGTAAGCTTCTTGAGGGAAGAAAATTTTGCGTATTTATCTTTGTATTACGAACACCTACCAAAGGGTACATCCTAGGAACAGGGGCTTGTTTCTGTTCAGTTAAACTAAAATTGTTGTCGTTCAATTGTTTCAGTCATGTCTGACTCTCTGTGACCCCATTTGGAGTTTTCTAGGCAGAGATACTGCACTGATTTGCCATTTCCTTCTCCAGTTCATTTTACAGATGGAGAAACTGAGGTAAACAGGGTTCAATGACTTGCCCAGGGTCACATAGCTAGTAAGTGTCTGAGGTCAAATTTGAACTCAAGATGAGTCTTCCTAACTCCAGGCCTGTTGCACTATTCACTGTACCACCAACCTTCCCTAAACTAAAATTAGTAATTATTCATTTAAATATTTGAACAGTTCCACACTTTATGATTTGCTAGCTAACTCACAGCTCTACTAAGATATGCTTAATCTTTGTCTCACCAATGAGGTGTCCATACAAAGAAAGGAATGAAGGTTGGCTCCATTTTTCCATGGTTAGGTCTTCACCCAACAATTCAGTCTTTTACTCTCAACTCTTTGAACATTTCTGCCTTCTTTGTTTTCTCACCAGCCCCAAAATGAATCTAGGCTCTCCCTTTATGGTTCTCCTGCATTCATTCCCAGTGTCCTGACTTCTTCCTCTTTTGTAATTCTAGACCCCATTGCTTTGATCTGAACCAGAGCATGCTCTGCTTTTCTTTGCCTTGAGTGTCAGCCAATTCACAACTGCTATTTAATGCCTTTAGATATAATTATGTCACTCAAGGAAGTTGTTTGGAGCTTTGTTTGGCACTTCAGCTGGATCATAAATGCCTCATGGAATGGGAGAGATAATATGATAACACAGGGAATAGGTCAACGGGGACAAGCATGTGCCAGGACGTGTATTTCTTGGGCATTTGTGTACGCTCTTGGTCCAAGTATTTCTTGACTCACTACAGTTTTAACTAAACATAAATTCAATGTTAACAGTATCAGCCAATCATATTTACAGTGAGTCTTTTTATGAAGAAAGGTCCATACTCAAATTTGAGCTATCTTACAAAACAACTTAATCTTTTGGCAGGTTTCTGTTGTACAACGTCAATCAAACAACAAAGATTTATTAAGCACCTATGTCATGATGAGCACTGGACTAGGCTCTGAGGAAATAAAGTCAAAAGTCTAAGAGTGTCTGTCCTTAAGGAGCTTACAGTCTTACCAGGAGAGATGGCATGTACATATATAAATGTATGTAAAATATATACAAGAAGATACGAGGTAAATTTTGGAGGAAGGCACTAGTAGATTGGGAAAGGTTTCCTATAGAAGTTGATGCTTGTTCTGAGCTTTGGAGAAAAGTAGAGACTTTAAGAAAGACAGTGAGAAGGTAGCATATTCCAGAAATGAGAGATAGTTGTTGCAAAGGCAGATAGATGTGCATGGAGTATCATGTCTGAGGCATAATAAGAAAGCCAGTTTGGCTGGACCATCATGTTTCTGAAGGGAAATAATATGTAATAATACTAGAAATGAAGCTGGGGCCCCTGCTGTAAAGGACTCTAAATGTCTGACATAGGAACTTTTATTTGACTCTTGCAGCAAATAGCAAACCCTTGGTGTTTGTTGAGTAGGTAAGTGACATCACTGTCCAATCCTCTGCTCCACCACCTATCTTGGTAAAATACAGAATGTGCAAGTTACTTCCTAGACCATTGGACAAATGCTCAAGTATTCTCTTGGATGAGGCTTGAAGTGCCTCATCCAAGTGATTCTTCTAGTCACTTAGGCTCAGCATCTCAGTATTCCTTTATATCTCTTTTCCTTTCTCTCTGTCCCTAATTCCATGTTCTATGGATTATGATGCAAATGAGGAAATTGAGGTAGCAGAGAGTTATAGAGCTAATAACTGTCTGAGGCATCATAATAAAGATTTCTTAATCCAAGCTATAAGTTCACTTAATTTCAACCAGTGCTTGATAGCATAAGATTCCAGTCCCTGCAAAAACTTTGCAAATACCCTAGAATTCTCTGGAGTGGAATTTGACCTGTAGAGCACAACTTCTGTACATAAATATTTAGAGCCAAAAATACCTGGGCGCCATGACAGTACAGAACCTTTATTTGACACATTCTATCCACAGAAAGTTTCCATTAAATTGGAATCAGAAATATTCCATTCCACTGATACGCCAAAATTGGTTTAGTCATTTCCCAATCATGGGCATTTTTGTGTTTTTTAAAATAAAGTTTATTGGTATCTTTTGTTTTCACATTGCCTAAATTACCCAAAGTATTCTTTCCCCTCTGCCTTCCAGAAAGCCTCTCTAACCATTGGGCATTCTGTCTTCAGAGAGTTAGGACCCATTGGTACATATGAGCAGGGACTTTTGGGAAGGGTCTCATCAAGCCACCCCATGAGCCTGGCAAGTGGTAGGGCATGTTGGGCATGAACTGAGATAGAACTCCCATTGCTCAGTCCTTGTTACACTTATAACAAGGGGAGAGAGGCTAGATCTGGTATTTCATTGGTGTAAGGAACTCTAACAACAAAAAAAAAGACTGGAAAAAATAGTTCAGCAAAACTGATGACCTCAAAAAGTATAATAATAATAGCTATATAATATATCATAACATAGTTATATATTTATAATAATAAACTATATAGAGTATATTATACATTATGTATTAATATAATATATAATATATTATATTAATACATAATGTATAATATAAATATAACATATTTATTATATAAAAATATAGTAATAGCTAGCAATATATATGTGTGTGTGTTGATACATATGTATGTGTACATATGTATGTGTACATATGTATACATAGTTTTAAGGTTTGTAAAGTGCTTTACATGTGGGATTTCATTTGACTCTTACAATAACCTCATGAGAAAGCTATAATTAGTATTGCCATTTTACAGAAGAGGAAACTGAGGCTGAGCAAGGTCAACTGACTTGCCTGGGGTCACACAGCTAGTACTGAAGAAGGATTTTAACTCAGGTTTTCTTGGTTCCAAGTACAGTGCTCTATCCACTGTTTCTTGTCTATAGTACTCCACATTTACATTTCCCTGTTTTGGCAAAGAGGGGAAGGAGGTACAGTTTCATATTTCTTTGAGGCTGAGCTTGGTTAGTCAGTCAACAAGCATTTATTAAGTGCTTATTATGTACCAGGCACTCTGCTTAGCACTGGGGAGACAAAGAAAGGAAAAAAGAAAATACAACCCGTGCTCTTAAGGAAGTCATGCTAGTTAGGGAAACAATATGTAAACATATAAAATATATGTACAGTTCAAACTGGACAAATATTATGGGGAGAGGGAGGGACAGGAAAGACCTCTTGCATAAGATGTGATTTGACCTGATTCTTGTAGCAAGCCAGAAGGCGGAGGTGAGGAGAGAGAGCATTTCAGGTTTGAGAAATCCAGTACTGTGGTAAGGAACAACATGGCAACCAGTCCTAGGGTACGTGCAGGAGAATCAACTGAGAAAAAGACTAGAAAGATAGGAAGAGACCAAATGAGACTTATAAAGTCAAACAGGATTTTATATTTGGTTCTGGAGATGATGGGAGCCACTGGAGTTTGTTGACCAGAGAGGTGACATAGTCATTCTTGTACTTGAGGAAGGCCACTTTGATAGCTGAGTGAAGAATGTATTGGAGTGGAAAAGGCTTGAGTCAAGGAGATCAAGCAGCAGCCTACTGCAATAGTCCAGGTATGAGGTGATTAGGGCCCACACCAGTGTGGCAGCTATGTGAATGGAAAGGAACAGACATATAAGAGATATCTTGAAGATAGAAATTATGAGTTGGCAACAGATTGGATATGTGGGATGACTGTATGTGAGGAGGACACTAAGGTTGCAGACCTAGGCAACTGGGAGAATGATGGTACCCTTGACAGTAATGGAGAATTTGGAAGATTAGAGGTTTTGTGGGGAAAGATAGGAGATTTTGTTTTGGACATACTGACTTTGATATATACATATGTGGCAGATCCAGTTCAAAATATCTAATGGACATTTGGATCTGAGAACTGTCAGCATAGAGATTATAATTGAACCACCACTGAGTTTTAGTTTTCTGGTTGTTGTTTTTCTTTTTGCATTCTTGTAGTCACTGTTCATACTCTTTTCTGTATATTTTACTTCGCATCAGTTTATGTAAAGTTTCTTGTTCTTCTCCATATTTAATTCATCATTTCTTAATAGCAAGGTAAAAATTCCTTTATATTCATGTACCACATCATTTTTTTAGCCATTCTCCAGTTGATGTGCCTCCATTCTATTTCTGGTTTTTTACTTAAAAAAAAACCACAAACATTCAACAACAATAACAGCAAAAACCAAACATAATCTACTACACATATTTTGGTATACATGGTACCTTTTTTTTTTAGTCATTGATTTCCTTGAGATATATCAGTGGAACCATTAAGTCAAAGTGTATGGATACTTTATTCCTTCTCTTTGCCTAATTCCAAATTGTTTTTCAAAATGATTAGACTAATTCAGAGCTCTGCCAACCGGTCACTAATGGACCTATCTTCCTGTAACACTTCCAACATTTAACCCTTCCTCTCTTTTGTCATCATCAATTTCCCATGTGGTAGAATTCTTTTATTTTTATTTTTATTTTATTTTTTATTTATTCTCAGAATTCTTTTGATTTCTATTTTCTTATTATTAGTGGTTTAGAGTAGTCTTTCACATGGTTGTTAATAATTGCCATAAGAATTACAAGAATTTGTTTATACTTTTTTACCACTCTCCCATTGGAGAATGGTTCTTGGGCTTCTTTACTTGTTCATTCCTCGTATAATTTAAATATAGGTCTAGAGATTTTGACTGATTTGCCCAAAGTCACCCATGTGGCTGAATAAAAGATTCCAACTCAAGATTTGGCAATTCCAACTTCGACTTAAAATTCAGCTCTCTTTCCAAGATGCCATGCTTGAGATAAAGTATAGGAAAGCAATTGCAAAGTGAGTTCCAGAATCAGGAAAGACCTCATGTAGTAGGTAAGACCTAAACTAAGCCTTGATGGGAGTGAAAGATTTCAAAGTGCAGAAGTGAGGACAGAGAACTCTTCATATATGGAGAAGGCAGGAAAGCAGGAGATGGAATATTGTTTATGAGAGACGTTTTCGTAGCTATTCATTTTTACATCTTTCCTTTGTCCTTGAAGAAAATTGAAGATTTTCCTAACCAGGCTAGCTCCTTATGATAATTAGAAATCACCTGTCTTCACATAGATCAACAGTTGATAAACTGATTCACGGTAATTTTTATGGTGAATAAGCCAGTGTGAATTGTAAATGTTAACCAATGATTCATGTGTGATTCATGTGGAAAATTGCAGATTGGTTTCTTGAGTATTCATATGTAGAGAGGGTGGAAAGGGAGAAAAACTATAATTATACATAGGAAAATTACAAAACACACACACTTCCAAGAGTCTCATAGGGTGTGTGCTTGGGAGAACAGTTGAATAAAATGTCCCCACTAGAGAAATGAAATTGATGGATGAGTACTGCATGGGATGGATATTAATGCCAAAGTGACTGGGTTGGGCAGCAGGTTTTCTGTTTCCTTATAGAAAGAGGGTGGGGAGGATAAAGGAATAAGCATTTCTGAAGCTCCTACTGTGTACTATATTGTGCACAGGACATTATGAAAGCCCTGTTATTATCTTGCAGAAAGGTGAAGGATGTAAATTCAGGAGGGTCATTAAAGACTGTGTTAAAAAGGAATTTTTTGTACAGAAATTATCTCATGTCACTTACAATGCAATTTGAACCTTTTTGCTTCAAAACCCCTATCTTAGGTCAAGGTTCTAAAATATCTAATGAGCTCCTGGAGTTCTCCATTGTAAGAAGTCTGACATGCTTCATCATCACAGTGAAAAATAAAGTTATCATTCCAAAGAATAGTTAAGCCTTCCAGAAAAGTCTACACTATTCTAGTACTTTCAGTGTTGGAAAGGGGAGAAAAGCAAGACCTTGCCATTCCTGCAGTCTACCATACAGCTCTCCTGAGAGGTTCCTAAAAGTTCTCATCTTCATTCTCATCCATGCTTCCTGACCATGTAATATATCCCTCTCCCTCTCCCTCTCCTTCAGATTTCAAATTAGGTCTGAATATTTCTAAGCCATTCCTGGGAATTGTTCCTTGACTGACCTAGATCTGATATAGTGGCAAATTCCGTGACATTGGCATCAGAGGACCTGTCTTCAAATCCTATCTCTTCACCTTGGACAAGTCACTCAGCTTATCTGAGCCTCTATTTCTTCATCTATATAATTAGAGGGTTAGACTAGATGACTTCTGAGATTCTTTTCAACCCTAGAACTACGATGCAACGATCCTTGTTCTGGAGTGTTAGCAAAATCCCATGCTCTGGTATTTTCCCTACCTTCTTTCCTCATCAGAGTTTTATTGCTCCCTGCCTCATTACTTCAGTCACATACTCTCTGGTAAGTAATAACAAGAATTAATGACTAGGAGTCAATTAAACCCTCCTGAGTCGTTAGGTAGCTAAGGTCTTATAGTATCAGGTAATAGCATGCAGTAACTTGATTCAACTGTATCTGAGTGAGGTCTGTATAGGAGTAAAAACACTGGACTTGAAGTCTGCAGAATACTGAGTCTACCACTTACTTGTGGTGTGATCTTAGGTAAGATACGAACTCTCTGAGACTCAGTTTCTTCCTTTGGAAAATAAAGCAGCTAGATTAGATGACCTTTAAAATCCTTTCCAGCTTTAGCATTCTGCTATAGAACTCTGCAAACCTCTTAAAGAAGTCTCTCTTATTTGGGGAATTTAAGACCCATGGCAAATTAGTAAGGGAGGTATTATTAATCAGGGAGGCCTTCTAGCAGCCTGAAACTCATACCATGGAGATAGGTGCTTACTGTAACTCTTTTCATTATAGTGATGCTGCAATGAAAAATAGCATGAATGACAAGTATATTGTGCTCAATTCCAGTAATAGGTTCCAATCTTCAGAGCTATAACTAGTCCAAGGCAAACCGGACTTTCCCAAGGGTATTGATGTAGGTGATGAGAGCATCCTATCTGTTCCATAAGTGAAAAACACCTCCAAGATCCTAGTCTCATTTCAAAGGAGGGTAATGTGTTCAGATACGGGAGTTGTAGTTTGGGTACCTAAATTCTAAGAGCAGATGGTTCCCTTAATAAAAGCCCTATTATTTTCTTGCAGAAAGTAGAAGGATGTAAATTCAGGAGAGTCATTGAAGACTGCATCTAACTGGATTTTTTGAATCTCAATTAAGGAAATTTCAGTGAAAACATATACAGAAAATTTGGGAGAGCCCTGTCCCGAACCAGAAACTTAAACCAATAAGAATTGTTATGGGATACCAAAGATGTATGATAGATAACTAAGTGACCATTTTCTCTGGTTAAATAGAGGCAGAGTGGTGGAATAAGAGATTTATTTTGGTACTCATCAAATTCTAGATCTTTTTTAAAGAAAATTATCTTGTAATTTAGTGAGGGTCATGGATTTCTACTCCCATATGAATTAAGCATGGGTACCTTATGTGAAATCTGTTTTGGGGTGGGTAGTGGGAATGAAAATTCTCATGTACAGGACCTGATGAAAGAATAGTATTATGAAATAATATATGAAAGAATAGACATTGTTAACAAGCTGCAAAATGGAGTCACTGAAGATAAGAGCATGGTGTCTCCTGCTAAGGGAATCAAAGTATTATGACTTATCAATGTCATAAAAAAACATTGGATCCTATTTTGGGTTATGCATGGCATGTGGCTTTGGGTGTATCATCTCATCTTTGTGTCTTTTAATCTAGAAAATGCATATAAATCATTTTCCTTGCTTTCCTGGCCAGGGTAAGCACTGCCTAGATTTAAGAATCACTATTTTTTGAGGGAAACTTGAACAGAAACAGCATTCTCCTAAATCTTCATAATTGGCATCATCTTTTTGGAGAGGAAAAAGATTAGAAGAAGTTTAAAGACTCAGATTTTTTAGCAACATTTTAAAATTCATTAAAATAGGAAAATAGATTTAAAGCTGCAAAGGACTTTAGAAGTCATTGAATCCAACCTCTTCATTTTACAGTTGGAAAAACTGAGGATGAAAGAAGTTAAGTTCAAACCCATAAATCTATATATTATATACTATAAACTATAAGGAAGCAGTCATTAAAACCACTTGGTACTGGTTTAAATTAAAAAAATAAATTAATAAAACAGTCTAAAAAAAGGGAATCAAAAATAATGGAACTTGTACAATAAACCTGGAAGTATTAATCACTAGGAAAGAACTCTCTAGTTGATACAAACTGCTGGGAAAACAGGAAGGCATTTTGGCAGCCATTAGGCCAGCAACTTATACCATATTCCAAAATGAATACATCGTCTGAATGTTAGTGATGATACCATAAAAATTAGAAGAGAAACAGATCATACACTGTTCAGAGCTATAAGAGGAAGATAAATTTTTAGCCAGAAAAGGGATAGAGACAATTATAAAATATACTTTGATGACATGAAATTGAAAAGCCTTTGTACAAACAAAATTAGAGTATTCTAGGATACAAAAAGGAAGAGCTGCCTGGAAAGAAAGAATTTGTTTGTCAGTTATTTCTGGCGAGTTTGGTATCCTCAATATAAAGACAGATAACAAAAATGTATAAAAACAAAAGCCATTTTCTCGTAAATGAATGGTCAAAACCTATAAAAAACAGTAGGAACAACTGTACACTTCAAGTGCCATATGAAAGAAGCTTCTAAATCACTAATAAAAAAAAGAGAAATATAAATCAAAACAACCCAGAAGTTTCACCTCTTACCAGCAAATGGCAAAGATGACAAGATGGGAACAGTCAATGTTGAAAGGGCTGTGTGAAGACATAAATATGGATTCATTGTTGGTAGAACATGTATTAGTATAATCATTGTGGAAAGCAATTCAGAATTCTGTAAATAAAGTTTTTAAAATAGCCATACCCTTTTAGACCAGAGATTCCACTGTGAGGCATATCCTTAAAAATAAAGGCTCCATATACATCAAAACATTTATAGTCACCCCAGAACCAGTGGAAATTGGACCCAAGTCCTCTGACTTCAGAGATAGAGTGTTTTCCACTGTGGATGTTGAGGTAAAGCAAAGACTGGACCACTCCTTGATTGACAGAGTTGGTGGGGATGAGAGGAGGAGAGAAGTTATATATGGGAAGGAATGGTTATGAACTGGCTAAGAGTTAGATTAGTAGACTTTGAGATCCTTTCTAACTTGAGGGTTTACAGCTTCTAGCTCTCCTATCCTCACTACTAGAAAAGTTTTCTCTTATTAAAAATAAATTCTGTACTACACTTGTTTGTGGTTGAATGTCAAAGGAGAAAGCTAGATATTTAATGTGGGTTGTTTTTTTATTACTACTTACAAAGCCTCAGACCAAAATAATGCTCTTCTAGGCACTGAGGTAATTTTTCTGCTTTGGCTGAGGGCCAGTGAGAATCACATTAGAACTAGTGAGACTGAAGCTAGCTGGTGATTGTTTCTGGAGGCATACTGCTCCATTTTCTTTTTGCTGTTCTGTCATTTTCAACTATGTCTGACTCTGTGGCCTTATTTGGGAGCTTTCTTGGCAAAGATACTGGACCATTTTGCCATTTCCTTCTCCAACTTATTTTACAGAAAAGGAAACTGAGGCAAATGAGGTTAAGTGACCTGCCCAGGGTCACACAGCTAGAAAACATCTGAGGCTAGATTTGAGCTCAGGAAGATGAGTCTGATTCCAAATCCAGTGCTCTATCCACTGTGCCACCTAGCTGCTCATTTATAAGAGCTTAATCTAATTGAGCTTAAAAATGTATCTTATAACTTCCACCCCTTAGTCCTCCTTGTGCTATTTGGGTCCAAGCTGGGCGTATCTATTTCCTCTTTCATGTGGCAGACCATCAAATAGGAAAGTTATGCATTTACCTCTCCCTCTCCTCATAGCATACCCTTTTCAATAGGCTAAGTGTCCCTGGTTCCTCCAGTGCACCCTCATCAACCTGGTCACCCACCTCTGGTCATCTAGTCTATTGACTTTGGGAAGTACTTTGGCATCCAGTAAGTCTTCTTCTGTTCCTATTTGTTCATTTGACTTCTGATTTCAGTTCCCATTCTATGAAGTTTAATTACATGACATAATGTTCACGTGGCCATTGATCTGGAAGAAAACTCAATTGCTACCTAATCCAATCCCCTCATTTTACAGATGTGAAAACTGAGGCCCAACAAAGTTAGCTTACTTAGCCATAGTTGCACAAATAGTACGTGTGAGAGGCATAATTTGAATCCAAGTTCTTTGATTCAAGGGCCATGGTTCTTTTTCACTGTGACATACTGCCCAGACTTCACATAGATGGAACTTAAAAATCACAGTCTGCTTCATAGGATGACAATACATTAAACAATGTGCATTGCATGAGGCTGGCCTGGATGTGGAAATAAATATTTATATGGATATCTTAGTGGAGAAAGCTTGTGATTTACACAATTACACAGAGCAAGAAAAAAACTCTCCAGATCATGAAAAATTGAAATGAAAAAGATGGGCAAGATCCCCCCCAATTAAGCTGCTTCGCCTGATCCTTGATGCAGTCAATCCTAAAGCCATATGAGAGGTCATCTTTGAAATTGCAGGTTGGCTTTTAGAGGTGCATCCAAGTCTCATTTCCATTATTTACCAATATGCCAAAGTGTTGGCATTGTAGCTTTGTTGATAAATGTTTTACACAAGGCCATATCCTTCATTTACAGGTCAAGATATCTCATAAAAAGTAATAGAAGGGCAATTATTTTCTCCCTCTGGCACTTAGCTCTTAGAACATCTATACTAGGTAAGGCTCTGTATCTTTGCTGTACCTTCTGCTTTTTATACTTGATGGTGATTTCACCCAAAAAAACCCAGTTCTTTTATATTTAATTTTTTATAGTCATCTTTTAGTTTTTGCAAACTGCCAAAGGACCTTGCCACCTCACCCCATTTTTTTTTTACCAGGACTGTAATTGTGAATAGAAAGCTGACCTCTGAACTGAGAGAACCCAAATTCAAGTCCCATCCTTGGCTGTGCCACCCAGGAAAAATCCCTTAACCTCTCAGTTTCCTAGGTGTTTCTCCAAAGACCTCAAATCATAGAGAAGATAGCAACTTCCATTGGCAGACTGTTACCTGCAAATTCCTTATATCCATAAAATCATGGGTCCAGGTCCCTATACTTTATCTTGTATCTTCATATCACCTTTATTTCTGAATATATCCTTTCCGTCTCCCTTACTCAGTGAGACATCTTTCCTAACAGAGAAGAAACAAAGTCTGGCCCAAACTAGTGAGCACATTAATAGAATATTATCATATGCCCAGTCTCCACACTAATGGTTCCACTTCTGCTTCGAAGGGAGGTTTAGGCAGAAAACAATCACTCTTTTTGTGTGCTAAGAGGTTTTTTCCTTGCAATTATGCCCAGGACATATCAGACACTGAAGAGAAAGAAAATAAGAGAGGAGCTGGTGGGAAGAATGTGATTTCAGCTCTTCTGTAGGTCTGAATGCAGAGTATCTAAAACTACTTAATTTCCTTCTGTTGCTCTCCATGCTATTAAGCATGGATTCAGAATCCATGTTTCCCTCAGACAGGCCGCCCCAGAGTGTCCAAACGAAAACAAAGCCCATTAAATCTGGAAGAAAAAAAGAAATAGAGAAAGAAGAAGCAAAATGCATTTCATTTCTCATTTGATCTACTTCCTAACTCCTTCCCCGCTTTCAGCTCCTCTTAGGCAACAAGTTTGCTACCCAGAGCTACTTTTCCTGATTGTACTAAAGGATTCTTTTCTCCTGGGGAGTATGGATGTTGGTGGGGGCAGCCTCAGGAGGTGGAGGACAGAATAATGGTGATGTTGACATGAATTAGATTTTATTCTTAGAGTCGCATTAAGGCAGGCATTGTGAGTTATACTTTCCTATATATCCCTATGTAACCTTGCATTGGAGTGAAAAGACTGCTAGATTTAGAGGCAAAGGCCCTGGAGGTTGAATCCTGATGCTGAAAATTACTGTGTGACCTTGGACAAGGACAGCTTTGGATACCTTCTCTGAGCCTCAGTTTCCCTCAGTTTCTGAGTCTCAGATTCCCATAGTAATCACGTCAGATAAATCTGTAAAACAAAAAGCTTAGACTGGACAATCACTAAGGTCCCTAAAGTCTCATCTCTATAATCCTCTGATTGTGTCAAGCATAAAGTATTTACTTCATAAATATTTGTGGAATGAAGGAGTGAAACATCATGTATTGGATTTGGAATCAGGAGTTTTTGTTGTTTGGTCATTTTAGTCATATGTGACTTCCTGTGACCCCATTTAGGGTTTTCTGTAGTGGTTTGTCATTTCCTTCTCCAAGGATCAGGAGAGCTGAACTTGAATTCTAGTTTTCCTATTAGCTACTTATGTGACCCTGGTCATGTGTCTCCATATCTCCAGACCTCTACTTCCTCATTAGCATGATTATCCCTAATAATTATTATCGGGATGCTAGGTGGTACAGTGGATAGAGTGTTGGGCCTAGAGTTAGGAAGTCTCATTTTCCAGAGTTCAAATCTGACTTTATATTTTACTAGCATGTCACTTAACCCTGTTTGCCTCAGTTTCCTCATCTGTAAAATGAAATGGAGAAGGAAATGTCAAATCACTGCAGTGTCTTTGCAAAAAAACCTCAAATGCATTTAAAAACAGAAATTAAAAAGAAATAGAAATAGAAAAATAGAAATTAAAATTAATAGAAATTAATAATAGAATAATAGAAAAATAAACATTAAAATTAATAGAAATAATATAATTATTAATGGAGAGAAGTCTTTGGCTTTGGATCTCTAATGTGCTTTCCAACTCTCTGCTGTGTGATCCTATAAATGGTTATTGAATTCGTCATTACTAGCCCAGGTCAATGAATTGGAATCATCCTTTATCCATCAAGCAGAGGGCCAGAGATTGGCATCCATGGGGGGGCTGGGGTGTATAAAGATTGGACTTTGGAAAGAGTATGGGTTCTGAAGACTGAGTAGTCAAACGTACAATATAGGGACAGCAACAAGACATTCCCAAAGTTGCCAGGAGGCTGCTGAGGAAACATGCAGAGAGAATAAAAACTGAAGTCAATGTGGTCACTCCCTGCATCATTAATCTCTGCCCTATGGGGGAGGGGCAGTTGCTCTGAGAGTGCCAATGCAAGTAGGCACAGCAGCAGCAGCAGCAGGTATGGGATATTAAAACAGAGAGCTTGTAACATCCAAGAGAAATGAAACTGCAGCATCTCCCCAAGTGCCGCATGGCTGTCGTTTGCAAAAATGACAGAAGGAAGCTGTGGAAACTGAGCTGCTGATAAAGTCGCGTCATTTCCCATCAATCACCGGCACATCACTAAAGAACTGCCAGCTGGTTAATGGCTAAGCAGCCTTTAAAATGAAGGGAGGGAGATCCTGGGAATGACACAGCTAGCTCCTGCAAAACTTTCCTTTAATGCAAGGAAGGGGGAGGGGGGGGGCAGAATCTCTACTGTCTATTCACAGGCTTTTTAAGTGAATAAAAGGAAATTGCGTCCCTCTAGTTTTTCTCCTATCTGATTGATTTTTTCTCCCATCTGACTGATCCCATCTTAACATGTTAGCATCACTCTTATTTCCCTATATGCTCCTTAACTTCAAGTGTTACCCTGTAAAAAGAGAAAAGCAGTTATGAAAAACTTATCAACATAGTGATACTTTCTAACAGTATATGCAAAATTCTGCAACTGTAGTCTCTCACCTCTTTAAGAGAAGGGATTTACGCTTCATCCTCTGTTTTCTGGAACCAAGACTATTCATTGCAACTAATCGGAATTGCCTGCATCTAATTTTCTTGAAAGAATTCCCTAAATGTCTACAGTTAGATAAACCAGTGAGTAGCCTATCTTTGAGTGGTCTGTTAAGGCTCAGAATAAAACTCCCACAAGGTAAATTAGGAGACAGTGTGGTATAGTGGAACTATATCTATTTGGGGATCATGTAAATTGTAAAATGAAGAAGGGATATGAGAAATAAGTTGACAGAAGTACAATGGAGGAAAATGGCAAGGCATTTTTGGATGCTTAGCAGCAGTAGGATTCTTGTAGTAAAATCTGAATTGGTTGGCAAAAGACCTATGTTCAGGTCCTGGCTATATGACTTTGGACAAGTCACAACCTCCTTGAGGCTCAATCTTGTAAAATATTATGATACTTTCGCCTACTTGTCTCACAAGGAAGGTGTTTATAAATGGTAAAAGAAAACAAAGAAAAAGAACGAGAAAAAAATCCAGTGTAAACTGTGAGCAATCATTGCTATAATTAAGGGATTCATAAATATGGAATGAAAAGTCAAGGCCCAGAAGTTAAACCTAGTTAAGAAAAATACAAAAAATTGAAAGGTCAATGTGGAGTGTAGGTAGAGGTTAAATAAGAGATTCCTTGTAAGAGACCTAGAAATGAGTATATTAACATATTTATTAATATTTAAGAAGAGATGCAAAGAAATGGTATTTTTTTGCCAACAGTACAAAATCACTTAAGTTATTCAAAGCTATGGAGGATTTTCAGGCAACTCACAAGGGACTTAATTAAACCAGGTAATGGGGTAACACAATGGCAGATGATACTCAATGGAGATGAAAGCAAGGTAACATATAATGGAAGACTTTGCATTTCTGCACATTAATGAGCTCCAAATTGGCTGTGCCTCTCAGGAGAAGAGATCTCTCAGTAAACAGTTTAAGGGGTACATAAGGTCAAAAAGTTCCGAAGCTTTAGTCAATAAGTTACACGGGAAGTGTCCAAAGCACTTTGGGTTCATCATACAGAAAATTCTTATGATCATGCTTTCCTTGGGCGTGTTAGTAAAACTGCCCGTGACTAAACCCAGTGTGATATGGTGTAATCAGGGAAGAAAGAATACTATATTTGCAATCATTTCATAGCTCAATAACAATATTCAGTCTTTTCAGTCACGTCTAACTCTTCATGACCCCATTAGGGTTTTCTTGGCAAAATACTAGAGTGGTTTGCTATTTCCTTTTCCAGCTCATTTTACAGATGAGTAAATGGAGGCAAACGGAGTAAAGTGACTTGTGCAGACTAGGAAGTCTCTGAGGTTGGATTTGAACTCAGCTCCTCCTGACTCCAGGCTGAGTGGTCTATCCATTTTGCCATCTAGTTGCCCTTGGCAACCATTTATCGTATTAAATAAATTTTGACTCTACTCTTCACTACCTGCGACCTTAGGCAAGTCACAGCATCATAATATATCTAGAGTTGCAAGGGACTTCAGTGTCTCACAAATCCAATCTGCTTGTTTTTTCACCTGAAGAAAACAAGGCTAAAAAAGATTAAGTGATTTATCCAAAGGTCACACAGGTATTAAGGTTGAGAGATGGAGTCTGAATACTAGCTGATCCCAGATCCAGCAAATAGATGAATTTACCATGTGCAAGGCAGCATGCTAAACACCGAAGATACAAAGAGAAAAAAATAGTCACTGTTTTCCAAAAAAAGCAACTATTAGGTACTTAACTAAAGTCCAAAAACAATCACAATGCCAGGAACAAACATAAAATTGCTAACAGTTCCTGCCCTGAAGCAACTTGCTTTCTTATAGGTGGAGATTATGAATATAGGCGGGTTCACCATCAGAGTAGATGGTAAAACCTGCAGCTTTGTACTCCATCCTCCTTTTCCTCTCTGAATCTCAGTTTTCTTAGCTATCAAATAAAACGAGGTGACTGTGGATGGATTCTGAAGTCCCTTTAAGATCTATGAGTCTATGAATGAAGTCCAAGACAAACAACTTCTACTCAATTCTGCTCAATAACATGTTGTATTATAATGAGATTCCTGTGTTGTTTTTCTTTGCATGAAGTAATCTTTTCTGTATTGAGAGAATGGAATATTAGGTTTCTTTAAATATTTTTTCATCTTGCCATTAGAACTTGAAAAACACCCAGAGTGAATTTCCCATCTGATTGTTCTTTGCACAAGAGGGCAATGGATTTGGAGGAGAGAGGCTTGACGTCGCAGGAGGAAGAGACCAGTAACCTTGGCTATAAGGCCAAAGGTCACCCAGATTGTCTCTTTATGGTTGGCAAAGGTCTGGGTAATGGAATCTTTTGTCTAAGAGGGAAAATCAAGTCTGACAGGAAGACAGCCATGCTCCCTATCAGCGGCTCCGTTTGAAGGAAAAGGTTGTGACATACATTTTCTGTTGGCAGGTTGTGACATGCTTCTGTTTGTAGGTAGACATCACATGAATACCAAAGACCTGAGGATGATACAGGCTGTCGAGAAGTGATGGGATCTGGAACCTGACTTTAGGCTTTCCAAGTGAATATGCCATCTGTTGAGTAAAAGAAGTTACTGAGCTCCAGCTTCTTGGGAGAATCTTTAATTTCATCCTCAATTCTTTACATTAGACTTTATTAATTTTTTAAACAGCAGTAGAAAAAAATTCTCCATGGAATTATCTGAGTTGAAGATAACCTATGTATTTTATACTTTATGATTTATTCTCCTTTTTGAGGTACTAGGTTCATTTGTAATTCCCATAGTAATCATGTCAGATAAATCACAATCATTCTTATGAGACAGTTGAGAATGCGAACCACAGTAAAGAGAGCAATTTGTCTGTGGTTATATAGTATGGCATTTGCAAAATGAGGATTAGATCAATTTTTTGGCCCCGTCCTTTACTTGCTAGCAACAGGGTTTTAAACCCTTGACAGTATATTATTATTGGCAGGTGAAAATGCAGAGAAAGCCAGTGTTCTTAGGCATAGAGAAACAACCTACAAGAAAGCTTAGAGGTGGTGAATGATCGGACTGCTGCGCTCATCAAAGCAAATGAGCTAAAGCAGGAGTTGGAGTAAGTGTGAATGAATTTTTTGCCAATCCCTAACTCACCCTGTACTATTTTCCCCATCTTTCTTATAGTATAATGTTCAATACTAGTATGTAAGCTTGTTGACAGTAGGGATTATTTGATTCTTTGTACTTAGATCCCTAGCACCTAGAATAGCATCTACCACATGGTATGTGATCAATAAATATTGAATGACTGATTATTAAAGTGTTGAGAAAATTCCAACTTGGCACTATCTCCATGATTTATATAATGCAGAAATCTAAAGTTTAGTGTATGGACTATATTGGTGCTACTTAAACATTTTGATTTACACCAGGGACAACTTTGAATACTGGTGGGTAGTGGTCCGTGAATTCTTCTACCTTTCCTACTTAGAGAGTTTTATCCTAGGGCTTGAGGCTGGACCCAGCTAGGAAGTGGAAGTTAAGTGGTCGCAGACGGAGGGTCAGCGTACAAGGACTCAGGCTGGTTTTTACAGACTCTTCTTCAGCTGATGTTCTCCACTGACATGTAAAACTAGCCCTGGCATACAAGGTCAGATTCAGTGTCTGAGCAGGGCACATGGGAAAGAGAGATAAGAGAAGAAGCTGCTGATCTTATATACCCTTTTTTTTGCCACAAAAGATAAAATTTTGTAATGTATAGAAATAATTGGGCTGCTTTTGATAAAACAGCAATGAACTAATACCTTTTCTTTAACTGATTTTATTAAAATGGGCACACATTATCAATTATTTGCATGCAAGGCATTATTTAGTGCTGCCAATACAAGATCATACCCACAAAAAGCTTATGATCTAATGAAGGGAAGAATTTTTTGGTCCGCACCTATGATGTAATGGTAGTAGGGAACTCCCATATGTGAAATCTCTTTTAACTGATACAGATAAGGAACTAGTCTGTTCTTGCAGTCTTACAAATTTGCCTGGCTCACTGATAGTTTAAGTAACTTCTCTGAAGTCACACAGTATATGAAGAGGCAGTATTTGAATCAAGGCTTTCCTGACGTCAAGGCTAGCCCTCAATCATCTATGCCACGCTGCCCCTTAGGGGTTTAGAATACAATATACACACACTTTATGACATAAGGACCAAGGAGAGATCTAGACAAGGTCATCTCCCATCAGCTTCATCCAAGATAATTTAAGAAAGAAGAGATCACTTTCACCTATGTGGGAGGTAGAAGGTGGTGCTGGTGCTGGTGCTGGTGCTGGTGGTAGCTCAGAATTAGGGAAGGCTTCACAGAGAAAGTAACAACCTGAGCTAGGTCACAAAGGATTTCAACAGTATAAAGGTAAAGGCAGTGAGTTCCACTCAAGGTGAAGCAGCTTACATGAAGGTTAGGAGGCAGGAAATAACCAGGTGAGAGATCAGGAATAGAGAGAAGTCCAATTCGGTTGGGATCTAGATTACATAAAGAAAAACAGAGTGGATTCAAGCTGGAAAAGGAAATTAATAATTTATTTTAATAATTTAATTAATAACATTTGGGCCTCAGTTTCCTCATCTGAGGGATGATGACTTCTAAGATCCCTTCTTCTTTTGAAATTCTTGAATTCCCTAGTTTTCTGCCTCCTACACGAGGCCTCTCCTTCCAAACCCCAGTTTCGGATGTCTCTCCCAAATCACTTTATTTTTTTCTATATGTATTTGATGTTTACACGTTGCCTCCCCTGAAAGACTGAAAAGCTTCCTTAGGGTAAGAACTGTTTTATTTGTCTGTGTAGACTCAGCATCAAGCACAGCACACATAGTAAGTCTTTAATAATAAATATTTGTTCATTGATGCTTTAAACATCCATAACACACAAAGTTGACTGGTGGTCTCTAGACTATACACTGAAGTCCATCGGATGGAGTGGCATGGTGCTAAAGTGGCCTACATGTTTTAGTAGCCAGTGCTCAGCTTCTGAACTTCCTAATTCTAGGTGTGGCCTGTCAGGGTTTGCAAATTGTTCAGTCATGAATCTGGCTACTTTCCCATGTCTACTTAATTCTAATATTACTCACGAGTTCATTCAATACTCATGAGTTCAGCCCAATTGATGGGCTTTTTGCAGGAGAGAGGGGAGGATATTTTTCCAAAGGCAGGGAATCATTTTTCATAAGGTCATCTGACCTTTAGCTGAAAGAAAAGAACTTATAAAAACTTTCAGGAGAGCCAACTGGAGCTAATGGTAAATGACTCAGTTGACCTGACATGTCACTAAAATTATTCCCCTAATTTAGAAAATGAAATTTTTTTTCTTTCATGTGCCTACATAATTTATAAAATGATTTAAAGAATTTAGTATATCCTGTTAGCCTTTGGGATGTCAAGGCTACTATTATCACAATTACTCTACACTGGTACAGTGGAGAATTAGGGGTTACTTTTCTTTTTCCTCTGTTGGGACCTATACAGTTTTGTCTTTCCATAGCATTTGAATAGAAAATGAAAAGCCAATAATAGCACATTTATGTGAGCACTGGTGAACCAGCCAAGTTAGGCTTCATGGATGGCAGTACTTGCTCCATACCTTAGCAGATAGTATGAGTTACAGTGACCAAAATGTTTATAAACTGGTGACCAACTTAAGATAATGAGCATCTCTAAACTGGTCTTCATATAATAGACACAATCCATCTTCTATTTTGTTAAGGAATAAGATCATAGGATAATATAGACCTGAAAAAGACTTAGAAATTACTGAATCCAATTTTTTAATTTTACAAATGAAGAAACTGAGACACAGAGACACTTGGTCATATTGGTAGTAAGTAATAACAAGTTTTGTAGAATGGAAATTCCTTCAGGGCAGGGTCTGACTCCTTTTTGGGGGACATTATATTCTAAGGTCTATCGCAGTGTCCTGGTGTATATAGTAGGCTTATAATAAATAAATGCTTATTTGATTAATTGGAAAACCATGATACTTCACTGCTGCCTAAACTGTCTAGCTTTAACATCTAGGCAGAATGTGTGACTGATTCTATTGGAAACTTCATGGATTACATGTTTTTTTGCTGTTTTCTTTTATTTAGGTGTATTCAATTTCATCAGAGATATTCTTTGATTTTCTTACTGAAAGACCAGTGTGGAGGTAGAGCTTTGTAACAGAATACTCATAGGCCTTAGAGACAGAACTGGGTTTGAGTATTGGCCTTTCCACTTACTGAGTAACTTTTTGCAAGCTACTCTTTGAGCCTTAGTTTCCTCATCTGTAAAATGAAGATGAAAATACACCTATTTTTTTTTACCTTACAGCAAGTGGGGAGGATGATCTATATTTAAATAAATGCATTAATAAAAAATAAACCATGATTCTAGTTCAATGGCCATTAACTTTTACTTCCATCTTTCCATTCCATTTCTAGTTTTCCACTAACTTTTACTTGTTATTTTGCTTGTTTCTTTCTCCTTTTTCACTAACTCTTACTTTCCTTGTTATGTTGCTTGCTTCTTTCTCCTTCCAACTACTCCTCTCTTCACCCATATAATTTACCTTTTTATGTTTGTTCCTTCTTTGGTTCTCACTTCTATACCTTTCATTTCTTGGTTCTTCTCCCTAGAGTACACTCTCCATTCTTTTATATTTGTTCTTCAGTAGTTTCTCAGTCATGTCTGATTCTTCATGACCACATTTGGGGGTTTTGTTGGCACAGATACTGGAGTAGTTTGCCATTTGCTTCTCCAGTTCATTTTATAGTTGAAGAAACAGAGGCAAACAGGATTAAGTGACTTGTCCAGGGGCACTCAGCTAATAAGTCTCTGAGGCCAGATTTGAACTCATGAAGATGTCTTCTTAATTCCAGGCCAGGCATTCTACCCATTGTGCCACTTACCTGCCTAAAAGTTGATGTGTCAGAGGTAGAATATGAACCCACCCCTCCAGTTTCCTCTGGACAATCAGTAATTTCCTTCATTAAAATTTTCAGTGACCATGTGCTAGGGAAGGATTCCTATCTTTATAAAATAGAATTTTTGTATCCTTGTGGCTTTTTTTGGAGACATGACAATCAAACTAGTACCAGATCTCTGTATACTACTTTAAAGTGCTAGCGAATCGATATTCTAATTTGCTCTTGAGAATTCAGCTCCCTGTCTTGTTAGGGCACATATATAGTAGAAATGGCCCTAAATCCAAAGCCAGGAGGCGAAGTGATAAGACTCTCACTACCTATCATACAACTCTGAGGCAGCTTGTTGGCACAGTAAATAGAGCACTGGGCTTGGAGTCAGGAAGAACTGAGTTTAGATTAAATAGACATTAGCTGAGGGCCCAAGGCAAACCATTTAACTTCTGTTTGCCTCAGTTTCCTCAACTGTAAAATAAGGATAGTAACAGCACAACCTCATCAGGTTATTGTGAAAATCAAACGAAATATTTGTGAAGAGCTTAGTACAGTACTTGGCACATAGTAGGTGCTATATAAATGTCCTTTCCCCTTAAGGAAAGTCTCTGCAAGGCTTAAAATACTATAGAAGTATGATTTAATATTATTCTTCTTCTTCCCTCCCTCTCTCCAAATGAAGGAAATGATACCCAAAGAGGTCCAAGGTCACACAGCTAGTGAGTCCCAGAACTAGAATTGGAAACCAGGTCTTCTTTATTCTTATTCAGTGTTCTTTCTACTGTTACATTCTGCCTCTGTGGATAAATAACTCAACAGTTCTACATATATTAATCTCTTACTGTGTGCAAAGCATTTTGATTATACAAGTACAAAGAATGAAATAATTCCTGTTCTCAAGGAGTTTCCATTCTAATGGAAGATCATACACACACACACACGCACGCACACACACACACGCATGCACGCACATATCTACCTGCATACATACATAATCTATCGTATAAAGTGAATAAATACAAATAAAAAAGTAGTAAGTTGTGAGGTAATTTGAAAGGAGGGCACTAGTAGTTTCACAAAGAAGTGAAAGATGGAATTTGAGCTGAGTCCCAAGGAGTAGAGGGACTTCGAAGTTGGAAACACATTCATACATTCCAGGTATGAGAGATGGCCAGTGGAAAAGCACCAAGATTTGAGGAAGAGAGAAGGTCTATTTGGTTGGATTGCAAAGTGAAGGAAGGAGAGTGATGAAAAATAAGATTGAAAAGATAGTTTAGAGCCACAATGTATAGGGTTTTAAAAGTGAAACAAAGGAGTTTATTGTTTACCATAGATGCAGGGGTTCTTAACTTGAGGTCATAAATTTGGTCTTAAAATATGTATATTACATATATTTTGATCATTGTATTTCATTATAACTGGTTTTCTTTATAATGCTATGCATTTGAAAAAATTATTCTGAGAAGGGGTTCCTTGGTTTCACCAGACTGCCAAAGGGGTCCATGTCATTCAAAAAAGTTAAGAAACTTTAATTTACCACCTAGAGACTAAACTGCTAGAATTACTTGAGAAGGGGTGTCCCAGGGTCAGATCTTCACTTAAGAATAATTACTTTGGCATGTGCAGGATGGGCTGGAATGGGGAGATAATTGAGACAGAGAGGCTAATTAGGAGACTGTGGCAATAATGTAGATGAGAGGTGATAAGAACCCGAACTAGGGTGGTAGCTTTGGGAGGGTAAAGAAGGGCTTGCTTGTGGGATATGTTGTGGAGACAGAAACATCAGATTTTGGCAATTGATTGGAAATGTGTAGGGAAGGAGAGAGAAGAGCTGAGGATCATACCTAGGTTTAGTAACCTGGGAGACTAGAAGGATTTTTTGACAAAAATTGGAAAGTATGGAACAAGGAAGGGTTTAGGAAAAGAGATAATGAGTTCATTTGTATATATGTTGATTTTTAGATGAAAATGCCAGATGATAGTAGTAGTCAGTTTGAGAATGAAACATAAAATATATTTTGAGGAATAGTATGAAATAAGACTAGAAAAAAAGTTTGGAGACAGATTATGGAGGACCTTCATAGCTTAAATGTATATGGTACTTTCCGCACAACAGCCTTCTGATGTAGCTAGTGAAAGAGTATGTTATTTTCAAGATATGAAAGCACAGGCATCAGTCAGGGAACGGGGTTGTTTAGGATCACAAAGCTAGGAAGAATCAAAATTAGGAATTAAAACTCTTTGTCCAACACTCCTCGAACTATAGGAGACATCTAGTACAACCCATACCTGCACAAGCATTTCTTCCACAATGTACTCAGCCTTTGCTTAAAGAAGTTCAGTGAGAAGAAACCTATTACCAAAGGGTGAAGTCCATTTTATTGGAATAGGTCTAGATGTGAAAGTTTTTTTCCTGTTATCAAACCCAAATTTACCTCTTTCCAACTTTCTACCCATTGGTCCTGGTTTTGCCCCCTGGGACCAACTCAAACAATTCTAATATCTCATCACATAACACTCCTTCAAATTCTTGGAGACAGTTTTCATGGCTGCTCCACTCCCCAATTCATTTCTTATTGAGGATAAACATTCTCAATTTCTTCAACTAATTTTCATGGCATTATCTTGACACCATCTTGACTATCCTTCTCTGGACATTACTTAACTTTACAATGTCTTTCCTAAAGGGCAATGAAATATCCAAATGTCTCATCACTGCTAGATGAGTATTTCTCTCAACTTTAGGGCTGGGTCCCAAAGGTAATTCATTTCTCAATCTCTGGGTCACCAATGCTAGGCTATCTGAAAAATCCAGTATCAACTAAACTCCCAGACTCCCAGGCCCTCCAACAGCTCACTTTCCTGATCTTTTAAAACTTACAAGGTCATACTATTCAATCTCTTCTCTCAAAACAAAGGCATAAATGCTGAGGCGTACAAAAGACCAAAGGCTCCAGGTACCAAGCACATTTTTCAGTAACTTAGAAAACTTCACAAAAGTTAAAACGAATGGACAAAAAGTCAGATTGGTCAATTGACAAAATGACATTAGTTGGGACAGTCCCAGGTTTAGAAGACCTTTACGAAGTAGACAAATGTACCAGGTTATACATTCTAGTCTTGAACAATGAGGATAATAGCTGATACTTATACGGAGGTTTAAGTTTGACCAAGTACCATACATATATGGTCTGATTTATTCCTGAAAATAACCCTCTGGGTGTAGGCAGTGTCCATATCATTCCTCGTTTACAGAAAAGGAAACTCTGAATTGAAGTTCTTCAATGGCATTATCCACATATGGTTGCAGATAAAACCTGAGCTGATCAGTGGAAATTAGCTAAAATGACTATGATTTTTGGAAATTTTACAAAGTAAGCAATTGTGCTTTTCCATTTGAAGCATCTCTTTCTTGAGCAAAACATGTTCCCCATATTGGTAGTGCAGAAAGAGTGCTGATTTTGGAGGCAAAGGATCTAGCGCTCTGCCAATAGTAAGACACTTATGTGGCCTTGGGCAATTCACTCCACTGGGCCAGTTTTCTCATCTAGATAATTAGAAAATTGAGCTAAGTGACCTTTAACTATGAAGCCATGATTACTAGGAAAACCAGTAGCTAGTTCCAAAGATTTAAGACCTTTTTTGTTGTTGTTAGGTCTGCAGGAAGCCAAGAGATTCCCTGGAATCCATATCCATCAATCACAGTAGGAGTAAGTAAGAGCTGGGTGCTTTGATGAAGATGGAGAATCTGACTCCATTCCCAGTCCCTACTGGATAATCAGAAACATTGTTGCTTAACATAAATATACGGCTAGCATATATTTAGTGAGCCACTCTAAGGAACAAAATATCACTTGATGGCTTTTTTTTTATCTTTTTTTTTTAAATTTATTTATTTAACTTTTAACATTCATTTTCACAAAATTTTGGGTTCCAAATTTTCTCCCCATTTGTCCCCTCCTCCCACCCCAAAACATCAAGCATTCTAATTGCCCCTATTACCAATCTGCCCTCTCTTCTATCATCCCTCCCTTCCCTTATCCCCATCTTTTCTTTTGTCCTGTAGGACCAGATAACTTTCTATACCCCATTACCTGTATTTCTTATTTCCTAGTAGCAAGAACAGTATTCGACAGTTGTTCCTAAAACTCTGAGATCCAACTTCTCTTCATCCCTCCCTCCCCACCCATTCCCTTTGGGAAGGCAAGCAATTCAATATAGGCCATATCTGTGTAGTTTTTCAAATGACTTACATAATAGTCATGTTGTGTAAGATTATATTTCCCTCCATCCTATCCTGCCCCCTATTGCTTCTATTCTCTCTTTTGATCCTGTCCCTCCCCAAGAGTGTTGACTTCAAATTGCTCCCTCCTCCCATTGCCTTCCCTTCCATCATCCCCCCACCCCACTTATACCCTTCTCCCCCACTTTCCTGTATTGTAAGATAGGTTTTCATACCAAAATGAGTCTGCATTTTATTTGTTCCTTTAGTTGAATGTGATGAGTAAACTTCATATTTTTCTCTCACCTCCCCTCTTTTTCCCTCCACTAAAAAGTCTTATGTTTGCCTCTTTTATGAAAGATAATTTGCCCCATTCCATTTCTCCCTTTCTCCTTACAATATATTTCTCTCTCACCATTTAATTTCATTTTTTAAGATATGATCCCATCCTATTCCATTCACTCTGTGCTGTGTGTGTGTGTGTGTGTGTGTGTGTGTGTGTGTGTGTGTGTAATCTCACCAACTACCCAGATACTGAAAAGTTTTAAGAGTTACAAATATTGTCTTTCCATGTAGGAATGTAAACAGTTCAACTTTAGTAAGTCCCTTATGACTTTTCTTTACTGTTTACCTTTTCATGCTTCTCTTCATTCTTGTGTTTGAAAGTCAAATTTTCTTTTCAGCTCTGGTCTTTTCATCAAGAATGCTTGAAAGTCCTCTATTTCATTGAAAGACCCTTTTGTCCCCTGAAGTATTATACTCAGTTTTGTTGGGTAGGTGATTCTTGGTTTTAGTCCTAGTTCCTTTGACTTCTGGAATATCATATTCCATGCCCTTCCATCCCTTAATGTAGAAGCTGCTAGATCTTGTGTTATCCTGATTGTATTTCCACAATACTTGAATTGTTTCTTTCTAGCTGCTTGCAATATTTTCTCCTTGACCAGGGAACTCTGGAATTTGGCCACAATGTTCCTAGGAGTTTCTCTTTTTGGATCTCTTTCAGGTGGTGATCAGTGGACTCCCTGAATACTTATTTTGCTCTCTGGTTCTAGAATCTCAGGGCAGTTTTTCTTGATAATTTCATGAAAGATGATATCTAGGCTCTTTTTTTGATCATGGCTTTCAGGTAGTCCCATAATTTTTAAATTGTCTCTCCTGGATCTATTTTCCAGGTCAGTTGTCTTTTCAATGAGATATTTCACATTATCTTCCATTTTTTCATTCTTTTGGTTTTGTTTTGTGATTTCTTGGTTTCTCATAAAGTCATTAGCCTCCATCTGTTCCATTCTAATTTTGAAAGAACTATTTTCTTCAGTGAGCTTTTGAATCTCCTTTTCCATTTGTCTAATTCTGCTTTTGAAAGCATTCTTCTCCTCATTGGTTTTTTGAACCTCTTTTGCCAATTGAGTTAGCCTATTTTTCAAGGTGTTATTTTCTTCAGCATTTTTTTGGGTCTCCTTTAGCAAGGTGTTGACCTGCTTTTCTTTCATCTCTCTCATTTCTCTTCCCAGTTTTTCTTCCACCTCTCTAACTTGATTTTCAAAATCCTTTTTGAGCTCTTCCATGGCCTGAGCCCACTGAATATTAATTATGGATGTTTGGGATACAGAAGCCTTGACATTTATGTCTTTCTCTGATGGCAAGCATTGTTCTTCCTCCTCCTAAAGGAAGGGAGGAGATATCTGTTCACTAAGAAAGTAACCTTCTATGGTCTTATTTTATTTTCCCCCTTTTCTGGGCATTTTCCCAGCCAGTTACTTGACTTCTGAGTTTCCTTTCCACACCCACTTTGCCTCCAGATCCACCCAGCTAGCGCCTAGGGGCTGAGATTCAAATTCTGCTTCCCAGACTCAGGGCTTTTGGGGGCGGGGCGGGGCTGTTATTCAGTGTGGGATTAAGTTCAGCTGCTGGCATGGGGGCAGGGCTGCCACACAGGGCTCAGTTCCCTCAGGGGGTTTATGCAGAGACCTTCAACAATGTATCCAAGCTCCTGCCTGCTTTGAGAGCCCTTGTCTGTTGCTGCCTCTGGGGCTCTCTCCCAAGGGGGCCTGAGTTATGGGGACACCCCACTCCCCTCTTGGCGAGCCAAAAAGACTCTCTCACTGACCTTTGGCTCCTGTGGGTGGGGGGACCTGCGCAGCCACTGGAGATTCTGCCCCTGAAGCCTGCTCAGATCTGCTTCCCTCAGTGCCACATGGTCAAGATAGGGCTGGGCTCTGCTTTGGGTCTGGTTCGCAATGGACCTTTTGCGTCAGTTTTTCAGGTCTCTCTGGAACAGAAATCTCTTCCACTCCATTGTTCTGTGGCTTCTGCTGCTCCAGAATTTGTTGGGAGTTCTTCTTTACAGGTATTTTGTAGGCTGTGAGTTTGGAGCTAGCATATGTGTATCTTTCTACTCCTCCATCTTGGCTCTTCCTTGATGGTTTTTTTAAACAGAGGAAATCTGATCTTATGTGGTTGTAATTTTATTTGGGCCCATTTTTCTCCTTTCCTTTGATTAAATCTTGGAAGAGAAAAAAAAAGAGACAAGGATGCTGAGTGTAACAGGGCTATTTGCAATGGCTATAGTCTAGAGATTTTTAAAACAGTTGAGATATTTAGGGTCCATCCCCATCAGACAGGTACAAATATCCCCCCAAGATGATGCCTTTAGCAGACTGAGAATGAGAAAGTTTTGAACATTTCTTAGAGCTGAATAATATAATCCCCCATAGCCTCCTCTATGGCTTGTTCAATAATTGATTATTTGCCATACCTGTGTTACTATTCTGCCTTCTGAACCTTGAGTCAATCAAATTTATTTAAGAAATTAATAGATTAGGTGACAGTTACTTGGAAGGAGCTCACAGAAGGACTGTTTTTTAACATGCAACAAGCATAAGACTGCATTCTGTCTCAGTGTCTTTCCTTCAGATAGGACTAGAGCATCACTCTTGACCCTGAGTCAACTCAATTTTGTAATCAACTTATTATGCACATTTTGGGTCAAAGAGATCAGCTCCAAAGAAATTGAAAAAATGGTCCTGATCTGCATTGCCACATTCCCCCCCATTTTCTCTCACAAATATACATGCCAAAAGAAATCTGACCCTCCTCTTCCAGTGCTCATTGACAAGTTCCCTTTGACATACCTACCAAGACATTTCTGATTTTGGAAAGTAGCAGGGTTAGTGAAGTAAGTTATGGTAAAGGACTTGGGATCAAATTGCACCTCCAACACCATCTGTGAGACTTTGGTTGAATTTTTTAACCTCTCTGAGTCTCAGTTTTCTCATCTGTAAAATGGGAGGGGATGAGGTAGACCAGATGGCCACTTAGATCTCTTTCAGCTCTCAATCTAAGATTCTTTGATCTATGACCTTATGATCATAAGGACTGGAAATAGACTACGTTTGTGATTTTATTAGTATAAGGAACTCTTGAATAAGGAGACTTCCTCTATGGATGCTGACGGACACCTCAGAGGAAGTTAGCTGGCTCAGTAGACAGAGCCATGGATCTAGAATCAGGAAGACCTGAAGTCAAATTCAGTTATAGACACTAATGGGGGGACACTGAGCAAGTCATTTACTTCTGCCTCTGTTTCCTCAACTGTAAAATGGGACTAATTATAGCACCTACATCCCAGAGTTGTTTTTAGGATTGAGTGAAATATATGTAAAGCACTTAGCAAAGTGCTTGGAACATAATAAATACTTGGTTCCCTCCTTCCTCTTTTCCAATTCAGTTGCCTAGGTCACTGAGAGGTTGAGTAACTTTCTCAATCATTCAGCCAGTACAGGTCAGAGGTAAGACTTGACCCAAGTCTTTCTGGCTTCAATTCTCACTCTCTTGCCTATTATGCTATAGTGCCTGTGATCCTGTGGAATGGCAAATTTTAAAATTCAATCTAAGTCAACAATCATTTATTAAATACTTACTTTGTGGCCAGTATTGCATTAGGCATTAGGAATTTGAAGACAAAAACACACTACTTGTCTTCAAGAAGCTTACATTTGACCAAAACGTAAATTTTATCAAAATTGGGTACTTTCCTCTAAGTAGAACAAGGCATAATTGTATTCCTTACATTTGGTCACCATTCCACAATGCACTTATAGAAAGAGCAAGTGTTTGAAAACTAGGACTTTCTGACCCATTGTTTTAAGGATTAGCCCCAGGGCCTCATCTCTACCATAAGCAAGATAAGCCTACTTTTTTGTACTTGTGCCATGAAGCAAGACTTGCTTGTGAAGAGTTAGCTAGAATGTGTCACATCACCACACCCAGTGTACTCACCAAAAATTGAAGGTCTATAATAGTTATGCTGGTGCTAATTATGAATTACTACGGAGAAAAATAGAGAACACGCTACTTTTAAATATTCACTGGATACAGTCACATAGAAGGGACCAACCAACCCTTGGCTATTGAGTGGTAAACAGGACGAATGATGAAATAAAGTGTTTGATTAGCACTAGTAATTCACATTTCTATTGAGCCTTGCTTCCTCAGAGTTCAGAGTGTTTATAAAAAGAATCATCTCATTAATCTTCATAATTTCCTATGAGGTAGCAAATGATATCATGCTTAATTTTATAGATGCAGAAATATAGACACAGAGAGGTTAAATGATTTGCCAGGGTCATTTAGGGAATCAGCAGCAAAGTGAGAAGTAGCACCAACTCTTTAAACTCTCAGCCAGTCTGTGTTCTATCCACATGATGAAGTTGAAGCATAAATAGCAACGGCTAACCTTCTGTGCAGTATGCTTATCTAGGGTAACAGCAGTGTGGTGTAGTAGTAGCAAGGGTGGTCGAAGGACTTGGAGCCAAGACAAATCTGAGTTCACATCCGTCTTCTGATAATTATTACCTCATGTGACCAAAGGCAAGTGCCTTGGTTTCCTTCTCTATAAAATGGTAAGCATAATACTTGCAGTACCTACTTCAGTAGCTTGTTTTGAAGATTTCATGAGATAATACAGGATGTCCCCAAAAATAGTAGTGCAGGCTTAGTCTTACTCTAGGACAGCAGCTGGTATAGCCTAGTATGGGTAGCTAGGTGGTGCAGTGGAGAGAGTGCCAGGCCTGGAGTAAGGCAAACTTATCTTCCTGAGCTGAAATATGGCCTCAGACACTTACTAGTAGTGTGACTTTGGACAAGTCACTTCACCCTATTGGCCTCAGTTTCCTCATTTGTAAAATGAGTTGTAGAAGGAAATGGAAAACCACTTCAATATCTTTGCCAAGAAAACCTCACATGGAATCACAAAGAGATGGACATGACTGAAATGACTGAACAACAACAAAAACTAGACTTCTAGAGTATAGTTGCTGAAGCTTAAAACTGCACTGAAATTTTTGGGACACCCTACATATATAAAGAGCTTTATAAATATAAGCTACTATTATCGATTATACAAAAAATAAGTGGTCCCACCATTATGTGTTTGTTATAAAAAATAGAATTATACTTGCTTTGAGATGCTGAAGGCATTTAAAAAGTGTTATGAAAATGCTCCAATCCTTCAAGGATCCATGATCACACCAATGCTTCTCTACCAGTGTAACTGCAATCCTTAAGTCAAGATCATCCACTGTATCTGGGACCATTGCCAGTCATCTTGACTTTTGTCTTGCTACAGGACTTCGATGACTCTGGAAGAAAAGTGAGGATGAAAACATGTGCAACTCTGCCTCACTTAGGTCTAATTCATGCAGAAATCAAGACATCACCCCATGTCATTGGTCTTTTTTAAGAATGAAGGACCATGACCAACAACAACAGCCCTTAACTTCTTCATCAATTTCTGTAACAAAAAAATCACCTGTTGGTCAGTTTTTTAGAGATAAAGATTTCCGTATGTCAGCAGGTTGGCCCTTGAATGGCCAGTTTGGACCCATACATGAAGTCTTGCCAACTTGATAGGACCAGTGAGATTTGGGGCTTTACTGGAATAGCCCGTAAAGATCCCTGATCATATCCATACCACCTTCAAAGTGTCAGAGGAATACCAGTTTAGAGTCAGTAAAAATAGGTTATTTTGATAAGAAAAGAGACTTTATTTAACTGGAGTAGTAATTGGGCTAGGCACAGTATGAAAGTGGAAGCAGTATGGTCCTGGAAGGCAGGAAATTGGGCTTCTAGTCACAGCTCTTCCATTAACTTTTAGGTAACTTTGGACAAGTTATTTCAGCTCTCTGGATTCATCCACAAAATGAAGGTTCTTGGCTAGATGATGTCTACAGACCCTTTCCAGTCTCAGTTTTAAAGGTTATTTGTGTCTATGTATAATCATTTATTCTTTCAACTTATTAACTATCAACTATTATCAATTGTTATAGGTATTGAGAAGTTTCATATTCCCTCTTCTTAATTAAATTTTCCCTAAGTGATAAAGTTAATTATGATATTAAATAACTGAACCTCCTCTTCGTAACCTCTTGTATATCTGTCTTCCATATCAGTATACAAGAAATGTATATGACCTGACTTGTCTCACATTTTAATTTGTCATTAATTGGTATGTCCTTATCAACAAGTATTCATGAAGGACTTCTTAGGTCCAGTAAAGGATTGTACCAACCAAACTTACAGTGACATTACATCTGATGTTGAGCAGTATCTGTCTACTTATTCCCATATGAGATATAAAAATAAGATCTGATTTCATAGGTACCTTACAAAAATCAGTTTCATTATCTTCTAGTGACTTTCCTTATCTCAGATGAAAGTGATCCTTTCCCCCTCAAATTCTATCTTGCATTATTTTTATTTGCATACATCTCTGGGCTCCAGTTTCCTCCTCTGGAAAAATATTAAAGGTGGACTTGGTAAGTGGTCTCTGAGAGTCCTTCCACTTCTAAATCCTGAGTCTGTTAACTCATACCATACCCTCCCCCAATAAATTCTAAGTTATCTGAAAACGGGAACTGTGCTATGGTTTCATCTCTGTATCACCAATGCACAAGATAATGTCTGATCCATAGTTGTTGTTCAGTAAATTTTCATTGAATGGGAAAAAATATGCATGATATATAATAGCAATAAATCGATTATGTGTTATATGTCAATAAATAAAAATATTGTTAGGGCAATATCTAAATAAGGTGCCACAAATACTAAATGAATTTCTATTATGAAAATAACACTAACACTGATGAACGAGTTCAGATCTATGGCATCTTTGTTATCTCTAGGTATTCTATTGATAGAAGCCATGACAGAATCTTTGAACCTAATTATTCCCAGGGAGGGGAGAAGGGATTGGGCAAAATCAACTAAGGGACATATCAACTAATGACAAATTAAAATGTGGGACAAGTCAGGTCATATACATTTCTTGCATACTGATATGCAAGACAGATATACAAGAGGTTACGAAGAGGAGGTTCAGTTATTTAATGTTATAATTAACTATCGCTTAGGGAAAATTTAATTAAGAATACAGAATACGAAACTACTGAATACCTATAACAAAAATAAAAAGCTCTACTTAGGGTCCATATTCTAGGTAATGAAGTGAGTATAGTTCTAGCCAATTTAGTAATTTTCTAAGCTGTGCAGGTAAGTTTTTCCCCTCTATTTTCCCTCATTAGTTGCTTTGCTTTTTTAAAACGATGCCTATTGTCATCATCTTTCTCATTTTACACTGTGATTCTCTGTCATAGTTATTCCCATGTATTGCAGGTAGGCCTGTCTTTCGATTCATCAAAACCAAATAATTATTCATAGAATTTATTTTTTTCTATATATTTCATATACTTCCAAGTTCGATTTTTTTTAAAGAAAAATTGAATGTAAAAAATCTGGAAGTGGATGCAAAAATAATGGTATCTTTTTTTTCCTTTTTCAGAATTTCTTTTTCTTAATTGGTTAGCATTAGTGTAAGGAAACATTTACATCCTCCCCCCTAAATATTCATCTAGGGCAAGTAAAGGCACTACTGATAGTTTTGGCCTGTTTTGTTCTAGTAAAAACAAAGAGAAAATATGGAGGAATTTCAACTTCAGCTTTCTTTATCTATTGTTATCACCAAAATGCTCAACCTAATGCTTCCTCATCCCTTTGGCAGCAAATCAAAGTAGATTTATTAATGGCAGAGCTATAAGGTAGCCTGTGGGCATGGCAGTTCTTGGAGAATATCACCTCATCTGGGTGCACCAGATCTCACTGTTAAATTCATGTTAAGGGACTGGTAGGTCTTCAGGGCGATGGAACTATCTGATTATAGAAACTACCCCATGTTTGAATCACCGTTACTGTCATTGTTCATGTCTGACTCTCTATGACCTCATTTGGGGTTTTCTTGGCAAAGGCACTGGAGTGGTTTGCCATCTCCTTCTTTAGTTCATTTTATACATGAGGAAACTGAGGCAAACAGGGTTAAGTGACTTGCCCAGGGTCACATAGCTAGGAAGTGTCTGAGGCCAGATTTAAACTGAGGAAGGTAAGTCTTCCTGACTTCTGGCCTGGCCCTCTATTCACTGTGTGGCTCACAGTTGGTCTTCAATAATAATCACATAAGGAGTACAAGATAGTAAGGCGGTCATATGGAACTCAATTGACGTGTTGTCCCATAATGCCAGTTTACATATATTATAGATCTAGTCCATGCTGTTTTCTTTTTCACTAATTCCTTTCTCAGTTATGCAAATAGACAAAATTGTCAGAATTTGTTGTGTAAAGTTATGCGTATTCTTTCTTGAGGGTGGAAACAGTACAGAATAAGGACAGTAAAGTCTCTATTTGACTGAGTCTGAAACTTAGCTCCGCCTAATGCAGTCATTCATGTAGCTAACAAGCATTTATTAAATATCAACTCCGTTCCAAACACTTGACATATAGCTATGGGAATCATCTTCATAGAGATGATAATTAAATCCATGGCACAGATGAGATCACCAAGAAACAAGTATAGAAACAAGACGAGTCCTAAAAATGGCAGACTCTTGGGAAACACCATGAGTTAGTGGGCATAACATGTATGAAGAACCAACAAAAAAGACAGAGAAGAATTAAGTGGATAGAAAGAGGAAGGTGAGGAAGAGAGGTAGATAAAATAAAGGGGAATCTATAAGCGTAAATTGAGTTCAGAGAAAAAAACAGGAGGAAAAAAGGGGGGATAAGAGACAAGGAAGTGAAGAGATAATATAGGTTAGTCCCCTCATCTTTCAGGTTTCCCCCTTTCCCCACCACCCTGTCCACCTTATCCTATCCAGCCTAGACCTAACCCTCCCCAGAAATTCCCTTAGCCTTCCCAAGAAGCCACCTTTAGCGTATTCTATTGCTGATATCAGCTGGGTGAAGACCTTTCCATAGTCAGGACTCCATAGTCTTACTTACTATGTCACTATCCCAGTCATCACTTCTAAGGAAATACGGTCAATTCTCAACTTTCAAAGAGGGTAATATTACTATAAAATGCTGAGAAAGTAAAAAAAAAAGTCAGTGTATCAATGTTGATACATTGAACCTATGGGAAATATGGGGTTAAGTTCCTGCAACTACCAAAATTATAATATTTTGCTAAAAATTACTGAAAATACACTTCTCTGCATGCAATTCTTTATAACAAAACATTAATTCTGATAATATGTACTTTTCATAACACAATTTACCATGATATGACCTATAAAACACAGCACAGAAAATAAAATTGGCAATATATAAAACCTTTTTCTCCCTAGAAATTCCCTAGAATTCTGCCAACCTTTGTGTTAACATCTCAATTTAAAAAAATATTTCCATAAAGTCTACAGCACCATAGACATGTATAGCAAATAAAATTCTTAAAACTAAAACATTTTTTAACCGGAATTTTACCTTCTACTCCGTCAGATGACAATAGGAGAGCACCATACTCTATACTCTACTGCTATAAATCTTTCTATTTCGGCCATCTTCTGAAGACCAACTGACTTTAGTCGCTACTGTAAAAAGATGCCAGGACTTGTGAGATCTTGACATCACCTTAAAGCCAAAGGACTTGCACTATGCTTTGGGTGTATAACTGCCACACAAAACTTGTGTTTTAAATAAGACAAACCATGAAAATACATACCAAATGCACAAGGAGGTCTTTCCTCCAAAATGGTAAGGCTAACGAGACTAGGGAAGCACCTAGTAGGATACCAACCACTCTAAAACTTGTCCTCTTTGTACCTATCATTTTTCTCTTTATTGTACAAAGCTGTAAATATGTGTGGTTGCCAATGTGAAAGTGCAAGTGCCAGTACTAATAAAACCAGGTGAGTGTTTGAAGTCATGAAAATTAAACACACCAATGCTGAGGATTGACTGCACAATTGTGTTTGCTGGTATCACAATTATCAAGCAAGTATTTAAAATTTTTAAAGTGGTTGACCTTGAACTGAACCCTATTTTCAATAAGAAGGGCTTATTTAATTCAGGTTCAGCAAAGAAAAATATCGAATGTTTCAGTTTAGTTTAATTTGCCATTCATCAAATGAATACAGTTTGTTCCAGTCCATGGCTTATAGCTTGGTTTGGCTCAAGTCCTGAAATAATATTGGACTGTATTGAGCACTGTAAAGGGGGATACTTTGGGAGCATATGTAGGGGTATTCTTTTTTTCTTTCCTTCATTGTATCATTTGGAAATTTAAAAGAGAAGTCTAGGATACAGGCATAAGAGAGAACTTCTGGCCAGTACAAATTGAAGTCCAGAATCGGATGTTTCTGAAAGTCTACACATGGACTCACTATGTTAAAGTCTTAGAAAAAAAGCATCAGTGTGAGAAACTCCATTTTCTCTTTCACTGAGGGAAATGTGAAGTGTTAATTCTGTTGTCAGTGATAGTTACGTGAGTGTGAATTTTACCTGTAGGTACACCAAGATTCATGACAGATCTGGCACTCTTGAGGGGAGGAGTAAGGTGATGGCTAGCCCGATCATTGCTCTCTGTGGTGCTCTCATTGCTGGTTCATGTCGCTGGAGTGGCCACTCATGTGATTTATTTTGCTCTTTTTTTTTAAAGTCGTAAAAATAATTCTAACAGTGCAGGCACCTTCGACATAGTTATATACTTTATGAGGGCACCTATAATATCATGACCCAAGTCCCAACACAATCAGATTAGCTCAGAGCACAACAAAATTTCCCGAGTAACTTTGTATACTGTTCTGAGTGAGTACAGACATATTTTATGACTTGGATGGAGCGTTAGATTGGTAGAACTCAAAATATTTCTTTAGTGTGCTGAACTTAACACCCAATTAGCTGCTCCTCAGTTGCTCAGTTGTTTTGGACTCTATGTGACTCCTTGGACTTTGTCTATGGGGTTTTCTAGGCAAAGAAGCTGGAGCAGTTTGCCATTTCCTTCTCCAGTGTGTCCCATTTTACAGAGGAGGAGTTGAGGCAAATAAGGGTTACATGACTTGCCTGGGGTCACACAGTTATTAAGGTCTGAGACTGGATTTGAACTCAGATCTTCTTAAATCCAAGCCCAGTGTTCTGTCCACTGCATCACCTACCTTCCCTTACCACCTAGTTAAGCAAAAACAATTAGTTAAAATAGGAAGTTACTAGATGTTGAAGTCAGAATAATAATAATAGTAATTAATAATAATAAATAGCTAGTATTTCTGAGTTGCAAACTGGTTTATATTTGTTATCTCATTGGATATTGCAGAAAGAGTGTTGAAGAGTCAGAGGATACAGATTCAAATCCTACCTTGATTACTTAACTATATTTGTGACACTAAACAAGTCATTTTAGCCACATGGTTCTCAGTTTCCTCATCTGTGTAATTGGAGGTATTAGGTTAGGTACCCTCCACAGACCCTTCCAGATCTAAAACATGTATGATGTGATATTGGGCTGTGATCCTAAGTTCATGGGAACATGGATTTAGTTCTTGTACACGGCAGAGCCAGGATAAGAACCTAAGACCTCTGACTTCAAATTCAGCTTCAAATTCAAGAATTTCGTGGGGATTTGCCTGAATATTTTAGAAACTGTATGAAACCTTTGAACTTTCGCCTATCTCCATTATCTCTAGATTGGTACATTAATCCAACAATAGCTGGACCACCTTCTATGCAGCAGTTGTATTCCTGAAAAGTTCTCCAAAATCACATTTTTGTCATTTTGATAGCATTTCATAGGTACCAGGGAATACTGTTTTCAAAGGTGACACTGAGAAAGCTCCTTTGGTATCTCAAGAAGCTATTGGTAATGAAATAATTACCCACTGAAAAATAATCATTTTATTTCTCTCTAGAATGATGGTATCGGGCTAACTGGCCTCTGATGGCTCTTGTAGCTCTCGGGTCCTATGATCCGGTACATACATTTGGATTTCTGGAAAAGAGGCATACCTCTCCATACATATGTTGAAGAATATTTAAGGGCAACTTAATCATTGGGGGCAAGTTCTTAAGACACACTTAAGACACTCCCTATGAATTGTGAGCAGTGCCTGCCTGGACCTGCCACGAATGGACCTGTTGGTATGGAGGTCCCTGCCTTTTCCTTGACACCCTTCCCAGCACTGCTTTTTGTCTTTACTCCTCTTGAGCTCCCAGGCCCTTCCATAGCCATCCACTTTTCAGGGACTAGGTGGGGGTGCTGATGGTGGTTCTGTGGTACCTTCATCTTCCACTTAGAAGACTAGAAACCTGGGAGCAAAGCTGTGCATGTTGGAGGGCGGAGACAAGATGCATTTTTCTTTTTTTCCTCTCAGGACCACACCCAGGACCACACCCAGGACCACACCACACATTGAAAATCAAGGCCTTGTTACACAATAACCACTCCAGGCAAAACATTATAAAAAGCATAAATATGTTGAACCTTTACCTATATGACGTCAGGCCACTGTAGTAAAATTTTGTCATAAAGGAGAAAAGTGAGAGGGAGACCAGGAATTTGGACTATTGTCTTCTGGCCTAAAAGAGTTTTGGTACAGAAGGGAATTCTTTTTGGTCCACTGTGGCTTGGATGTAGATTGATGATGAAGGATAAGTTTTGTGCCGAAATTGTTTGGTTAAAGCACTGGACTTGATGGCATCAGGAGATAGTGATTGCCTAAGGTCATCAGGGAAATAGGACGGACATCTTGTCACATGGACTTGCTTCTGAAATTGAATTTTAAAACATCCATTAACATCAATATTATCTTCATTTTTCATTTTTTTCCTTTGTGACTTTTCCTTTTCCTCTTGATCTCTCCATATCTCACTTCCTTTTCATTTCCAATTTTCACTTTCTATTACCTAAAACAATTTTTATGTCCACATATATTTATGTCACTTGATTCAGATTTCCTTTTTTCTTCTCTCTTCTGGTATGTGACTCCCCACTTAGCTGCATAGTTATTATCTTATTCTAGTCTTTGTTTTTTCTTCCAAGATAAAGAAGCTGTCAGTAACACCTTCAGCAACACTCTCCACATCTCACCTTCAGATCCATGGAATGGTTCTAAGAATTTTGGAGACGACTTTTTGTTTGCTTTAACTTTCACTTTGCTCATCAACCTGATGTTTCCCTCCATTCTGTAATCCGCTGTATTGAAAGTTCACTGTCATGGAGCCATCCTGTCTGTGATCAAATAGTTGTACAGAGATTTGCCCAGGGTTACTGGCTAGTAAGTGTCTGAAGCTAGATTTGATTCACAACTTCCTGATTCCAGGCACTGAACTTTATCCACTGAACTACTTATGCCTTGCCATAAAATAGCCCAATACATGGGAAACAGACTTGTATACATAAAAACATTCAATCAAATAAGGTCAGTTAACTAAAAGGAAACAATACAACATTAGGTAATCTGATTTCAAATTGGAGAAAGATTAGGGATGGTTGGGAGGGGATAGTGAATAGGTGCGATTCCCTGTATTCAGAAACTAAGTGTTCTACTCCTCCCAAGTGCTTGTAAAAACAGTCAAAAGAACATGGAAACAAGAACTGATTGATCACTACTCTCTAGTTTTCAGATAAGACATATGGGTTGCTTGAGATATATAATTTTGAGAAAACTTGCATCAATCTTTGGATCTGACCAAGTTTCTGCTCTGCTTAACCTAGGTCTTTGGTTAAGGGTCTCTAAGCAACAGGTAAAAGTGATCCAGCTCCCTGGTCATTCAGGGCTAGGTTCAAACAATACAATCCTTACAACTGAATAATGTTTTCTCACAAGACAGAAACTGGACTACATTCATAATCACTAGAAAGGGAACTGAGCTACCTCCAGAACTGTCAGTGATGGAGTCAGTGTGGTTTACTCAATTCTCACAATTAATTATTTGCCATCCAAATGTCCTCAATTTGCTGCATTTCCTCAAAGAGAAGGCAAAATCAGGAATAATGAAAATATAACAGTATACCAACAAACGTGTCACATTTCCCCACAAATGGACAGTGCCTAAGAGGGAGAGTGGACTCTAGTTAACTATCTCAAAATTATTTGGTAAAGATAAAGAATAGACTTTCCTCTCATCAGAAAGAATGACTACTTAAAAAAAAAACAAAACAGATAACTCAAAATTCTTTCCATCTCCTTGTCTTTAAGGGAAGTGTTTATAAGGAAGTCTGTGTTACTGGGTAAAACAGGTTTTTCCTACCTCCAGAAGGAAATTTCGGGAAAAAAATAATTTTTCTATTGCTTTTACTTTTCAGAACACATTTCTTGCACCAGATTAAATAGTGAAACTATTTTTAAGAATATTATGGATTTGTTTTCAGGTTACCTTGCACCTCGAAACCTTCCTAGCACTGGCTTCTTCCCATTTCTGCAAACTCTTCTCTGTGACACAGACAGCAAATGCAAGGATACTCCCTATGGACCACAAGATCTACTCCGCAGAAAAGGAATTGATAGCACCCTTTTTAGAGAAAGGTAAGGACATTTCTTAAGCATATTCAGCTACTTGGAGGCATAGGTATAGGCATTTTATTGCAGTATTTCATTTCTATGTAGAAATTTCTATAATTATGAGACAAGTCTGATTCTTTATATATCAATATTTTTATCAGAACTTGCCATTTCCTCATTAGGAATAATACTTTCAGCCTACTAGACTTTCTTTTTTTTTTTAATTGCCAAAACATTTTTGGTGGTAGATGTTAATAATACGGTGAAGTTAGACAGAACTTACAGTTTTATCTGGATTTCTTTGAATGAAAAATTGAATCTCAACAATAAAAATTATTTTTAAAAAATCTTTGCTACTACAATCTCTGCCTTTTCTGACTGATAACAAACATTTTCTTCATAGGAAAGGTTAACAATTTTTTTAACTTATCTTTTCACAGTTTTTCTTCTTTGAGATGTCTATGCTACATTGTAGAGGATTAGTGATATACCCTATGGCTTCCACGTCCATTTATTTCCTAAGAACTAATTAAACTGTTTTGCTGCGATAGTTTGCCAGTTCTCAGTGTCATTTTAAATTTTTTAATACACATTGAGTTTTGTTGCTAGGGGTCCTGTTTCATAGTGGGACGAAAAAAGCCTTGAAATGTTTAACCTTTACACTAACAGCTGCAACCTCTCTAGCACTCTTTATAAGAGTCACAGTTTTTACCTGTTTCCATATTTCCATGGTTGTTTAGTAATTTCCAGTCATGTCTGACATTTGGGGGTTTTCTTGACAAAGACATTGGAGTGGTTTCTCATTTCTTTTCTCCAGCTTATTTTACAGGTTAGGTCACATAGGTGCCCAAGGTCACATAGCCAGTAAATGTTTAAGGCCAGATTTCAACTTAGTTCTTGCTGACTCTACCCTTGGTACTCTATCCACTGCACCACCTAGCTGCCCCTTCCCCGGAATAATACTCCTTAAAAACCAAAGGGTTAAAAACCACAAAAGAAAGCAATGAAACATGTATGAAATGAAATTCAACACTCGGCTGACAGAGAGCTAATAAAAGGTAGTGAAACCAGAATAATATACTTTTAATTGCTCAAACTGGACATTCTGAGTCAACCTAATATTAGTAGAAGCACAAATGCATGATCATTGTGGTCATAAGATTAAAATGTATCAAAATCATTACTTTTTCTAAGTAATTCCCACACTACTGCAGTCAGTCAATCAATAAGCATTTGTTAAGTGCTTTCTATAGGTCAGGCATTATAAATACTAGAGGTAAAAAGAAAGGTAAAAAACCTAAAATCTGCTCTCAAGGAGTTAATCTTCTAATTGGAAAGACCATGTTAAAACATCCTATCATCGTATTATCAATTTGTTTTCAGGTTACCTTGCATATGTACACATATATACATATATATCTGTATACATATACCTATACATACATGTGCATTTACACACCCACACATATATACATACATATATGATATATACAGATATGTGTATGTATCTATATGTATATATGTATACACACACACATATATATACATACACACATATATAGTTGATAAAAGGTCATATGAAAGTAGTGGGGGCAGGGGTTAGAGTAAGGAGTTAGGGGAGGGAAGGAGGTTGTTGCACAGACTTTTGCAAAAGATGGGCTCTAAGTTAATTATTAAAGAAATCTAAGGAATTCAGGAGGTGCAAGTGAGAAGAGAGAGCATTCCAGATGTGGTGGACAGCCAGTGAAAATGCCTGGAATTGAACTGTTATGTATAAAGACAAATGAGAAGGCAGGTGTTCCTAAGTTTCAAAGTACAGAGGGAAAATAAAGGATAAGATACCTGGAAAGGGGGGAAAGGGCAAGGTTCTAAGAGCTTTCAGTGTGAACCAGAAGATTTTATACTTTATCCAGGAGGTAATCAGAATACACTGGAATTGGCTGGGTAGACCTAGCTTAACTGGAAGTTCTCTGAGATAGTATTATTTCCAATTCTGAAAAGATTTCCAGGAATCTAGTCATTTGAAGATTAGTAGGTGATAATTTATTTTCTCTATTAAAAAATATTGACTAAGATGGTGGAGTAAAAGTAGGACTTACTTGAGCTCTCTTCAATTCTCCTCCAAACAACATTTAAAAATGCTTCAAAATAAATTCTGCAGAGACAGAATGAATCCAAGGACAGGATGAAATAATTTTCCGGTCCAAGACAAGTTAGAAGGTAGGCAGGAAAAGTCTGTCTCACTGAGGTGAGAGTGGAGCACAGTCCAGTCCAGGCTGAGCCCTGACAAGTCAGCAGTAGACCTTGGGGATAACTGAATCTCCAGAGGTGGCTTCCAGAGCTCTTAGCTCACAGACAGTAAGGGAGTCAGACAACTGGTCAGAAGGAGATTACAGGGGTCCCTTTGCTCACAGCTGCAGCAGGACTCTGCTACATTACCTATATTTGATTCTGAGTTGCAGTACCAGGGCAAGGAAGCACACCAGCAGGAGTGACCAGGACCCTAGTCACAGTTCCATGGCAGAAAAGAGTACTTGTGCTCACTCACAGATCAAAAAAAAGGTCAGGAGAGCAGTGACCATACCTTCCCTTAGATAATACTACCTTGGAAGAACTGAAAACTTGCAGACCTCCGGAACTAGCTCTGTACACAGCAGCACAGAAAAATCTGAAGCTTGGGGCAGTTCCTCTTCCACCCCAATAACATAACCTAACTTTAACATAGAGTTAAAAGTCAAGAAATAGCAATGAGTACTGCAGGAAATAGAAATGAGCAAACAACAAAAAAAGAACCTGAGCACAGAGAGTTACTGTGATGACAGAGAAGATCAAAACACAAATTTGGAAGAAGGTAATGATATCAAAGCAGCTACATGCAAAGCTTCAAAGTTAAATGTGAATTGTCCTGAGGCTCTGGAAGATCTCAAAAAGTATTTTAAAAATCAAATAAGTCAGTTAGAGGAAAAATTGGGAAAAGAAATGAGACTGATGCAAGAAAATCATGAAAAAAGAGTCAACAGCTTGGTAATGGAGGTACACAAAAGATGGTGAAGAAAATAATACCTTAAAAAATCCTGATCTGATACATTAATGCATTCATTCATTCATTCATTTATCTGCTTTTTGCCTGCAATTTTGATTTTATTAACATATAGGAACTCTCAGAATAGAACATTCCATCACAGATGCAGATCTATAACTCTTTGTAACTTACAGTCTTTGAGAGTTTATAGGAGGCACTTGGTGATTAAGTAATTTGCCCAGGGTCAATAAGCCTTTATATCTATCCTGAGATAATCATAATAGAAGTAAAGATAAAAGTAATCTCTGGGAAAAGGTATACTTATAATAACCAATGAGTGACTATTATCATTTAGAACCAGAATTGGTAACATTCTTTATCATCATCATCAACATATGATATGACATGCTTCCTTTAATACAGAGCCAGTGTAAATTGTATGACATTAGGTTCAAATAGCTCTAGAATTGTTCCAAAAGATGCCTGGGGACAGGCTTAGGGACAGGAATGCTACTTTGTATTGGTTTTAATATTTCAGTAAATTAGTTTGGCTTGATGTCTTAAAATCTTCTTTCAACACAATTACAATTTTCTAGGCATAGAAAATTAATTAGTTCTTAAACCAGCAGTAGAGAGATATCTCAGTAGGCAGGCCAAAAAAGAACTGGGCCTTTCTTCTGTTTTCCCCTTTTGGGAAGGAAAGGAAGGGTGGGAATAAGCATACCTACCTACTACCTACATATATATACATATATGTATATGTATAAACACATGTGTATATGTGTGTATATACACACACATATACATGCACCTATTTACATATTGCATTTATAGAATGTTTTATTTAATTAATGTTATATTACATTATTTACCTAATTTAATTTATATAATACACACATACATACATATATACATATACATACACATACACATATGCTTTACAAATATTATCTCATTTGATCCTCACTACAACCCTGAGAGGTAAGGGCTATTATTATGGCCATTTTACAGTTGAGGAAACTGAGGCAGGCAGAAGTTAAGTGATCTTCCTGGGGTCAGGCTTCCTGACTGCTTTCTGATCTCTTACACTATCCAGTTTGCCTTTTGGGATGAATAGGTAAGGCTCTAACCTGGCATTCACATATCTGTTCATAACATTTTTACTGTACATTGACAATGGACCAGACCCAAGCTAGTAACCACCACTGCTGAGAAATCTTTCCTCCTTTGAGGTTCACAGTATCAGCATTTTCTATCCAGTTCAAAGGATGGCACCTGTTCTATATAGGTCTCAAGATCTTTCTGTGTCCTGAAACGGTGAGAGAGATTACTTGTCAGGAATTACTTCTCAGCTTCAATTCATAGAACTTTAATGTTCAAACAGACCTCAGAGTCCAACCCTCTACAACATACCTGACAAGGAAGCAGTCATTCAGCCCTTGATAGAAGGTGTCAGAGGAGGGAGCCACTCTGGAGGCAGCCCATTCTTCTTTTGGACAGTTCTAATTGCAAGGACATTTTTCTCTTCATCAAGCCTAAACTTGCCACTTTTTATCTTCCAGCCAATGCATCTAGTTCAGCCCTTTGGGTCAACTCCCTCTTCTGGTTACAGTATCTCAGATAGCTGACCCCAGCTATTATACTTATTCCTCTTCTCTCAAAAGTCTTCTTTCTAGGTTTAACATCACTAGTTCCTCTGATCAGTCTTTATGAAACATGAAGTAGAAGCCCTTTACCATCTTGGTGGTGCTATTCTGGACACATTTCAGCTTATCAATGCCCTTTCCTTTGGAAAATGTGGTGATCAGAGCTGCACAGAGTAATCCACTTGTGATCTGACCACAGGCATAATAAAACAGGATTATCATTACCTAACTTCTGGATATTTTTGCTCTTTTCATGTAGCCTAGGATTACATTATAATTCTTGTCTGCCATATCTTGTTGATAACTCATATTGGACATGCAGTTAACCAACACTCCTGGATCTTTTTTTTAGAAGAGATATGATCTAGTCTAGCCCAACATGTACTTGTGATATTGAAATTTTGAACCCAATATAAAACTTTTGAATTTTATAATTCAATTCTAGTGTACTGATGATTCAACCAACAAATATCTGCTAAATACCTACTATGCGCAAGTCACTGTCCAAGCACTTGAGAGGTAAAACAAAAAGAAACACATATTAGATTATAAACCCTCAGGAATTTTATGATTCAATAAGAGATATAACATAAATATATGACCAGGATATGAGATATAATAAAAGTAAGCCAAAGGAGAGAGGAGTCAGACAAAATGCTCTGGAGATATTTGAGGAGAAAGAAATCAGTCTTGGTCAGGAGATAACTTTCAGAAGTCAAGGAGAAGGCATCTGATCTATGCCTTGAAGAAGGGGAAGGATTCCAGTACAAAGAGGAGGAGGATGCTTTCAACAGTAGGAGATGAGAGGTAGTGGGGTTTTTTTCTTGGAGACATCATTGAGCGAAGATGAGATGACCAATCACTGAGTATGTTGTACTTGAGATCCTTGCTCAGGTGTGAATGGGTCTGGATGATCCCTGGGATTTCTTTCAGTTCCAAGATTCTGTGATTTTGTGTTTCATCGGAGGAAAAGCCTGTGTGATATCAGGGAGATGGAAAGCATAGGACAACAAGAAGGAAAAAACAGCTAGTAGACCAGTTTGGCTGGAATGAAGTGTTTTGTGAAATAAGGCTCAAAAGGTGACCTGGCACTAGGTTGCGCAGAGCCTCAAATGCCACAGCAAGGAATCTGCATTTTGTCTAATAGACTGTAGCCACTTTTCTCAGATTCTTTGGTCTCAGAACACCTTTCTACTCTTAGAAATGATTGAAGACCCAACATTCATGTGTGTTATATCTGCCATTACTTACTATATTAGAAGTTAAAACTGATCAATTTTTAAAATACTTGTTCACTTAAAATAATAATAAGCTCATTATACATTAACATAAATGATATATTTTCATGAAAAAGAACTATATTCTCCAAAACAAAAAAATAGTAAGACAACAGCATTGTTTTACATATTTTTGCATATCTCTTTAGTGTCTAGCTTAACAGAAGACAATTGAATTCTCATATCTGCTTCTACATTCAGTCTACTGTGATATGTTATTTTTGTTGAAAAACATGAACCAAATCAGGTCTTTCACAAATATGTAGTTGGAAAAGGGAGTGTTCTTAATATGAAAAGAACATCTTGTTATTTGGAAAATAGTTTTGACTTTGCGGACCCCATGAAAGTGTCTTAGGGACCTCTACATGTCCTCAATCCACATTTCAAGAACTGCTGAATAATAGGGAGCTACTAAAGTTTTTTGAGGAGAATATATGGTCAGAAGATCATTTTGGAGGATGGATTGGAAAGGGGAGAACTTGGAAGCAAAGAGACTAGTTTAATGGATTCGCTGATCAATAAGTATTTATTAAACACCTCTGTGCCAGGCACTGAGCCAGGTGCTTGTGATTCAAATGAAAAAATGAGATAATCCCTTCCTTTGAAGAACTTACATGCTACAATGAGAAAGCTGTTACAAGAGTCTAGATAAGTATTTATTATGGGGGGAGGGAAGCACAGGGAGAGATATAGAGGATACAGACTACTGCATATGTCAGCCTTTTTTCATATTTTTGTAAGTTTTGTTGAACTGTATTCCTTTTTTTTTTCATTCTTTATTACAAGGGATGTCTCTCTAGGAGGAGGAAAGGGAGTGATACAATGGGAAATAAAGGTGATGTAGAAATATAAGATACCAAAAGAAATTATTTTTAAAATATCTTAAGAAGTGAAAAAATTGTAAGCTAGAGTAGTAGTCATATATGTGAAGATAAAATGGGCAGGATTTGAGAACTGATTGGATGTTGGGGGCTTGGAGATGGAGAGAGATGAGAAAAAAATGATTCTAAGGTTTTGAGCCTGGAAGAATGATGGTGCCATCAATAGAACTCTCCCTCCTTCCCTTCTCCCCTCCATCTACCCATTTCATTTTTTAAGGTTTAAAGACCTTTCCAATATCTCATTTGATTGTCACAACAACCCTATGAGGCAGGAGCTATTATTCTCCCCATTTTTAGAGGTGATGAAACAGACTAAGAGACAGGTAAAGTGATTTCCCTGGGTCATGCAGCTAGTAAATATGATTTGAACTCAGATCTTCTTGACTCCCAACACAATGCTCCCATGTTACCTAGCTATCTATGTGCTACAAATATGTTAGTCATCTGTATAGAGATAACTCAAGCCATAGAACATCACATATTGAGTAGGTTGTAGAACCAAGATTAAATTTAGCTCTGCTGATTTTCAGTGCCTTGCACACAGTAGAAATTAATAAATATGTGTTCAATGGAAATGAAATGATGCATGTTGTTCAAAATCAAGGATTTTAAACTTGGAGTCTATGAAGTTTTCTAAATTTTTTTTGATGTAATTAGTTTTCATTATAATCCTGTACATTTTATTTTACCTATGTAAAGGCATGATTCTGAGAAGGGGTCCATTGGCTTTACCAGACCGTCAAAGGGGACCAGGACACAAAAGAGAAATTAAACCCTGATCTAGACTTATCCTTCTGTAATATATCAGTAACATCCATAACCCAGAGCTGGTTAGTTACTCTGCATCAATTCTCCACTTCTAGCGCAGTCAGTATTTTCTGGAAGTAGCAGGTAATTGGAACTTAATTTACAAAATTAACTGCAACAATAAAACTGCATTAATGCTTTTTCCCGCCATGCTATTAGCTTTTATGCATTATATAGCTGTGCGGAAAAGCTAGGTCATATAGCTGCTGTGTTAAAACCATTCCTCTGAATTCTTTCTGTTGGGTGAATTTGTGAGCTAAACCAGAGGATGTTGTTACCTCATTTAGAAAGCAAAACGTTTGTTTCTTTTCTGTTTTGGAAAGAACAAAGGAATGCTATCTTTAGCAGTGATATGAAAGAAAACCCACCATGCTCCTTTCAATGACATGTTCATGGGAAGCCATAGTCACACTCTGCACCCTCCTTTATGGCCGGTTGCCAAGGCTTTTATGGACCTTGCTACCTTGGCACCAGATTTCTGTTATTAAGTTCATATTGCCTTGGGCATCAGCTTTGGTATGTATAAACTGCCTTTTAATAAATGGCATAATTCTCTTCCCATATCATATCACTTTCTGCTTCAAAAGCAAGAACACATTTAAGTTTTCCCCTCCTTTGTCACCCTCGATGGTCCTGGTCCAAAGCACTTTCCTCTCCAGTCTTTTCTCCCCCACCCTTTGACATCTCAGAACTGCATGACAATCTGTAATTACTCATGTGATTGGCATATGGGAGAATGAATCTGTGAGTAATCTAGAAGTGCAGGGTTATTTTAGAAAGAGTCATTCCTTTCCTCCCCACTCCCCATCCCACGGAGGATTTACTGCCAATGGATCACCTGCTGCATTTCCGTCATTGTGGCACTATTCCCAGGCCAATGGATACTAAAGTCATCACTCTGCCCCTACTGACTTTGCTGCAGAGAAAACTTGAAACAGTAACATCTGATTCATACAGGAACTGAGGAATATCAGATCTTTGACTTAGACTCTACGAGATGTAAAGTAGTATTGAGAGGGCTGTCCCCCACGTGTAGCAAGGAGGTATCATTATGTGAACCAAAACAAGGCAGAATAAACCTTTTTGGCCTCTTTGCCCCCCACCCATATCCAAAGGAGACTATATTTCCTGTCAGGAGGGGAAGGGGAAGCAAGGGGTTGTGTGGGAGGCCACTCTGCTCTTCTCAGAGAGAATGGCTACAGGACCGCAATCGTATCTATTTGTTCCTTTACGTATTGTTAGTCTAGGGAATGTGATTTATAGATTTAAGCTAACTTGTAGGTGTTATTTCATTAATTGGGGGAAGCAGACCTTATATCCAAGCCTTTCCCCCTTTCCAACTAAATAGCATTTCGACAATAAAAACATACATAGCACTTATCAAAGATATCCATTTATCTAAATCATGGCAAAACAGAAATAAAAGAAAGTATACATATGAGAATATATACCAGACAGTACAGAATGAAGGAGTTCTCCCAGTAGAAACAAGATAACTCAGCTCAACCAAGAGAGAATCCTGTATCTCACAAAAGGGAAAGTTCCCCAAAGGCTCCAGTGTAGCAAGCTGTGGATAGGGAGACGGTGGAGATGGCCAGCTCCTCTCATGTCAACTTCTACTCAGTCTTTTTCTTCAACAATCTGAAATGAGGTTGGCATCTGCCATCTTCTTTCTTGAAGCTGGAAGCCAAAAGTGCCTGATTATGACTCAAAAAAATCTTGAAGACTTAAGACTTAGAGAGACTGAAGAGCTTTCCTCTCCCACTCTCACCGACTCTATTCCATCTCTCACACAAGTGTAGAACACTGATCACCAAGAAGGAGAAAAGCCCATAACAAGAGGCTTTGGAACTCAAGTGTCTGGGCCAAAAATACTTGCAATGCCTTGCAAAGGTTAGCTAGGGCAAGTCCCAAACTTGTAAACACACAATATAAACACAAGCATCATGATTTTCCTGGTATCTCAGGTAAACAATCTTGAGTACCATTGAAACTGAAATAAAACAAATGCACTTCAACAGTACATAATGTCAATGTGGCATTATTCAGAGCATCATCTAGGAGAATGCTACAGTGACAACATACCTGACTACAAGCAAGGTATATAACACATGCACATTTCAAAAATACACGCATATCTATAGAAAAAAGCAATCAGTCAAAAGCAATAAACATAGTTCGCTAACAAAGCAAAGCTGTCTAGCAGCAACCATAACAACATCAAGAGGTCTTTATAGAAAATACAATTTAACCACAAGCAATAGATGTGTTGGATGAGCTGGGCCTGGAGTCAGGAAGACCAGAGTTCAGATCTACTAGCTGTGTAAACTTGAGGCAAGTTGCTTGACCCTGTTTACCTCAGTTTACTCATATGTAAAATGAACTGCAGAAGGATACACCAGTATCTTTGCCAAGACTGGGTCACAGAGTCAGACGGGACTGAAAACTACTGAACAATGACAACAATTACAGTGAATACGCAAATCATTAACAAACAGACATGGCTAAAGCATCAATATAACATAAAACTAAGTCAAATATAGTAGCAGAATAAAACCAAGCATACTCAGACATGAAGTAGTCAACATGTACAGCAGTGCACATGCAGTGACATGCAAGGCGTATTTCACATGGGCCATCTCTGCTATCACTGTCTGTACTCATCCATACCTGTATGCTCAGGTTTGCCTGTAACATCATAACTTAGCTTGGCACATGAACGATCTCTCTGCTTCCATACCAGGGTTAGCAGTTGGTAGGAGCTGACCATCATGATCATTGTAGACAGGCATGTCTACATCTGACCTGGCAGCCATGTCAGGTTGACTATCACTATATTTGAGCTCTGTGGGTTGAATCTGTATCCTGGGAGTTTCTAAAGAAGCTTTTGGAAGGAAAGAAGTTGCCTTTAGGTTCAGTTTTTCTGTATTGTAATAATAATAATATACGTATATATGCATACAATATATAAATATTTGTGTATATAAATATATGCATATATACTTCCCTTTCTGGATGCATCACCTTCAGCTTCCATAACTGGGTCAGAAAGTCTTTGTCCTGCTGGTGAACAGTCTCTTTTTCTCAATCTTTTCCTAGGTGAGTGTCCATAAGTTATTTCCGCCTGCCCATTAAAAACTAACTCTTCAATGGACAGCAGGTAGTTGCAATAAACAGTCTTGGTAGGGCCCCCTCCAATCTCTTTTTTTTTTGTAACCAGGCACACTGCCCAGTCTCTCCGTTACTTTGTATGGATTAGTTTTCTGTCTATCAGCTAACTTGTGAGCCCCTTGAATGTCAAGGATTCTCAGTAAAACACCATCTCCTTGTTGAAGGTCTTGACGACATGCTCTGGTACCGTAACGTCTTTGGTTTCTGTCACATATCTTCCAAGCTGAATGTGTGACTAATCAGGAGTGTGAGTAATTGCCTCATCTCCTTCATGTGAAGTGCCAAAACATAAATCAATAGGCAGGTGTGGTTCTCACTTAAACATGAGCAAGTACAGCATAAAGCCTGTAGCATCTTTTATGGTGGAACTGCCAGCATGAATTTGAAATGAGACTGTTGACCACTGAAGCTTTTATTCTGGTCTCCATGTTCCCAATACTTTAAACAGTGTATGGTTAAAATGCTCAGACTGTGGTACTTGTCCAGGCCAGCATTGCCTTCAGTACCAGTGGGCTTTGGGACTGGGTTACCGGAGAAAGAAACAAGTCTGAGGTGAGAAAAGTCAAAATAGAAAAGGAAACATTATTCTTATTTTGGCCTACAGATTACATTTATCAATTTCATTTTATTGCTTTCTTTTCAGAATATTTGACTGGTCTAATCACTAGCCATTTCATCCTTTATGCAAAGATGGGGTGAAAAACTGTTGTGGAAATCTCACTTTGTAGAGACAAAAATGGAAAAGTGACAACTTCTGTGCAAGCTTAGACATTTATTTCAGATGCACTGTGCACAGAATACCCTCCTAGATCCTGTGAGAAACTGCCTAGACAGGCAAGAGAAGGTCTGGTTCCCCAACTTGAGAAAGATAACTGTTGCTGCCATATGTAAGGCAGATTGATACAAGAAAAGACTTGGGACAGGAAGCTATTTCAGTAATGTAGAGTATGATGTTGCAATAAGTAGCAAAGTTATTGTGGCCCCAAATAAGGTACCATGTCTAGAAACTGTGGTAGAGACAGTATGATTTTTTTCTTAACTTTAAACTTTATTTTTAATTTCCATTGACCAGAGCAAGTATGTCACTCTACTGCTCAAAAAAAAAAAAAAACCCAAAAAACAAAACAAACCAAAACCTCAAAACTTGGCTCCTAATTGCTTCTAGGATGAAATATAAATCCTTCAATATGCATTTAAAACTCTACAATCTAGCTCCAATATACCTTTAAATTTTATTTCTTATTACCCTCCTCCTCCCTTTAGGGAGCTCTGCATTGCCTGAAGTCAATATTTCAATCTTCTGTCTCCTTGCCTCTACACAGTTTATTATTTCCTCATTCCTAGGATATTCTCCCTCCTCACCTTTGCCTTTCACCATCTTCATCTTTAGTCAGCATTCAACTCAGGGACTCCTTCCTGAACCCCAAACTCCCAAGTTGTTAATGTTCACTCCTTTATCAATTTATTCTGTGTTTAATGTTGTATTTGCCCCCCATCCTTTGAAGGCTAGGGTTGTTTCATTTTTTGCCTGTTTATCCTTAGCACTTAACACAGGGCCTGGCACATTGTGCTATAAACATCTACTGAATCAAATTAAATTCCAACACATATATAATAAGTATGAAAAAAAGAAATAGCAACATGTGGATACATTTGTAGTATATCTCAGTATTTTTGTCTTGCTCCTCCCCAAAGTGACTGAAAAGGACATTGGTAATTCCTAACCCATGAGGGTATTTTCTTGTTTCTATCAAATTTCTATGAGAAGAGATTAGACATACACTGAAGTTACCTTTGATGAAAATATCCTTGATGAAAAGGGAAGAGGCAGGACTTTGAAGATGATTTTCCACAATAAACTGCATTTTCACAATTAGACAATTGATGGAAGAGTTTAGAAAATGCAAAATATGGCCATCTCATTTCTTTTGAAATTTTTTTTAACATTTCATTGACAAGTTTTGTTTTTATAACAGTTATTTTCAGATGTCTCTCCCCTAATCTCTGCCATTTCAGAAAAAAATTTTATTTGAAGAAAAAAAGACAAATAGGAAGGAAGGAAGGAAGGAAAGAAAAAGCGAAGGAGTTAAACACAACTAACTCATAGCATCCTCTTCAGATAGTGTAGGCAACGTTCCACATTCATAATTTCTGCTTCCAGAGGAAGAAGGGGGACTTACTAATTCAACTCTTTTCTGAGGTCAAGATTGGGTATTGTTCTAATATTTCTTGATGTCTCATTGAGTAATCAATTTTTTCTTTCTATTCCGCTTCTTGGAAAATTTTTTCTTAGGGGAAGTCTTCTTGCCACTTTTGATATTTAAATTCCTCTAAATTCTTTGCTTTTTAGTGTCTTTATTTCATTTAGCATTTTTGATTTCATTTCTCTTGCTTCATGCTTTTGGAGATAGATATTCATGTAGTTGTTATGAAAAATCAATTTTCCCTTTGAGTCTTTGCTTACAATTGCATTCCCTTTTTGGTTCTGAGGGATTTGTCAATTTGCCTTCATTTTTGTTACTTGTAGGTGTTTTCTTTGATTTACTCATCTCTCCTATTATCCATTTCCTGCAAAGAAGCATTATTCCGGGCAAGTTCTGCCCTTGATGCACTTTTGGGTAGGGAGCTTGGTTCAGTTTTGTCTCACTCTGGCTCCCTTAAGTTCTGTACCATCTTCCAACTCTTGAGGTTAGCCTCCTTTCCTCAGAAATAATGATACTTCATTGCATTTTTTTAATCATTGTCTTGGACAGTTATAAACTGAAGGATTTTGCTGCAGTGTGTGGGAGTTGGTCAGCTTCTGATCCAGGCAGGCATCTGGAAGAAAGTCCCAAGATGAAATACTCTAATGACTTAGGGTTTGGGTTGTTTTGGTTGTTCTTTTTATTTACCTTGTTATATTCTTATATAGTTGTTTCAGTCGTGTCTTCATGATCCCATTTGGGTTTTTCTTGGCAAAGTACTAGAGTGGTTTGCCATTTCCTTCTCCAGCTCATTTCACAGATGAGGAAACTGAGGCAAACAGGGTTAAGGGACTTGCTCAGCCAGACAGCTAATTAGTGTCTGAGGCCAGATTTGAACTCAAGAAGGTGAGTCTTCCTGACTCCAGGCCCAGCATTTTATCCATTGTGCCACCTACCTGCCCTTAGCTTATGTTGCTATAGTTATTGCATATACATAACTTTCCTGGTACTGACAACTCTCCATCAGTTCATAAAAATTTTCCCATATTTCTCTGAACTCACATATATAGTTTCTTAAAGTACAATAATATTCCATTAAACTTCACATGCCTAAATTTGCTTAGTAATTCAACAACAGATGGAAACTGTCATTGTTTCAATTTTGACACTGTAAAAATGATACTGAAATATTTTTATACATACAAGATCTTTTGTTCTCTAATTTTGATCTCTCTGATTAAAAGGCTCTGAAAAATTTTGTCAGTTTTCCTACATCATTCAAAGATGTTTTTGTTTTTTTTTCCCTAAAAAATTGTTCGATGACTTGACAGCTCTACTAATAGTATATTAGTGGATCTATTTTCCCTCCAATATTGATTACTTACATCCTTTGTTACTTTTACTGAGTTATGGAGTATAACGCAAATATTCATCATTGTTTTAGTTTTCATTTTTTCAATTAATGCAGTGATTTTTTTATGATTGTTGACAACTTGCTTTTATTTTGAGGACTGATTGTTTATATTGACCTAATGATCTATTAGATGAATGGCTTTTCATCCTATATATCTATATTATCTATTTTTTATTACAAAGAAGTTGAATTATTAGAGAAAATGTAGCTTTTTAGAGTCTTCTAAGACAAAATGTCTTCCCTACATATATTAAGATCATAAAAGATTCCTTGACAAGCCCAACCTTCAAAGATAGCTTTGTTTAATGGTCTTTTGATTGTCAAAATCAATTGAGGCATAAAATAGAGAGAAATACACTCATTAGGCACCTTCTAGAGTGTTGTGGACAATATCATGTACAGGATCTAAATGGAAGAAGGATTTTTTTTGAATGGGAAGGTTTTCCAAATATATTCTTATTTTCATTTGACATCATGATAAATCTCTTCATTCTAATTCTAATGTTAGGGCTTTCTTAATGAGACATCTTTATCTACTTAGGAGTGATTGATGCAGTAATCTACAAAGAGAAAAAATTGGATGTGAGATCATGGCATGATATATAAGTGAATAGGCAGTCCTTTGAGTTTACAGATAAGCACATATATCTTGTACAAGACGGGCAATGAGCTGGCCAAGAATTGAATCGAATAGTCTGGTTTATATATGCGAAATTATTCAGTAGTGTCCATGATCTCAAGTTGTTTCCTTGTATGAAATCTCATTGTTAAGACACCAATATTCTTCTGGTGATGTTATGAGTCTGTAAATCATGGAACACCAAGATTTCCTATGAATCAAAATCATGAGGCACTAAAAAGGAAGTCTATGGGTTGGTGTAAGTAGGTTGTTTTATCAATGGCACTCGTTTGCAAAAAAAAATGACCAAGTATATCAAGGACATGCATGACAAGAAAAGGAGATAGGCTAGTTATACTGATACTACTATGGCAACAGCAAGGGATAACACAGTCAACCCAACGTGATGCAAGTTCCCGTCCCTATTAAGACCTACAAGAAGGTCGTGTTGGGTAGGCAGATCTATTGAAAGATGGGTATAAGAATCAAACAAAGTGAGAAAAAACGAGTGCACTATTGAGAAAGTATTCGCATCCTATCACTGATCCATGAAAGTATATTGTATTTAGCTATGTTAATACCTTAGTTGAATAAATTTACAAAATTATCTTACCAATCAGCTAGCAAAGCCCTCAAATGTTGTGGCAAAGAAGATGTAAATTTTGATGGGAGCAGGTAGAAGTTTGGAGGAAAGGAAAAGAGATATATCTGGAGTACAGATGATGCCTTTAGAGGAAAAATCACAGGTGGAACATGATAGGGAAGGTGGTATAGCCAAGAAGCATCAGGAGATCCCTGTATCCCTGAAATTAGTATGTACTCAAAAGTGAGCAGGGAAAGATAGATAGACAGACAGACAGATAGATAGATAGATAGATAGATAGATAGATAGATAGATAGATAGATAGATAGATAGATAGATGGATGGAGGAAAGGGAGAGAGAGTGAGAGAGAGAGACACAGAGAGAGGAAGAGGGAGAGGGAGAGGGAGAGAGAGAGAGAGAAATACTTAGTAAACACCTACTCTCTGGGAGGAACTGTGCTAAGTGCTATGGATAGAAATGCAAACAAGCAAGTCAATCCTTGCCCTCAAGGAGATCATATTTTTATGAAGACAGCAAATAAAGGGGTTCTGGAAGAAGGACAAGGGAGTGGGAGGGGTGGTGAGGAGAAAAATGGGGAAATGTTATAGAGAGCTGGGCTCCTGTAAGATCAAAAGGATGCTCTACAACATGCTTTGGAAATACCTTTCAATGAGTGTGTGTATGTGTGTGTGTGTATGTGTGTTCTATGAGAAAGTAGCATATACCCACATATATGTATATATATGTTTATATATTATTTACATATATGTGTTGTGTGTATATGTGTGTATGTGTGTATACATATATTTCAGATAAAGTCCCCTTTTTTGCCTCGAGAGACATCTGGCTTCCTGCCCTGTAGATCTTGAGGAAAAGAATAAAGCACTGTTTTTTCCCTCCGAGATGGTTTAATGAAGTTGCACCTGGAAATAAAACGATGTACTAAATGCCTTCTTAACTTGTGTGTTTTCATTAGCTTTCTTGGTCCCTTACGATGATTTCTTTTCCATTTCTTGAGTAAGAATCTCCCCACCCATCCCATTTATCACTCAGTTTCTATTTCTTTTTTTGTCACCTCCTTTTTCTGCTTATCTCAGCCTGTGTCATTCTTCTTATTTTTTAATTCTATTTAATCAATCAATCAACAAGCATTTATTCATTGCCTACTGTGTGCCAGGCACTGGGGTTATAGTACAAAGAATAAAACAATTCCTCCTCTCAAGGAACTTGGGTTTTTATTCTTGGGAAAATCTCATGAGAACAGTTGTTTTTATGATTGAAAAATTTTATGGTTTTCTAGTCTTTCTTGCAATAATGCAAACTGAAAAGTACTGAGAAAATAGATAGTGAAGTGAACTCAAGTTTCTCAAACTTTCAAAAACTTCAACTTGAGAAAAGGAAAAAGGTTTAGGTCAGTTCTGATTTTACTCTTGCCTAGTTTTCCCGGTCCCAAACAGTCAGCAGAAGGAATGAGCAAGGACTTAAGGGAGCAGTATCTGGTCATGAATAATTCACGTATGCCTTATGAATGAATGCAGGACTTTGGCTGCACCTAACACACTTAATAGGAAGAGACAGGAAAAAACATTAAGGAAGGCAAACAAATGCTACTTTCTCTTTACTGTTTTAAAAGTGGGCACAGAAAGAAAGGAAATCATCCAACTTTCAAGAAGAAATCATCTAAATTATAAAACACCTAAGAATCTAGTATGAAAATTCTAGTCTGATTTTCAAAGATTAAGTCAAAGAATAGTTAAAGGAAAATTTCCTCTCTACTATTGACATAGAAGCTCTATTCATCTTAGTCAAGCTCCTATATTAAACACAGACCAGAAACCTTCACATTCATACAAACACACACACATTATATTTTTCCAGATCTGGAGAGAAAGTCTGCATTCTCCTTAATACATATGTTTTTCTCTTTTCTCCCAAATGATCATTTCCCTACGGCCCTTGTATTTATGTAAAGGTTGGATCCTACAAAGATCTAATGTCAGCGTGCCTGGGTTCAAATACTGCCTCTGAGGCTGACTGCCTGTGTGACCTTGAACAAGTCAGTTTCCTCATCTGTAAAATGAGATTGGACTAGATAGCTCAATTCTGAAGTCCCCTTCCAAGTCCTCCTCTATGATCTAATGATGCTCTCCTAAATCTTGATCGGATTAAGTCCTGGTTTTGTTCCCTGTAGGAGAGTAACTGTTTGGACACTTAACTGTCTTACAGAAATTGAAGAGCTATTTATATGAAATGAATTTACTAAACGTACTAGCATGCTACCTTATCTTCCTTGCAAGAAATGTTTTAGCATTTATCTGGTTATGTGATAGAAATAATTCAACTCGTGCCATATTCAAATCTCCTTTCAAATGTCTTTACATGGAAAGACATTTTTCCTTTCATGTTAAGAAATAAACAGATTTTGTGCCTTCAGATCATATTTTTGTCTAGTCTCCAGTAAAAGAATGGATTATCATAAAAGTTTTTATATTTCATTATAAAACTTTTCATCTCTTTTTTGAGAACTTAATACAAGGTTAAAGTAAAAATAACTTTCCCTAACTGTCTTTTGGACCATTTCACATGAATAAAAGTTCACCTTGTAGGAATCTTTACATTGGTCATGTAAATCTTGGTGTGTTCATCCGTTAAAATTCTGAAAAGTACATTAAGGGAGGAAGGAGGGGAAAGTGATATAACATCCCTTAAACCTGCTATATGATGCATTGTTGTAACTTCAATGGTAAATTAGTGTGTGTGAATTTACAGGATTCTTTCTTATCCCTCTCTAGTGAAATCCAGAGAAAGTCATCCAGCCTGGGGAAGGACAGTAATTCATCACCTCGGAGCACTAAATTTCCAGAAAGAAGGAATACATCACTGGGTAAGCTAGTCTGTTCTTTTGGCAAAGCAAGTGAAGGTCTAATCTTTTGAAAGTCTATTCACTAGTCTAAACTTTCCAAACTGAAATGGAATGCCCAGGAGGGTATGGCTAAGAGACTGAAGCATTCTTTATGGTTGCCGGGGGAGATAGTACTCTTATAGTAAGCTCTTGAGAATACACAGATAGCAAAGCCTTCTTCAGTTGGCAGAGTCCTTAATAATTACATGGGCAACCTTCACATTACTCTTGACCATATAAGATAAGTTATTGATCCCAGATCCTAGGGGCAAGGAGGAACTTTCAAAAAATTAGGACATAGGAATATCGATGAAAACTAAAAGATCAGAAACTTCATCCTCCCTATCACAGTTACTCAGGATGCCTTCACTAGTTGTCTACTGTAGATTTCCATAAATAGAGAGTATAGTTATGATTGCAGGCCTCTTTTTTATTGTCATTGAGAAATGGCAATATTTGAATGGTTAAGATATAAAGATATTGAACTATTTCACAATAATGTTGGTGGGGATAAGTGAATTAATGAATGGAAGGATCTGTGATTTTTGTCAATACAGAGAACCTTCCATTGGTCTAGTGGATTGTTTGATACAAAGAGGCTGAGTGTTTAATCTAGGTCAACATGGCTAAAGTGTAACAGAGCTAATTTTGAACCCAAATCTCTTCTCTTCAGATTGAGGCTGGATGATCTCTTGTTGGATATCATGTATTAGCCCCTTCCATGATTAGATTCTATGATTTTTGTTGATTCATACTGTACTTACTATGGCATTCTGCCTTTTGAATGAGAGAAGACTGTTTTCACATAATGGGGTCAAGGTTAGTCTTTAATGAACACACAAGTACTCATCTGTGGTTGTTTGCTTAGCTCTCTTTGTTGAAAGATATAATGAAGCTGTGATTACATGAGTAATGGGTCCTGACTATCTGGGCTCTTCTCCATGGCCACAGACAGCACCCTTCATCTCATCAGTGCATGACCATGGTTACAAGAGGGGCATCAGACAAGAGATGTAAACCCATCAATTCCTTATCACTAATGGAATAACATTAAAAAAAGAAAAGAAAAAAATAAACCCTCAAAACACACACACTATTAGTGACTCAGAGCATCATTTTTGAACGCAGATGGTGGTTTTTTTTTTTGCTGTGAAAAATGGGATTTCTCAGGCCTCAGGTTTTAGAAGAGGCTGGCTTGATGAGTGTACATTATAAAGATATGAAGGCTGTCCCACTGAATGGATTCTACAAAACCAGGGACAGTGGACATCATACTTCATAGATTCCTTTGAATGCTACTTAATGGAAGGAGAGCATTGCATTCTGAGATGATAATGCCAATCTTTGACTTTGAACTAAAGTAACTATGATGAATCATTTTAGGAAAGATAGAATTTGTTTTTATTTTTATTCTCCTAATTGAATATTTATAAAGAAAATCATCATTCCATGTCTATTGGCAGGTCCTTAAGATAGATGTTTGAAATGACGGATAAAAGAACAGCAGTCATCATTACAATGATCGCTGGCATTTATGTAGTACTTCACAAATATTATAGCATGTTATCCATACAACAAACTGGGAGGTAGTTGCTAGTATTTATCCCCATTTTGCAGATGAGAAAAATGAAGCATATAATGAGTGACTTGCCCACACAGCAAGTTAAGTGTCAGAGGCTGGGTTTGAACTAGGGGCTTCCTGAGTCCAGGTCCAGCATCATATCCACTGTGACACCAAGAAATTTTAAAGGAGGCATAGATAGGACTGGATTGATTGGGTAAAATAGCAGTAAAGAAGTATGAGGACTTAACCTAGAACCAAAACATCTAAAGGATTGCTTGAGAGTGGAGGAAAACACTCAGAAACTTGTAGTCAATGCTGTTTTTTTAATCAGAATGAAATTTCTAAGATAGACATAGATGAGGCATTGATGGTATATGAAGATGCTCATGATCCCTAATGGGTTAATAACCATTCTGCAATTGTTTTTGGTTGGCATGCTAATTCTATCATTATTTTTATAGTCTTTTCCAGCTCAAGACCTGAGTTAGAAAGCATCATAACAGATTCCATCCCCACATTCAACAGCAGTCAAGTGCTTGCACGGATTCTAGATATGGAAAAGGTAACTTTGATATGCACACCATAAAGAATAAACTATACAGAATAGACGGGGGCTCAATGAGGCATCCCATACAGGACTTTGGGGTGAATATTTCTTTATTAAGTTATAAAAACTTTCCATCATTACTTAAAACTTAATGCAAGGTGAAGTTAAAAGTGAAAATTCACCTGCCTTGGGGAGTTGTGAGACTCAAATGAGATAGTAATGCAAAGGTCTCGGAAAATGTTAAAATGTTCTCTAAATGTCAGTCATTACAATTGATGCTATGATTCAGGGCCATTTCTCCTGAGTAAAAATTCCCCTCCTTCAGTGAATTTGTCTATTCAAGTCCCAGAAAGCCAATTTTGTAAAATATAAAAAAAAAGAAAGAAAGCAAATGTTAACACAGTACTGGAAACTTTTTCATAATAAATACATTACTTCAGCCTTTGATTTCCTAGAGAACGTAGTCTTTAAAGTCTCTTGCATTCTTCCACTTTGGAGCCAGTGGCCAGGATGGTATTTTTATGAGATGTTTCTTCATAAGAAACTGAGTTTGAAGAATCACAAATTCCTTTGATTCTCCTGTATTTGTTCCCTTTTCTGCTAGTTCATTTTTAAGTCCTTTTGGCAAGAAGGAGGGTGTCATAAGACATGATCCTTTAATCCCTTAAAGCGGAAAAGAAAAGAAAACCAGGTTAAAATGGTACACCAAACCTCCTGATTCATCTATGCTGTTGCCATTGGAAAAATGAGAGTGGCAGATTCCTGTTGCGAATCTTTCCCCAAAGAGGGAAATGTTCCATCTTTAATAACATCTTCTGGAAATCCTATCTGCAGATTTCTACTCCTAATCATTTATGTGCATCTGCTCACTTTTAAGTTTCCCAAGCTGCAAGACAATAGATATAACTTTGGGGACTTCAGAAATAAAGAAAATGCCAACTTTGGGTATTCAAAAATAAGGAAACCTTCCATCACAACCAAAAAATGTTTTTTTTTTAATAAATAAAAGTGCTATCCAAACTATCCACATATAATTGAAAGTACAATTAGCTCTATGATGTTTTTGCTACAATGTCCAGATGTATAATGATAACTTAAGAGGAAATGCATTTAATAACTGAGTTGTATCTGAGGTTGTGTGGCATAGTCAAGGAAATCCTACATTTAGAGTCAGACATACTTGGATTCATATCTTACCTTTGACCCTAACTAGCTGCGTAGTCATGGGCAAGTCATTTAGGATCATAGATTTATACCTAGAAATGACCCTTGGAGGTTATGAAGTCCAACTCCCTCATATTATAGATAAGGAAACTGAGACCCAGGAATAATAAGTGACTTTTTCAGGGTCACATAGCTGTCAAGTGTCTGAGGTAGGATTTGAACCTGGGCTTTCCTGACTCCAAGTACATCACTCAGTCACCACTACACCACCTTTTACCACTCTGAGTCTCAATTTCCATATCTGTAGAATGGAGATACTAATATTAGGTTGTAGTGAGGTCCAAATGAGAGGGTGTATGTAAAGCATTTTTACAAGCCTTAAAGCACTAAAGAATTATCTGCTATTATTATTATTAGGAGGATTGCTAGTATTGGAGTAAAAAAATATATGGGTTTCAGCTTTGTCTCTGACACCATCCCTGTAACTTTTAACCAGTCACTTTACATTTCTAAACCCCAGTTTACTCCTCAGTAAAATGAGGGTAATAATGTTTGTCCTACCTACTGCTCAAAATTATAGTGCTGTGATTCATTGGTATTCTTTGATCTACTGGACAATATACAAGGTGTCCCAAAAGTCTTAGTGCAGATTCCCGAGAAGTGGCGTGACTTTATTCAGTCACATATCTCTTTTATGGTAGAGGATACAGTCCTACAGCTCTAGAACCTTAGTCTTCCAAAGGTCATGCCAATGGTCTTTCCACACTAAATTTAACTTTTCTGAAACTCATTGTTTTCATCTGTGAAAAATGAAAGGGTTGGGTTAAATAATCACTAAGATTGTTTTTGGCTCTAAAATTCTGTGATCTGTGGCTCATTTGGAAGAGAAGCATCACAAAGGAGGAATAAGTCAAAATTTAGAAATCACAAATGAACACCTATAGTTCTCTGAACACATTTACTTAGGGTTCTCCTTTTTTGGTCCCACTCAAAGATAACAACATCTCCTGCCTGGGCAGTCTCTCATGGAGGTGTGCCTCCTGAGTCTTTCTGTCTCCCTGCAAAGAAAGAAGAAAGAAAATTTCATGCCTTAAAAACTTCTTTTACTTGAGATTTTTCATTCCTTGATATATTTAGATTATTTAGTTCAGAGAAGGAAAATAATTTATTTAAATGTAGCTTATGTAGATTCTGTATTTTTATTAGTGACAAGATTTTCCCCAAATTCTCTCCCCCTTTTCCCTTCTCTCTTCTCCTTTTCCTCTCCTTTTTCCCTCCCTGTTCTTCTCTTTCCTCTCTTCCTCGCCCCTCTTCTCTCTTTCACACACATATACTTACTCTTTCATATATGCACTCATTGTATTCAAACATTATTCTAAGTAAAATTATTAAGTGGTGTTTCTTGAATTTGGCACTTACTGAAGACAGGTCAGTTTTCGTAAAGATCATTTCCAGGAATCCTAGAACATGGACATCTGAGTCCCTCATACTGACTGCTGTTGCTGTCTCCTTTTCTCTAGATGCTAAAGCAAAACTCAACTTCGGAAAACCTAAGAAGAGAAATCTGTGAGAATCATCCAGCCTATACAACAGATGATACTTTCTCATGGAACACTTTAGGGAAAAATATTTTCAACCAGTTTTGTCTTTCCAACATAACTCTATTGGAGTCAACTATCCAAGAACTAAGAAACCAGCTGTCTCAGGTAAGTTGGGTATGCTTGACTAACAGAGTCAAAATCACCTGTTTCTCATCCTGTCTCTGTCACTAAGTCACTCTGAGTCAAGGGGCCAGTGGTGACCTACACCAGTGGTGCAATACTCACAAAAATATTACCCTGCTTTCATAATATCTACAGCTCAATACTGTAGGGGTGTCTCCTCAGTGTTTTCCTAAATGGTCTCATCTCATGCAACATCCTCCCTTATGAATGATTACCATAATTTCAATATTGAATACAAAAGATTGCAGTGCTGCTAAGGTAGACCTGCCCCATGGGTAATGAGATAAGGCTTTGTTTCAGTGTGGGTTAGGGTTTATATGTGTTTGAGATCTTCATGGGAATATCTCAAGATGCGTGACATGTGAAAGTATAGCAAAAATAAAAAAATATAGAGAGTAGCAAATAACCTGAAATGGGGCATTTTTATAATGAAAATAATTTGAAAAGTGAAGAGAAGACTAACTGGAAATCAGGAGATTTGGTTTTTGGTCCTCGTTCTAGCACGCTGTGGTTTACCATTTCTTCTATTATCCTCAGTTTGAGCATCTGTCAAATGGAATCAGACACCAGATGATCTCTAAAGTCCCTTTCAGCTGTAACATTCCCTGATGGATCATAAGTTGGATCTAGTCAATATTCCTCTTAAAAATATTACAGATTATCTTCAAGAGCATTCTCCTGTGGTTTCCAAAGAAACATTAGTAATACAATTCAATTACCATTAATAAAAACGTACTATCTACAAAACCTGGAGCTAGGTGTTGAGTATACAAAGAGAAACCAAAACGGTCCCTGCCCACAAAGACCTTATATTCTATGCACACAGATAAGTAATAAAAAGTGTATTTAAAGTGATTGGGAGGGGGCTGATGGGTTGGGGGAGTGGGGATGAGTTAAAGGGAGAAGGAAGAGGAAAAAAATGAGGAAAAACCTCTTGAAGGAGGTAGCACTTAAACTAAGCCTTAAATTAGGGACTTAAAAATGATATTTTATACTTCAAACCACCTCCCTATATCCAAGAAATTAATTTCCCTTGTCATGCATTAGCAGTCACTATATCTATTTTTAATATTCTTTGTAAAATAAGATAGTAATAAATCTTTTAATGGAATGTAGACTAACAATAATTCAATAATTTTCCAGGTGACTGCAGTGGTCCAGCCCTAATTTTTCTTTTCCAATAGAAAGTTCAAATTTTGTGGAAAGTTTGTGATCAACCAATCAATAATGGTTTGTTAAGAGCATGTTAGGCATTATTCCAGGTCCTGACAAAGCAAAGAGAAAAACAAAATGCCCCCGCTCTCAAGGAGCTTAAATTCTTTCAGGAGATAATAATAATAGATAAATAGATAGGTTGAAAGAAAGCCATTTTGTCTACCCTATGCTACTGCAAGCAAGTAGAAGCCTACAAAATATAGAAAAAACCCATTATGTGTAAAAGTATCATAGAGGGTTGGAACTTTAAGAAATGAGAGTCCCTTTAGAATGGAGTCAGCTCTGTAAGGTGTGTGTTTTTTTAACAGTCTAGATTTCTGACATTTTCCAAATCAGTGAGGGAAGCAGATTAAAACTCTCCTAATATCTTCTTTTTCCTTTGGTGATTCTTCTTTTTTTTTAGATCTCAAATGACCCCAACAAACAAATGATAGTCTTCCAAGAGTCAGCCAGGGTGCTGTCGTTCTTTTCACAACTACAGGACCAAACTGCACTGTGGCAATTTCTCTCAAGTATTCCCAATTTGTTCCAAGATGACACAAAATTAAAGGAGCTATTGGATATTCTCCATGAGGCAAACAGGTAAGAGAATAGGACACTTAGGTGGGAAGGGCTTGTTTATAAACACAGTAAAGAGGTCACCTACTAAGGCCATGGAAAGGCATTTAGTTCATTGAAATACCAAGCATACAATCCCATACCTTGTAATCACAGACATTAGGTATGTCAGAGACAACTTGAGTGAAAGCCGCTTTAGACTGTCCTGTAGATCTTGTGCCAGAATGTTCTTTACAGGGTGTTGTCAAGTACATGACATGGTTCATTCAGTTTTTAATGTCTGAGATGTAATTACTACCCTCACATTCCTTTGCAAAATCAGTCTGCCTCCCCAGGAATATAGTACTGAACTGCTTTTGTCAGTTTCTCTTGTATCTTACAGTCTTCTTTCTTTTAGTGTGAAAAAGCAGATGCATTAATAGGAAGAAAGTGAGTCCTTTCTTTAATGTGTAAGGGATAGGAAGAATTGGACCTGTGATTTCATGGGTATATGGAAAAATCTGCAAGGGTGAAGTCCCTCTACCAATCTAGGTTAGCATTTTCTATGTAACTTTTGGTCTAAGAGTGTGGTCTGGAGAAATGAGAACTTAACACAAAGCCAACATGTATCTGAGCTCCAAGGCCCACTGTCTCTCCATTATGCCAGAGATGTCAGGTACAGAGTTCTTGGATAGCTGGCATTCCAAGTCAGATTAAAATATAATTGAGAAATATTTAACAAATAAATAAAAATGCAATACAACATAGATAATGTTAATTTGTGGTTTTCTAAGTTAATATATATCCCCCAAAGCTGTGTATGTACAGTTTGGTGGCCCCTTACTTCTATTTGAGTTTGAGACCACTGCCCCAAGCCACACTGGTAAGAAGTGGTCAACCCAAGAAAACAAGCCCATGCTCCAGAAAAAAAGCCAAGTAGATAGAATTTTTACATGAGTATCCAGTGTTGTGAATGTGTGAGAGAATGACAGACACTGGGACTATAGATAGTAGGTTTTTAATTGAAGATCTGGATGAATGATTGGGGGCAAGTGACTTAATCACTATGTTTTCTTTCTAATTTTTTTTATTTTTTCTCTTTTTTAAAAACTATTTTTAGTTTTCATCATGCACTTTTTTATAAGATTTTGAGTTCTCCATTTTTCTGCCGCTTCCTCACCCTTCTTCCCCAAGATGGCAAGCAATCTGGTATAGGTTACATATGTACAATCATATTAAACATATTTCCACATTAATCATCTTGTGAAAGAAGAATCAGAACAAAAGGGAAAAATCATGAGAAAGAAAAAAAAGAGAAAATCCCATGTTTCAATCTGCATTCAGACTCCTGGTCTGCCAATTCCTTAGCATCATAAGTTACAGAAGACTTTTTGGCTTGCCTTAGTGTAGGGAACTTGTACATTTGAAGTTCCCTAAACTGATGGAATCATAGGTCTAGATAAAACAAACAGACAAACAAAAAACCCTCCTATGTGAATTTCATGTGGAGAAACAAAAAAAATCTCTATGTGCTATCCCAATAGAGTAAAACATGTACAAAGAGTATATTATATTGAGGTAACCAGGCAGCAGCATGGTGGATAGATCATTGGACCTGGAGTCAGAAAGACAACAGTAAAACCCAAGTTCACATTCAATGTCTACCTCAGTCTCCACATCTGTAAGATGGGAACAAGAATAACTAGTTCCCAGTGTTGTTATGAGTATCAAATGAGAATATTTGTAATACATTTTGCAAACCTAAATCTCTGTATACATGCTAGCCATTGTTAGTATTATGTTTTCTAAAAATTTGACAGGAAAATGTGATAAGTTATAATTATACAGATTTCTAGATAATAATTATACATGCCATATATTAGCATATGACAGAATTTTTTCAAGAAAAGAAATAGCAGCAGCTAATAAAAAACAAAGGTCATTTGATTGTCTTATCTGGTCCTAAACAACTGTCATTCTTTAAGTGCCTACTTAATTGTCCCCAATTTGTAAAGCTTTTCCTCTCCTTGGGCCTCCTTTAATTAATGTTTCTATACTAGCAAAGTGTTCCTTAAAAAGCCATCACTTACCTCAAGCTTGACAATATTTATCTCCTAGCTTGTGGCCTCAGTGCTGCTGTTCTGGTCTTTAGTGAACACAAGTAATGACACAGATAAGTCTCATCAATACTCTTCCTCGTTTCCTCTAGATTGTTTTGTTCAATGATAAATGGCTCTAAACCTCAAATCACCCAAATCAGATTTCAATAATGTTGCGGTTGTGATGCAGCTGGACAAAACAGAGAGTTTCTGAAAGCTATACAAGAGAAAGTCAAAGCCAATTCTAGGCCTGGACATACATTAGCAAGAGTGTGTCATTCCCTTCCTTTCATTTCTTTACATTATTCTTATGGGTCTTCTAGGAAAATTTCCACTTTGAATAGATGAAGAGGAGAAAAAAATAACTTATAGGAAAAAACATTTCAAATCATCATTACTGATATAATTAATTGTGGGAAGTATTGAGAGAGGGGAAGAGAATGGAAGCAGAATAAGGAGAGAAGGATTTCTTTTAGTCTTCATTTGTTCAGAGAAGAAAATATTGACATTCAGGTCAGGGGGTGGTCTAAAGCTGGACAGAGATCCCCAGTGCAGGACCAACAAATTGGATTTTAAAGTAGAATTCAGAAGTCAAACTCTAGGGACCAAAAAGTTAATGTAAAGGTGATTGTCCTAGATGACTTTGGGTTAAATGGCATATGAAGGCCACTGTAGAGTTGGGAAGACTTGGTCAAGTCCGATGTCTGATACTTAACAGGCTAAGTAAAACTAAGTTGTCCAAATAAGACACTTAATCTCTCACTTCCTCCTAGGAAATTCTCTAAAAGACGGGTTGACAAATTATTTATTTATATTTTAAGATTTATTTAAATATATAAAAAACATTCTTAGTCTTGGTCTAGTTTGCTAATTCTTGCTCTGAAACAGTAAGTTGTAGGGCAGATACTAATCTTAATCATTAGAAGGATTTCCTTGGGTAGGTGTTCCTTTAACCAAATGCAATGGGGAGGACGAATGTTGTGGAGGAGGAAGTCCTTTCAAGGTCTAACGCTCCATGACTACATTCTCACTGAATATGGGATCCATTCACTTGAAAACATATCAAAGTTAGGCACAGACTTTATTATTGTACATAAGGTCTGTCTACATACTTGGAATATGAGAAAGGAACTATACTTAATACCCCAAAGAGCAAGTATGTACTGACTTGGTGTGGAAAAGAAGGCCAATTTGAAGATTTACTATTGAATTCTAAATCACAGAGAGTGAATCTGTTCCTGGATTGTCAACCATCTGTGAACTGCTTAATGATATGAGATAAACTCTTGGGCTTTGTAATGGGAAATAAACATTTCTATAGTGCCTACTACAAGCTAGGCATTGTGATAAGTGCTTTTACAAATACTATCTCATTTGATTCTTATGATAGCCTTGGAATTCAGGCTATTGTTTTCCTTGTTTTATAGTTGAGGAAATAGGACAATTAAATGTCTGGCCCTAGCTGCTCATGCCTGAGGCTAGATCTTAACTCAGGGCTTCTTAACTCCAGGTCCAGTGCTCTCCATTCACTACACCACCTAGCTGTATAGTAATTAAAACATACAATGGGGATCAGAGAGTAGGCATCTTGCTACTTTGGACTGGAATTATACCTTCTCAATTTATGGAATCAAATTTTTTCACACCAGTGACCACCAAAGTATTCAAAGTTCAGAGTCTTAGACAAAGATCATCCTCATTCATACTTTGCTCTAGAACAAATATTTAAGTACACATGTTTCACTTAGAAGTTATTTCCTTCAAGTCTTTTAAAAACCTCTTTTAAAGGCAACTGAAACCTGGAGTTGCCCAAAATAAATGTTGTACATGATCTGAGCCACCTGTTAGTCCAATGTTTTCTTCAGATGCTAAATAGCTCTTCCGTTTTTTCTAGGAAACTGGGATGAAAGTATTAACTGAATAATATCTGCCACCCACCATTACTATTGATAATGATGTATATTTGTACAGAACTCTACCATGTATAAAACTATTTCAGAACAATTTCCTCCAAGGAATTGGCATCTTATATTTGATCCATGTAACAACTTTGTAAGTAGAGAGGGCAAGGCATTCTTTTCCCCATTAAACAGATAAGGTGAGCTTCAAAGAAGTTGAAGAATTTGCCCAAGGTCAAACAGCTACATAGTGGCAGAGATGGAAAACATTATATAATAAATATATGTATATGTATTCAGTATATGTATGTATATTCACTATTATATGCGCATGCAAATATATGTAAATATCCACATTATATACACATGCAAAATATGTAAACACCCCCAAACATTTGCATATATGCAAATAACCCAAGATATACCAATTACAGGTTAGTTTCTACAACAGAAAAAAATTAGACAATTCATCAGATGTAGGAACTTAAATCTCAACTTGCCTGACTAAAGGTGATGGCTTAATAAAAGCCTTTTGTTTTGATTACCACTCTAAGTAAATGAAAATGTTGAATGTCTATCTCTTTGATAAGTATTTTAAAACTCACTGCTTGTAAAATGTGAACATACCTGTAGATGTGCAAACGTATTTTCATTTATAAATTACTAGCATCAGGAGAAAGGAACTTTCTTAAGCAACCCATTGCTTTGGAAGGAAAAATGTAAATTTAAGCAAAATGTGTGAATGTGCTAATTGTTCTTCCTTCATGTCTAGTCTTTAGTCTTAGCAGAAATAGGTTTATGTAAGTCCTGTAAATTAATTAGACCCTTAATTTTTAGCTCTAATCAAGACAGAAAAATTCTTGGTGAGAGGATTTCCTTTCCTAAGAATTCCTTACATCAATGGAATTATAGGTTTGGAGGAAAAAAAAAATATCCCTTCTAACCCTAACATTTTTTGTCTATGTTCTCATTGACCATGAATGAGTTAGAAGGTCTTTGACTAAAATCTGAGTAATTAAAAAAAATTGTATTTAAAAATGTCATTAAATACTCAGGATTCTTTTTGTGGGCCTTAGCTTAGAACAAAAGATTGTTGGACTTGATGACTTCCGAGGTCCCTTTCAGCTCTAAATCTGTGATTCTATGGTGGTTATTAAAGCTTGGACATGATTTCCAATCTTTTCTTGCTTCTTTTAAGGAAAAAAAATGGTTTTACCTACCCTCTCATTTGTAATCTTAACAGCAGAATGTCAAGCTAATGTGAACTTTACTTACTTCATTTTTTGGCCTTTTTAAAAAAACAAACGCTATTTTGAGGCTGTGGGTTTTCTGCGAATGTCATGCTCCACTCAGGCTTGAGAATACCATGCTGGGATTTTGTGCATGAATGAGCAAACAAGTAATTAAATTACAAAGGCTGTCTCTTGTCTGCTATGTTATAGGAATAATTTCCTACTCTCCAGCCATTTTCCACTTGAGTAACCTTTTGTTTATGTCTGTAAACCTTGAAACACAATCTGCTTTAATTGTTTCTCAACTCTTAGTGCTCTGTTGGTAATGCAGAAGGTTTATCCACGTGTCACGAATAGTGAAGGATTCAAGACCATCCAGAAGTCTGTGAAGCATCTGCTCTACACTCTGGATGCTTCCAACCAAGGTATTCACTTCAGTCTTTCTCTGGCCATTGAGCTGTTGTTGTATGGCCCAGGAACAGCATCCGACTGAACTAAGGAAAAAACAATAGCATGTAGTCTACGGTCCGGCTAAAGACGATCTCTAAATAATGCTCAGAATGTAAAAGACAAAGAATGACTCAGGAAAATAGATTGTGATCCATAGTTTTTGTTTAACGTGAAAATGACCATCACTGGTACATGAATCTGTACTTTTTGATATGAAATATTATTATCAAGGATTTCACCTCAGCAAGACACTTAAATATATTGAAAGTGTAATTAGGAGAGTAGTTTTCATTTAATTTAACCAATCACAAATCTATTTTTTTTTTTGATGGGGGGAAAGCCTAAACTCAACTGAATTCTACTTATCTTTGTTACTGCCCTCTTCTCCCTCTCCCTCCCCATACACTTTGATCAAGAATTTGGTCTTTAGCAATGACATAAAAACCCTGCCCACCATTCTGAACATGTATCTTTTTCTTAAAAGGGGACCAAGTCAAGGATGGGAGGATCAGGTCCAATACAGCATCTCTAGTAGGAAAACAAATCAAAACCTATGCCCTCTATTGGTAGATTTTTTTAATCTGAGGACAGCATTATATATTACAGGCACAGACAGAGGGAGAGAAAGACTTTGGAATTTGATTAAAAGAGTTCCTGCTTTACAAACATTGTCTATTTCTACTGTGTGAACAAATGAAGGAATTTCACTCTCTGTCATGTGACTTTCTTCATCGGTATAATTTCTCACTTTGAAATATTATGTAGTAGTTGGGTTTTTTTTAAATCTTTAGACAACAATGAAAGTGATATTAACACTTCTTCCATGGTTCTAACAGGCTTACTTCTCTTTATCATCCCTGAACACAGTTATTATCCTGTTCAAATGAAAAGCAGGAGACCAAGGAATTAGGAAAACAGCTAGCAGAAAGCCTAAAGTGAAAAGTTTTATTAGTTTTGTAGAATTTTTCTTTCTGTCTGATTATAGTATTAATGACTAGGGGGCAGGTTTGATATTATAGTTTAGCTACTTTGATATCATGTGTCTTTTAATGATCTTAAAAAACATTAGCAAGACAGTCCAAGCTATCAGAGCCTTGACCTAATAATCACTGTCAGTTCAGTAACCTATTATCAATTATTTTTCTTGGTGTTCTTTCCATTGGTGTTTTAAAGTTTCAGGAGCCTTCTTCAAGTCCCTCCCCACCATTTTTGTCTTTTATCTTCAGACTCACACCTTGTAATTATAGAGCAAAATGATAATGTTATGAAATTTCACAAAGGACAAAGTCTCAAAAGCCCTTCGAGTGCCTTTCAAGTCAAAGAAATAAGTTGTAGTTGTGATTAACTGAGACAGCAAAAGATGTGTGTACATGTGTACATATGTGTACGTGTGTATGTATGTGTGTGTCTCTGTATGTATATTATCACTCACATTTTCCCAAGGAATAATCTTATCTAACCAACAACCAGTTCACATTCCTTACTGTGATAGTATACTTTCATAAGTTTCAGGGAAATCCTTGGATAGACCCAGAAAGGAACAAAAACTATCAAAGAATTAAGTTTCATTAAGATATCTAAATGGGCAGTTCATAGTAATTTTGGTGTTGTTTGGGTTTTTTGAGTTCTTGAATTTTCATATAAATAATGAGATTTTTGGTATCTGCAATTTGGATCACTGGGGTTGCCAGAGCAAAATTTACCTTGGTAACTCATTGAAATCTGCTTTTTAATAAAATGGGACATTTTCTGTTAGATAGTAAAACAAAACAAAACAAAAAAAACCCACAACCACACCCTCATCTGCTTAGTGGAGGTTATTACTGTGCTAGATTTTTATGTATACTCTTTCTAAACATGCCTGATCTCACCAGTGAAAAAGAAGTAAATTCTGACTTGATAAAGGTCCATTAAATTTTATACTTCATTAAGATCTATTTAGTACATCATTTCTTCAAAGATATTTTATAGTCCCTTAGGGACACAAGACCAAATTTGCCTTCAGAAAGTCAATTTATTCCCTTCCTAGCATCAGGGTTGGGGCCAATATTCATATGTTAAAAAAATCATTTCTCCTAGTTATTCATTTTATCAGTTGAACAAGGAAGAGAAATTCCATTACTCTTTTATAGATGCAAGCAAAGTAAATTTCTTAGCATCACATGGGAACCTAGTGGTAGATCTGGAGGGAACCCTAGAAAGAGTGATAAAAGCTAATATACAAGCAAAGATCTTTGCAAATCTTAAAGTGCTGTATAAATGTCAGCTACGATTATTATTAGTTATATTATGAGAGATCACTGGTCTACCCTGCCCACTTAAACATGTCTACCTTTCATGACAGATAATTTTCTCTCCAAAGCCTCCTCATTCCCAACCTTTCTTTTTAATTGATATTTCCTTTGTCTTTAGAATTAATTATTGCAAAGGAGCAATCCTTCCCTATCCTATGAAAAGAGCCTGGCAAGTCTTGCCTCCTTACCAGTCAGGTTTAAGCTCTAAATAGGAGACCAGAGCGGACCAAAGTTGCTACTAATCAGTAATACTAGAGGCAAACACTATGGAAACATGACCAGGATGAGAATAAGAGACAGAGCCTTTTGAATTTGTGGAGCTATTTTTATTTAATACAAGAAGTTAAGCTAGCCGTATTGATTGGCGGAATGTACAATAACACTATATTGCCGCAATAAGAGCTCATAGGCAATTTTAGAATATATTAACTGGAGGAAACAAAAGAGCTATTAAAGTCAATAATAAGACACCCTATTGAAAGAGATTAGGTTGAACTTAAAAGCTGCAATCACTGAGATGTATTAGTTTCTTTATAAAGAATGAAGTACATCTCCAGGGAAGGTGATTGTAATGAGGAGAAGCACAGTGATATCATTCACCAAATGGGATAGATAAAAGCATCAAAGTATGTATGATTTTTATTTATGGTGTGACCATGGAGAACATTTTCATTTTTAATGTTGATACAATGCTGTTGTGTATTTATGCTTTTTACAATAGAATTTTCCACAGGAAGTTGGATTAGCAACACATTTAACTTCTAGGGCTAATGTAAGGTGTTGAATTAAATCTTTCAACATCCAATATGATTTGCATCAGCCCAACCTCTTTCCCAATGTATCATGATGATATTTGAGGCCAGTCAAGACAGATCTGCTAACACTGCCCAATTTACATTTTCAGCTGCATTCAGAATAGATCAGGGATTGTGTTTAGGAAAGGTCAGAGATGCTGTGAAGCAATAGACAATGATGCCAGTAGGCACCTAAGCAGCACTTGATTCAGCTGAAGGAAGAACATCTTCAGGGCAGAATCCCAAATTCTGGAAGTTTCCCCATTGCTTTGTTTAGCATTTGATCTTACTTTTATTATACAATAGTCACTTACATTTCCGTATCTAAGGTAGACTAGATCCTTTGACTCTAGAGTTTGAGTGAGACTAGAATTTGTTAGAAATATGAGGCTTTGAGATCCGAGCCTCCATTATATGATGCCAATATGCTCATGAGATGCTGGTATGAACTGCATAGGTGATCTCAAGGGAAGAGTGGGAGAGCAGCTGTTCAGCATGGGCTGAGGTGGATTCTCCAGACTCAGTTTCCCCAATGACACCTGGGAGACTTTAAGCCTGACTGAATACAAGTGGACAATCTACTCCTGCCTGGAATAGATATGAAGTTGGGGAGATATTGTTTCCCTGCAATGTCCCTACTCTTGGTGGCAATTCCCTCTAGTCAAAAGGTTTGTAAGCTTAATACCAGATCTATTCGATTATGGATTATGGGCAGAGGAACATCCGAGGCTGCCTAAAATTAAACTATTATGTGTAGGACTTTGGACCAACAACATGAAGTTAGGGTCTTTTCATTCTTAGTAATACTGAGGAGACAATTAGATCAAGAGATTGTGAAGTTAGCAACAGAAATATGATCTGTGTCTCTCAGTTGGCTTTATGTTTAAAAAAAATTTTTTTTGTGGTCCATATTGCAAATGCTTTAAAAAGATGCATCACCTGACCAAAAGTTTGAATTGCTTTATCCGTTCTAAACTGTGTTAAAAATAAATAAAAGAAAGAAATATGAGGCTTTGATCTTCAAGGCAAGTTTGTTTAGTATACATATGTGTATTTGTCTATAAATGTTTCTAACAGTTATGAAATCAAAGGTGTCTCATGATTTCCTTAGAAGAAAAAAACCCTCGAGATTTTATTTGTGTTTCATTAATTCAAAACAGATTCCAACAGCTTCTGCTACAAGTTGTAACAACAACGAAAAAGCTAACAAACATTTTTTTTTAATTTTAAAGTGTAGTCAATATCAGTGTTATTATTTCAGATGGACCAGGAAATGCAACATCTCACTGGAAAGAGGATGGTGAAGAAAAGCTATCTCCAAGCAGTTTGGCTGCTCAGTAAGTCTACACATATTTTTTCCGTGACTGAATAAGTACTTTGCCTGAACAATCGGAATCATTCATAAAGGTAACGGTCAACAGAGGTATGACTTCTTCTGTTTACTACCATTAATTATCTTCTGTGTGCAAGGTACTCTACTAGGTAGTGGGGATAGAAAGAGAAACATGGAAAACACTGCTGCCCTCAAGGAGCTTCTATTCTTTTGGGGGTATAATATGTAGTTCATATATATGCATATATATTTATATATGTATATATACATGCATATATGCACATATATACATACATATACATGCATGTATATACATAGATGTGTGTTTATATGTGTATATATAAAGATATACATACATATACACATATAAACATATACATACATGCATACACACACATATATAATGTCACAAGGTAATTTGAGGTCAAAAAGAGCACTAGCAGTCAGGGAAGTCTTCATGAAGGAGTTGGCACAAAAGCCAAGCCTTTGGAGAAAGGTAAAGAGTCCATCAGGCTAAAGAGAAGAGGTAGTATTTTCTAATCATAGAGGATTTCTTATTTGAATGTACAGGAGAGGGAGATGGAAATTACAAGTAGGATATTTTGAAATATGGAGTACATGAAGGCAAGTAGCATGAACTAAGGCTTGAAAAGTAGATTAAAATCAGACTGTGGAAGGCCGTGAATGTCAGGCTAAAGGTGTGATTTCATCCTAGAGACAATAGGTTATCCCTAAAGTCCTTTGATGGAGCATTGACATGATCAGACTTGTGCTTTAGGAGATTATTTTGGTAGCTAAGGGAAAAGACTGAAGATAGAGACCATTTCAGAGGTTATTACAATGACCAAAAGATGAGTGATGAAGGGTTGACCTAGGGTGAGAGTTGTGTAAGTGGAGAGAAAGGGAAAGATTCAAGAGATGTGGTAAAGGCAGACTTGATAACTAATTGCATATGGAAGGTCTAGCAAGAGAAAAGAATCACAGCACCTTAGAACTGAAAGGGAGCTCATTGGGTTCTTAACCTGGGGTGTGTGAACTTACTCTTTTTAAAAATACATATTTTGATAATTGTATTACAGTATAATAAGTTACCTTTACAATCCTATGCATTTTATTGCATACATTTAAAAACATTATTTTGGAAAGGGGTTCATAGTAGTCATCAGACAGACAGACAAAGAAGTCCATGACATAGAGAAAGGTTGTGAGGAGCAGAAAGGAGGTCAGTGTCACTGGGATGCAGAAACCTGGAGTGAGGTATAAGAAGACCAGAGAGGTAGGAGGAGGGGCCAGGTTTTGAAAGGCTTTCAGTCAGGATTCAAAAAGATTTTAGGCTAGTATATTATATTGGACTTGATCTCCTAAGGTCAAATTCAGCTGGGATAAATGCAAAGCCTTACCATTTGAATTCAACTACACAGGTAAAAGAAGGGAGAAAAATGGCTAGATGTCAGTCCTCTGAAAAATATCAAGAGGTATTAGTGACCTATCTAACACATACATGAATAAGAATTCTCAATATAGTATACCCATTTAATGGTCACTCAGTATTTATTTAATGTATTCAAAGAATGTATGTATATAGGGAGAAAGTAAGGGGGATTGAATCATTACCTCCCAGGCAGTTCATTCCACTTCTTAACAATTAGAAGTTTTCTTTACATCAACCTTAAATATACCTCTTTTGCATCTTCTACCGATTGCTTCCAGTTCTGTCCCCTGGGTCCGAGCAGAATTCTTCCAGATGGCAGTCTTTGAGATACATGAAGACAGTCATCATGCCCCCTGCCCAAGTCCTCTCCAATCTAAACATCTCTGTTTCCTTCAAGCAGTCCTCATATGGCTTTATCTGAAGACCCCTCATTATCCTGGATGCCCTCCTCTGGACACTGTCTAGGTTATCAAACTCCACACTCAAGTATGACACCGTCACTGAACGCAGTGCTCTTAAGGCAGTCTGACTCATGCAGTGAAGTGGGATTGTCACATGCCTAGTGTGGTGCTACACATCTTTTAATGGAATCCAGGACTCTATTGACTTTCTTTATTGCTGTAGCACACACAATTGAGTTTCCAGGCCACTAAAACTCTCTGGTCTTTTTCAGAGGAACTGCCATCTATCTTTTTTTCTCCCTTCTTGTACCTGAGCAGTTGAACCCAACTTGTAAGGCTTTGCATTTATCCCAGTTGAATTTGACCTCATGAGAGCAAGTCCAATATTCTAGCCCCAAATCTTTCTGAATCCTGACAAAGTCTTTTACAACCTGAGCCCCCTCCCGCCTTTCCAGTTTTATTACCCCTTACTCCAGGTATCCTGCAGCCCAGAGACACTGGCCTCTTTGGTGTTCCTCACCTTCCAGACCCTGAGCATTTTCACTGATTATTGCCCATGCCCAGATCATTCACTCTTCATCTTGCTTCCCCAGCTTTCCTCAAGGCCCACCTAAAAGTCCATTTTCTATGAGAAGTCTTTCCTGATTGCACATAATCTTAGTGTTTTCCCTCTCTTGAGCATCTCTAATTTATCCTGTGTATATATTATTGGTACATAGTTATTTGCATGCTGTCTTCTCTATTAGACCGTAGGCTCCTTAAGAGGAGTGACTGACTTTTACTTTTCTTTGTAAACCCCAGAACTTACTTAGCATAATGCCTGACACATCGTAGGCACCCAGTGAATGTATAGTAGTCATCCCTCCCAGTTTTGTGTCTTCTGACAATATCATACAGTGTTATTACAGTATTTATGTCTAGAAGTGAAGGATAACACTGAGATTATGAATTTGAATTTGGGTGACTGGGACAATGATTGTCCCTTCAACAGAAATAGGGAAGTATTTGAGGAGGGAAAGGGAGGAAAGATAATGATATATCTGTTATCAGATAATGAATTCTCTTCTGGTTGAGTTGAATTTGATATGCCTACAGAACACACAAATGGAGATACCCATTAGAGAGAGTTGTGGGATAAAAGTTCAGGAGAGAAGTCAGGACTGACTGTTTGGACTTAGAGATTTGGGAATCATCTGCATGGAAGTGATCGCTAGACGTATGGGAGTAAATGAGATAGCTGAGTATTCTATCAGCCACCCAAGGACAGGATTTACATATTCCTAAATCATAGTAAGGCTATTATCTATTCTTTTGAGAATATAGTCTCAATTTAGTTTTGTTCTGGATAGTACCAATAAAATATAGTTTTTTTTTTAAATTGTATAGTCAGACTGTGGTATGCAGGAGATAGACTGGGATAAATTTGTCTTGTGAAAGTAAGAAAATCCAACCTTAATGATTAGGGATTAATGAACTGTCTAATCTGAGAGCTGAAGATTTCATGTTACAGCTCTTCTGAGGACCTGTTATATGCATAAAATTCATCATCTTCCCCAAGCTGTGAAATAGCCGAAGGTGTCAGGTATATTGCATGAGTCCATGTCCCATCTACATTAATGGCAAGAGAATGCAGTGGCACTCTTGCCCAGAACATTTAAGGAGCCAAATGGTGGGAAGTGGCAATACCTTGGATCGAATTGGCCTCTGCTTGGTGGATAGGAAGAGTCTAGTGAGTAGGTGGGTAGAGAAGGCAGGGTTAGGCCACAGCAGTCTCTCTGGTGCTAGATTCTCAATGTTTCTTCCTTTGTACAAGCATTGTGATGAAGAAACACATTCATACATGCTTATTTCTTTCTAACAGCATGACTTGTGTTCCTCTAGAGCCTACACAGCCTCTATATGCTCTGCCATTTGGCTGTTTATATATTCCACAAACATTAAGGTAGTGATTCTCAATGTACAGTCAAAAAAGAAAGAAAACAAGCATTTATTCAGTGTCTACTCTGTGGCAGGCCCTGGGCTAAGCACTTTACAACCATGATCTCATTTGATCCTTGCATCAATTCTGGGAGGTAGGTGCTGTTATTATGCCCTTTCTACAGTTGAGGAACAGGCAGACAGATTAAGTGACTTGCCCAGGGTCTCACAGTTTATAAGCCTCTGCAACTGAAATTGAACTCAGTTCTTGCTAACTCTAGACCTGATCCTCTAGACACTGCACCATTCTCTTTTAAGCTAAACTTAAAATCATGGTATCTGAGTTTAAATGATGACCAGTTACTTATGATCTGTGTACCCTTGAGCAAGTCACTTAATCTCTCTGTGCCTCAATTTCCTCACTTGTAAATTGAGAGAGTAGGACTAGTTGACCTCTAAGATTTCTCCCAACCCTAGATCTGTCTTCCTATGATTCTGACCTTATAGTCTTCTTAAGGGTCTCTTCAACACCTGTCCCACCTGTCCTGAGTTGTTCTGCTTGAAAATTACTTTCACCTGACAGTGCTTGACTCTATTAAAGATTTATCTAACTCTCCCACAGCAGGATGCCTTTAGTCTACAACCCTTGTGACTGAGGGGAAAGATTGTGGATGAAGAGGGAAAAACTACATAGTAGGGGGAGGGAAAGAAAGAAGGTAAGGAAAGTAGGTTGCGTAGTAGATAGAGCACTGAGTCAGGAGTCAAGGAGACTCATCTCCATAAGTTTGAATCTGGCCTCAGACATTTAATAGCAAGTCACTTCACCTTGTTTACCTCAGTTTCCTCATTTGTAAAATGAGCTGAAGAAGGAAATGACAAACCATTCCAGTATTTTTGCCAAGAAAACCCCAAATGAGATCACAAAAAGTCAGACATGACCGAAAACAACTGAACAACAACAGATCTTTAGTAGGCAGAATGGGATGATAGAATGCTAGATTTGGAGTCAGAGGATTTGAGTTCAAATCCCAACATTGTCAGTGCCTATATGACCTTGGATAAATCACTTAATCTCTTGGGATTTCATCATGCATAAAATGAAAGAGTTGGAGGATCTCCAAAGTTCCTTCCAGCTCTAAATTAATGGTTCTATGAACCCCAGATCCTGGGAACAAGCAGCTGAATAGGTTGCTCCTCAACAGTCCACTATCTGACAGTACAGAGAGAAGCCACTAGCCACTTCTTAAAACAGATGGCATGCGACTCTGCAGACTTGTTTCTAGTCTGTCTTAAGGCTTATGAAATTCAAGACCTCTACCCTCCAGAGAACTCAGATGCTTAGGGTATAGAATAGGATATAACTGGAAAGCATCCTTATTAGAGACAGTCTAGTTCAATACTTATAAAATTGAGGCCCAAATGACTCACCCAAGGTCACATGAGTTACTCAACAGGACTTAAATCCAGGTTTCTGGACCTCAATCCAATGCTCTCTGCATTTGGCATCCTGCTGCCTGTTTCTTAAGTTCTGCCTTTCTGGGTGATTCTGAACATTTCCTGCAGCTAAAACAGATCATTTATCATCAACTTTCTTGGATGCCCTAGAATTCCCCCCTGAACCCACACCTTGAGAAAATCTTCTCTAGGGCAATATGCTTTAAGTACCTTTTAATCATGTCAGAATCTTGTAAAACACAGATCATTATGGCATGGATTCAGTAATCAATAGTGCCGGTCAAATCCCATTGCATGTAACAACCAAAAAGAGAAGAATTCTGATCTTACATGGTTAGCCTATAAGCCAGGTGTTATTTCTGTCTCCCATGACAACGGAATTGTAAAAGATCTATGGGTCATTTAATGATAAATGAAGAAACAAATTTTGTATATTTCTGTAGATAAGCTTTTTCAGAAACACATGCCCACCCAACAATCTGTGAGTCTCAGAATCATTAAAACACGAGTCTTATCTGGAAATTTTTCCCCCCTTCAATTTAGAACTTCTCAAATATCTAGTGTTGTCAGTTTCTATCAGTCTTTAATCCTGTGTAGAAATAGTTATAAACCATGACTTTTACCTTAAAAACCCCTCTGATCCAATAAATAGCTAGGTAGTGTGGTGATTGGGGTAGAGGACTTGGAATTAAAATGTAGCTTCAGACACTTACTAGCTGTATGACGATGAACCAATCATTAACCTCTCTGAGCTCGCTCAGCTTCCTCATTTTTAAAATCAGGTAAAATAATAGTTTCTACTTCACGGGATCATTGTGAGGTTCAAATGATACATGTGAAGGACACAGAAACTGTAAAGTCAAGGTAACAACTCAACAAGCATTTACCAAGTATTTACTTTATGCCAGGTTCTATATATGGAACACAGACACAAGCAGAAAGACATTCCCTACCCTCAAGGAGCTTATATTCTAATCGAAGGGTACAATACATTAAAAAATAATTAAAAGAAGAGGGTATAGGAGAAAGAGAGATGAAAGTATTAGGACCAGTGTAAGGGTGGACAGAGTCCATAGTTTTAGAAGCCCAATCTGGAGAGCAATGAAAACATGGCCAGACTTCTTAAAATGGAAGTTCTGAGAAGAACCAGCCAATCAGAGGGAGAAACTGCAGGGTCAGAGAGTTATTTTCACTCTGAGAAGTCCAGGGATGAAGTGATCTTCTAGAGTGAAGATGGTATGGTAAAGAAAGTCAATGGTCAGGAGTACAACCTAAAGGAGAATGATCGCTAAGTGTACAGAGCTTTCTATAATCCTAACAACTCCTATTGCATTGTAACACAATTTTAAAATCAACATAACATCAACACAAAATCAAAGTATGCATCTATTGTATTTTTGTTGCAAAGCAGCTGTTACAAAGTAGTGAATCTGTATTATATACTCATTGTGTGCTGATACATGTGCCAGGCATTGTAAAGGTGGGGCCAGGGGAGAAGAAAAGATGAGCTCCTCCCTTCAAAGAGCTTACAGTTCATTGAGGGACAGACAACAGAAGCATTCACACATATGTGCACACACACATATCCCAATTTTTTAAAAAAGACTAAGTGCACTGATTATCTATGCCAACTAATTTTTTAAAAGAAGTATTTTCTTTTACTAGTAAAACTAGTACCTTTGAAGGAAATTTGTCAAAAATTGATTTTCCTAGGTTTGTTGACCCATATTGACTGCAATTTGGCTTAAAAAAATTTAGTCATTCAATTTAATTATATGTATTTTCAGACTTGCTTGCATATATAGAAATATCCACATGCAGATTTACAAGGCAATTTACATTTTATATTTTGATTAAGGATGAAGTCATGAATTAATATGGTATATATAAAAATGTAATTGCTGAGTGAATCTAAAATAAAGGAATAATTCTTTTGTTAGGATCAATCATGTAAGACTTTTGGGAAAAGAAAACCTAACCCACTGGGCAAGTCACTTGAGCTCTCTATAAAAAGGAGTTGGGCAAAATGACCTCTGAGATCCCTTCTAGCTTAAAATTTATGTTCTCTTAGTGTTACAACACAAAGAGACTAAACAGATGAGTCTTAATAACAGTTTTAAATTTCTCAGTTCTATGCCTCTGTTTTGTATTTATTGTGTTTATTTTTTTTTAAATCCATAGGCTCCTCATTCTGGAAAACTTTGAAGATGCCCTCTTAACCATTTCTGATGAGAGTCCTTATGTACCCTACTTGATGTGTGTGAGAAATGTAACTGACAATTTAGCCAATGAGTCACCAGGTAATACTCTTCTTAATGCTAGAAACATCATTCACAATTTGGGAAACCTTTTTCATATCAGAAAGTCCATCAAATCTTTAACCAAAAAAGAAAAACTTTGCTCACCCATATTCATGATCTTGGAACTCTCATATAAAAAGAAGTGTTAAAGAAAGGGGATTGTTATTTTCCTAGTATTAATAAAATGATTAATAATAACAACCTGTCTGGCGTCTAGAGATGTTAGATGTTGTAACCATAGCCTTTTGCTACATCAGCCTCTGATCTTTAACTTCTTAAAAAAATGATACCAAAAGCAATACATGCAGGTGATTCAGAGTCATATCTGCAAACTGAGATACAAGTTACCTTGGCTGAAGGAGTGGCAGTGGGATGGCACACCATTTTGCTTCCCATCCTCTCTCTCATTTTCATTTTCAATTTTCTGCTTGCATGGACAACCATGAAGGTTGCATTTAATCAAATGTTCCTTTCCCCTTTCTTTTTTCTTCTTTAAATGATTTTTTTTTGCACTCTTTCCTAAGAGATATACTTTCTGCCTACTAAAAAAAAAAATCTTGTAAAATTCATTAGCAAAGTCTGGCTTCTGTTTACCACGAATGAATTAATCAAGGTTGGAAGGACATTTGATTTCTAAATGATTATGTACCTGTTTTTCCAAAAGTCTTTTAACTTAATAATCTACCTAAAGATGTCAAAGATAAAGGCATGTAATAAGCAACAAAAAGTCTCCCATGGTAGTTCCTTGCTTGAAATAAATTTGTCTCCTTATTGTATAACCAAGAATACTGTTAAAATAAACCAAGGGCATATTTTCCCAGTATTAAGAAGTCTTTTCTTTCTAACTAATCTCAATGTTGTAAGGCTTTTGTTTTTTGCAAAATACCTTTACGACAAGCCATACTTAAGTGTTTCAAAACCAAGTTTTCCTAAATGATCCTAAGCCAGGGGTGGGGAACCTGTGGCCTCCAGGCCTCATGTGGTCCTCTAGGTCCTCAAGTGTGACCTTCTGAATCCATTTGGATTCACTTGAGGACCTGGAGGGCTCCATGTGGCCTGAACCTAAGCTCTCTCTAAAATGACATTTCTTTTTTGTTTTTTGTTTTTTTATAGAAAATCTAAAACTTCTACAATCCACCATTCGCTTCAAAAAATCTTTTCATCGAAATGGCTCTTATGAGGACTACTTGCCTCCAGTTTCAGAAATCATAAGATCAAAAGTAAGACTCCAAAAGCAAAACAGCAAAAAAAAAAAAAAAAAAAGAAAGAAAGAAAGAAAGAAAATGCCCCTGACATGTTATTTTTCTTCTTTGAAGAAACATCTAGTTAGTTCAGATTTTAAATCGGTAGCATTGCAAATGGGATTTCTTGCTATTCTTTTGATTCAGGAATGCTGGGGAGAGAAGAAAAACATGCATTTTCTCTGAACAACTTATTTTTGTTCTAAGGGGTTTAAGGGGTTTTTTTTGTTTTTATGTGTATGTATGTGTTGTGAGCATCAACATGTGTTTATTATCTAGGAAAATCAGCAGTATGAAATGACCTATTGCAGCCTCTTTTAAATTGCACCTATTAATCAAGTTGTGCCTAATGATACAGTTGTCTCATTAAGATGGTACATTCAATTGAATTTAATCAAATGTGTACAAATGAGTCTGGTTATTTGAAAGGTCCTTGATATTTGGGGTCTGAATAACTGGGTTTCAACGCTGATATGATTAGACCTCACAAGTGAAACATACTGATGGATGAAGTCATTTCCTCTTTAGTGCTTATATCGAGAAAGTACAGAATACAAAAAAAGGAAGAAATAAGAGGCCTCAGCACAATATTTAAAATGTCGGTGTTTTCTGTACTGGCTTCTCTGAACGTAACAATATTTATAATGTAGGTTGTTGTTGTTCAGTAGTTTCAGTTATGTCTGATTCATCATGACCCCAATTTGGGGTTTTCTTGACAAAATACCAGAGTTGTCTATTCTCTCTTCCCATTCATTTCACAGATAAGGAAACTGAGGAAAACAGGGTTAAGCAACTTGCCCAGGGTCACATAGGTAGTAAGTGTCTGAAGTCAGTTTTGAACTCATGAAGATGAATATTCCTGATTCCAAGCCAAGTGCTCTATCCACTGCACCACCTAGTTGCCCAATGTAGGCTATACATGTACTTAATAAGCTAAGATGTCATGAAGTTCACTAGGTCTTATACTTTGAGGCAGTGAATTTTAAAAGCAGCATTCCTTAGCAAAGGAGTCAATAAAATTAATTTTTTAAATCTACCATCACCAATAATAATAATGGACGTTTACATAATGCTTTCATGACGACAAAGTGCTTTACTCACACCATCTCACTTGAACCCACAGCATCCTTGTGGGATAGATGACACAGGTATCATTAACCTTATTTTGCAGCTTGCTTATGGCCTCATAGCTTATAAATGCCAGATGTGGGATTCAGACCAAATTTTCCTACTTCCAAGCAGAGTACTCTTTCTACAATGCCCTGTTGCCTCTGAAGTCATATTGGCTTTTAATGGCCAATCTGGCTTTTTCCCATTTAATTTATTTATTGTCCTCACCATGGAGGAACCTGTTACTATATAAGTCCAAATGTAGATTAAATCTCAAAAATGAGATCTGGAAAAAGGTACTGGATTTGGAAACTCAAAACTGGTCTTCAAATTCTGACTGTGCCACTCATTCACTCAAAATGTCAGTTCTGTGGCATAACTTTGTAACCTTAGACAAGTCACTTCAACTCGATGGGCCTCACTTGGACTAAGTGATTTCTAAATCCCCATTCTAAAATTCTCTACTGTATGATCTCTTTAAAAGAGAGTTTGTGTGTATGTACATATTATATATGTGTGTGTGTGTATACATATATATATACACACACATGCATATATGAATACAGAGAGAGAAGAAGAAAAGGAAGAAGAAAAAAGAAGAATTAGATAACATTGCCATGTGAAAGAAATACAACTGACTACAAAAGCTGAATGTTTAGAAAGTTGAGGTGGCAAGGTCTTTGATGGTATGAATGGCATGAGTGGCACTGGTAACTCTTTATAGACCCACATTAGGATTAAGAAAAGACATAAGACCTATAGATACTGACTACAAATTCCACACTCAATCCTTCTCCAAGCCAGAGGTAGTGGGGTGACTGGCTGCACTTTGGTTTTGTATGAATTAGATTTGGGGTCTGGGGAGGAGGCAGAGAGAAAAGGTCTTGGGGATGAGGAAAGAAGTACAGTCTAAATAACAAATACTGTAGAATTCTAATGCCTCCTTGTAATGGTTATGCTCTTTGATGGGCCTGGTATCACCGACAGTGGATTTAATTCCTATTTGAAAGAACTAAGCCTAGAGCAAGGTGGCCATCTTTTAGTTCAGCCTGGAAAAGAAATCTATTAAACTCAGTGGGTTGGATGAAAACTCATACTGGCTTTCCCTGAATGTTCTCTGATCATTGCTGTTGCTTATATTTTTAAAATACATATACGTGATTATTCCTGTGATTGAAAGTATTTGTTCGATCCTGTAAAGACCAAATCTGAATTTCCAAATATTCAGGCATCAGTATGTCTCTCTTTCTCTTTCTTTCAATAACCACTAGAAGACTGGCCCCCAGACATTGTAGAGATGGAGATTTGTGTGGCATGGTAGAAAGAACACTGGACTTGACATCAAAGGGATTGGGTTCAAGTTCCAGAAAAATGGCATTTATCATTATTTTTTGCCATTTGTTCCTGGTAAAATCATTTGTCCGGTACTAAAATGCCAATCTACATGCCATATGAGGACTAGTTCTAGAAAATGGAGATGTTTAGCCTGGGGAAAGAAAAAGCTTAGGGGGACATGGTAATTGTCTTCCATTATTTGAAGGGCTGCCACAGGTAGATGGATTAAAATTATTCTGCTTCACGCTAGAGGGCAGAACAAGAGCCAATGAGTAGAAGTTTCAGAAGACCAGTTTTGGCTTGAGATCTGACAAACCAGTCTAACGAATTTTTGTTCAATTGTTTCAACCATGTCCAACTTTTCATAATCCCATTTAGGGTTTTCTAGGTAAAGATACTGGAGAGGTTTGCCATTTCCTTCTCTAGCTCATTTTATAGATGAGGAAACTGAGTCAAATCAGGTTAAGTGACTTGCCCAGGATCACACAGCTAGTAAGCGTCTGAAGTCAGATTGAAGTCACAAAGACAAGTCTTCCTGACTCCAGGCCCAGCACTCTGTCCAATATACCACCTCATAATGAATAGAGCTCTTCAAAAACTGTAATGAACTGCCTTAGGAAGTGAGGCATTGTATATTATCACTGTATATTATCATGGATACTATAGAAAGCTGGCCTTGAATTCACCTTGCATAATGATCCATACACCCACATATTGATTTAAAATCACTTATTAACACTATCAATGTTTTCTTTTATTTTTATTAATTTTGTTAAATATTTTGTTTAAATATTTCTCAATTACGTTGTAATCTGATTCCTGCCTCACTAGGAAGTGTTAGAACATGCCCTGCGTATTTGAATCCTTTGTTGTAGAGGGAATTTGCTTTTAGGCATGAGCCAAAGTACCTGAGTCCTAAGGTCCCTTATCATTCGAAGATTCTCTGATTTGGTGGCATTTTTAATTCCTACGTGACAATTTCAGCAAGTTTCCTTGTAGTCATAACTGGGTTATGGTCAGGGAACGCTAGAGTCATGTAATTATTTTACTCCCTTTGAATTCCTTAATATTTTGAATGATATGAGCTCTTACAGTTAATATGCTGCAGGGATTTCTCAAGCTGTATTTGTAGTCATATAACAAGAAAAGTATGTTCTTGCCATAATGACCTATAATTACGTACTATAATTCTATATTATATCATAAAGAGTTTTGCCCAGTGAAAAGAGGACTCTCCTTGGAGTCCCAGGAAGACCTTTACTTAGCTCTTCCTCCTGACACCTATGACCCAGTGGTTTTGTGAGGGATTTGATTTGAAGGATTCCATTTTGGTTGCTCTGCTCTATTTATTAACACCATGCTCCTTAGCGAGCCTTCTACATTATTGATAAGGTTGCCTCAGAGGGAGACATAGTCAGGAAGGAAATTGTTCTGTGTGTTTCCCTGTAGCTTAAAATGATTCTTTGCTGTTTGTGATTTCATCAGAGTGGATATTTCAGCACGATGCTGATTTGAACCTACTTTATACCCTGCTAGATAATTTCATGCATTCTGCTACAAATAAGATCATCGATCTTGTAGATAACTTTCTGGTGATGAGCTTCCCAACAAGGAAGCATTAGTAAAATCAGTCATTAAGCATTTATGAAGCCCCTACTCCTATGTGCCTGGTATCATGCAAGACACTGAAATATAAAGACAAAAATGAAATATTTCCTTTCCTCAAGGGGCCTATATTCTATTGGGAGAAATGACATGTACATATAAAAGGCAATGCAAAAAATAAGTAAATTAAATAAATTCATTAAATTTTAAAATAAGTAAATAAATGCACATTTGAATTAAATTCAAAATTCATTAAATTTTAAAATAAGTAAATACATTAAATTAATTAAATTTAGAAACAGGTAAATAAATTAAATAAAAAATAAGTAAGTAATGCAAGATAATTTCCAGTTTGGAGTCAGATGCGAGCCGACACTAATAGCTGAGAGTAATCAGGAAAGCTCTCATATAGGAGATGACTCAAGTAGAGACTTGAAGGGACCTTGGGAGTCTTAGAAATGGGCAGGGAGTATACTTCAGGTATGGCAGACTGTTTGTACAAAGATAACCTGAAGATGGGAGCATGACAAGTAAGTCAGTTTTGACTGAACCAAGGAGACTACCATGTGTAAGAGATGTACTGTGTGAAAAGTTGAATGGCTTGGAGCCAAATCATGAAGCGTTTCAAATATTGAATATACATATCAGCCATAGGGAGACATTGGTACTTTCTGAGTAGTGGAATGGCATGGTCAGCCCCTGCTTCGGTGATATTGCTCAGGTAGCTGGAAGAGGAAGGATTGGAGAGAGAAGAGGCTTTAGGCAGGAAGGCCCATGAGTAGGCTACCTTAAGAGTTCAGACCAGAGTTAATGAATGCTTGCTAGGGTGGGGCAAGGAGGGAATCATGCAAGAGTTGCTGAAATCTTCCTAGCCTGATTGCACTATACTGGCATTTGAGGACCCAGAATCACTTCCACACCTTGATGAAACAATGGAGTAAGGAATTAAAATGGCAGTCCTTACGATCACAAGTGAACAAAATATGGCTTCCGATTGGAAATTGTTCTTAACTCATGACAAAGATCAGCTGAGAATGTTGTAAAATTAAGATACAGGTCTGAATTATGTACAGTTTAAGCTTAAATAATCAAGTTCAATTCTATTTAATTTAGTTGAGTAAACATTTATTAAAGTAGAGTACATCATGGTAAGAAATGTAACATATGTTAAGGCTGGTGCTATGTGTCAAGCACTATATGAGTCCCTAGGGACACAGAGACAAAAATGAAACACTCCCTGTCTTTAAAGGACTTATATTCTACAGAGGGAGGCAACATATACATGGAGAATAAATATTAAATACAGAGATAGCAAATCCAAAGTCATTCTAGGCTATTTACCGTTTGGGTGGGGAGATCATTTAAGGTTGTGAGATGGCACTTGGCCTAAGCTTTGAAAGGGGTCATAGGCATCTTATGGCATACTAGTATATTGAAAAATACTAGCCAGTGATGATAATTTTATCTCTTTTTACTTATTTTTCTTTGTTTTAATATTACTTTTCCTCCCAAATATATCCCTTCGTTCTCCCCACCTAGCAAGCCATCACTTGTAACAAATAAGAAAAAAAAAAGAAAAAAAATCAGGTTAGCCCTTCTGGTAGTATATGCATCACACTACATCTGTATTTTCTCACCTCTTCAAAAGAAATAAGGAAGTACATTTGGTGTTAATATTTTAAGTGTCTAAAGGGGACGAGGATCATAGAATGATAGATTTAGAGGTAGATGGGGCCACCCAGGTCATCTATTTCAAACTTCCCATTTTGCATATGAGAAAATCAAAGTCCCAGTAGATTAAAGAATTCCCCCAAATCACCACACTAGTAAGCTTAACAGATATTATTTGAGTCCAGGATCTTTAACTCAGAGAGGGGAAACAATCTGCCATCTCCAGACCTTCATTGACTGACTGTACACATAGGTGCAGCACATAGAAAGAGACAACTATAATACTGAATTCTTATATTTTTCTGTAACTTTTGTTATTGTTTTTAAAAGCTGTTACAACTCCAAAATGTGACCAAACTTCTTTGTGAATCCGAGACCTTCAATCTGATAGAAGAAACTTGCCAGTTTCCTAATATTAGCTTTGGAAAGCTATGCGAAGGGAGTCACTTCCACATGCAATTCCTTGAAGCAGCGGAGCTCGGAACAGAAATTGCAGAAGGCTTACTGAACCATGACAATATCATATCTCAAAAGCTAAAGGATTTGCTTACTGGAGATCCAAACAAAATTAATTTAAATATGGATCTGTAAGTTTCTCCATTGTCTTTTTTTTACTCTGGCAGAATCTTTCTAAAATTATTGAAATGCTCAGTTGAATTTCTTATCCTCTTTCTATTTTGTTTCAGATTCTTAGAACAGGTGTTGCAAATGAATTACTTGGAGAATATCACAGAGTTAATACCAGTCATAGAATCCTTGCTGCATGTCAATAACAGTGCAACTGCTTCCGAAAAACCAGGTGTTTTCCCATCCATATTTGAAAAGCTGACTTATTAGCATGCATGTGCTTCTTAGACTGCAGCTCAAGAAGGTTTTTGAAGCAACTTAAACCACTTCCTTGGCTATCTTCTCTTACATGTGAAACACCTAAGGCTGTGAAATATTACCTTACTTGCCCAAAGTCACTCAGTGAATTTGGGCTGGGGGGGGAGGGGGAAAGGGGGGCGGCAAGGAAAAGGGGGAGAGAAATGTGCACAAAGATTTTAAGCTCAGAACAAGTGATATTTTTAAGAATGTGTTACTTCTTTCACTTAGGGGACTTTTCATTGGCTTTGTTGAGGGAACACAGTACAACTCAGTTGCTTTGACAGGGATAAAAAATCAGATGCAGCTAATTGTCTCATATGTAAAAATCTGAGGAGGAAAAAAAGCAGTCCTCCCTAAAGATCTCTTAGCCCAGACCCTTTCATCAATGTCCTAGTCTCTGATCATTTATTTCTTGCAATAGAATTTTTTCCTCCTTAATATAATATCTCCACATTGAAAAGTAAGACATTCTGAATTTTTGTCAACATATATAGCCCACTATAAGACTGAGTAGACCCAAAGTCCAAAAATAAAAGGAAATGAATTTCCATAAGAGAAGCATAATAAAAATAATAAGGTATTTGCAGAATGGAGATTGTGATCTGTTGAGAAAAGGGAATGCAATTGTTATTATTTATTATGTATGCAATGGGAAGGCAATTACACCCAAACAAAAGCAATAATAGTAGTCACTGCCTTCTAAGCATTTTGAGTTTTACATATTTCTATTCATATTTTGAATGTGGCAGCCTTTGATACATTTCAAGTGTGTGTTTCATAGACTATATTTTTCAGTGTGGGATGATAATGTGAAATCATAGGAATGAAGGCTTTAGAATGTATTTTAGAGATGAGACCCAAGTATATGGTAATAATACAAACTTGTCACATAAAGTAATTTGATTTCCTGAGATTTTTTAAACCAAGAAACATTTGGTAACTTCCAGCTTTGTCAAGGCATTTCTATTGTCTGCGAGGAACCAACCACACATTCTCTGGATCAATAATGACAATTTTGGGCACTGCATGGAAATTCAAATCACAAACCAATCTGTTTCCTTGAGATAATAATAAAAGCTGACATTAATAAAATACTATATTTATTTATATATGTGCATATGTATAATCACATCTGATCCTTGTGGCAATCCTATGATGTAGGTAGTGCAAATATCATTATCTCTCTTTTACAGATGAAAAAGTTGAGAGTCAATGAGGTTTCATGGCATTAGCATTCAAACTGTAGTCTTCTAATTAAATCCAGTCCATTGCCCCCAATACTAGAATGTCTTGGAATAACAAGATTTTCATAGGAATGGATTTAAAATGGACAGGTATAGGTCTTAGTGTGACAAATCTTTTGTCAAAATTGAGAAATATTTTGTTCATGGTACAGAGCATCTATGTAAATGTATATTTTATTCTTTAAGAAATATGAAGGGTTCTCTAGATTCAATGGGGCTAATAAATGAATAAAGGAATGGTTTTGTAACCCAAATCCAATGTACTTTTTTTCTTAAAGGCCAATTAATAGATATGTTTAAAAATATTGACCAACTGAAAGCAGAGCTCCAGAGAACAGGAATGTCCAACACAAGTATTGATACACTGTTGGCAATGCCCATCCCTGAAAACAGAACTGAGGTATGCTATGTCTTTGTACCCGCTTCCAGCGTCTGGAAAGTTGAAGTAATATTCAGCATTTGTCACAGATTAATATAACCCTGCCTTATAGGCAGAGAAGTATGTCTGGTTTATCTTCTAAGAGAAGATTTTACAGGGCCCTGAGGCAACTCTGTGGGCAGTGAATTTCCTATTTCTATTCCTTTCCCATTGGAATATATGCAAGTCCAGAGCTGGAAGCTGACACCCAGAGAGAAGAATAGACTATCCTTTCCTCTCTTTTTTTTTTCCTCCACTTGTTCCCAGGAACCCTTTTGGAAGTTTCCAGCTTATGTCTTATAGACTTCTTAAAGCTCCTTACGCAGGACACATTATTTTATGTCTTTATGCTTTTGTTCTTGAGTCCCTTCTCACCTTTACCTCTTAAAATTCCTAGTTTCCATCAGAGCCCAGCTCATGGGTCACCTGAAGACTTTTCTGAACCTGTCATCTTGTGGTGCCCTCCCCAAATTACCATCCCTTTATTTTGTATGTATTTTGAACACTTTTATGTAATGGGTTGATTCATGGAGTTCAACACATGCCTTGACTTTTTACTGAGCAATGTGTGCCTTGTTGAGGTAGCACAGCAACTCCTGATTGACAGAGATGGAATTTATGTAAGAGATGATTGGCGATAGAATTGGCAGGAATTGGCAGATCCTCCTGACTTTGTGACCAATTATCTTTTAGTCAAGGCAAGAATTTATTTCCCACTGCATGTATCGCCCTCCTTACACTTACATACGTATATATTGTCTCCCTCAGTAGAATATTAGCTTCTCGAAGAAAATAGCTTTCATTTTAGTATTTTTATCCCACACCTAGTAGAGTAACTGACAATAAATTAAGTAGCACTTAATAATATTTATTGATTGCTTTTATACAACTGCTGTATCTTTGTACATGTTCTCCCCGTCACACTGATGCAGAGTATCTCAATTAAATCAAAGTCCCAGTGTCCTAGTGACTTAGTGAAAAGAAATAATCCTTTTCTATCCTCAATGCAGCTTATTGGAACAAGTAAAAATAAAATATTAATGACTTTAAAAATCAAAAATGATATTATGTGGCATGAATATGTGTTAGAATCAAATTTTGTGATCACAATATGTTATTTGGGAAAATTCATGTTGGCCCACAGTGCCATGTTCTAACTGCCAGAGATTAGATACACACTTTAGACTTTTTTTCCTTGTCTTTTTGGTGGGAAGTACAATAGAAATTTTAAAACTAAATAAATAAAACAAGAGACAGAGGTACCAAGGTTAAAGATGCATACATAAACCTGAATGATTTTTCTGAAGTTCACTCCCTTGTATGACATCAGAAAGCCACTCAAGTTGCCTTTGGAAGAAGTCTCAATGTACAAAAACACAGAAGTTTCCATTTACTCAGGCCCTGCTAATGAGTTCCCCCTGGAAAACTCTAACCCTGTAGCCTGTACTTTGCTGTCCCTTGTGAAGGCAAACACCATCCATTTGGTTTTTCCCCTTGAGTTCTCCTTTGGCTTATATGAGCCTAAGTTCTAATTTCAGTATTGATTTTGCAATCATGTTTTTTGCTTCTGAAAAATGGAATCATTTTGATCTTGTTAAAAAAAAAAAAACATGAGCACATAGATGGGCAGCAAGAGTTCTTATTATTCTCAAAAGCTAGGAGGAAATCGCTTTCCTGGAGTCCTTATTTTCAAAAAATTTCTTTTTCTACCTGGCAGAGAAAGGAGAAAGGAGAACCAATCCACATTTCTGCAGTTCATACTCTCTTCATAGAGTTTAATTGTGTCAGGTACTTTATTCATTTCTCGCTCTGTCTTTTTGTCTCTATCTTGTCCTCTTATCTCTGTCTCTCTGTTTCTCTGTCTCTGTCTATCACTGTCTCTCTGTTTCTGTTTATCTCTCTCTGTTTATCTTCATCTCTCTCTTCCTCTTTCTCTTCCTCTCCCTCTCTCTCTCTTTCTCTCTCTCCCTGTTCTACCTATCTCTCCCCTCCTCTCTCTTTCATCTCTCTCTTCTCTTCCCCAATCCCCCGCCTTCCCTCTGTCTACCTCTTTCCCTATCATGTGGTATTTTTTGGATCTCCTCCTATCTTCCTTTAGTCTTTCTGATTCCTAGAGCGTCTCTATCTCCAGAGAAAGTGAGGCTGTTGACCTTGCACAGCCCTCCCTCACTCAAATCAAAGTCAAGTGCAAATCATGTCATTATTTTGATGTCATGCTCCTCTTCAAGAACAAAGGACAAACACAACAGTCTCCAGAAGATATAAAATGCCATATAATTTGAGTTAACCCATGACAGAAACATACTTCAGGTAGTATAAGGCTACCTCAATTTCACACTACTGGGAAAATCTTGGACACAGTCAAGTTGACCAGGAAGTAATTACCTTCCTTGTGACCCTCATTTCTCTGAGTTGTGCCTTGACTTTCTGGTAACAGTTCTAGTGTCATCATATAATATGATTTGTCTGTGTGTGTTTGTGAAATGTGTATCCATTATCACACATATTTTAGAATCAAAAAACAATAGATTTAGAGCTTTTAGTGGGCAAAACAAACTCTTTGGGATAGGTCATGCTAGCCTTCAGGATATTTTTTTAATTAACTGAAGTTCCATTATTTGCCTTGTGATGATGATGATTTTTGCTTTATTTTTTTAAATAAGAGACCATCTAGTTAAACCCCTCAGGGATTCCTTTTACAAAGTAGGAAACAAGCTAAGGGAGAAGAGAAAGCTTATTAAGGGCAAAGACCAAATTTTCACCTTTCTTTGGTCCCTAGAACTTAGCTGGGCCCATTGCAAGCATTTAAAACATGGGCTTTGATGGACTAAAATGTCCGGCTGAAGTTCAGACAACTAGTAACTCTTAAAGTCAGGATTTAAACTGAGATTATTTGACTCAAAATGCAGGCAGAAGCCTTTTTTTCTTTTTTAACTCAATGCAAATCTAATAGAACTCTCCAAATTCTGGTGGGGTACTTCTAAGAGGCCAGAAGGCTTTACTTTGACATAACCACTCCTTAAATAATAATTTGTGATACAAAGGAACGTGACAGGGCCAGTATGAATAATTGTTTCGTGTTCCCCTCCATTCTCAAAGAGTCCTGCATTTCTACTTACATGTTGTACATAAACAAAAGGTGAATATAAGATCCTTCTGGGCAAGGACTAATTTTTTTTTTTGTTTTATCTTGATATCTCCATTACCTAGCACAGTATCTTGAACATAATAGGGATATATATTTTTAAAATGCCTGCCTCAAGTCTCTCCCTACTCTAAGAGTGGATTAGCACTTGTTTATGCTATCTATATCTTATTTGTATGAAATTGTTTGTATATGGCCTCTCCTTAACTGATTGTAAGCTCCTTAAGGGTAGGGATTATTTTTACCCATCTTTGTATCCCCAGTGCTTAGCACAGTCCTCAGCACATGATAGGTGCTTAATAAATACTTCTTATGGAACAGAAAGAACACAGGTTTTAGAATCAAAATACTTGGGTCTGAGTCCTTGCTTTGATTTATAGACTGGCTGAGTGATTGGACAAGTCATTTAACTTTACTAAGTCTATTTACTCATCTATTTTAAAAAATGGAGCATGATGACAGTGGCCAAGTTACTTAAATTCCCTGAGCCTCAATTTCCCAGTAAGATGAAGGATTTGGACAAAATGGACGTCTAAATCCTTTTTACCTCTAAATCTATGATTCTATGACAATAAGATACATGTTCAGTTGGTTTCAGTCATGTCCAACTCTCTGTGACCCCATTTGGGGTTTTCTTGGCAAAATACTGGAGTGGTTTGGCATTCCTTCTCTCCAGCTCATTTTACAGATGAGGAACCCGAGGCAAACAGGGTTAAGTGACTTGCCCAGGGTCACCCAGGTGGTAAATGTCTGAGGCCAGATTAGAACTCAGGAAGATGAGTCTTTCTGACTCCAGGCCTGGCACTCTATTCACTGTACCACCTGGCTGCCCATAATAAAATATTAGCCCTAACTAATTCAAAGATATGCTGGAAGGAAAGTACTTTGAAAAACCAAACTACCTCATAAAATATGAACTATTATTATTATAATTATAACTCTGAGTTAGCGCCTGGATATGGCAACATGGTGGGTCTGGTTCAGACTTGAAATGCTGCAAGCTTACCAATCACAAACCCCAAAGATATTATTACCATAATTTCTAAATCCTGAACTGTCTTCATGTGTATAGAATCAGATAATTTCTAACTCTTCAAGTCTCCCTATTTGTCCTTTTTTTCTCTCTCCCTTCCTCCCTATCCCATTTTTTTCTATATTCTTCCTCTTCTTTTCTCCTTTATTTCCACTTTTCTTTTCCTTGCTTTCAATGTCTAGTTGTTAGGCCTACCAGTGTTACATATGGATACTGCTTACCTCAGAGTACTGAGAACTTACAAAAAAAGGAACAAAAAAAAAAAAAGACATTCAGGTCCCTGATGATAAAGTATTTGCTATACTTTAAAGCTGAAATATGATAGCACAAGAAAGACTTTGAAAATGGGAGGATGAATGAGTCATATTAAGGCAGGCTAATGAAAAAATATTTTTCCCCTCAAAACTACAGATCATTTCTCATATATTCTGGCTATATTCTTGTGATTCTAATGTCACTGATCTGAAATTGGAAGTTGAAATGACGGAATTCTGCAACCTATCCATTCCAGAGAGGTCCCGCCTGTCTTATCTCACAGGAATTACACTTCTCCATTACCTGGACATTTATAACTTTACCTACAAGGTAAGTATTGTTTGTGTTGGCAATTAGCTGTTTCATGTCCTTAATTTATTATATTACTATTTAATTAGTCACTTATGTTCTTGATAACAGCAGTAAAGAGTTTCACTTCGGCAACTGTTAGGTTATTGCTTTGCAAACTCCCAGGCTTTTCTATCTCAGATGCATCTTGACTCAATCCCAATACAGGAAAATCATACCTAAAGCCATTAATTGGTTATTTTATTTTGTTCCTTGTTCAGTTGTTTTCAGTCATATCTAACTCTTTTGTGACCTCATTTGGAAAAGATACTGAAAAGATCTTGGCAAAGAGACTGGAGTGGTTTGCCATTTCCTTTAACAGCTCATTTTTTTACAACTCATAAATATGAGTTGCATTCTTTGGAATCCAAAATTCAGGCTGTGAGAGTTTAAATTAGGTCTTTAGGAAAAGTTTTATAGTGATAACAAGGATTCCTTGATTCTCCTAACTTCCCCTGCCCTAGTTCTAGACACCCACAATTATCCCCTTGAATGATACATTCTATGTCTGTGGTGTGCCTACTAACCACAAGAATAAGGTGAGAAGAGAGAGGGAAGGTAAAAAGGTTCAATCCCTTAGAAGACCACAGAATCACCAAATTTTAGAGGTGGAAAGACCAGAGTGACCATCTAGTCCAACCTATACTGAAAAAGTAATTCCCTGTCCATCACATAGACTCAATAATCTAATCTAATCCAATAAGCATTTACTAAGTGCCTACTCTATGACAGGGACTGTGCTGGGCCCAGGGGATACAACTAATAAAAAGAAAGATCATTCCTAACCTCAAAGAGTTTATAATCTAACAGGGGAAGGTAACACACAAAGGACAATGCAAAGCTGGGAGTGAGGGTAGAGGGGACACCAGGGTATTTTGTTCCAAGAAGCTGAACCCCAGCAGAGCAGTGGATACAGATGAGAGTGAGCCCCAGAGTCTGGTTCCTGCCCTCTATAAAGGAAGGTATTGGGAGGAGTTTGGTAGTTCACCCTCCAGCCCTCCAATAAGAGGGGAGAAGAGGTTGAGGTAGGTGGTATCTCAAGGCTTGGGTTAGCAGCCTAGTGGTGACATTGGAGGTGAGAAGCCTACCCTGGGATGGGCATCTTGTTCCATGGAGGTGAACCCAGGCAGGGCAGCAGATGGAGTGATCCACGAGTAGTCATCCAACCTTTTCTTGAAGACTTTCAGTGAGAAGGAAGCCACCTCTCTCAGGCACTCCCTTCTTTGAGATCACTCTAAACGCTGAGAAGTTTTCCTTATATCAAACCTAAATCTCCTCTTTACAACCTTCCAAGGTTGTGCTTCTCCTTGCAAAACTCTGTGTTTCACTTGAGCACATTGCATCCTGTCACTGGGAGAAGCCAGCAAAAAATGGTGCCAGCCCATGTCTTCTGTCGTCAGAGAGGAGGCCAAGATGGCTGGGGTGGAGCAGCCTATGTTGGATTACTGCCTTCTGGATTTGTTGGTGCTGTCCCAGAATGATCCAAACAGGATTTTCTAATTGATCCAAATGTTACAAGCTCCAGGATGCCAGAATACTCTTTGCTCTCCACTAGTCAAGAGTTAGGATCTCTGTTTCAAGGGATTAACAACCAACAAAATGAGACTCTTCTGCTTTCTGGCAGGGACTTGGGTTACATATATGCAGCATGGTACAGTGCAAAGTACTGGATTTGGAGTCAGAGAGGCTGGGTTTGAATTTCAACTCTAGACCTATGTGATCTTGGGCAAATCACTTAATCTTATTGGGTTTCTGTTTTCTAATCTGTAAAAACTGAGGTATGGCTTTGACCTCTGTGGCATCTTTTAGCTCTAAATCTATTAACTTGTAATTTTGTAAAATATATAGTGAGGCTACATGCATGGGTAAATGTATATTGAGGAATGAATGGCACGTCTCTATCATTCTAGGGCTGGAATTTTTCAGGAATTAGTATACTTCGCGCTTAGGAAGTACAAAATGCATATTTATGTAGGGGATGAAAATGTGAAGATTATACGACAAGTAGGCAAACTCAACACCAAAAAACTATCTTCACTATATCTCCCAAATTCTGAACTATCTGTATGTGGAATATCAGCCCCTTGAGGCCAGGGACTGTTTCATTTTATTGGTCGTGAGTCCCTAGTGCTTTGTACACAGTAGCACACATTTTTGGCATACCGTTTTATGCTGATGGAATTGAATTGATTGGAATGGTAACACTGAGCAATCATGCTACTCTGAATTTCCATTTCATAGGCTGCAAGGCTGTGTGGCTAATGGATAGGGAACTGTCCTCAGAGCCAAGACCTGGCTTCTAGTTCTGCCTCTAGTCATTTAAACTCTTAGTGCTCTAAGCTGTCCTCTGAGACGAGAGGGTGTCTAGAAGGTGCCAAACTACATTGGTAAAGGGTATTTTTTCATTTGGGGGTTCTCTCTATCAATGAAATCATAGGTGCATCATAGAAACCATAAATTCCTATCCTTTGCCTTTAGTGTTCTCCCCAGCCCCAAACACATGCACATGCCTACACATACACACACATACACACACACATACACACACATACACACGCATGCATGTGCGTGCACACACACAAATAGAGAGAGAGAAATAAAAAATAATGGGTTCTTGAAAATAGTAGGAATTTATAAGTCTAAACCTGATGGGCTGCTTTGCAGGCAATAGAAGACTAAGAATGATGATGTTTTGGTTTCCTCTTTCTAATGATTTATAGCTGAAAACATTTTGTCCAAAGTACAGTCCAAGACACATAGGAAGCAAAGTTTTTTTTTTCATTCCATCATATTTATTTCCTTCCCTTACGTTTCCATTTCCTTCTACGTAAGGCTCCTGCAGAGCAGAAACTAGATATGGTATTTCTTGTGGGAATCCAGTAATTAAGCCTCTCTCTAATTTTCCTAGCAGATAAAGCCTGGCTAAGGTGGTAATCACATTCCTATGGGAAAATCCCAGTGTTGGACTGATGACTATGTGTTTGACAACTAGAGGATCGCTATTTAATGCTTCAAAGATACTGACAAGGAAAGAAAAATTATCCTCTGGCTTTAAAAAAAAGAATTTATTCACATCAACCTAGAAATTCATAATTTTTCATATGAAGGTGGGAATCAGTAGTGAAATAGATTGATTGACTGTGGTTTAGAAAAATTATGTAGGAACCAACAGCCAACATTCTAGGATAACTGTGGTTCCTTCTTATTTAAATATAAACAATGGGGGACTTTGGCCAGTTTACAGTAGAGTGGTAGAGTGGGTTAGAACTGATTTTAATTATCTGATCACTTATTAAAGAGCCCAAACTAACAACTGATGACTTAGGAATCTGCCAGTTATAAAGCAGAGTTCCCAAATTTCTTTCAGTATCATACAAGCAAAATAGTAAAAATATGCCTGAATGAGGTGAATTGGGTAGATCAGTTGAAGTATCCAAAATTTTCTGCTTTCTTGGTGTATAGTGCATGATTATGAATGATAGGGCAGAAGGTGAATGATGTAGCTGGCCAGCACTTTATAGACTTTTTCAAATCTTTTGTTTTGCTTCCGTTTTTATTAGGTATTATTCCCTAAGGAAGATCAAGAACCAGTAGAAAAGGTGATAGAACTCTTCATAAAACTGAAAGACTTTCTTAATCAGATGGTTACTGGCACCCGTCCACTCCTCGACAAAATTAGGTCACTGAAACAAATACACCTGTCCCGAAGTGTACCATTATCACAGGTATGAATTGGACTAATCATGTTCTCTCTGTAAAATCTTCTTAGGAATGTTACCAGTGGTGTACTGGTAAGTATTTAATAAACGTCTTTCTGGGGAAAAAATTCACCTCACCCATTTTTCCATTTAATCTCAATTATTTTTTCTCCATACTTTCTTAAATCTAGACAATCAACAAAACCATAAAATCTATCCCTGATTTGTTCTGTTTGCTGATTCTTGAGGTTTAGATGCTCATGCTGACAGTTTCACAATTGTGTCTCGTAAACAAGTTCAAATTGGCGCCAGTGTATCATTGAATATTATCCACTGAGCCACACACAGCATCTGCTGTGTATAATGAGATAACATCTCCCCATAGTTATGAGGTAGGAATAGTGTATGGAGAGCTGGGACTAGAGTCAGGAAGACCTAATTTCTAATGCAGCCCATACTTACTAGCTATGTGACCATTGACAAGACACTTAACCTCTCTCTGCCTCCATTTCCTCAACTGTAAAATGGGGAAAATAATAGTGTCTACCTCATGGAGTTGTAAGGATAAAATATTGGTATAAATACATACTGTGTGTATGAAATATTTGTAAAGCAATTAACACAGTGCCTGCCACATAGTAGGTACTTAAAATGCTTGTTTCATTCTTCTACCAAGCATCCTGAAGAGTTATATTTTCTTACTTGACTAACTTCTTACTGTTCACATAGAAGCCTAAATTGGTGAGTACTAGTATCAGTGTTTGCACCTCAGATGCACAGAAGGAAACTATGTATACATGTGTATATAGATGTATACACACATGTACGTAAGTATATACACACATATGCATGTGTGTATATGTGTGTGTATGTATTTGCAAAGTTCAAAGCCCTATGTAAACATAAGCTGTAGTTTTTATTCTTGCTCTTTGGTCTGGACCTGTGATTTCATTGACATAGGGAACCACTGATAAGAAAATTTCCCCTATAAACATAGATGGACAGCTCTTTACAACCCAAAATTTTAAAGAATTGCCTGCAGATAATAAGAGATTAAGCGATCGCAATGCCAGTGTATGTCCCAGACAAGCCTTGAATTTAGTTCTTCCTATATTAGGGTCCTACTCTACAGTCCCACTATACCACACTGTCTCTTTATGATTATCTTTCCTCCTGTCCTCATATTTATGGTGAAGTCCAGATTAAAATTGTCCTAGGGCAAGTCATTATTCTACTGTTATTTTTTTTTAACATTTAATGTTCTTTGAACTGTTCTCCTGGTAGATAAAATAACTGCCTTTTATAATTGAATAAAAGAATTGAGCTGTTAGTTATTCTTCTGCAGAACATAAGCATCTAATATTGATTTCTTGCCCCCAGAACATGTCTTGCTAGGTATTCAGTAGGTGTTCAATTTTTTTGTTGTTGACAGTGAAGTGTTGAACAGTATCGGCTGCTTCCATGTATAACTTGCATTGATGAATAAATCCAGGATTTTTAAAGAGAACCCTCCTCTAATTTCTGGTGGCAATAACCTAGTCCTGAATTTCCATCATAAGCCCTGTTGTTTTTATCAATAAATCCATGCGATTCAACCATTTGTCTGACACTTCTTTGTCAACGTATTGTTGGTTGAGTTCATATGGATGTAGATGGAAGCTCTTTTGATTCCCTCTTCAAACTTAACTGTTTCATAGGTTTCATCTGGTTGAAAATCTTATTCAGTTACATTCAGCAAATCCAATGCCATGTAACTATTTTGAAAGGTATCTAGGTGATACAGTGGAGCACTAAGCTTGGAGTCAAAAAAATCTGAGTTCAAATCCTCCCTCAAACAGACTAATGGCGTGATTGTGGGTAATCTTCAGATTCCTCCTGGTTAAACTGCAGATAATAATAGCGCCTACTTCACAGGGTTCTCATGAGGATTAAACGTGGTATCATGTAAATTACTTTGCAAACCTTAAAGCACTACGTAAATGCTAGCTATTCTTGTGATTTTCCTTAGCATGATTTGTCCATATTATTGTCATTATTGTTACATGAAACTCATCAAAATCCAGAAAACTGAGTTGTTGTTTTTTAATGCAACTGGGCTTTTTTTCAAGTGATTTATTTTAATCAATATGTCTCTGATTTTTTTCTCCCACAGGCGATATATAGAAACCATCACATTAATGGCCCTGAAGGATCATTTAGTACCATCTCCCAAGCCCTGTGCTCTCAAGGAATCACTACCGACTACTTAATAGCCATGTTGCCCTCTTCACAGAAGCCCAAAGGGGGCAACCACACCAAAGACCCTTTGACCTACAATTTGAGTAGAAAGCAAATTGCTTTAAAATATGGAATTCCCCTGAATTCAAGTAAGTGAGCTTGAAATGAGCCATTTTCAAGGAGATTCATTAAGTTTCGGGTTTTTCATTTGTTTCCAAATGAATTCTAATTTCATCTAAGGTCAAAGCATTGTAAATACTAGCCAAGCAAATCATGCAACAGAAAAGGACAGTTCCCCCAAAATACAGACTCTGAATTTTTGAAGGTTTAGGTTCATTGTAGTACTCTTGGCCAATCTGCGATCAAGAAATTATTTAAAGTCCATGCATTTATTTGATTAATCTCTTTTCTCCTTGCAGCGCCATTTTGTTTCTCCCTTTATAAAGACATCGTTAACATGCCTGCTGGACCTGTAATTTGGGCTTTCTTGAAACCACTGTTATTGGGGAAGATTATGTATGCACCATATACCCCAACTACAAAGGCGATTATGGAAAAGGTTTGGACGTATACCCAAGTGGTATTGTTATTTGTGACAGGACGAATTTGTAAATCAGTTTGTAAACCTAGACCATTAAGAGTTACTCCAATGGAATCCTCCTTCTTCGTGTGCTAGATATGATGCCTTGAGAATCACAAGAATAATTTCCATCACTAACTCTGCCTGTGAAAAAGCGGTATAATTAATCCTTTGAAAAGATATAAATCATGTTAAATAACTACCATTGTCCAAATGAAGTTATTTCAAGTGAAAAGACTTCAAAATGTTCAACAAACTATAAGCAGAAAATTTGTGTCTTTGCCCTCACTTAATATAAAAGCAGAATGAGAAAAGTGGACATTACAAGACAATAAAATAGTAAAAAAGAAAAGTAATAGCATTTATAATGATATAGAATATGATAATAACTAGCACTTTAAAATTTGCAAAGCACACATACACATATGTATACATATATATGTGTGTATATATATATATATATATATATATAAAATTTCATTTGATTCTCTCTCCAACTCTGTGAGGTAGATATTATGATCCCAGTTTTACAGATGAGGAAACTGAGACTGAGAGATTTCAAGTGACTCTCACAAGGTCACATGGCTAAATAAGTGTCTGAGGGAGGACTTGGACTCAAGTCTAACCCATATTTTTGCCTCTAAAACTAGTTTGACACAAATGCTTCCTACATTAATGAATCTTCACATAAATTTCAAAGTAGAAAGAAACTTGGAAATCATCCAATACATCCCATCTTTTATTGGAAATAGAGTCTCAGCACGTTGAAGGGACTTGACTAAGTCCATAGATAGAATTATAAAGCAGAGATATCAGACTTTCCTTTGGCAGGCTGAAAACCACCTCTGTGTAGCCTAAATCAGATTAAAATGTAATTGGGAAATGTTTAACAAAATAAATAAGATTATAATACAACATAGAGAGTGTTAATTTGTGGTTTTCTAAGTCAATATGCTGCCTGCAGGAATGTCTTTATTTGAATTTGACTCCAGTGCTATAATTACCAGAGTCAGGAACTGAATCAGGATCCTCAGGACCCAGCCTTTCCCCACTAAATTGCTCTGAATTTTGAAAACTGGTTCCTTATGTTAACAAATGAATCAGCATGTAGATATGAAGAAATGGAAGATAAGAGATGAGGAAAAAGAAAGAAAAAAAGAACCAATGGTACCTCTCTAGCCAATTCCAAAATTATGGCATATTAAATGCATCTTTGAAGTTGAATAGAAAAACCACACTATTTCTAATGTGTGACATGATAAACAGATGCTTTAAAAAAAGAAAAACACCTGAACATCCCGAAACTAAACTAACCACTAGCCACAAAAAGCATTCTGTGTGTCTAAGTAATCTTTCTATAGACATATGTAAAATTCTTTGAGAATCACTTATTTCTGAAATACTTCTAGATTATCCTAAGGAAGTTTATTATTTACAAATAATTCTAAAGCAATATGATGTTTGCTTTCTACATCGAAAAAATAGTATATTTATTAAATCCCCAGAAAGGACATTTAATGACCATTCATCATGCTAGTGTGCAAAAGAAATCTTGAGGACCAGTTCTTTCTATATTGGAGTCTGAGGTCCTGGATTTGAATCCTAGCTGAAATTCAAACTGATACTGAGTTTCTCTTATTGTTTCCTGATTGGTAAAATAATGGGGCTGGACTAAGTCAACAGGTCTTATCTAGCTCTAACTATATGACTCTAAAAGTCCCCTAATTTTTATGAATAATACTTTGGTAGTTTAAAGGAGCCTAAAAATATTCTTAATAAAGGAAATTATTTTGACTTTAATTTCACCTTTTAGATCAGAGGTTCTTAATCTTTTTAGTATAATAGTCCCCTTTGAAAGTCTGGTGAAGTCTGTAGACCCCCTCTCAGAATACTGTTTTTAAATGCATAAAATAAAATATATAGGATTACAAAGGAAACCAACTATGTTGAAATATGGTTTTCAAAATATTCTTAAAACAACTTTACAGACCCCAGGTTAAGAATAACTGTTTTAAACCAATTTCCATTAAGTTCATTAATATGTGACTTGTGCTAGTATAGGGAATCCCTAACATATTAATTTTTTTTCTTTTTTGTTTTTTAGTCTAATGTAACTCTGAGACAACTGGCAGAATTGAGAGAAAAATCTCAAGAGTGGATGGATAAGTCACCACTGTTCATGAATTCATTCCATTTGTTAAACCAAACAATCCCAATGCTTCAGGTACTCTTGTATGGTTTATTCATTCATGTCATTCATCTTAATAAGCAAGACAGCTATTTGAGATGCTAATTATTATTATTAGATGAACAAGTAGATGGTACCTAGGCAAAACTTATGACTTATAAACTATGCCAAACATTAAAATGAGCAGATTTAAAAGAAAAAAAGAGGTCATCTAGTGCAACTAGAGTGTATAGGAATCTTCTCTCTATGCCATATCTAACCAGTGGTCATCCAGCCAGGTGAGGAGAAATCAACTACTTCCTAAGGAAGCCAATTTCCCTTTGGAACTCTCCTAATTGCTAGAAAACATTTGTTTAAAAGGGTCCCTGAAATCCACCTCTCTTCAGCATCTCCCTATTACTTTTATGAACTCTGATAGCCAATATGGGACCACTGCAAGGATCCTGAAAACTCAGGACCCTGAAAAACAGATCTTAACACTAACCATTACTTGTAGTCAACATCTTAATAAGAACTATTAGTTTCTTACTATAATTTCCCAGTAATAGAAATGACTTACCTTGCAAGATATGTATGAGAAAAGAAGCAGCCAATGTCTACTTACGTTAGAAAATGCTACTTAAGTCAAGTCAATAAGTATTTATTAAGCTCTTACTGTGTTCCAGGCACTGTGTAAACAGTAGGAGTAGACAAGCAAAAAGATCAATAACCCTTGCCTCCATGCACCTTACTTTCTAAAGGGGGAAGAGAATATATAAAAGGAAGCAAAAAAGGGGTGGGAGTGGGGAGGACATAATGGAAGAGAGAAGTCCAGAGTCAAAAGTAAAACCCAGAGAAAGATGAAGGAGTGAATATGGTTGGGCTGGACACTTTCCTTAAATTAGAGATTTGGGGAGGAGCTTGACCAATCAGAGGAAGGGCCCAAAGTTTGGAGTGATCATCTGGGGTGAGAATCCTTAAAGAATGACTGCCATATTTTGGTTTTTACCTCCCCCCCAACTGTGTTTTCCTGTTGCAACTAAAGGAAAGCTTTTGACACCATTAAGCTTGCAGCAATCTGAAAACCTGCCATGACTTTTGGAGTGTTTTGGGTTATTATTCTGTGCCAAGTAGAAGAATTTGGTATGAAAGTCATGGATTCTTTTCCACTTTTATTCTCATGGGTTATATACAGCCTCTGGGTTCTGAGTTAACATTTTTGGACTTACCCAATGAAAACCCTGTTTTCCTTGGATAACAATTAACTAGTCTTCTATAGTAAGCCCACTCTCACAGACTCTCAGAGATGGAAGACCTGCCAGGGGCCATCTGGTCTGACCTATACTTAAATTCCCTCTTTTAGCATCTCCAAAAAGTGATCATCTAACTTTCTCTGGAAGAATTCCAGTCGTTCCTCATTAAACTTTTCTCGGTCAAATTGGCAATGGACATATTCTGCTGTCATGCTATGTACATAGAAGATATGCCACAATCATGTTCATCTAAGAATTATTAATTAAGAGAAAAAAAACTATTGCTATACTTGAGACCAAAATAAATCATTTATTTACATATCCATTTTCACTTCCTGAGAGAATAAGGGTAATTTTACAGAGTCCAGGCTGTAAAGTAATACCTTATTAATTATTCTATTTCTATAGAATATGAATATTAGGAAAATAGAAACCATTTTTCTTTTGATAGCTTGATAGATTCCTATAATGCCAGGAGGAATGAGACATAAGAGAAGCCAGCAGTGCATTTCTAAAACCTGCTCCAAGCAAATCCTGAAAACTCCCATGAGGCAGACTATTTGGATTCCATCTCTGTATGCTGTATTCTGATTAGAACTGACCTTCTCTTGTTGGAATCTCAAGGAAGACTAAAGTTCCATTGTGACACACATATAATATAAGTTTTGTTACCTTTTAAAAAATAAAACTTGTAAAGGTTTGGAAAATAGCTAGATATAGAAACTGGTACTGTATTTATTGTGTTGCCCCCAGAGACGCATAACACACACTGAGTCAGACTTTCCCTTCTGCATGAACACCTTCTAAGTAGAAAATCTTTCTACCACTGTGGTAATATTAGCCATGCATACAGAGGAAATACTATGCAGGTGCTCTCTGTACATCTGGCCAACTGGATGGTATAGCACGTTCATTCTGTTCCCAAATATGTGCTTTGAGGATGTTATTCGATGGTTATACCCACGAGCACAAAAGAAACAAAATGAAACAAAGTAATTGAAAGAGAGATAGAATTTTGTTCATTGATGGAAGAGTAGAAGTCTAACAAGTACCCCAAATTAAGGAGCTGTGTCTCAGATACTAGGTTAAGTACCTGACATACAAAACCAGAAGTGAAACCACCTCTACCCTCAATGAGCTTATATTCTAATGGGGAGACATGTATGTGTATACTATACATATATATGTATGTATGTATACATTGAATATCAAATGGTTATAGGGAGAAAAACAGTAGTAGCATCAGGCGTACCAGCCTACAAGAGGCAACGCACCTCATTATGTCACTTAAATTATTTACATGAATAAACAAGCATCAGGAAAAAATTAAAAAGTTCTTGACCTCTAGTTTTCACTAAGGTTGGACCACCTATATAGAATCAGACAGGCAAATTTCAATGATGGTATGCACATATTCTAGGCACATCAGACCATCACTTTTCCTTCTTTCATTTGTAAGTGTCTATTCAGAGAAGTCACATCTTATTGCTTGCATAATCTGCATTTTTTAAAAAAATCTAACTACTGTAATTTGAGTGTAACAGCCTTTGCATTTTTCGAGTGATACACCATAGGCTCCCTCCCTTGCTGTGACCAGTCATTACAATATATTTTCTGTCAAGAGTTTTGCCACCCTTTTGCATTGCTAAATGGTTTTTTACAATGCATTTTGAGCATAAATACTCATCTGATTTTTAGAGAGTGGTTATAAAGTCATTTCCACTGACAATCTGTAATTGGGAAATAGAAGGTTTTCCAAAAAAAATGTAGATGTTCTCTAGTTACTGCAATTACCTTTACTTATTTAGCCAGACATGCTAAGTTTTTCAAAGCCAAGTAAGTGTTTTTATACTAACTAACCTGACTCATGTCTTCCTAGACAGCAAAAATTTCTAGTTGTGAGAGAATTGTTTCCAAATGTGATCCTCGGAATTAGATGTAAAAATCTGGGAGATTAATAGACACAATCTAACTTCTAGAGTTTAGGAAATTGACATACTCAGAGTTGAAACTCAAAAGCCTTTGGCCGAAAATATGTCTCTTTTGGTGAATAGACTCAAAGTCCAGTCAATCCAATAATCTCATCCATCTTCCACCTACTTATCTACTACACCCTATCAATGGCCCTAAACTCCAGCAGCATTCATGCTACATAATTCCTCACAGTCATTTTCGAATTTACTTCTTTCTCCTCATTTCTCCATAGCCCTTCATTTCACCCATTAGCAAGAAGGTTGAAGAGTAACATTAAATGCTTATCTAAGTCTTTCTTAGGTCATTGCAATACATTATTGCTAGTCAAGCTCTACATACGTAAAGAAGAATTTCCCATTTCATCACACACACAAATTGTAGCATTTATTATGTAGAGAGTAGAGGAAGGTTGAAGTGAATAAAATTCCAAGTCTTGCATGTCGTAATAATATTTAGCAACATTGGGAAGCCATCCAATAAATGGCGCCCACATGCTGAAGTTTGCTTCCTTATAAAACTAATTAAACAAAGACCCAACTCTTCATTATGAACAGCACATGCACTATCTTCCTTTGTCAGGGATTTGAATGTAAGCCTTTGTAAGATAATACATTGGTAATGCACAATAGCTGTTAACGCCTCTCACTGTGGGTGTTATTAGGGAGACAATGATTAAACTTGTTTTGTTCTTGCATTTAAACTAATTCTCTATTATTATTGTTTGTTAGAATACTCTAAGGAACCCCTTTGTGCAAGTTTTTATAAAATTCTCTGTGGGACTTGATGCTGTTGAGCTCCTGAAACAGATAAATGAGCTTGGTAAGTCACTGTTAGATTATGCAGTTTCATGGGACCTTTTATTCCCAGATCCTGTCAGGAAAAAAAAATGTTATCCTACACCAGAACTCCTTTCCATTTTGTATTCTGTCTTGCTAGGTTCTGGTTATTCCGTTACTCTAAGGGAAATAAATCCCCTGCCATATTTTCTATCCCCTGCCTCCTCAGTTAGGTGTACACTTATCTAAAGTTGTTCAGTCGTTTTTTAGTTATGTCCGATTCTTCATGACCTTATTTGGAATTTTCCTGACAAAGATGCTAGAGTGGTTTTCCATTTCCTTCTCCAACTCATTTTCCAGATGAAGAAACTGAGGCAAACAGGATTAAGTGACTTGCAAAGGGTCATATAACTAGTAAGTGTCTGGGGCCAGATTTGAACTCAGAAAGATGTCTTTCTGACTCCAGACCCAGCACTCTATCCATTGGGGCACATATCTGCCACACACTTAATTTACAAGGGGTGCCAAACTTTTCTTTGATGGTTAACTTCTCAGTTTTCCTTTTACATTATGGATGATACAAAGCACTCAGAAATAATAATAATCCAAAATAAACCATGCAAATGCAGTTTCCCTTTTAACTGACCACAGATGGCTTTCAAGTTCCTGATATAATACATTGTTTTTCATTATACAGTGTTCTTAACACAAAGCAAGTTCTTAATATCAGTGCACACTGACATCATGATAAGTTACTGGCTGTGGAGGAGGGCAAAATAATTCATTAGCAATCACTGACTTTTAACATTTTATGCCATAGCTAACACACAAGTGGAATTCCTGCATCAGGCCCTGAGTAGAAAGACAAAGGTGATGGATTGTCTCAGAAAGAAAACAAACTAATAGCTAGTGAGGCAGGGATGGGTTCTTCTCTTTCAAGGTCATTTAAAAGGATGTGTGAAGAGGATGAAAAGAAGCTGAGACAACTTAGGCATTCCCTCTGCCACATCCCCACGTTCAACCCAGAGGATGCCAAGTCATCTCATTCAGTCTATGTCTGATGTGCTGTTGCTATGCAACCCCTGGACTAAGAGCATCGATATTAGGGAGAGGTAGAATGAAAGAAAGCATGTTTTTTATGTTAGATAGCAGCCCTGTTTGGGGGGCTGTTTCACTGGTGGCATAGGTTACAAACCATCAGAAAGGAACCACGTTTAAGGTTAGCCTCCAAATAATATCTGTGTTCTAGGACACGTGATGCCTGATACCTGCTTATAAGAGAATCAGCAATAAAAAATTTTCTGTTTCAAAAGAAATCACTTAAACTGTCATTTCTGCTGAGAAATATTTTGAGTCAAGGATAAAAGATAGTCAGAGAATCAAGGATAAAATAATTTTCAGTTCTGAAAATTTTGGAAGCATGTAGAGGTAAGGTTTAACGTTTAAAATGTGAGGCAGATGATATTCTAACTTTGAGACAGATGGTCATAAAATTATTAGGTAGTTTAAAGCTTGTCGTGGTAAGATCAAAGAGAAAATTTTCCATTTGGAATGAAGTGGAAGTCAGGAGAAATGTATTATCCTCCATTTATCCCCATTGTATTTTAAATTCCAATTAAAGATCCATCAAAATTAAAAGAGAATCTCTGCCTTCAATTGCATTGTATTGATTACTTATGGCCACTGGAGGCCACTGTTCAACTATAAGTTTCCCCCTCCCCCATCCTTTTGCACAACAAAAGCCACTCACTTTGAATTCTAGTGCAAAATGCTTGCTAGTAGCTGACTTACTAGAAAATGTAATTTTACTTTAAAAGATTGTAGGGACATTTGGTTGGTTAAGAAGAATTCATAATATTTAGCATGTTTTTATTCACGACAGTCGAGTCAGGAAGTGAAAATTCAATCAACTATAATGTTATATTCATGTTTGTTTTCATATAAATTGTTCATAGCAATAGATGATATTACAAGGATACCACAAAATCAAAGAAAAATTAGCTCATCCTTTTTTCATAGTGAAGTAGTTATCTAAAACAAATCCATCCATCCATCCACTCACTATATTAGGTTCCCTAACTTATGGATTACTTGATCTAGATTCATCAAGATAATTCATATGATTCTTAAATAATTTAATTACATATGCATATATATGCCATATAGTGTGTACTTTTCTTTAGGAAATGTTTCCATAACCGGTTTCATTTGTTGATTACTGCTATTATTTTCATATTCCAGCTATACTTTCTTTTGCTCAGTTTTGCTCTATGCTTCCATATACCACCTGTTTGGCCAACTCTAAATTCGTCCTTCATCCCCTATTTTGTAGTTTTCTCTCTAGCGACTTATAGATAATAATAAGGACTAGCATTTATTTAGCATCGTAAGGTTTGCTAAGCACTTTACATATGTAATTTCATTTAATCCTCACAAAAAATCCTGCTGTTATCATCCCTATTTTACAAATGAGGAGACTGAGATGCAAAGAGGTTAAGTGATTTGCCCAGGGTCACATAGGTAATAAGTGCCTACCTGAGGCAATATTTGAACTTAGGTCTTCCTGCCTTCAAGTTCTACGCTCTATCCACTAAGCCAGCTCATTGTGCTTTCCTGTCCTATAAGTGTTCCCTGGTGAGAAGTAAGAGAGACTTGCATGTTGGACAATGTTGAGCTACTCAAGGTTGTAGGAATAGGAGATGGGACCAGACCTATGATCTCACTGATGTAGAAAACTAGACCCTCTCTATCCCCTCCCTTCTCACCTTACAGAAAAGGAAACTGAGCCCCAGAAAGTTGTGACTTTCCTAAGGTCACATAGCCAGTCAGGATTTTAAACCTGTGTCCTCTGATTCCAAAACTAATCTTCTCTCTATTGTATCATACTGCATTACTGTGACATTTAGCTTCTTGATCTTAGATCACTATTCAAGATATTATAACACGTAAGGTTTAGTTGTCTTTAACTTGATCTTGGCATGATGTTACTTTTAACATCAACTGGATGAAAATTCTCTTTGTTGAATATTTGTGTTGCAGAATAAATTTTGCCTGATGCACTTTTTTGAATTTTCCCCTATTAAAGCACATTTCCCCTATGTCTTTAATTTTCTAGTGCTTAATTTTATGTGTTAACATTTCATGGCAAATCAGTGCTTTTGATGCATCATTATGAGAATCAAGATGGTGATGTTTTCTTTTTGTTTTCCCCCGTTGGTTTTTGTTTTGCTTCTCTTCTCCAGATATTCTAAGGCTAAAATTGCAGAACAACATTGGCATCATTGATCAGCTTAATACGCTGTCTGCCCTGACAGTCAACATTTCCTCCTGTGTATTATATGATCGCATTCAGCCAGCAAAAACTATCGCTGAAATGGAAATGGAAGCTCAAAGGCTATACAAGAACAACGAACTTTTTGGAAGTAAGTTCAACTCTGCTTTTGCTTAAACTGTCCATTTTGGCAGCACACAGATTCATCCCAATGAAATTCTCAAGGTGCTTTCCATGTTCTCCATGCCTGAGACCTCAGGCAACTGAATAGCACAGACCCTTACACAAGAACTCCACAATTATAGCCAAAGTCAAAATATCTATAATCAAAAAAGCAAATAAATCCTTTACAGTCATGCAAGTCTAGCAAGATGAGAGAAAGACCAGATGTTTGAGTTGACAGGACCTCTGGACATCACATACACCTGAAAACCTCTGCCTACTCTCTGCAGCACATCTGGATAGTATTCTTTCAGCTTTTCCTTGAAGCCCTATAATAAGGGGGAGCTCATTTCCTTTGCCCCTAGTGTCTGTGCACATGCTCTCCTGTTCTGTGTGTGTTGCCTGCTGGGGAGTTGGAGGTAGTCTTGTGCAATTGGGCTGTGCTACTCAACTGCTTGAAGTTGCAAGGATGGAATTTCTTTGATGTTGGAAGTTCCCACAAAGGGACCATGCAATTGATACTTTTATAAAGTTGTCTAGAATACAGAAAGGTATGACTTGCCCAAGGACATATAACCAATAAGTCTCAGAGATGAGAAACAAACCCAGATCCTCCTGGTTCTAAGGATACTTCTTTATTCTCTTTTCTATGCTCTTTGAGGTTGTAAGAATGGAAGAAAATAGAGGTATCTACCTGAGTTGAATATATGTCACAAGTTCAGCAAAAGTGATGATGGGATCTTCTGAGTTATCCTTTTCTCCTTTAGGACCTATTCTATTAGAGGTCACAAGATTGAGAATTATTTGGTCAAATTAACTACATAATTGTAATAATTTTATAGTATATTTATAGATAGTGGGCAATAGCTTGAATCTGCTATTGAGTTTATTATTATTTTTCAGATACTGAAAATTCACGTTACACCTTCATAAAACTGCCATTTTCTCCCTTTCTTACAAATCAAGAGCCCTGGACCTCTTGTCCTATCATTAACCCAGATGTTTGGCTGCCCTCTTATGGAAGCCTCCAAATTACAGCAAGTAACCTCAACTATTAAATGATTTTTCTTTTTTTCTTTCATCATTTTCATTTTAGGTGTTATTTTCAAGCTTCCTTCTAAAAGAAGCAGGGAAAGAAAAGACAATCTCGATGGCAATTCTCTTCCTCCGCTAATAGAGTACACCATTCGAATGAGTCTCAAGACAGCCCAAACAACCAGCAGCCTCCGGAACAAACTCTGGGCTCCTGGTCCACATAATTCTCCATCACAAAACCAGATCTATGGCAGAGCATTTATTTACTTACAGGATAGCATTGAAAGAGCTATAATTGAATTGCAGACTGGGAGGAATTCACAGGAAATAGCAGTTCAGGTTCAAGCAATTCCCTACCCCTGTTTCATGAAGGACAAGTAAGTCTCTATGGTTTAAGTTATTTAGTAAGTTGCAGCTTCTATGAGCGTTTGGTATTAGTCCAAATACAATTGTTGGAATCAAATGCTTACTACAAGTCTTCCTCAAATGAGATATTGTTGTTCAGTCATTTCAGTCATATCTGACTCTTCACAACCCCTTGTGGGGTTTTCTTGGCAAGGTTACTAGAGTGGTTCGCCATTTCCTTCTCTAGCTCATTTTACAGATAAGGAAAATGATGAAAACACCATTAAATGACTTGCCCAGGGTCACACAGCTAGTAAGTGTCTGAGGCCAGATTTAAACTCAGAAAATGCATCTTCCTGACTCCAGGCCCCCAAAGTGATCATTCCCCACCTTGAAGACATGCTCCATTATTATAATGCCTTGTCTTAATGGATTAGAAATGATAAGTAGGGGAGAAAGACCACTGGTATAAACAAGAAGAAACAGAAGTAAACTGAATGCTACCTCTTTATAATCCTTAGTTCTTTCTGAAAATAAATGGGAATCCAGATGGAGAAATTGGAAAATAGAGGGAGAAGGACTCTTTGCCTGAATTGTTCCTCTGTGATAAGTGTTCTAAGGAGCATATCAGTGTTCCAAGAAGAATTTGGGATGACTTTATGGAATAGTGCCTTTGGCAAGGACTCTTCCAACATCTCAAATGGTTTTGCAAATGAATTTTTTAAAATTAAAGATAACTTTTTCAGGCAATGCATTTTAAGGTTCGTTAAGTCTGCCAGTCTGCTAGAACAAAATGGCTCCTACTTCAATAACAGTTAAAAAAAAAAAAAGATACCGGAAGATGTGCTTTGTGCCCATCTACCTCCATTGGAGTCTGAAGCATGTGAAAATTACTCTAAAGTAACAGAACTTATTATTCAACTCAGCCCTTGCTATTGTTACACCATTTGGGGCTTTTCTTTTTTCTGTTGATGCCCCTCTCTCTCTTCTTTGACTGCTTTAAGAACTCCAGATAAGATGAGGTTGTAACCCTTTGTTGAACAATGATAAGGGGAGACAGATGAGAATTCTTTCTAGAGGGTTGTCAAGGTTAGCTGCTTCTATTATGTAGAGAAGCCAAGACTAAGCTGCATGAACTGTGTGTGAACCCCAATGGCCAAACTGAATAGGAAAAAGATCTGAGGGAGACCTGTGGGGATAAATTAAATTAAAATTCCCATCTAATTTCTCACTATTCCCTACTCATTCCCTCACATTGGATTTGGATACATTCTTTGAGATCTAATATAGTTTTAGCCAGCACTCAGAAGCACCAGCACTAACCCTGGGCAAAAATCAAGAAGTAGGAAACTGTACTCTGGATGGTATTTCCATCTTCTTGAGAATTCACATTGTATGTAATAAACACATTAATTACATGATATCGTCATGAGTAATGATGACTTTAAAAGGTTGAAAGCTTGTTAGGAGCTATGCCTTAGTTCCAAAAAACCAGGGATAATAATGGTGGGAATTTCAGCCACCATGACAGGCATATAGAGGATATGTCCTGGGAGAAGATGGCATTTTGGGTCTTCCTCAGTTTATAGCAGCACACTGGCATGTCAGCCCCCTTGATATAACATAGATTTTGAAGAACTCTCTTGGAGAGTGTTCATCAAATTGCCGATAGGGATTCCAGTAAGTGTTGTTGCCTAAATATTTATTCTGGGATGTTCATGGTTATAAATTTCAATTGAGGCAGCATTGGCCAAATGCTTCCTAAGAGTAGAAAATCATTCTTTTGATTAAATGAATCATTCGGCAAGATAAATGGAATGCCATCTGCTTTTTCTCTATTCTATTCAATTTTGTATCAGTCAATGAGATCTTGATTCTTAAAGCTTTTAAGTTAACTCTCTTACCAAGACTACTTAAAACCATTCTCCAAAACATAACACTGCCTATCTGTAGAACCTCAAATTGTACTGGCAGCAGAAAAGCATGGAATTCCGAGGATCCCTTCCCCAATTAATTTTGCTCCATCAATATTAGATTAATAGGGAGGAAGCTTGGAATAATGGATTGATGGAATAATGATCTTGAAGTCAGAAATATGTGAATTCAAGCCTTCCTTTTGCCCCATGCCATCCTTGATCAATTCTTTTTTTGGAGGCACTCAAGTGACCAGCCGAGTGTCTGAGACTGGATTTGAACTCAGATCCTCCTGACTTGAGGGCTAGGTGGTACAATAGTACCACCTAGCTACCTCTCCTCAACAAATTCTTTAAGATTACCAGGCAATCCAACTGCATTTGGGAGAGTTTCTCAAACAAGAGTTCCTGAAATTGGTAGAATCATATATAAGTCTAGACTTTAAAAAAAACCGGTTGCTTTTATTTTCACATATGCATAGGTTTTCATTGTGAGGGAAAGGATATTTATGCAGTTACATTCTCCAACTCTGCCATTATCCATTTTGGTGAGTGCTATTTTTTTTTTTCTCCCAGCTTTTTAACCAGTGTTTCCTACTCACTTCCTATCGTGTTGATGGTAGCCTGGGTCGTGTTTATAGCAGCCTTTGTGAAAAAACTTGTTTATGAGAAAGACCTGCGGCTCCATGAGGTAGGTTGAGAATTTTTATGGTACCCTAAAATTTCAAATAAGTGCATTTCTTATTAGAATGAATTGCTCTGATTTCATTTAGACCAGCATGAACATGAAAAGCTTAGCCACACAGTGTGAATTAGCTCTTAGGGAAAACCTTTTGAGAATTATAAGGAAAATGGATGTCTTTTCTACATAAACTCACAACCCCTTGCTTTCCTCCCCCAACCAAAAAAATGCAAATCTACTGAGCATTTATTAAATTTCCCACCATGTGCAAGGCCTTGTGTTAGGCAAGGAGGGTACAGACAAAAGGGAAAATAATCCGTGCCATCAAGAAGCTTACATTCAGCTAGAAAGTATACTATATGAAAACAGAAAATAATATAAATGATAATTTGAAGAGGGAGAAAGCCTTAGAAACTGGAGGAGAGGAGATATAAGATGTTCTGCATGGGTTTTTAATATCTATAGAAATCTAAATAAATAAAAGTAGTATTATCATAAATATAACTGTTACTCAAGAATAAGTCCATTACAATTGGGATAATGGAAGTCTGAGTAGTAACTCCCAGGACTGGAGAATTATTAGCATAATAACCAAATAGAATCCAGAAATAGCTGTTGGAGCCCCTTCTTCTGTGTCTCCACATTGTACAAAATGCCTCTTCAAATATCTAGGAAATAATTCCCCATCTTAGAAATTCCTTTTCCATCAATCATTGCCTCTTTCCCCTGCCCCATACACATACTTGTTCCTCATGTTTTCTAGGGACTTAAAATGCATCCTAATTATCATAATGATATTGTCGCTATGGAAAAACAGATCTGAGGCATATTGGGTCCTGTTTTCCTGTCATTTTTTTTCCATATGGAATGAATGAATGAATGAAAAGTATTTATGAAGCATTTATTTAGTGCAAAGCTCTGAGGGTACATGAAAACGGACGTAATCTTTGTTCTCAGGGAGCTCACATCTCGATGCAGAATGTAACCCTAACCCTAAAAGTTAGTTGAAATGGTCTAGTGATTTTTAAGTGTCATGACAAAGTGAATCGGAATATGTCTCCTACAGTACCATTTCTAAGGACAAAAATATCCATTTCTGACATGGAGCCACTTGAATTTGGGGCTAAGAACTTTCTTATCGGGGTCTTCAGTAGTTTTAGCTACTGAGTAAGTAGGGACTGTGGCACTTTCAGAGGCACTAGGTTGTATCTCTGCAAGGTTAATGGTGGCCTGAACAGTGGTCATGAAGCCTAGTCTGGAAGCAGGGATGCTAGTCTAAGGGATTCTGCTGTTCTAGGTCTCACCTACCCCTCACTTGCAGTTTGTCAGCCCCTGGTGCTATTAGTGTTAGGGATGCCAGCCTCTTCTTTCCAATGGTTGCCTCCCTCAATGATGGTTCCATGCATCAAGCTGGAAGAGGAGCCAGTGGGCTGGGTAAAAGGGTATGGAGGGAAGCTGCTATTTTGAGGGGCTCTTGATTTCAGGATCCTGGAGTAAGAAGGTAGTGGTCAAGATGAAAACAATATGTTATTTTACAGTTTTATTTAGTGTTATCCAATGCTGAGATTCCATTAGAATGTCAAGTGTGCTGTGAACATTACTATATTAATGAGGGCACTCTTGTATTCCTAAGGGGGAAAGGAAAAGAGAGGAATTATTTCAAGCAAACCAGTTATTAGAGTAAGGCCTAGAGGGTCTGAATTGATTATAAGAGTGACCTGATGTCCATGAATAGGTTTTGCAGATTGACCTCCCTGTGCATACAAGCGATCAGTCAGCTTTCTCTACAAAAGCCAAAGAGCCTCCCTTTCTTGTTAGGAAAGCATCACCCTTCCTGAATTACCCTAGTGTATAGACTCAAAATCACCAAGAATGGTCTCTGGGTGTATCTGGATATTACAGAAAAGAGCAAAGCATGACTTGCAGACTTTTCCAAACTGAAGATAGGAAAGGAGTGTGCTGCAATCATTCTACCCTGCAATTTGCTTCATTGAACTGCAGAATTACACAGAATCTCAAAGCAAGCAATCTTGTATCAGATTTTTGTAAGCCCCAATGCCTGGTCTTCTGCTGCTATGTTTTAAGGTCATGTGATCTAGTCCAGTTCATTTCCAATTTGTCATTCACCAAATCCTTAGAGAGGGTACTTTCTCTCTGAGTAAAATCAATAGCATCTTTCAGCTTGATATAATGGATGGAACTGGCACATTGTCTCATATAGACTTATTTCCTCACATAGTTAAGTTACTATGTTCAGGTAACCTGGGGATCATTTCAACCCCCTTATTTCGTGGGTGGAGAAAGTAAGACCTAGAGAGGTAGTGAATTGCCCAAGATCATTTGACTAGTTAATAGCAGAACCAGGATTGAAACCCAGGGCTCCAACCTCACCTTCACATCCCTTCAGCAGCCAACATTCTTCTCCAAATAATGCTACCTCATACCCTTACCTTCATTGCTTGTGCATTTTGATAGCATAGAATCAATATCCAACAATTCTGGAATTACTGACAAAGGGGTTTTTAATAATGATCATAGCCTACTAAGTTGAAAGGATTCAGAGACCCAGATTAATTTACGAATATTTCTTCCAGGTCTCTGGACTACAGCTATGTGAATAGTACTGTCGTACTTATGACTAGTCAGATTTCCAAAAATCTCTGCCAACCAGTCTCAAGTTTTTCCCTCAATTCAGGACAAGGTTATAACATTATTATTAAATTGGTAGCTTAATGTAACTGCTAGCCCCTCATTCTCTGACCTTTCCTAAGAATCCTGCTCCACTGAGTTCACCAGACTTTCCCAATGAAATTAGAACACACATTAGCAGATGATAAGATGCTTTATAGAAGGTAACTGGTCAGCGAGTTTTGAGTTTGTTTGTTTGCGGTTGGTTTTTTTCCATTTGTGGGAAATGCTGTTTGTGTCTTTTGTAACCCTTTAAAGCTTAACTAAAACAGGGCATAATTAAAATAAATATTAATAGGTACTTTTTTTATACAACTATCATTTCCCACAAAACCTTCCTCATAAAACCCTCTTTCATAACAGAGCAAAACAGACAAGCAAAATAAAACCAACCCGGAGACTGTTTTAGAAAGCAAAGGTGACAATATACATCCATAGTCCACAGCTTCTCTAGAAAGAAGTGGAAAGTGTTTCATCTTGGGATCTCTGGAACCTCTTGTTTCTTATTCTGCGCTATATGATGCATTCATTACATATTATGTACAATCTGAATTCTGATGTCTATTAATGTTGCTTCTCAGGTACATTATGGAAGTCATTGTCTTTATTGTCTCCTCCATTCTATTTTCTCCAGTCTCAACTTCTTCTGTAATCTTTTCATACATCGTATCTTTCTCTGAATCCCTTGCACCATATATTTCATGGCATTCAGATAATATAAGTTGTTCAGCCATTTTCCCAGCTGATGGGTGCTCCTTTTATTTCTAATTCTGGACTATTACAAAGAGTGTCACTATGAAAATTTTATTATGTATGAGATTTTTCTTTCTGTCATTGACCTTTTTTGGGGGAGTTCCATAGTATGGAACCTGATATGGGCCACAGTAGGGTCACTGGACCAAAGAGTATGAAGAATTTAGTAATTTTTCTTGCATTTTAAAAATTGATTTCCAAAACAGTTACCTCATTTCACAGCTCTGTTAATATGTCTGTCTTTCTCCAACAATAGCTATTTCTACTTTTAATCATCTTTGCCAATTTCATAGGTGTGAATATGAAAACAAACTTCAGAGCTGCTTTAACTTACATTTTTGTTACTACGATTTGGTGTATTTTTTCATGTAGTTATTCATAGTTTCTCTTTTTTTGGATTTTCAAAATACTTATCTTTTACCTGTATATCTCTTGGGCAATAATTATTCTTGGTCATATATTTATGTCAATTCTTCATATTTTGAAAATCAGACTTTATCAGAGAAGTTTGATGCAAAGATATATTACTTGCTTTATAGTTCCTTTTAAAATTTCTAGCTACATTTGTTTTGTTTATGCAAAATCTTTTTTTGTATTATAAACATTTATTTTGAACATTAATTTTTAAAAATTTTGTGTTCCAAATTCTCTCGTTTGTGCCTCACTATGATATCAATTATACATATGAAATCATACATGACATATTTCCATATTAGCCATGTTGTCTAAAAAAAAAGACAGAAAAAAGAAAGATAGAAAGAAAGGAAGGAAGGAAGGAAGAAAGAAAGAAAAGAAAGAAAAAAAGAAATAAAGTGAAAAAGTATGCTTTGATCTGCACTCAGAGTTCATAGGTGCACTCTCTGGAGGTGGATGGCATTTTTTTTATCCTGGGTCCTTTGGAAGTATCCTGGTTCACCAATTGATCAGAGGACCTAAGTCTTTAACAGTTGGTCATCATTATTATATTGTAGTTACCATATGCAATGTTCTCCTGGTTCTGCTCACTTCACTTTTAGGCTAAATCTTTTAAACTTTACATAATCAAAATTCGCCATAAGTGGATCTTTCCATCATGCTGGATCCTTCCTTGATCTTTTCTGACATCATGAAGATACTAGTAGAATATTCGGGCTGTCCATCATTTTCACATACCACATGAGTAGCTTTTTTTTTTAAATCACATATTTCTTTGAGGATATCCTTTAACCTAATTCCTCAGGATTTCTTTTTTGTCAACCATCGTACATCATTTCATTACCCTCTAAGTGATACTCATAGTTACTATAGTCACAGTGAAACATGATTCAGAGTCGTACAGGAAGTTCTATGATGAATTTATGAGATGAAATGAGCAAAAATCACACTGGATGGTTTAAAATTTAAATTTGGGTCAAGGGGAACATCCTCACCTATGAGATCATGGATCATTTAAATATAATCAAGATGATTTCTCCAGTCTTTTCTGACTTTCCTTTTATCTTATTTGATGAGAAATTCTTCCCCTCACTCTTATCCTCTCAACATTCGTGTCAATGCAGAGGTTAAAATTTCCATGGCAATTGCTGTGGGTCTGTCTGATCCTGATTAGACTATCTTTCTCTTCATATTGTTTTGCCTTTGATTGGGTATTGCACTAATGGTAGCAACAGACCAAACCTTAGTTTGAGAAGCAGATATATCATTACTTTGGGCACGTGTAGGAGACAGATAACAAGGCTAATTGTGTGACGCTCATCCCAGAGCAGAAGACTTATACAAAACAAAACGTAGCCCATACCCTTCTTTGTGAGTCGTCCTTCATGAGGATGGGTCCTTCCTTCTTATTGTAGCAATTTTGGCAGTGTATGCAGATAAACTGCTGTTCAGTGTGATTACCCCTCTTCTTTTTGGACAGCTACTTTATTCATTGTTAGCATTCTGATGTTGCATTGATTCCTAGAGAGGAGAAATAATTACCCATACCTATTTTCTAATAACTATCCATAGCACCAAAATAACTGTACTCTTGTGATGACCTATGGTCAAGATCTTCCCTTTTGCTAAGTCTAGGAAATTTTGGCCTGATCCTGTGTCTTTAAAGCTTACAAACTAGAGTTAAGTGGGTTTCAGTCTATTTTTCAGGTTTGGCAAATTATCATCTTATAAGTCAGTAAATAAAGAGATTTCCAGATGTATAAAAGGGTCACACTACAAATGGCAACTGTCAATAAAAAAAATACATACAATGTGTTTATACAAAAAGTCAGCTATATTTCATGACTGATTATAGAGCCTAGAGATTTTATACCCAACTGAAATATGTTGACACATCTACAACTATCAGATGCTGGCTCTAAGTGGAAGGTTTTTCCCCTAATTCCTGATGGTGAATATTTGAGAATTTCTATTAATTTCATGTTTATGTAGTAGATATTTAATAAGTGAATCATTTTAGAAATTTTTATCTATATACCAAGGCATGCACATTCAAATCAGTTATGATAACATCCTAACACAGTTGCATGCTAAATTAAATACAACCTTTTTAACTCTTCATCACAAAACATGAACCTTCTGACATACCATAATTAACTTTTTTAGTGTTTTATTGATAATATTATTTTTATGACTGTCACTTCCATGGGATGTACCTCCCTCTTCAAAGTGTATTCCCCCACATAGAAACCTCACATGTAACAAAGAAGTAACGATAATTAAAATACACACATGCACACACACAAAACCACAAACACACACATTGGTCTGTACCTACAGTTTATCACCTCTCAAGAGAAGCAGGATATGTTTCATTCTCAATTCAGAGCTGAAAAGTCAAATTATGACTGTAAAAAAAAAAATGAAATGCCCTTTTGTTAAATCCAAGTCAGGCTTCATATAACCCTACATTTATTATCTGTGCTGTAAGAGTCACGCAGTATCTCATACCTAGTAGGAGCCCAATACATTTGATGAAGTGAATTGAATTAATAAGGAATTTAAATCGCCCCTTGGGTCTCTTAGATCATTAGAAATTAACACAATTTCTCTGCAAATGAGATTAAAACCAAAAATATTTGGTTTTATCCTAATAATTTGTCTTCAAAGAATACTAAAATCCTGCTCTCTTTTCTAGGCTTCATTTGGGGATAAAGAGGAGGGGTTTTAATATTGGCCTACTCCATTAGATGCTGAATGTGAGGTTTGAAGTGATGACTTTATTTGTCTTAGTCTCTATTTTGCTTACTGAAGCAGTCTCAGTAAATCTCCTAAAATACAAACAATGGGAAATAAGCAAATAAAGTATCTCCCTTTGTAAATCATTGACTTATGAGCATCCTTAACCCCAATTAAACAGTCTTCATGAATGAGGTGGGGGTAGGAGAGTAAGATGATGGGTATTTACAGTGGAAAGTACCCTGGATTTGTTATCAAAGGACTCCACTTTGGATACCTACTATCCATGGGATCTTAGGTTAGTTTACTTTTTTCTGATGGGCCTCAGTTTCATCATTTATAAAATGACAAGATTGGACAAGATAATCTGGAAAGTCTCTTCCAGGGATAGAGCCCATGAATGCCTGTAAAGGTTATTCCAAACCAACATTTTACTTCCAATGACATTGTACCTTCTAGACCAGAACAACTTGTAACCTCAACCTTTCCCTTCAAGTCAAGAAGCCTTGTTTCAGATTTTCATTCCTATAGAGAAAAAGGTTGGATTTCCATTGTATTGTGTCACAAATCCATGGAAAAGGAGGGTGAGGATGAGAGCAAAGTTAAGAGGAAAAGTCACAAGTTTTGTTGTGGTGGTGGTTGTTTTTTGTTGTTTTTGTTTTTACCCAGGGATGATTAGCTTAGAGCCTGCAGCTTAACTTGTTGGCAGTCAGGTATCTGTTTCCATGGGAACAAGAGGAGCAGTGGTATAATCAAAATGTGATAAGTTGCAAAGAATAAAAATTCACTACTGTGGTGGTAGACCAAAAGATCCAGTGAGCTCCCTATTATTTTTCCCCCTTGGCAAAATTGAAAAAAGGAAGGGGGAAAGAAAGAAAACATTTGAAATACCTTGATTTTACAAAAGAAAGGGATTTCATAAATGCTTATGGAGGGTTTTTTTGTTGTGGGAAGGGAGAGTATTGAAATGTGAATGAAAATGAGAGTGAAATGGACGAAAAGAATGAACAGAACCAAAGGGGCTCAAGAGACCTAATATGTTTTGAAAATTATTACAAATTTCAAAAGAAAGGGCTCAGGTACTTTCCGTCTATCCCCCAACTTCCTCCACATATATACATACCCTACAAGCAAAGGTTACATGTAATTAAGGGACAGACCATGATGAATTTGTTTTTCTCCTGGGATGAAAAATGTTTTGGACTCTTGGGAGATCTCTAAGTTGTTACTGGATTACATAGCACAGTTTCTTGTACACAGTAGGTACTCAATGGTTATATAATTGAATTAAATTAAATTATCAAAGGATTTCAATGAAGAGAGAAGTTAAAATGATGCTCAATTGTATGAATTTGGTCTAGGTGTTAAAAAGTATTTTGGAAGCTAAGGCTACAAATTTACCCTGAACCATCAGTAGAGTTTAAGGATGGAGAATTGGGTGGAAAGGAATACTTACAAGAGTTATCAAGTTTTAATTCTCAAAAATATGTCCTATGCCATTCTTTCAGATTTTATTGAAGTTAGACTTTGTATTCATGAATATTTAGTATAATAATGGAGTTATTTTATGAATACCAATTCCAATGTCAACTCTAGATAAAGCACAATTTCTTTGAATTATTTATGTTGGCATATATATTGCTGACATAAATATATTGTAAAATTCTATATAAACTATGTTATAAAATTCTGTGTGACATAGCATTGATTTAAAATATTATCCAAGACCAACAGTATAATTAGTAATCAGAGTAGATTTGGAAAGATTTAACTTCTAGATCAATCTAACTACTAAAAGATTGTGTCCTTTCAGTCAAATCATTTCTGTTTTCCGATCTCAGCTTCCCCATCTGTAAAATGATGGTGTTAGGCAGTATAATATTAAGACCACTTCTAGCTCTACCATTCCATGGTTCTATTTACATCCAAGCCATAGGATAGAATTAATACAAATTTTATAGCTATCACTGAGACAGTTGATTATAGATGGTGCCCCTGAAGAACATAATCTAAGACAGGTGAGTCTAGTGTTGACTATATACCCAAATAAAGGTAGCATGACATTCATATAAATTAATAAAATGCATAGATAAGCAATCATGGGGACTACAAGATTAATTCTTATTCACCAAGAACATTTGAAGTGGTTTAATAGTAGCTTTGTTGTTGAACAGTTTAAAAAATGGCTATCCCTTTTCTTTTTTCCTCCTAGTACATGAAGATGATGGGTGTGAACTCCTGTAGCCATTTTTTTGCTTGGCTCTTGGAAAGTGTTGGATTCCTGCTGGTTACTATCATTATTCTTATTAGTATACTCAAGTTTGGGAATATTCTCCCCAAAACGAACGGGTTCATCTTGTTCCTGTATTTCTCGGACTATAGCCTCTCTGTTATTGCCATGAGCTACCTCATCAGTGTCTTCTTCAACAACACCAATATTGCTGCCCTGATTGGAAGTCTCATCTACATCATTGCCTTTTTCCCCTTCATTGTTCTAATTACAGTTGATAGTGAATTGAGTTTTATAGTCAAGACATTCATGGTGAGTCTATTGTAGAAATTATCAGGGTGTGACAAGTGGATCATTTTTGTTCCTAGACACTTCAATTAAAAGTTTACTTCCCTAAATTTAAAACTGAAGTGACAGGAAACCAAATTCAGCATCCAATTTTGTCCTACATTTTTTATATAGCTGTGTGTCCAAACGAGCATATGACTTTGTGATGACAATTTTGAAGATAGCTCCAAAAACTGTTTGACCATCTTTTCTCACCCTTTCCAATGTCTTAATGATGAAATGTATTTATTTTATGGTATTGAGTATCAGCATCTTTAAGAAGATGCCCATTTCATGAATAGTCCAATTACTTGTAAATTCTTCAGCCCAAAGGTCTGAAATATGCCTATAGTCATGGCACACAGTATAACTTAGAGGGACATTTATGCGAAAAAGAGGAGTGTTGCCTGTATATGCTGAGGTATATAATTTAAGAAACTTTAACTATTTTCTTGTTGCACAACACTTCTTGTATGACTTCGAAGTCTTATATTCTAAAGCACGGGGTACATGTGTGAATTTTTGAAGCCTTCAGCCTTAACAAGTTCCTTTAGAATTTAGAAAATAGTTGGAATATATCACTCATTCACAGTCAGATTAAAATTTTGTCTTAGATGTGTTGCTAGTGGAATGGGATAAAACAAAGTACATTTAACAATAGTTATTTTATTGAAATCTCTTAAAATTATAAACATTCAATTTCAAGTAAATAATCTTCCTCTTTTATATTTGTGACACTGTTACGTGAAATAATTTCTTAAGCTGAAAATGATCCTTCATCAATTAAGTTGTCTTATTGATATTTAAATTATTGCTGTTCAGTCATTTCAGTCATGTCTGACTCTTCGTAACCCCATTTGGGTTTTCTTGGCAAAGATACTGAGTGGTTCACCATTTCCTTCTCCAACTCATTTTTATGAATGAGGAAATTGTGGCAAACAGGGTTTAGTGACTTACCCAGGGTCACAAAGTAAGGTCTGAGGCCAGATATGAACTCAGGTCTTTCTGACTCCATATCTGGTGCTCTATCCACTATGCCCACTAGCTGCCCTTATTTCAACTTAGTACTGTAGTATTCATGGGGGTAAGAGAGAGGCATCCACACCTGTGATTTCATTGGTGTAGGCAAACCTAGTCCAAAAATTCCCCCTTTTGAGGCAAATTGGCAACTCATCAGTAATTTACAGTCTTAGAGAGTTCCCCAGTCGCTTGAGAGATTTAGTGACTTGTCAATAGTAATAGTACGTGGCAAAAGTCATCCTTCAACCCAGTATTCCTAGCTCTCAACACACTCTATGATACTATGTGTCAAAACATACATTAATTTCTCACATAAGTTTCTGAGCAACACACACTGATTTGAGTTATAACTGCGTCTCATGAGAGATAACCTGTGGTTACATATGGCATACAACCTTGGGCAGCACAATGAATAATGTTTTCCCTATTCATATTCCTCAGATATTTTTTAGTATGTCAAAATGTTCTCCTTTATTCCCTGTTTTCTTGTGTAGTAATAGTAGTAGTAGTAGTAGTAGAGTAGTAGTGGTAGTAGCAGTAGCAGTAGCAGTAGTAGTAGCAGTATTAGCAGTAATAGTAGTAGTAGTAGTAGTAGCAGTAGTAGTAGTAGTAGTAGTAGTAGTAGTTGTAGTAGTAATAAGAGGAGGAGGAGGAAGAGGAGGAGGGGGAGAGAGCTTTTGAAGGGGATATTTCCACAAAGTATACCTAGAGAGTGTCATTCTTCTATATGCCAGTGTCTAACTGCTAGGTATTTTAAGGCCCCTCTGGGTGAAATCCATGATGACTCCATGAAACATCATTGCTATTTGTTTTTCTCACAGGGTCTGCTGTCCCCGACAGCATTTAGTTATGCCAGTCAATACATCGCCCAATATGAGGAACAGGGTATTGGTAAGTTAGCTTTCTTTAAAATGGGGTTCCCATCTTTCAAAGCCACAATGTGTTTCCCTGAACCATATCTTGTTTATCTTGTAGGTCTTCAGTGGGAGAACATGTCCACCTCTCCCGTTGGCGATGACAGCACCTCCTTCAGCTGGCTGTGTTGCCTGATTCTTATCGATTCTGTTATTTACTTCCTCATTGCGTGGTACGTTAGGAATGTCTTTCCAGGTGAGAACAGGGTTCTAGCAAGCAGTCTGATGTTGTGAGATATGAAATAGAACATCTGGAACCCATTACATGAGATGAGCTGGAAGAGGGATCCTTGGCAGGCATGCCTACATCCATGATATCATGGATCTATGGGTGTTTTAAGGTAGCCTATGTACATCGGTTCTGGGTATTTTTCAAATATTTACATGACTGGGTGGAAGACACAGGCTTTCAGGCAGCGTGTGTGTATTTGTATATGCATATTTATACGCGTGTATGGGGGAAGTTTAGGCATGGGATTTCATTGGTTTAGGCAATTCTTCATGAGAAAAATTTCTCTATCTGTGCCAATCACCATCGGTTCTATAACTTGTAATCTCTGAGTATTGATGGGCATGGCTAAGTGTCTTGTATGGGCTCATGTAGTTAGTATGTGTCAAAAGCAGAAACTTACTAATTCTGAGTCATTCTATCCACTATGACATTTTGCCTTTCAAGTGTAAGTGATACTATATAGGGTGGGAAATGCCTGCTAAATGTCATTTCTAAAATTAAAAACCATTCTAAGGGTAAATCATATTTTAGTTTATTATTCCCATGGTATTTTTTAATGGGAGAGTCTCAAGGAACATGCAACAAAATCAAATCAATTTAGGTCTTCCAGATCCTGGCAATGAGATGATTTGAATGGTTTGAGGAGATTTCTGATTATCTTAATTCTGCAAACTGAGCATATAAGACTCTTTATAGAATAGGATGACTTAGGATCCTTATTTCACTATGGGTCTGAGGTGATATGTTATGTATCTGCAGTGACCTTTAGTAAATCCTTATTTATCCACATTTAGAAATGTGGCAGATAACTCAGCGTTGATATTAGGACTCCATAGTAAGAGAAACAGTATGGCACCATGGTTTGATTGCTAGACTTGGGTTCAATTCCTGCCTCTAATATTTACTTATTAATTGTGTGGCCTCAGTCAAGTCATTTTTCCTCTCTGCACCTTCATTTCCTTGTCTGTGAAATGGGAATGATGTTATCAATAGAGCCTCCCTCACAGGGCTGATGTAAGATGCTCGAATGAGATAACGTGTGTATAGTGATTTGCAAAAGTACTCTATAAATGTCAATTTATTGTGTAGTTTCAAGAGAAGAGATTTTATAAGACAATGTCATAATATTTATTCCTTTCTAGTGTTCTTCCCTTTTACTTGGTGGCTTTCATGAACATCAATTAATACGGTAACAGACTCCTCAAGGATATGCCTTCCTTTCACACCAGCTAGAGCAGGGGCTTTTAACCTTTATGTGTGTCATAGACCCTTCTGGCAGTATGTCTGGTAAAACCTGTGAGCCTCTTCTTAGAAACATGATTTTAAATTCTCAAAATACATACAGCAACAAAGAAAACCTGTTATGTTGAAATAGTTATCATTTTTTTTAACCTCACAAATCCTAGGTTAAAAATCTGAGTTAGCCCAAGACAGCATATTGTACCAAATACTACTTAACCCTGGCTTTCTGAGATTCCTTAAACCCCAGCTTCTCTCTGGAGGAAAGATCCCAGTGGACTCTTCTGTCCCCTGACCCGCACCTCCTTTTACCTGTTCCACTAATAATACACCACATTCTTAGTGTTTTAATAAGCCTTACCAAGAAGCATTACAGAAGATCATTTAGTGGGGAGGGAGAGACTGAATAGACTAGGGAATAGTTTTAGTAATAGTTAAAAAGGGGGCAGTAATACAAGTTATGCAAGTCATTAATATAAGTATCTTGGTCCTCACCAGCTTTTATAAATTGCTTTGCCTCCTTTCTACCTCATCTCCACCCAATTTCCACTTGCTTAGGCTTGGCTGTGCTGTTAACTCAATTCTAGCCACATTACTGTGGATTAGCTATCTAGGGCTAATAAGCCACAGTCCTCCAGAGTCTCCTTCTCCCTCAGTTAGGAGGGTGGGGGAGTTGGAGAGGATCTGCCAAAGACTTTCTCCATTATTCTCAGTTTAGTTATTCTTGAAATACCTGTCTCCCACCAACTGGCGATGGCCTGGGAAACTACAACTTCATTCCCCCAAATTACTAACAAGAAAGGACTTTTTTCCCTATCTGGGTCCCAAAACAATTTTACCTTCATTTTGGGATTTGACCTTAGTCATTTCAACTTCCCTCCAAGGTCTCAATGGTCAATCTTCTTTGGAAGCTACTCTCTTTTGCCTTATACTACTCTCCTTCACACCCTACCTAGCCCTCTCCTCTGGTTTTTACCTAATCCCTCACTCTACTAATGAATTACCTAGAGAAGTTATATGACTTGCCCAAGGTCACACAGCTAGTATGTGTCAGAGATGAGATTTGAACCCAGGTCTTCCTGGCTTCAAAGCTAGTTCTCTATGCACTACTATACCATGATGACTCTTACTTTTTTTTGACAAAAAATAGAAATAACAACTTCAATCTTATAATAATATAATTTCTTCTCTCCCTTGATGCTAAAAAAAAAATGAAAGGTGGTTAACATTTTCAATTTGACAGTTGATTTTATTTGCATATTGTAAAGCAAAATGGACTCAGTGATTTTGAGCTATCAAGCTGGAGGTGACTTTATAGCTCATCTGATCAAATGCCTTCACTTTATAGATAAGGAATGTAACATTCCTTTGTTTATTTTTGGATGTTTCTTATTAATAGCTAATAATCATCACTTTTTTTTTATTGTAGGTACTTATGGTGTGGCATCTCCATGGTATTTCCCAATTCTTCCTTCCTATTGGAAGGAGCGCTTTGGATGTGCAGAGGTAAAGCATGAAAAAAGCGATGGCTTTCTCTTCACCAATATTATGATGCAGACTACCAACATCTCTGGCAGTAAGACAAGTAAGTTTGTAAAATCTTCATAACTACTTACTGATTAATTTGCTTGACTGGAAAACTAATTCAAGGTTCAAGTCCTGCTGACATCTGCAAAGAGGAAGGATGGCATGTATACATTAGACTGTGAATTACAAGAGAAAGCACACCAAACTTTTCCAGTAGAGTCCATCTTATTTTTACAACTAACTCTATCAATTACTGGTTATATGCCAATGGCCAGCTCATCTATTATCACAGGGTTGTATTGAGAAGAATGCCTTATAAACTATGAGGTACTATATAAAACATTATAGTCTTAATGGTAGCCTTATTATTAATCATAATATACAGATTATCTTCCAGTACATGTGCAAGGCTTGAGCGTAGAGTAATGAGATGGATTCCATAGGCCACACATAAAATCTGCCATGTTACTTTATGGTAATCCTTGCATTTGTTTGTTTCACACATTGAAATCAACCTCTCTTTTTGGTTAATGAAAAAAAATCTACTTCTGTCTTCCCTAGCAAAGAATACCCTTTCTGATATTTGAGAGCTATCAAATAAATGAGAAATAATCATTTCCACACAATGTTCAAGGATACCATTTTTCAAAGTTTCTAGAATGGTATGGGTGGTTGAGTTCTTTTCTTATTCACTTATAAACTAGATGAAAAGGTCAAAGGCTATAATAGAGATGATTAAAATAATTATCTGCTGACTAATATATTTGAATATATATTTGAAATATATTGAATATTATGTGTATAATATTCAAATATATATTTATATATGTAGTTGAAAAAAATTTCAAATATTATTTAAAACCTGCAGTTGTATTTTGATGATATTAAAAAAGGTAAATCAATTTTGTATACTGAAGATTTTTCTTCTGACTTATCCAGGTCCTGAATATATCTTTCCCTCTAACCTGGAACCTGAACCAAAAGATCTCACAGTTGGAGTTGCTCTCCATGGCCTCACCAAGATGTATGGCTCCAAAGTTGCAGTGGATAATCTCAATTTGAATTTTTATGAAGGGCATATCACTTCATTGCTAGGGCCTAATGGAGCTGGGAAAACCACCACCATGTAAGTTTCTTTTGAAGGGCATATTTTTATCAAGGGAACCTGCAGCATGTTACTTAACATGTGCTCACCTTAACACGTCCTCACCTTCAGATATAGAAAGACACTAGTTATGCCTTACTCTATATATAGAAGAAAGATGAGCCACTTCATGGACCATATATCACCTACCTTCATGAGGAATTTATCACTTGGAAACTGCCATAGACCTATCTACCATAGCCTGAAGCAATAAGGGAAAATCTGTTTATGCTCACCTTGATTCTCGAAGTATTGTGGCTATGAATAAGTGTAACACTACATAGTATATCCAATTGTCATTTGGCAGACAGAATCCCAGTGAGGCAGGAGGTAAGGGTGCACAGGTTATTCCTTCTCTCCTCCAATCTTACCTACCATTTTCTCATGTGAGGAAGGATCACATTCTCCACTTACTGTTAACTTGACAGTTTATTTCTAAATTCTAGTGACTTGCCTCCAATATGCCACATCACATATAGCTGATGTGAAAGATTTTTGACATTGTGGGAATATATGGACAAAAATTACACAAGACATACAGGCATGAATAGATTATTCTCTGCCTCATTTTTTAAACTTTATTTTAAAGATTGGGTCTTCCTATTTCTTAAAAAAAAATTTTAAAAGACTGAATTTCACTATCTCTGTGCAGCTGTGTAGCACAGTAGATAAAGTGCCAGATCTGAAGTCAGGAAGACCTATTCTCATGAGTTTAAATCTGACTTCAGACACTTATTAGCTGTGTGACCCTGGGAAAGTGACCTAAACCCTATTTGCCTCAGTTTCCTCATCTGTAAAATGAGCTGGAGAAGAAAATGGCAAACCACTCTAGAGTCTTTGCCAAGAAAATCCCAAATGGGGTCATGAAGAGTTGGATACAATTAAAAAGGCTAAACCTCAACTCCCTATCTCTTTCAAGCTGAAAGTGAAGGGGCAATACATGGCCCCAGTGCTTCTCTTCTTGGCATGGAAGGCTAAAACAACCTGGGCTCATTTATCCCTCTTTAGGCCATCTACTAGACTTCTACTACTGCTGGATCACCCTAACTATGCAGAACTTTATGCAGACTGCCACCCTGCAGCTCAGAACTCCTGAGCCTATGAGATCCACCATTGTTAGCCTCCCTGGCAGAAGGGATGACAGACTTGTACTACCACATCTGACTCTGATTTGTGCCCTTGAAGGAAAATCCCAAGTAGATGAGACCACATATCCATTTTAGTATTTACCCATGTTTCATTTTGTAGCCAGGTCTTTCCCATTTACTCTTTTCAAGTTGGTGTGCTTGAATATAATTTACAAATAGATGTGACCAGTTTAGCAAGATAAATTCAGTTTAATCACTTGTTTATGCTTAATGACTCTTTTTATTTATTTCCAGCTCCATGTTGACTGGGTTATTTGGTGCCACAACAGGAACAATATTCGTTTATGGAAAGGACACTAGAACTGATCTGAATCTTATCCGGAAGAACATGGGCGTCTGTATGCAGCATGATGTCTTATTCAGTTATCTCACAACCAAGGAACACCTTCTTCTCTATGGCTCCATCAAGGTTCCTCATTGGAACAAAAAGCAACTGCATGAGGAAGTAAAAAGGTATGGAATATGTAGCACACAGCAAACCACATCTCTTTTGTTAACAAAATGTTTAAGAGGAAGATTTTTTTCTCACTACACTGTTTTTAGTCCTTCCTATGCTGCCATCTGCTTACAAATTTTTTTTCTCTGTTTGGGGTTCCTCATCAGGGAGGGGTTATCTGATCACTTTCGTTCCTTGGCTTTTGCAACATTTAAACCATCCTGCTTTTCTACTTAAGATGACAATGGTGATAATAATAGCTAGTATTTATATATCACTTACTATGTTGTCAGGTACTATGCTGAGCACTTTACAAATATTATCTCATTTGATCCTTATAACAAACCTGGGAAGTAGATGGTGTTATTATCCCCATTTCATAGTTGAGGGAACTGAGGCAAACAGAGGTTAAATGAATTGCCCAAGGTCACACAGTAAGTATCTGAGGCAGGATTTGAACTCAGGTCTTCCTGACTTCAGGTCCTGTATTCTATTCAGTGTACCTAAAGATCCTAGGTTCATAGATAGGAAGATTGGTCTATATATAGAAGAAAGACAAGCCACTTCATGGACCATATGTCACCTGCCTTCATGAAGAATTAGTCTCTCAGGAACTGCCATAGAAAATCCAATCCTCTCATTTTACAGAAGGGATAACTGGAGCCCACAAAGGTCAGAAAACTAACTGAAGGCCATGCAGACAGCAAGAGGCAGATTCAATGACCCAGATTCAAACCCTCCTTATTCCAAACCCAGTGTATCATATAACTTCTTTGATTTTTCCATTTTCACTAGATCATCATAATTTTTTTACTGATCTAACTGAGCTTTCTAGGTTCCAAAAGTTCAGTCTTTCACCTTTTTCTTAACTCTCTATATTCTTTGTCATTCTCTTCCAACACTAGCCACTGGTAAATATAAATATCCCCAGTCCCATGTTCTGAACTGAACTGGAAATGTTCAGTGGGTAGTTTGGAACAGCAAGGTTAAAGTTAGGGTGAGAAGACAGGTTTGGAAACATCTTCAGTGTCATTTGTCGGTGGTCAGCATAGAGTTGATCCTTCAAGTCATCAATGAATGAAATCTATAAAATGTAGAGAGGGAAGAACAGAATATGATAGAGTGAGCCTCAAGAAAAGTTCACAAAGTTAGGGCAATAAAAAGATGAAGATGATCCAGTGGGAGAAACCAAGAAGGGAAAGTCACAGGTCACATTGTGCAGTGGAAAGAGTTCTGGATTTAGATTCAGAGTTGTCTTGCCTTCACTTCAAATTCAAAATGTCCAAAACCAGCTACCTCTTCCAACTTTCCTGTTTTTGTCAGTGATGACACCATTTCCTCCCTTACCTTTCTTTGTTCTCTTGATCATCAATAATTAAATTCTACTAATTTTTACACTGCAGTATGTCTTGTATCCATCCTTTCCTTTCCATTCTTAATGCTACCTTTTTTGCTAAGCTTTCTAATACTACATCAATAAGACTAATCAGGAAAACTGAAATGGAATTACTTGAATAAACTTTCCATATTCCCTTCTAACCTAATCTTTTCCCTTTTGTGATACACTTACAGATAATATTAAAAGAATGTTTTAAAATTTTCAGAGTTCTTTCTTTACAAATGTTATCTCATTTAATCCATACAACTCTTTGAGATTAGTGCTATTGTTATACTCCTTTTATAGATGAGAACATAGGCAAACAGAGATTAAGTGTTCAAGGTCACACAGCTACTAAATGCCTAAGACAGAATTCAAACTCAGGTTTTCCTGACTCTCCATCCACCAATGTATTCACCATGTTAGTTAATTCTTATACACTTCAATCTTTTATAAATACTGCTTTCTATCTCTCTGTTCCAGAACCTTCAAGAATTCCCAGTTTCATAGACTACCAAGTTAAAATTTCTTTTCCTATTTCTCACGGTTCTTCAAAATCTTGGTTTTTCCCATTCCCTTATTTCCCACTACTTCCCCAAATTTGTCCTCCACTCAGGTTATGCTAGTCCTCTCCTTATACCATGAGTACACCATATCCATTTTCAATTCTGCTTTGGCTCAGGTTGTCTCCCTCATCTGGAATGCCCTCTCCTTTCCATTCTACCTATCCAAGTCTTTTTTATTTTTCAAAGACCAGATCAAGTCAACTATTCTAAACAGTTTTCCTCAATCGATCCAGCTTTCATCAATCTTCCCTTTCTCCCCCTTCTCTAAAGTCATTCCACATTTATGAATGTACCACATGATTTAGCATTTCAGGGTATGTTGTACTATATGAGGTACCACTGTTTTATGGAGGCTGTCATTGATGGATGATTGTAAGAACCTTGAGGACAGGGACCATGAGTCATATTTCCTCTCTTTACTCATAGTCTCAGTATCCAGTAGGTGAAAAAAAAGACTAGTCAGGAGACCATACTTTTTAAGCCTGAATTTCCCACTTATTGGTTGTATGACCTTGAGCAGGTAATTTAAATTCTCTGAGGTCCAGTTTCATCATCTGTTGCATGGGAGTTATAATACTTAACAACACCAATATCATGTGATTGCTGTGAGGAAAGTGATTTGCAAACTAAAGTACTATATTTTCTGTTGTTTTACTCTGTCAGTTCATATAAATCTCCCCATGTTTCTCTGAATTCCTCATGTTCATAATTTCTTAATATATAATAATATTCTCATATATATGTATATATACATATGTATGTATGTGTATATGTAGATATACCACCTTCCATATATTCATCCAGAATCCCCAAAGTCTTATTTTCAAATATTACATTGTTTTTGAAGGACTTTAAAAGATACTGGTCTGTATAGTCATCGGCACAAGAGAGTTGGAACGTTATCTGGAGGAATGAAGAGAAAATTATCCATTTCCATTGCCCTTATTGGTGGATCAAGGGTTGTAATTTTAGATGAGCCTTCCACTGGAGTTGACCCGTGTTCCCGTCGGAGCATATGGGAAGTCATCACAAAGAATAAAACAGGTATGAAACTCCTGTTATTTCCGAGGTAAAACTCTAATAAAAGAAATGATACCTTTAAATGAAGACTATTGGCAGACACTTTTTTCTTTTTCTGGCAACAGGTAAACAATAGTTTAGAATGGAAAAATTGAGGCTACTAATAAAATTACTCAATATTTATTAAATGACCACTATTAACAGAATTCTTAACGAGGCTTTTGGAGGCATGCAAATGAAACCAATGACACTTGCTCTAGATGAACTTGGAATCCAATTAGAGATATAAAATACACACAAATGAAAATATACTGAAAACAGACTAAATAAGTGCTAACAGGATGTGAAGCAATCAAAGTGGAGTGGAATTAATCAAGGAAGAATATTCACAAGCCTTAAAAATGTTTTCATATTGTGGAAAATAGTAATAATGGAAAGTGAAGTTAAGATAAATACTTTGGTAGGCATCTTGGTGCAATCATGTTCATATTGCCTATGTTGTATGAAATAGAATAAGAGACAAATTTACAAGATACACGTCTTCGTTTCTTTCGGTTGCATGTTAATTCAATAGATTTTTATTTTTTTAGTGATCATTTTAGGTCCTCTTAGGGACTTATAATCAATTGGTTTTGTTTTAGAAAAAAGCCACCTTTCCCCTTCAAAATTCCTGTTTTGACATGTTCTTAGACTCTCTCTTGGAAGATGCCTAACTCTTTATTTCCCATAACAAATTGTCTTTGTATGCTTTTTAGCAAGAACAATCATTCTGTCTACACATCACTTGGATGAAGCTGAAGTGCTCAGTGACCGAATCGCCTTCTTGGAGCATGGAGGCCTCAGGTGCTGTGGGTCACCCTTTTACCTTAAGGAAATCTTCGGTGATGGCTACCATCTCATTCTCACAAAGAAAAAGGTCTGTCATTTGATTAGGCTAGAAAAGGAATTTCACTAATTTAACTGGGAAATTTAAATGACTTTTTGTTGTTGCTTGAATCAATTTCATTTCAAAATATGAAACTGAGGCCTTCATTCTTTATTGATAATACTCATCATATTCTAGAAGAACCAATAAGTCATATCCCCAAGGGAGTGACGGAGAGGTTTGCACAAGGTTCTCACACTTTAGTGTTCTCTAACTTGTAAGTTATAATTCTAGATTGAGGCTTTTAGGTCAGAAAGAGCAAATCTAAAGAACAACACTGCAGACTTGTTTTATTTTTTTTTAATCATTTAAGAAATTTTAATTTATTAACCACAGAAATGACAATGTGGAAAGTGTTACAGAGAGGAAAAATGGAATTACAATACCATTCCAGTAATGTCTTTATATATGTTGAAATTTGATTATGTTGACTAAAGGTAGACACTTATTTCGTTCATCAAAATAGCATCGGACTTTCCAAGGCTGTATGTTTTCATGATCTTAGGCTAGTTGGATCTTTTCCTTTTTAATTTATTTTGTAGATATCATCTTTTCATATTCAGCTCACCCTGTGCTATCTATCTATCTATCTATCTATCTATCTATCTATCTATCTATCTATCTATCTATCTACCTAATCTATTTCCTCCAACTATCCTAACACTGAGAAAGGTCTCGTGAGTTACAAATATTTTCCACGTAGGAATGCAAACAATACAACATTAATAAGTCTCTTATGATTTCTCTTTTCTGCTTACCTTTTCATGCTTCTTTTGATTCTTGTATTTGAAAGTAAGTTTTCTATTCAGCTCTGGTCTTTTCATCAAGAATGCTTGAAAGTCCTCTATTTCATTGAATGTCCATTTTCTCTCCTGAAGCTTTTTTGGGTAGATTATTTCTACTAATATTGATGAGGGTGGTGAGGGGGCACCATGGATAGATTATTAGGCCTTGTGTCATGAAGACTTGAGTTCAAATATGATGTCAGACCCTTACTAGCTGTATGATCCTGAATTAAGTTACTAAACCTCAAACGGGGTCATATTCCTCTACTGTAAAATGAGAATGATAACATCTCCTACCTCTCAAGGTTGTTGTGAGGATAGAATGAGACAATAACTGTAAAGTGCTTAACAGAGTGCCTGGAACATATAAATGGCAGATATTTATTATTAATTATTATTATGAATAGGCCTCATAAATTCAGAAATTGTATGTTTTTCCTTAATTAATTGAAAGTTATATTCTAAAGAAAGATAGTAATGTCGAAATCTAATTCTTGCTGATTTGTGGTTCTTTTATTCAATGTTGAATGCATATGTATATATAATTACATATAAAATAATTATATGCATAATATAATTACATACATATGTGTATATAATTACTGAAACTGTTCTGTCTTTTCTAGAGTCCAAGTCTACACTCTAGTAAACTATGTAACACCTTGGCAGTGACCTCTATGATCCAGTCGCACCTTCCTGAAGCTTATCTCAAGGAGGATATTGGTGGAGAACTTGTCTATGTGCTACCCCCATTCAACACCAAAGTTTCAGGAGCCTATCTTTCTCTCCTAAGAGCTCTGGACAGTGGCATGAATGACCTTAACATTGGCTGCTATGGGATTTCTGACACCACGGTGGAAGAGGTATGAGTTTACATCCATTCATTAGTGAAAGCTAGGATAAACCACAATACATCCAGGAAAATATGCATTTCTTTAAGGGGAAAGAAAATAAACAGAACCATTTAAAGTGATGTTTCACAAAACCATCCAGTCCTAAGAAATAGGTTTTCAGGTTCTTCTCCAAGTAAAAGTCACCTGAGAGAATAAACATATTGATGTGACCAGGAAGCATATTTTTTCATTCCTGAAATAAAAATGTTGCCTTAAAGAAAATGGAAAACATCTGTTTCAACACATGTAGGACTCATGCAAAGTCAAAATCCTGTCTCCTGGGAATAAAAACCCCCGCTCTTCCATTTATGAAGTAATTTAGATTGTTTTGTAGGTGTTTTTGAAACTGACTAAAGACACACAGAAAGATGGAGAGATGAGTGCAGAACAATTCACAGCAAAGAAAACTGGAATTACTAAAGTTAATGGCATGATGACCCCCGATGATCTTTCTATGAGCAGCAGCAGCATCACCACCGAAAGAGATGGTACGCATTGAATTTGGTTTTACTCTCGAGTTCAGGAAGTGAAATGACTGGGAAAATCTGCAGACTCATTCTTGATATGTTGCTAAAAGAGACATGCAGACGTTAGGGTTTGCTATTGCTAATTACAAATTATTTTTAAAATCCTTCCTTCCTTCCTTCCTTCCTTCCTTCCTTCCTTCCTTCCTTCCTTCCTTCCTTCCTTCCTTCCTTCCTTCCTTCCTTTCCTCCTTCCCTCCCTGCCTGCCTCCCTCCCTCCCTCTCCCCCTCTCTTCTCTCTCTCTCTCTCTCTCTCTCTCTCTCTCTCCCTTTCTTTCTTTTGCCATTCTTTAACTCTATTAGAAATAAATTTTTCAAAAGTCATATGAGAAGATAACGTGAGAGACCTTCTTTAATAGTATAGAGCAAGGATCACCAGCCTTTTTGGAGCCATAGGCACCAGATTTTGGCAGTCTGTTGAAACTTATAGACTTCATCTTAGAATATTTTAAAGTGCTAAAATAAAATATATAGCATTACAAAGGAAACCAATATATTGAAACCACCTAGGCAGCTAAATGGCACAGTAATTGGAGCACTAGACCTAGAGTCAGGAAGACCTGAGTTCAAATCCTGCCCTAGACAATCTATGTGACCCTGGACAAGTGGCTTAAACTTTCACTGCCTCAGTTTCTTCATTTGTAAAATTGGAATAATAATAATAACACCTACCTCCCAAGGTTGTTGTGAGGGTAAAATGAGATAATATTTAAAAAGTGTTTGTAAACCTTTAAGCATTATATAAATGTTAGCAGCTATCATCTTTGAAGTTGTTAACAAAATATTTAAAACAAATTCACAAACCACAGGTTGAGAGGTCCTGGTATAGAAAGAAGCATTAAGTATTAAAAGACTCACTCCTCTTGCGGTCCAGGGACTAGATTCATGTTCTAGCACTGACGCAATTGTTGTTTGAACGTGGATAAGTCACCCATGAGGCTCTCTGAGCCTTAGTTCCCTCAGTTTTAAAATAGGGGTTATGAGACTTGTGTTACTGCCTGACAAGATTGTTGTGAGGAAAGTGCTATGTAAACCTTTAATCTCTTCAATTCGGAATTATGCTCAAAAAGCAAACAAACTATGCATACCCTTTGATTCACCACTATTACTACTAGGTCCTTTTCCCGAACACATCACAAAAAATGGAAATAGACCCACCTGTACAAAAAAATTTATAGCCACTCTTTTTATGGTGGCAAAGAATTAGAAATTGAAGGGATGCCCATCAGTTTGGGAATGGTTGAAAAAGTTGTGATATATGAGTGTAATGGAATACTATTGTGCTGTAAGAAATGATGAATAGGTGGATTTCAGAAAAAAACCAGGAAAGACTTTCATGAACTGATGCTGAGGGAAGTGAGCAGAACTAGGAGAACATTGTACACAGTAATAGCAACACTGTGCGATGACTGACTGTGATTGACTTAGTTTTCTCAGCAATACAAGGATCCAAGACCATTCCAAGAGACTCATGATGGCAAATCTATCCATATCCAGAGAAAGAACTGATCAAAGCATGCTATTTTCACTTTTTTTTTTGTTTTTTCTTTCTTGTTTTTCCCTTTTGTTCGGATTCTTCTTTTACAACATAACTAATGTAGAAATATGTTTAGCATGACTGTATATGTACAATCTATATCATATTGCTTGCTGACTTGGAGAAGGAGGGAGGGAGAAAAGTTTGGAGCTCAAAATCCTATAAAAATGAACGCTAACAACTATCTTTACATGTGATTTGGGGAAAAAAATAAAATACTATTAAATGGGAAAAAAAGAAAAAAATATGAAGAGGGAAAAACCCTTTAAGCTCTTTAGAAATATGAGTTATAGTTCTAAAGATGAGTTCTTACACTGGAGAATAGCAACAATGAATTACCAGATGGGGTAACTTTGGTGGGAATTATAGGAAATTAGATTTATTATACTCAAATATCTTTATGTCCCTTCCAACTCTCTAAAAGTCTATCACTTCTATGGTCCTAGGTTCTTTGCTGAAGGCATGTCTAGGAAGTAGTTTGTAGTTTTTCATCAAGAAATTCAGCACTGGGGCCATTTTGGAAGCAAGTATAAAATGAATTTAAAACATAATTAATACATTAGAATAATGTAGGGTTGCAAAAAAAAAATGGCAAAATTTGCTGAGATTAGGAAACATTCCTGGAAGCAAAACTTTTAATTAACTATTTGTCTTACTAGGAAACTTTTAAAAGAGAATCCCCGATTTTTATACATTTCTGCAATTTCAGTCTCATTTGCCCCTTGCCATTTTGTTCATTTATAATCTTTTTGGGGGTTAATAGCTGTAGAGTGAATGGAATTGAATACTTTGATTAGCAAATGACTGTCTGCTTCAGAAAGTCAACGTTATATATTTGCCTCTGCATTTGTTTCACAGTTCAGAACTGTTCTTCAGTCAAAATGTTCCCTCCATTGACATTATCTTCTAGAAAGCACATTTACCGTATTTGATACACCTGTAAGTCATCCACATGTAATTTCTCAAGGAACAGAAAAGCATTCTAATTAACTTAAAATATTCAGCTCCTTATACTATTCCCTTTTGAGGAGATAGGAGTTTGCATTTTAAACTTGTTCACTCTGTTTAATTGGAACCCATTTTAAATTACACAGCTTTGTATTTCCCTTATCAGCTAAATGAAGATCATGATTTCTGTGTGGCATAATTCATGATGTAAAATTAAAAATATCCACTGCATTGTCATCTTATCACATGTTAAGTGCCTTGCTGCAAGTTTTTGAGAGAATGTCATATTTGAACCTATTGGGGAGTATAGAATTACTAGTTAGAAAGGATTCTAATCAGGAAGTAATATTTTATGGTTTCCACAGCTGTTTTTGACTATTAGCAGCCATGGAAATTTTCTCACCAACTGTATAGCCGATTCAGAGTCGTGAGGTAGAAATTTTGAACTGATGAGTTCTTGTTTTTCTGCTTTCATAGTAGAGTAAGGATTGAGACTTGGACACTGGGGACATTTTCACAGCTCTAGAGAAAGGAGAGTGAATGCATATTTGGCGTGGTACCTTGGGAAAAGAGAGATTTTAGTGTTTACTAGTTTGTGTTGAATGGAGCTGGCCACATTTCATCATTCATTCAGACCTAGTAGTTGGCTAACTCTCAACAAGAAGAGATGATTTCATACTTTAAGAGTTTTAGGCTATTCCTAGAGTGGGTTCCTCTGCTAGTTTCCTCTTACCTTTATGAGTTCTGTTGCTAAATTGGGCTCATGCTCTAGCTTCCTTTTAGCATTTATGAACCCTATTCCCATTTGGCCTAGTAGAGGTTGAGCCTACATAAAACTGTCTCAGTCTTTGGGGACAACCAGGCATAACCTGCCTAATGTTATTAATTGGTTTTAGGGAAACATGGCATTAAGAGAAACAACATTACAGGGAAAAGTTACTAGGAAAAATGTCATAAATGTGGAGTGAGGTAAAAAATGTAACGAGAGTGCATTCAACTAAATGGCATCACTGTAGAGTTTGGCTGGAATGGATTAACCACTTTATTGTAAAACAAGATTGATCAGGGCAATGCTGCTAGGGTCTGCCCATGCAGTTTTCACATTAATACTGAAAACGCTAAGGTAAATATAAAAAATATTTCATACATACTTGACTGCTTAGAACTTGTCTGCATCTTCTACAACTTTTATACATGCTCTTGGAAGATGCTTTTCCTGATTTGACCAACAGATCATCTCTGTTTCTCTCAAATAGACAAAGTCTTGACAAGAGCAGAGAGGCTCGATGGGGTGGGACTTCTGCTCAAGAAGATCTTCGCTATTCTCATTAAGAGATTCCACCACACTCGCCGAAACTGGAAAGGCCTTATCGCTCAGATTATCCTCCCAGTTGTCTTTGTAACGACAGCCATGGGTCTTGGTACGCTGAGAAATGTCGGCACGGTCTATCCTGAGATACAGCTTTCTCCATCTCTTTATGGCACTGATGACCAGACATCTTTCTTTGGGTAAGTGCCTTTTCTAAAATAAAGCAACATTTCTTTCCAATTTCAGCGGATCAAAAGACTCTTAGAAATTATTTATAAAGTGCAATGCACATGCTAAACACTGGAGATTGTAGCCCACTTTTCCCCTCTCCCCCAAGGAGCTTACATTTTAATGGAGGAGAAAAACATGTCAATAATTAGCTATATACAGAGTAGGAGTAAAGAGGCAAAGGCTTGATTTGTTTCAGCAAGTTTGATGTTTTAAGTCACATGCAAAAGAAATGATATAAAACAATACTGAGAAGAAACAAAATCAAATCTTGTTAAAGCAACGGTCAGGTATTCATTCCAGCACCAGTAAGGTGGACACTTGTAATAATAGATACACTTTAACCCCAGGAGCTAATGAAGGTAGGCTACATAGATCTTTGACCTCTGAAGCATCAACACTAAGATCCCCCAAAATAAATCATTTTGAAGAGAGATGGTAATTTGTATAATAGCATTGGGTGAGGAATCAAGAAACCTGTTTTTTCCTGACTGTACTCCTGGCTGTTGATTGATTGAGTGACCTTAGGTAATCATTTTAATCTGAAGTCTATAAGCACTATGCTGATGGTTCTTTAAATATTAATAATAATAGGATTATATAAAATAATAGTTTATTATTAAAATTATATAAGATTGGGATTATATGTAAAATAATAATAGGATTATATCCAAGTATAATGCTTTGCACAGACTAATCAATCAGTTTAGAGAGTCATAAATCAGCAGAATATTCTGAATATTTAGAGATAATACAAAAATATGTGTGTATAGTCATGTATAAAATGCACAGTAATATATGTTGCTAAATATTCATATTTGTAACACAAAGTTTATGGAACAGATTATTTCTTATGGAAACTTATGTATAGCACGCACAGCCTCTTCAAAGTGTGTGTGTGTGTGTGTGTGTGTGTGTGTGTGTGTAGTCAAGGAATAATGAAAAATCATAATGTATTTTTTCATCTTTTAGAAACTCTCACCCAAGCACAGAACCATTAGTTTCTGCAATGCTGACTTTCCCTGGAATAGACACCATATGTTTGAACACCAGTGATACGTAAGATCTTTCTTTTCTGTTTACTTTTCTTTCCTTTTCCTTCCTTCATGTTTCAGCTTCCTAATCTGAAGAAAATATAATTTAAAAAAATGTGAAATTTGTAGAAGTCTCCCTTCAACACTCTTCATCAGTTTTCTAAATCTCCCCTAGTTTGTTTTATTGCCGTGCCATTCTAATAAACTTCCAAGATGCTACAAAGCTCGGGGTAATTTGGCTTAGTGCTTCTTAAACAGTTAAAAGCTCCTCTTGTTCATCCTCCAGATTATGGGATGGATAGAGCTGCATCATGTTAATTTTAGAAAAAAATCAAATATCACCTCTGGGACTAGCTTACCTATGTCTGCATTCTGACATCTACCTCATCAAGAGGAAAAATGCCAATTTATCTCTCATTTGTTCTCACTTACAGGAGATGTTTAAAGAAAGGCACTTTGGGCCAGTGGAACACCAGTGGAGAACACATCACTAACTTTGGTGTCTGCTCCTGCTCAGAAAATATCCAGGTATTAATGAATAAAGTTTTAGTGAAATGGAACATTTGAAGCATGCAACATAGATGTAGGTTACAAGGCTGCTACTGTGGTTGCTGCTGCTTCTGCTACTATAATACAGGAACCAAATAAGTCAATAGGATTGGTTCTGGGCATGTCAAGATATTGATTTTCACCTTCATAGTCTTTTCCTACCCATCTTGGGTCGTATGTCTAAAGGAAGGGAAATTTATGATGGTCTTTGTTCACAACTAACAAAAAATGAATTTTTGGTCTCAGTTCAGCTCTATCTAGAAAACTCTGCATGACCCAACAGTATGTCAGCATAACCAACACTTGAAAATACAGCATCTCAGCTTCTGTAATGCTCAGCTGAAAAGGTAGCTAAGACTAAAACAGAGCCCTATATGTCTCTTGATAACACCTCCAGACTGGAATGAAAGCACATTTACTGAAAGAGGCAGAAAACATTACTCTGCCTTCACTTCTCCTGCCCCTATTCCATAGATAAGCACTTTGGTTTCCAGGCATATCAATTCAGCACCTTTTAAGAGTCCCAAATTCACTGGGGAAATTAAAGATGGTTAGGGAGAAAAGACATGTTATTTTCTGAGATTCACTATACTGTCAACTTACCTTCCCATGAGGGGAGAGATCTAAATATATTTTCTTCCAAAATGGTATATAATCACATCCTGCAACCAAGATGGTTATCTTTTGTATTGCAAAGGAAAAGTACCTTCCATAAATGCAATTTATTAGTGCCACCAGTCTATGGAGGATGTTGGTGATGGTAACAGGCAGGATTCAGCAACGATTTCTTGATTATTAGACAAAGAAATATTTGTGGTCATCATTCTGAGAAGTCACTTATAGAGTCAAAATCTAATCATAGAGTATTTTAAACATTTTAAAATTCCTCCTTGTTTAACAGTGATAATACATTTATCTACTTTTAAAAACTTTCATCTGAATTTGTTTTGGGTCTCCTCCAATCTACTCAACTCTGTACAATTACATGCATCCAGTTTAGTTACTAAAAGACTTCAATGGACAACCCATATTAAATAGAAGCAAAGTCAATTTTATTATACAAGAGTATTTGGGCCAGAAGTGACCTTAGAAGTGACCTCTAATTTTACAGATGAGGAAACTGAGGTCACATACTGAGTAAAGAGCAGATAGGACTAGAATCCATTTCTTTTGCTTCTCTTCAATGACAACCCCCAGTATGATAGCTTCCACTATACTACACATTCCCTTGTACTAAGATTCTTAGGATGAAATACTAATAAATATGAGAAATGTTCCCAAATTAATTTAGGTATTAAGAAACTATAAGTCTGTTTCAGCACATATACTCAGTACATGTACAGTTGATACTTGGATCGATGAAGTATACATTCAGTTCTTTTTTGTAATGGACGTTCATTTGGTTGAAAGCTTTATATTAAAAGGAAAGAACATATGATCTGGAAACCTGTGGTTTCAGGGTCTGTTCTAACTAAAGTGTTAATTCTGCTGCAATTACCAAGTAGTGAGTGGTACCTATCTTCTCTCTAATGGATTGGGATTGTAACATAGGAAAATCATTGGAAAAATGGACGATATTAATCTTCTTACTACTTTTTAAAGAATAATATATTTGATAAGCATACTAAAATTTTCACATTTAAAATTGTATGCTGCATCCATCAGAGCTGTCATTTGGGGTGTTTAATTTTGATATCTGAAGTTAATGGTTGCAATATTTGTTTGCCACTTTGATATCATACTATTTGGCCAAATTCAGGAGACACAAAAAAGGGATGGATTCTCTTTTCTACTCAGTTCATTATATCTATTGGTTTTTCTGTGGTACTCAAGGATTAGGAAAAGGACAATATGCAGATCCCATCTACATAGACATGGAACTCTGAGCCAAGATTTAAAAGCAGGAGCATTACTCTCAAAGTAGTCATAGAGCAAGTAGGGGAATATATTGAAGAGTTCTTAGTTGTCTTTCAAGCCTCTATTGTCATTGAAACCAAAAGTGAAAAAATGGAAGGATTCTTGCTTTTTTTGATGGAATATTTTATTGCTAAATTTTGGATTTTTTTTAACTCCATAATAACTTACTCACAGATGTGTCTGCCCCACCATAATACCTTATCATATTTAATTAAATTTTTTAAAAAGTTAAGCAAAGGATAGTATCTGCCATCCCCAACCATAGTCCATCACCTCTTTACCTGAAGGAAGAGAATGTGTTTAAACAACATCATACCTCTGAAAAGACCAATGTCAATTGCATTTAATCTGAATTCATTAGCTTTTTTCATGATGTCTTCATTTACATTGTGATTATTTAAAGATTATTTCTCTGCTTCTCATTTCTTTACTCTATGTAGATCATACAAGCCTGCCCAGTTGGATTCTACATATTCATCATTCTATACAGCACAATAATATTCCATTCCATTCCTATACCACAATTAGTTCAACTATTAACCAATAGAAGAATTTTTGTATTTAAGGACCTGGAAGGGCAGAAAATTCATAAATTCATCAGTGGAGGAGGTCTTTTTTTTTAAATGCTTCTTGCATCTGAGTTTGACACCAAAAACTATTACTGCTATTTTTTTCAGTCCTTGATAATGTGTCTTGAGTCACTTATTTAAACTAATGTTGTTCTGCTCTTTTATTCTGGCAACCTTTTCTTCCTTCCCCATGTATTACCAAGGGAACTTGAAATCAGCCTAGTGTTTGTTTGTTATTTGCATTGCAACCATATCACACTTGTCAGCACAATTCAAGGATGTCGCATACTAGTTAACCTGTGTTCCTCTTGCTGGCTGTAAGACAAATCAGAAAATAAAGTGTCTTCTACATAAATAATAGCTATTTGTCCTAATTTCTTGGCACAGACACGTTGACTTCTTTCCAAGCTCTTTAAAGTCAGGAGACATTCTTATCTCATTGGAACAGTTGCAATGAAAGACAAACCATGAGAGAGTAGCTTCTTGACACTTGTCTGTTTGATTTGTTCAGCCTTGGTCAGAAGTAACTTTCATTTTTTAAATTTGCTCTTTCAGGAATGTCCCAAGTTTAACTATTCCCCGCCTCACCAAAGAACATATTCTTCTCAAGTCCTTTATAACCTCAGTGGGATTCACATGGAAAATTACCTCATTTCAACCGCTAATGAATTTAGCCAAAGAAGGTAAAAATAAACCTATTTATAATACTTTGCAATGTTCTCATAGAGTTTTATGGTTATTTTTTCCAGGGCATAATAATATGTCCTGAATAGCTTATTTAAGCTGCTTTTGTCCTTTTATTTTTGGAGATACATGACCTTCCCCATGCATCAGTCTAGTGTGTATTTATTGGTTAAGGAGAAAGTGACAGACTATGTCAAAGTGCCATTGGGACTTTTCTTGGTTCCATTTTCTTTTCATTTTAGCCTAAATCTTCAATTCCTTTTCAGAAAGAAAATATAGTGGAGGTACAAGCTGTAAAGCTCATTTTTTAAAAGTTTATTTTGACAAAATATAAATTAAATTATTCTTCAGAAGCATGTTTAATACCTAAAGTAGATTAGGAACCACATAGGGCAGAAAGAGTCATATAATAAAAGTAACACTGGATAAAGGAAAGGAGGACCTGAATCCTAATTATAGCTCAGCTACTTGTTAAATCAGGTAAGTTGTATCACACCTCTTAGCTTCAGTTTCCCCATTTGTGAAGTTAAGAGGTTGGTCTAGATGATTGCAGACATCAACTATATCTCCAAAGTCAATGTTAAGTTCAAACATAATTGCTTGGATTATTGGTATTGCTTTGGAGTTCCACAGAAGAACTATTGATGACATACTATCAACCTTAAGTTTATATAAAATAGTATTGTGGTCCTAATAATAATGATGATGATGATGGTAATTGGTCCTAACCATGATTCCAGAGCATAATCTATGCTACCCACTTCCTGACAGAGAAGTGATAGATTCAAGATAAAAAATGAGGCATAATTTTTTTAATAGAATAAGTGGAAATTTATTTTGCTTGACTATGCATATCTATTCATTCAAGAGGGGAAAGATTGGAGGGAGTGAAAATAAATGCTTCTTAGCTGAAAAATAAAATAAAAAGAAAAAAATAATAGTTGACCCTGGGTCCAAAACTAACACTTATCAACTGTATAGAAAGCATGTTAATTTAGCTCATTCCTTCTGTTAAATCAGTAGCCAGGCTATATGTGACAGTGATTACAGTATGGCAAGCCCAGGCAGTAACTATTTGGTTAAAGCTGGAAAAGCTGATTAACAGTTTTCAGATTATTGATTAGCTAGCCAAGATTAAGGCTTATTGATAAAAAAAAAAATGAGGACAATGGGCAGTCCACCCAAAGAAAAGAATCAAAAGGTTTTCTTCTATCCAGATCCTATGAGATAAAGACCTATTCATTACTTAATGTCCACGAAAAAGAAAGAGGATATGTGGGAGTTTATTTTACTTGTCTATGTATATTTGGCCCTATTTTCCCTTATTTTTTTTTCCATAGGGAGAGGGGTTGGAGGGGAAAGAAAAAAAAGAGAGAGATGATGTGGAAAGAAAGAAGGAAAGAAGGAAATCAATAAGTTTTTTTTTTTTTTAAACTGCAGAGAAAAGAAGAGAAGGTAGCCTAGAAAGAAGCACAGACAAACAGGATAGCTTTGAAAGTTATAAATTGTACTTCTCATATACTTAAAAAGAAAAATAAGCTAGAATAACAGAGCTCTGCAGCTTCATGTACAATCCTATTTTTTTGTTCTGTCATGTATATGAAAATGTCCATTTCATTTAAGTTTAGAATAAAATAACCTTAAAAAAGGAAAAGGAAAGGATCTCAAAATGAATGAAGCTATATGGAAGAAGGGTTAATGAGTTTGATTGATCACTGATATATATTGCATTGTCCCTAATTTTTTTTATCCCTTCTTGACAGAAAATGTCAAGTTGGAGATCACCTATTCCAACACCCTCATTCCATAGAAGAGGAAACAAACTCAGAGTGTATGACTTTTCCAGTGCCATTTAAGTACTTCATGACAGAATTGGCCCTTAAACCTTGCTTGAATAAAAGTAGTAAAGAGATTAGAATAATAAAACAGAATCCAAGAAAAAGAGTTAAGAAGGCTCTCAAATTATTTGGTTTAAAGAAACTTGAAATATAAGATGTACTCTACTATTTCTAAGAATATCAGATATGAATCTGAGTGGTCACATTCTTACCTATTGGTACAGCCCAGCTCTGTTAGATACACTTCTGCCAACCAGAGTGGGAAAGACAAGACAAAAATTGAAGTCAAAGTCTCTATCTAAAGTGTAAATAAAGCAGTATTAGCATATGACAAGTGTCAAGAAAGTACAGCTGTCAGAGCAGTTAGAATAGCCCAATCCATATTCTCTCACTATAATTTTATCTATGTATCAAGAGTCAGAGAGAGTCCTGCACTTCTCATGAAGCACTAAGAAAAAAAATCAGATGAAAACATCAATCAATTAGCCAAGGAGTGTTGGGAGGAGAAAAAAACTCCCCACTACATATTCAGTCAGACAGGGAATAGAATCCAAGCAGATAGCTGAGTTTCCCCCCAAAAGTCAATAACTTGTTTCTAGCCTAAATGTTAATGGAGAGAAATGGTTAACAGATCTAAAACAGTATTTTTTAAATGCATAAAAAGGATTTTTTTAAAAAGTTGATAAGACTAGAGACTTAATGAATACAGAGTTGAAAGGAACTATGGAGATTATATTACCCAGCTCCCTCAGTATACAAATGAGAAAATAAGGGTCCCGAAAGACAGTAACTCATCGAAAGTTTTTTTCACAATTCTATTTATAGGAGAAACTCAAGACTGGAAGAAGATAAGCATAAATTCACACTTATGCTACTTAGGAATAAATTATAACATTTTTCCTACTAAAATAAATAAAAACTTTTTTTTCTCATAGGTATGGAGGTTGGAGTTTTGGATTACCTTTGACTAAGGACCTTCGCTTTGATATAACAACCATTCCTGAGAACAGAACACTAGCCAAGGTACTTTCTAACTCTTGCCTCATACTTTACAAACAATTCAAATCTAAAAATTTTCAAGGTGATTGCCCAGGTTGAAGGTATTTTCATATAGCATATAGATGTGCCTCCATTTACACAATCCTTGTGTTTCTGAAAACTTTGCCCATAAGTGCAGTTTTGTAAGTTGAGTCCTTTATCCCATTTGGCATACATAAAATTCTCCAAGATGTTTTAACTTTACTTCTAATTCATCTTCAAGTGGCATTTTAATTTTAAATTTCTCCAACAGCATAAGGTCTCCAAAATTTGACAAAATGACAAACCAGCAAATGAAGCAGAGAAAAACTCACTACTTTAATAATAACAACCTATTATACATTTGAGGCTGTTTAGTTTCTAAAATTGAGGCACATCTGCCTTTTAAAGCCTGGGATCTTTCACACAGACTATATGGTAATTCACTACATAGTTGAAACTCAGATAGGAATAATAAATTGATCCACAGAGGAAGAAAAGACAGGGAAGTGATGTGTCTTTTATGCTAAAATAAAACATTGGTTCACAAGCCACAATAACCTTGTTTGCTATTTTTTGTTTCTTCAATATAGTTATATGTGAGATATCACTGGAAAGCAGCGCTTAGTTCTAAGTTCAGCATTGCTAATGACCCATCACAGAGACCATGCTATTTCCCTAACTTTTGCTTCAGACTTATAACCCAAGTTAATGCCATCCCAGTGCATATGCTTTCAAAATCCATGTGTCGAGACAAATGGAGGTAGCTATGTTCTATACCTTGAGTCATGAGTCAAAATCTCATGAGCTTCCAAGTTGGATTTTCAAATGTATTAGAAATTTTCTTATGCTATCTGACAGTTAAAGTTAAACAGGAAGGTTTTTCCTGGTTGATCTTTAGGATGATGATGATCTTATCTTGTCTTGGAATTGCAATAGGTGTGGTATGATCCTGAAGGCTACCACTCCCTCCCTGCTTACCTCAACAGCTTCAACAATTTCCTCCTTCGAATTAACATGTCAGACTATGATGCCACCAGACATGGTAAGTTTCTCACAGGAAAGCTTTTTGTATTGAGACTCCCAGAATGAAAGTTTCTGTTCTTTCTACATTCATAAATCTTTGTGATTTTATTGATTACTTGAGTCCATCCTACATATATGCACACTTACACATGCATATGTATATATTATATGTATATATACTTATATGTACACATATATGTTTATGTATATGTATATACACAAATATGTAGACATATAATATTTACAGTATGTATAGTTATACATATATACCTTCTTTGTACATAATTATTTCTATATTATCTCCCCCATTAGATAATGAAATCCTTGAGAGTAGAGGTTTTCTTTTACCCTTCTTTATATACTCAGTGCTTAGCATGGTGCCTGGAACATAGTAAATGCTTAATAAAGACTTGTCAACTGACTCTTTATTCTAGCTTGGAAGATATTTGTCATCATCTGAATCACAACTGAGAAGAAATGTGAAAGAATGAATAGAAAGCGCACTTGGCATATGTTTTATCTAGTAGATGAAATGGTAGACGTACGGATGATGGGGAAATATGCTTTTCCTTTGACAGTTACCTAACATTGCTATGAGTTAGTAACTAACCTATTATTTGTGCAAAAATAGGGTATCAAGCTACAGTACCGTAAAAAGTGAAGATTTTTCCTTCTATTTCAAGAGGAATTGACCTTTTTGCTAGCATGTAAAAATTCACTGAATGAAGAAACATGAATGGTTAATATTTACCAGTTAAAATACTTTTTGTGAATAGTGTAACTTCAGTGTACTTCACTTTCAATCAACAAACTTTTTTTTGAGGTAGCATGATGTAGTGGGTAGACCATTGGGCTAAGAATCAGGAAGACCTAGCTATGACTCCTGCTCCAGACATTTACTGGAAGAGTGATCCTGGGAGAGTCATTTAACTTCTCTGAGTTTCAGTTTCTTCATCTATAAAATGAGGAAGGGGAAGAGGGAGCTGGACTTGTTGACCTATAAAGTCCCAGTCTAGTTCTAAATCTCTTAGCCTAGGATTTCTCTTCAATCTGTCCTCTACACACACCTACATGAGGTTTTCCTAAAAGTTGGGTCTAGCTATGTCATTTCCCCACTCAATAAGTTCAAAGAGCTGCCTATTACCTCTAGGATAAAATATAAATCCCCCTGTTTATGTTTGGAAATCCCTTCTCTTAACCTCTTTGTGACTTTAGATTCCTCATCTGTAAAAGGAGGGTCTTGGATTCAATGGTCTCTAAGGTCCCTCTCAGCTCTAAATCAACTCTTCTCCTATCCATTTATTAAGCCTTATTGCTATGTATGAGGCCCTGGAGATACAAACACAAAACCAAAACAATCCCTGGTCTCAGGGAATTTATATTCTAAGTGTGTGTGTGGGTGGGTGTTTGTGTAAAATTTACACAGATCAGGCAACACAAATTATGTATGCAGTAAATACAAGGTCACTCCAGGAGTTAGACCTTGGCTACTGGGTAGAGGTTTGGAGGGTGTGGGGACAGATCAGGACAAGGCCTCAGGGAAGAGGTGCATCAGAGCTTTAAAGATAGCTAATGATTTGAAGACTCTGAGATGGGGAAGAAGCTGCTGGAATTTATCTCATTTTGAGATTCTAATAGAGGGGTAGCTGGATGATATAGACGATCAAGCACTAGTCCTGAACTCAAGAAGACCTGGGTTCAAATTTGGCCTCAGAAACTTACTGTATGACCGTAGGCAAGCCACTTAACCCCAACTGCAGAGAGAGAGAGAGAGAGAAAGAGAGAGAGAGAGAGAGAGAGAGAGAGAGAGAGAGAGAGAGAGAGAGACTAATGCTTATTCATCATTCTTCAGATAAGCATAACTTAATCCAATCAAATCCAGTCCAACAAACATTTCTTAAGCACCTAGTAGGTGCAAGACATTGTGCAAGGTGGTAGAAATGCAAAGGCAAAATATAGACTACTCCTTACCTTCAAAGAGTTTATATTCTTTTTTTGTGGTGAGGGTAGGGAAAGAATATGCCATAGAAGAACATAAGTATGTAAACGAACATTTCAGGAAGGAGTCCATGAGCTGAACCTTGAATTCAGCTAGGGATTCTAAGAGGTTGAGGTGAGATCAGTATGAATTCCAATCATGAGTTTCAGCCTTTGCCAAGACATAACAATGGGACATAGAAGGTCGACTTGAAGCAACAGCAAGTAGACCAGTTTTGCTAAGCTGTAGAGAACATAAAGGGACAGCTAGATGGCACTGTGGGTAGAGCACCAAGCCTGGAGTTAGGAAGACTCCTTCGTGAGTTCAAATCCAGCTTGACACACTAACTAGCTGTGTGACCCTCGGCAAGTCACTTAACCCTGTTTGTCTCAGTTTCCTCACCTGTAAAATGAGCTAAAAAAGAAATGGCAAAACACTCCAGTATCCTTGCCAAGAAAACCCCCCAAAAAGGGTCACAGAGAGTGGGATATGACTGAAAAGTGACTGAACAAAGTATATAGATGGAAGGAATGTGCAAAAAGTCTATAAAGGCAAGGTGGAGTCAAATTCTGAAGAGCTTTAGAGGCCAAGTCAAAAACTTTATATTTTAGCTTAGAGGCAGTAGGGAGCTTCTGGACATAGTCAGACCTTTGATTTGCTCTAATATCATTTTAGCAGCTCCACAAGGATGGATTGGAAAGGAGAGAAAATGCATGTAAAATGTCCAATTAAGAATTTCTTTCAATGATTCATTTTTTTCTTTTTGCTAAGAATTATCCCTATTATTCTCAAATTATTTTAAAAATATAAATAATTGCAAATATATCTGCATGTAGAAAAAAGATGGGGGCATTTAACTGAATTTATTAGTCACTAGTTTCATGAGGTGCCACATCATTTTCAAAATAAGATTGAAAGAGACTAATTTATTTTTTACCAATACAATTACTGCTCATCCAACCACTCTCTCTTCTTCTCTGGACTCTTTCTGATTGCTTTCCCTTACCCCTCCTAGGATTAAGATGGAGGAGAAACTAAGGGTAACACAGTTATTTGTCAATATTGAATTTTTAAATGAATAGTCTGAGCAGGAAGGATACAATATATTCAGAAATATATTGTTTATATTCATGTGTATATATTCAGAAATGTTAATATCTACCTTCTTTCTCCTAAATTCCAGTACTGGATTCTGATTAAGGTGTGCCAAATTACTAGGGGCAGTTGTAAGAAGCAGTATATGGAATAAAAAGTTTATTCTAACATCCAGCTCTTCAGGAGCCTTTTGCTCTGAGAAAAATAGTATTTTTCCTACTTGATTTAGCTCTTTCCTAGCAGGAGAAACCATGGAGAAAATAATGTGATTGATAGTCCCTTAGATCTAGAACATCAATAAAGGGCATAGTTGAAAGTGGTAAATCCAATTAAATGGGGACCAAAGTCAGGTGGGCTTGACACAACCTGGTTTGAAATACAGTTGAACAGTTGACTTTCAGGAGGATGTCTTACTTAGAGCAAAAGCCATTTGTTACTCCCACAAGTAATGACAGGATGTACAAGAACCTCAGAAATGACAACATGAAAATACAGCAGGTAGGCCAGCAGCCCCGTGAATGAGACACTGATCTTGTGTTTGATACTGGAACAAGGCCTTTAACTAAGGCACACACAGGGCATAACCTTCCTATCAGAGCTCTTTTTTTCCTAGACTAAGAAACTATCAGTAATTCTAGATTTTAATATACAGACTTGTGCACTGGAAGTTGGACAGCTTGAATGATTAATACTGAAAAAAAAAATTTGGCTTTCAACCCCTCCAAAAACTTTATCTTTCAATATATTTTTTTTAAAAAAGTCATTGATTTACATGGCTAACAGATTTGCAACATTTTAGTTTCTTTTTACATAAAAATTGAATTAGATTTTATTCAAAGTTGAAAATTTGTTGGCCCTCAATGCATTTCTATTGTTTTATAATCTATAGAAAACCTACTATGGTAATAATATATTTAAGAATGTACCTAATTATATTTTCCCTCTCCATAATGTTCTTGTTCTTAGCTCATCTTTATTATATTCTTATGAAGTAGGAATCTCATTTAGCCTGAAAAAATTGATTTTCTTTGAATTCTCTAGTGCTAATAGAAATACTTTAATTAGCTTTGCTTAGCCATGTCAATGCCTATTATATCCATGTGGTTCCCTCTAGTGGTTAATTTGACATAAAAATTCTTTTCTTCTTCATTGTTAAAGAGACTTGGTGAAGATTTGCCTTCGTTTCTAAATACCAAACAATTGAGATTTTCCTAAACAATGTTTGCAGATTGCCTGTTATCTTTTAATGTTTTTCTTCTCAATAATTAGTTTGCTCTTTGGAGATATGAATAGGAACATTGTAACCTTGGCTTATAGATTGTGAAGTAATAAAATTATGCCAAGGACAAAGGAACTCCTTTTCTTTGCATACAGGCAAACTGATTATGGAGTGCTACCACTTTCATGAGCCATGATAAAAATTCTTTTTATGAGTAAAAAACTAGAAAGCATTGTTGTTTAGTGGCTAGAGGACTGACGTGACTTCAGAAGACCTAGTTCTGAGAGATGCTAATAGAATGAACTATGAGCAATTTAACTTCTCAGTATCCTAACTTAAATATCTTATCTTAACACTGTACATGACATATGAGTTAGTGATTTGCATATGTGGAAAGAGATTCCCCCACATTTTTCCGGTCCACGGACCTAGATCAAAAAACAAAACTTACCAGAAAAAACGGGATGAGGAGGAAATTAAAATTTAGTATGACATTCCAGGAAACAAAAGGTCCATTTTTTTTCAGAGAAAATGTTTTTAGAGGATTAAAACTAGGAGTCACTAGAGAGAGAAGCATCACAAGTAAACATTTACAGCCATTGCTTAGGTGGCAGATAATTTGTCCCATTCCTAAGAAATGTTCTGAATGTGCAACAAACAATTGGACATTTCAAACTTGCAGTGATCTTTCTTATTAAAATGATCCTGAATACAAGTTTGGAGAATTGTCTTGGTTTAATTGTATTAGAAAAATGGTTAGAAAGGAAATGATGGTATTAACAGATATTTATATCATACTTAGGGATTACATAGCAGTTAATATAAGTGATCGTTTCAAATGGTCTTGGAAGGTAGGTGTTGTTATCACCACTGCACAGATGGCCAAATGAACTTTGCCATGGTCATAGAGCTAGCAGGCATTAGAGAGTCTTCCTGGATTTATCATTTATTATATCAATGATATCTCCCATTGTGGAGTGTGGTTACACTATGATATCTCTCAATGATAAATCCCTCTTGGAAAATATAAATTATTTAGTATCTTAAAATATTAATATTCTTATTTAAGTCCAAAGGAGAAAAATGAAGAATCCCCTCTCTCTATCTTCATTCAATAGTGGAACCAGAATCAAAAATATTATTTAAATCAAGTAAGTATTGAGCTCAGCCAGCCACCCAAGATGTATGGATAATGAATAACAAGCCTCCAGATGACAGGGCTCTAAACATACATTAGATTCCTTTAAAAAATATAGAGATGGAATGTCATGTCAATTTTGCTAAACCATATAGTGCATAAAGGAGTATTATATATAATAAGGTGAGAAACGTGGATTGGGGCCAGGTTCTGAAGATGCCAAAAGACATTGGAAAGGTAATAGGAAATGCCTTAAGTTTATGGAGTGTAGGAGTGACATGGTTAGATCACTACTTTAGGAAAACCATTTTGGCAGTTGTATGGATAGATAAGAGAGTGGTCTTTACATCCTATAGATTTGGATATGGGAGGAATTTTATAAGTCATCCAGTTCAATCCCCTCATTTTATGGATGAAGAAACTGAGACTCAGAGAAGTTGTCATTTGTCTAGGGTCAGAGAGCTAGTAAGTGTCTGAGACAGAATTTGAACCCAGGTTTTTTTTACTTCAAGTACAGTACACAACAATGCCTTATAAGTGCAGAGCCTGAAGACAGGACAGAAGGCCTATTAAGTAACTATTATAATAACTCTGGTAAGAGGTGATAAAAGCCTGAACTAGGTAGTAACTGTGTGAGTAGAGAGGAAAAGATCTATACAAGAAATGATGTGGATGCAAAAACAGTAATAATTGCAACTGAGTTTGTGGGGTGAGAGGAAGTTAGAGATTAAGGATAATACTGAGGTGATGAACCTAAGTTCCTGAAAGGATGGTGATACCTTTGAAAATAATACAGAAGTTCAGAACAGGGTTGGTTTTGAAGTAAAAGTTAGTGAGTTCTATTTTTGATCTGGGATTTGCATATGGGATTTCCATTTTCAAATGTCTACTAGACAGTTGGTGACATAAGACTGAAATGCTCAGGAGGGATACTAGGATGTAGATCTTAGCATCATCTGCATAGAGATAACTCATGGGAACTGAAGAGATCACCAGGTAAGAAATTATCTATAGAGAGAAGAAAGGCCAACTGGGAGACGTGGTATGGATGATGATCCAGCAAAAGAGACTGAGAAAGAATGATTAGATAGGAGAAAAATCAAGATAAGGATTCCCAAAATTCAAAGAGGAGGAAGGATTGAGGATAAAAGGGTGATCAACAGGAACCAGGGTACAGAGAGATTGAGGAGTGAAAAGATGGAGAAAGGACCATCAGATCAGACAATCAAGAAATCACTGGGAACTTTGAAGACTGTAGTGTCAGGTGAGTGGTAAGTTCGGAAGCCATATTGCAAAGGAATGACTAGTGAGTGAAAGGAGAGGACATGGAAGCAATAAGTTCAGACATACTTTTGTAGGAGTTTGCTAGAGAGGAGAGAAATATGACAATAGCTTGAAGAAATGATAAGATCTGGTGAAAGTTGTTTGTTGTTTTGTTTTAGGATTGGGGAGATTTGGGTATATTTATAGGTAGCAGAAAGGAACCAATGAAGAGAAACTGATTGAAGACTAGAGAGGGTAATGATGATTGTGGGGACAATGCAATGTAGAAGATGTAGAGAAATGGAGTAAAGGGTTCATGTTGAGGAATTGGTTGTGGCAAGAAAAAAAGTCACTTCATCAGAGACTGGAGTAAAGGAGAACAGAATGGCATCTATGTTAAAGGTTCTGAAATGCAAAGAGGGGAGAAGAGAAAGCTCATATAGCCTTTGCTGCTGCTATCCATCCTTTGTTCTTGAAGAGGACCATGACATCAGGGAGGTGGTGCCATGATATGCAAGTGAACAGGATTTAAGTGAGGGAGAGCTGTGCAGAGTCACCAACCTCGCTTTCTCCTGCTGAGTCATCTGGGTCCAGGGGCCAGATATTCTCAGTAAACTGTGGGAAAAGGTCCTCAACTGAGAGAGTGGGCAAAATTGGTGTTGTGGGAGGCTTGAAGAAGGAAGAGGAAGTTTAGCACAGCCACTGTAGGGAAAATGGTGACCTAGAGGGAAAAAATAAGCAAGGAGAAAAAGGATTGCTTTGCTAACTTGAAAGCCCAGTAAAGATAATGAGTTTTTAGAGGACCCAGGCAGAATGATTGATTGATTATCTCTAGCTCTGTTTAGTATTATGTCAATAGGACTGGAGAAGGTAGATGGTGGTACCAAATTAGAATTCGACAGTTCAAAGGGTGCCAAGAGATTTAAGAATAGAAAGTAGTATACAGCTGAACTGATCAATTCAATTCAGTAAACATTTATTTAGTACCTACTGTGAGGGTAGTTAGGTTTCACAGTGGATAATGCACTGGGTTTGGGATCAGAAAGATTCATCTTCATGAGCTCAAATCCATCCTCGAACATTTCCTAGGCAAGTCACTTAATCCTGTTTGCCTCAGTTTCCTCATTTATAAAACAAATTGAAGAAGGAAATGGCAAACCACTCCAGTATATTTGCTAAGAAAACCCTAAATGGGGTCACAAAGGGAACTGAGCAATAACAATAACAAATGTACCAGGACGGTGCTAAATGCTGAGTATACAAAGAGACAAAAGATAGTCTTTGCCTTCAAGGAGTTTACAATCTAAACTATAGAATTCAACCATTTGTGAGTCTTCCTAATTGTACTATCATGTACTACTTATCTTTCCATCTTCTACACAAGAATATCATGAGAAACTTCTTCAAATACTTGCTTTAAATCTAATTATGCTACCAATCTAATAACTGTCATTTTAAGATGGATTTCTGGAATCCCTAATAAACCATGGAATATATTTTTTTCATGTGTGAATACTGAATTTAAAGTGTTACTGGACCCATTATGGAAAATCATTTTTCCTACCAAACAGCACCATGAAACCAGAGAGTGAAACTTTTGCTGTTCAGATAAGAAAGTATTATGTTACTTCTTATTTAATGGGGGATGGACATGCTAGCATCATGTGACATCTGTTGATGCTAATCATTGTTTTATTCATTTAAGGTATTGTCATGTATAGTCACCCATACCCAGGTGTACAAGACCAAGAACAAGCCACGTAAGTTGACACATTTGTCACTATCTCCCTTTGTTGTAATAGATACCTAAGAGAAGACAAGGTTCTATCCTTTGAACTCACTGCCATATGTAAGTGAAGGCCAGTCTGGTGGAGGTGGTGAAGAGCCTCCCTTCCTGAAAAGGTGTGGAGAAGGGTCACAAAGAGGAGCTCCTTGATAGCAGATCCACAGAGTCTTTGTCAATATAGTCCTTAACTGCCTTAGCACTTCACCTTTTCTCTAAAGCTCTAAGAACTCTCTATTCTTGGGAAGAATGTGTCCTTTGCAGATGTGGTGTAACTCAGGGAGCCTCAGTTCCTTTCTACCCCAAGTCAACTTACATACTTTTCAGTCACATTTATTCCAGAGTTGTAGCAGGTTCAAGTAATAGATATTACCTTGGCTACCTCACCTGCAGTCTGTATTCTTCATGGTTTTAGGCATGATTCTCTTTTTATTTCTTTTCCTTTTTTTTTTGTAAGGGAATGAACTTCCCAAACTGACCCTTGTTCCCCTCTCCCCACCTTCTTCCTGGCATAGGATTAGCAGCTTAATCGATATTTTAGTGGCTCTCTCCATCCTGATGGGCTACTCTGTCACCACAGCCAGCTTTGTAACCTATGTTGTAAGGGAACATCAGACCAAAGCTAAGCAGCTCCAGCACATCTCAGGCATAGGTGTGACCTGCTACTGGATCACAAACTTCATTTATGACATGGTAAGTGGCTCAAGCAGAGTCAAAGCAGGCATGGTGAGGGATTTGGGGGAGCAGCATTGCTTGATTCTGATGTTAAGAATCATTACTCTGGCTCATGAAAATTATGGCCACAAACTTGTGGGCTCTTTTAGTGTTCACCTAACACTGAAAGAACTAGAGCTGGATTTTCTAATCTGGGACCCATGAACACACACACACACATACATACACATATATATTCACACATATACATATTCATGTACATATACACACATATACATATATACATCTATAAATGATATACATATATAAGATAAATAGATGGATGATAAATGAAAGAAAGAAAGATAGACAGACAGACAGATAGATAGATAGATAGAAAGATGGACAGAAAAATAAGTAGATAGACTGATGATGTGAGTGCAGATAGACATGAAGAGGGGAGGATGGACAGACTAAAGGAAAAAATATAGGTAGATAAGATGTTTGCATACAGACACATGGAGACAGAAAGATAGATAAATAGAGATAAGACACATGTAGAAGGACAAACATAAGATAGATAACTATATTTCAATTTAATTGGTTTCCTTTGTAACCTTATGTATTATAGTTTATGCATTCAAAAACATTATTTTGAGATGAGGTCCATAGGCTTCACCAGACTGCCAATAGTGTCCAAAGTTTAAGAACCCTTGAGCTAGATAGAGGAAGAGCCCCCAAAACAGTGCAGTATAGTGGATAGTGCACTGGACTTGGAATGTGAAAGATCTGTCCTCAAAATCCCCCTTAGACATTTAATAGTTGTGTGACCATGGGCAAATCGCTTAATCTTTCTAGGTCTCCATTTTCTCACATGTAAGATGAAAGAGTTTGAATTGGATGACCTATCCTTAATTCAGTTCCAACCTTAAATTTAAAGCAGGGTCCTAAGTGATCTGAGTAAAAAGAGTCAAAAAGGAAAAAAAGAGAATTTACCCTTTTCAAATAATCAAAGCATTTCATAGAATTTTAGAGGTCACTTGACCCATCCCTCTTATTTTACCAATGAAACTGAGGTCAAGATGAAACTGAAAACAGGTCTCTTGATTCACTGCCTGCCTAGATAGAGGCAAAAAAGCTGCCATTTGAGAATATCACCTCCTTAGTGGAGCAGTGCAATTTAAATTTGCTTAAATATATCGTCAACTAATAAGGAAAGCTCAAGAAATAGATTATGTTTGACTATGGTCTTAAATGTAGTAGGGGCAGGCAAAATACATTTTCATTGGTAGCAAAAGATGATCCTGTTTGTAAGAGGTATTCTTGACTCTAACCATAGACACTGTTGGACAAAAGTCTGGGAAGTACCTGCGTTGCCTGATGATCATAATGAGATTGGGTGGGCAGTTCGCTATAAAGATCATTGGCTTAAAGTGCTTGAGAGTAATTAAGGGCATATCCATTTTGCAAATGCATGCAGTGGAGTTTGAAATGCGTACATTTTATAAGTCAAAACTAAAAGAATGGTGATGACTTTTTTAGCCTTGATAATATCTTTTATTTGTGATAATTATTAAGAACATTTAAACCATAGGCTCCTGAACAAATATAGCTTACAGATTCTACCATCATCAATTCTGTCCTCATTCTCATTTGGTACACTTTTCCAAATTAAATTTAGACCTCCTCCAATGGCATGCATCTTGCTGCAAACTGCTTTTCAGCATTTTGATACCTTTCTCTTGCTGAGAAAATTATGTGTCTTTATTTATATACCTATGATTCTAAAAAAACCTGGGCCTCAGTCTCCTGCTGTTTTGTCATGGAATGACTCACTGTGACAACTAGAAACTGTCAAGCAACCACCTGAAAGAACTCCAGTGTTCAAAATGAAATCAATATTTTGAAGACTGAATCTAATTCCAAGACACTTGAATGACTTATCTTTCTCAGTGAACTCCTGTCATCAAAAAATCTCAGGTTCCCAAATTTATAGGCAAGACCATCAGGGATTACTTGCAGAGTTCACAAAATTGAAAACTAACTTTACCTAATATTGGAAGAGACAATGGAGGCAATGTGTATGTAACAAAAAGCAAGAACTTCAACTGAAATATATATGTGCTATATATACATATATGTATATACCTGTGTCTGTATACACACACACACAGAGTTGTTTGAGACCACAGAGTTCGTATCTTTGCATGTCAACTTGTTGAAATCTGTATTCTTAGGTTTTATGTATAGGACAGTGAATTTTTAAAAAAAATCTTCTATGTATATTGCACATCATGTTTTACATCTTCCCATAGGTTTTCTATCTGGTGCCTGTTGCAATGTCAATTGGAGTTATTGCAGCTTTCAAGTTACCTGCTTTTTTCAGTGAAAATAATTTAGGAGCAGTATCTCTCCTTCTTCTGCTTTTTGGGTAAGCGTCCTTCACAAGAATCCGTAGAGCAAATGGAAATGCTGAAGAGCATCAAGAATGCGACCTAACACTCATCATCATTATTAACATTCATTAAAAGCTGAATTTCATGATTGGTGACTAAAACAACGTTATGCTTATGTATGTACTCTAATTAAACCATGTTTTTAAAAGCACTGTACAAGGACAAATTACTCCTTAAGGTACCCAAGGGAGTTTGCATTATTACTTCTTTGACATGGTAAAAATAAGACAGAATAGAATATCTGAAAATAACTAAAACCATGTGTGCATTTATGTGTGGTAATTTGTATCATTTCTATATCATATTATAATTTTCAAAAAAACCCAGTCCCATACACAGTGACATGATGCTTTATTTTGTATTTAAATTCAGTTGAAATCACCAAGGCTTGCCTAACTTCTCTTTCCATGAATGCACAGGTCTTTGGTGAGCAGCTATAGCTAATGGCTGACAGATCTCTGTTTTACATTCTGCTGTATGGAGTCAAAGGTTGTTCCACTGTTTTCACAAAGAATGAGCTCCACAATTTCTGAAAATATAAGATTTGTTATATTACATGCCACTATAAATAACTATGCCTTTATGTGTATGTGTATTAACATCTGTAAGTAACATAGCACCACTTAGAATTTATGTCTTTATGTGCTTTGATCCCTTACAATTGCTTGGGGTGAATATCACCATTGTCACCAAAAAGTACTCATTGTGGGCTGGGATGTGTTATCCTTATTATTTCTTTAATTGCTCTTGAATAAGGAACACACACCAGGATCAACCTGATATTAAATCAGTAAAGTTTTTTAAACTTTTGTGACATTTAAGAAAAATATTACACATTCTTTGATTTCTCTTCTACAATAGGAATGTGTGGGACCCAATTATGAAACATGGCAACCACCATACTGCACTGTATCATTTTAACATTGAACAATTCAAGTTATTTATAGAAATTAAATCTTATGATGTGACTTTAAAATTCTATTTTATAAAGTTTATCTGTCTGGGAGAGGGAGAAGGGTTATAGAATGTTATAAAAACAAAATATATCAATAACAATTTATTTAATTAGAAGACATAATTTTAATTCTTGCTATTGCTGACCCACAGATATGCAACATTTTCTTGGATGTACTTGTTGGCTGGGATTTTTCACGAGACAGGAATGGCCTTCATCACTTACGTTTGCATCAACTTATTCTTTGGCATCAATTCAATTGTTTCACTGTCGGTGGTATATTTCCTTTCCAAGGAAAAGCCTAATGATCCGGTGAGATCCTTTATTAGTCTCTTAAATTTCAGTGAATGTATCAAAAGGTTCAATGTTCACAAACCCAAATTAGAAGAGTTCTTTATATTATGAGACCTTGGGATAGAGAAGGAAAATGCTATTGAGGGAGTGTTGTTTTAGAAGGATAAACTGGAGTTTTTTGAAATGCCTTCTAAGGCTTAATTCCTGCCAAAAGCATAGGTTTCTACACAGTGCCAATTTTGATTTAAAATTTTTTTAAAATATTGATTTAAAATATTTGGTTTTAAATATTTAAAAAAATTTTAGCTTAAAAATTAAAAATATTTAACAAACATTTATGCAACCAACTGATCAGTCTACTTTAATTGAAATGTTTGTTTTCCATCTATGAGTGGGACGGAATAAATGGCCTCTGAGGTCCCTTACACCTCTATATCTATGATTCTATGATCTATAGCTAGCAAATACAATGGTGAAAAAAGTAAAGCCCTAACAGTTTCAAACAATTTAGAGAGCAAGAATAATGATGATGATGAAGATAACTTGCATTTATATAATACTTCAAAAGCTTCACTTATCATAACTGTATGTTTAACCCTCTGCCCTACACACAATAGATGTTTAATAAATACTTTCTGCTTACTGAGTAGTACACATATAATTAACCTAAATTTACAAATAAGGAAACTGAGTCTCTATGGTGACATAATTGCTCATGTAGTCACATAGTTAACTAGTGCCAAATGTTTAAAGTTTGTTTAATGATTTGCAAATATTCCAATGAGAAAGAAGAAAATTACTGCACTAGAAATAGTTTCTCAAATAATGAAGGATGCAAAAATGAAATATTTTCTTCCCATTGAGATGTAGCATGTCCATCATCTCATACAATCATAGATTCACAGAATGGAAAAAAACCCTAAGACATATGAAGTAAGCTACCCAAGGTCACACAAATCATTTGAACATTTTTCATTGTACATTTCTATTCCTCCTTTTCCCTGCCTCCCCCTCACCAAATAGAAATCAATCACTTTGGATCTTCCAAGTATTATGAAGTTCCTAATGGTAGGCAACTGCCACCATCTAATATAAAACATACAGCAGCAGATGTGCTTTAAAAGGGCTCACTAGGATCATTATCTCAAAATCTTATAGAAATAGAGTGGTAAATGCTGTAGAAGCAGAAGTTCAAACTCATTTGATATTTTCTTCTTTCAGACTCTGGAACTTATCTCTGAAACCCTTAAACGGATTTTCCTGATTTTCCCACAATTCTGTTTTGGCTATGGTTTGATCGAACTCTCTCAACAACAGTCCGTCTTAGACTTCCTAAAAGCATATGGAGTGGAATATCCCAATGAAACCTTTGAGATGAATAAATTAGGTGCAATGTTTGTAGCCTTAGTGGTTCAAGGCACTGTATTCTTTTTCTTACGACTCCTAATCAATGAATGGCTAATTAAAAAAATCAGGTAAAGTACCAAGAATAGATGACATTTAGAACCCATGAAGTAGCAAGAGGTAGAATGGATTGGGAGGGATCAATGTTTTGGTCTATGTTCATGAGTGGAACATAACTTATCAGTTCAAGAAACTTTCAAAATCCCCTTGAGGGAGTGACTCTGTGACTGAAAGAATAATTGTGTCAGTAATCCTGATGAGAAAGTCAAAAGAAGGATTTTATTTGGGGTAGAGGGGAAAATTAAGGAGGTAGAATAGGTTTAGTTTTAGGCATGACAAACTTGAGATATTGGCATCCCTGCAACCCCAGGTAGAATGTTACATTGAAAAACAGGAAAGTGACACTCATTGATGATAAGGACCAAGGAGAACGAATAAGTAAAATAATTCTTGATATGATTAGCAGTTGTGCTATTTGGGCTGACAATAGAAATCCTGAAGGCCTTTCTATGAAGTGGCAGTAGAATTAATGGCTCCAACAGCGATAGTAAGCAAATACGTTTAAAACAAAACAAAACAAAACAAAAAGATAGTTATTATTACAGGTCCACTGGAATTACAAACATTTCATTACCATATCTCCTAGTAAATTTGTAATAGAACCCAAATACTCATTTTTAAGGTTTTTAGATCACATAACAAATAACAGATGTAAGACAAAATAGTGATATTGTGCTTGATAAGGTTCTTTTCAGGAAAAGAGATTCTTTTTTTTTTTTTTTTGCTTTAAGCAAATAAGAAATAGATGTCCTTTCAGAAACCACCTTACTGACACAAGTTCATCACTGCTTCTGTTTAGAATCTTACTCAGAGATATGAATTCTTCATCTGTGCTAGACAGCATAGAAGAAGATGAAGATGTTCGAGCAGAAAGAATAAGGGTGGAGTCTGGTGGCGCTGAATTTGATTTGGTACAACTCCATCGTCTCACCAAAACCTACCAACTTATCCACAAAAAGATCATAGCTGTAAATAACATAAGCATGGGTATTCCGGCTGGAGAGGTGAGTTACTGATTTTCTCTCAGTACAGGACAATGTTTTCATATTCTCTACTTAATTTTTTATTACCTTAATAGCAAAAGCAAAATTCATATGAATTTTGATGAAACAAAGATAGCAAAATTTTCTTTTGCCTCTGGAGTTATCAGCCCTAACATTACAATCCTTATTCCATTACATGATAGAGTTTAAAAGGCATTGGATGTGAAAACAAATGATCTTGGTTCAAATCCCAGCCTTTCCACTTACTTCCTGGGCAAATGACTTGACCTCTCTGGCCTCAGTTTCCTTGTGTAAACTGTGTAATCTGAGGGGGTTTAGCTAGAATCAATGACCTTTTTCACATCATAGGACCCTTTGGCAATCTGGTGATGCCTCAATGAACCCCTTCTCAAAATAACATCTTTAGATGTATAAAATAAAATATACAGGATTACAAATGAAACCATGTTGAAATGCAGTTATCACCACATTTTTAAAAGTTTACAGATTCCAAGTTAGCATTCATTAGATGATTTCTAACCCTCTAGTTCCCAATTCTAAAGTTATTATTCCCTACGCCAGATTTTCTATAACAAAGCATGTCCAGATAACCTCCCCTTTTTTCATCCTATACCACTTTCTTCTTGAAGGGACAACAATTTAACCAACATTCATTAAGTACCGCTTATGTACAAGGCATGAAAGCCTGGAATAATGGATATAGCATGGGTTTGAGAGACTGAAAGGCCTGGGTCCAAGACCTATCTTTACATTTGGGATCAGTCAAATCCCTTACCTTTCATTGCCCAGGCAATATTCTAATACCATAAATTATTGAAGAGCTGTGAATATGTACTGATAGAGGGAATTTTCATTCTATGTCAATTAGAATGACCAATTATTTCTTTGTCCCATTGAGCAGAGTTTCCTACATAAATGAAATCACAGGTATGAAACACCCCCCACTCCTACTGTGTAAGGCATGGCCAAAATGAAGAAAGTGTAAGGGCTCCAACTGAGAAATAGCAGAGCTAGAGAAGACAGGAAAAGCCTGCAAAGACCCCTGAGTAATAATGGTAGGTTCTGGGATAAGTCATCGCTGAAAAAAAATAGTAGGGAAAAGAGGACAATCGTATATCAAGTGCCATTTTACACTATGAACTTACAATCTTCTCTGATAGCACAGGGTGGTAAGAGTTGGCCGTGACTCTGCTCATCATCTAGGCATTTGGAATAACTGAACTAGAGATTATCTCCTGTCTTGGATTTATGATTCTCCAAAGCAAACAAAATGATCGGTTCAACATCAGAGTCTATTTCATTTTCAACTGGCAGTGGCAGGCGAAATCCTTGCCTGTCTTGACTATTAGATTAGGAGTCCATCAATGAAATTTATTGAACCCTCCTCTGTATGGAGTACTGCACCTGTTCTAAGGGGGGATATGAAAGAGAAACACACACACACAGCCTTCTGTCAGTTGCCACTGAATGCTGGTATAAAAATTCTTGTTCCTTGCTTTCTTCCCCATTAATAAGATGTTAGAACATAACTAAGACGCTTATAAAATGTTGGGAGAATCTTAGAAACAGTTAGTGGAAAGTCATCCTTTACCCTGACTGTGTTATTGCTTAATCATTAATATGCTGGGAGGACAGCATGGAATGATCACTGCCTTGCTATATGCTCCTTCCATCTCCACTGAAAAAAAGAGTATATTTTTAAAGAAGAATATGGGTATTTCTGCTTAACTTTCTTCTGTTATTTCCATCTACATTTCCTTGTTATAAACTGAATGGGGTTGAAGTGAACACCTCCCTTTGTGGAATTTAGAGAACAGTCAGTCAACAAGCATTTATTAAATACTTATTATGTAGTGTACACTATATGTAGAGGCAACTAGGTGGTAGAGTTGACAGAGTATTGGACGTGAAATATGCCCTCAGACGCTTACAAGCTACATGGTCCTTGGTAAATCAACTTAACCATTGTCTACCTCAGTTTCTTCAATTATACAATGGAGAACAAAAATAACAGCTACTTGAAAGGATTATTGTAAAGATCAAATGAAATAATATCTGTAAAGTTCTTGGCACAGAATCTGACATATACTAGAAGTTAAAGAGATGCTTATTCCTTCCCCCACCCCAAACATTAGGGATCCAAAGAAATCCAGTACCAGTCCTCGGCTTCTTGGAACTCAAATTCTAAATAAATGGTACAAATAAGATACAAACCATGTAGATGGATGACTTGAAGGGAAAGGCTCTAGAGGCACAGAGAAATTGCTAGAGTGAACGATTCAGCAAAGTTATGATTTTGTCAATGAGAGGCAACCTGTAAATCTTCATTATTTTAGTCAGGTCAGCAAATCCTTCTTGTGGTACACTTTCAAATGAGGTATTAGAACATAATTTTCAAGAGAGTACTTCCTCATATTAAGTATAGTTATTTTTAGTCATGTCCAACTCTCTGTGACTCTATTTGGGATTTTCATGGCCAGGATACTGGAGTGGTTTGCCATTTCCTTCTTCAACTCATTTTACAGATAAGGAAACTGAAGCAAACAGGATTAAGTGACTTGCCCAGGGCCACATACCTAGTAAGTGTCTGAGGCTGGATTTGAATTCAAAAAGATAAGTCTTTCTGACTTTAGATATGGTGCTCTATCCATTGCACCACTAGCTGCCCTAAATATACTTGTACCTTAACATAATATGTTAAAGCAACACGCCTTAAGTATATAGGAAAATGTTTGGGTAATTAAAACGAAGAAAGGTCTAGCCTTCACATTCTGTGGTGTGTGTGCCTTTGGGCAGTCTCTTTCTCATGTCATCTCACATATCTTTTGGGATTAAGAGCTTTCTTGCCAAGAAAATTAAACAAAATTATCCCACCCTTCAGTGGATTTGCCTAAAAACTGCCAATAATATGATATATGATTCAGGATCCAGCTGAGGTTAAAAAGAGCAACTAGTATGCAATAACACACATGTACTAGTATGTGATAACACACATGTTTGTCCTGAACCAGGACCAAGTGCCTTAAGTAAATGACTCTATCCTCCTATTGTGGAAGCTGGATACGGCCAATAACTGACACTGTCATTTGGTTCTTGCATGTTGAGTTAATAATAAACATGTACATGATATTTAAATTTTACAAAGTGTATACTGGAGGGGGGGTTAGCTGTCATATATGCCTGGCTATTTATCTTGAAATAGAAATCACAAAGCTATAAAAAAAGAAAAAACGGCGTTTATAAGCTTCAATAGCTTATGTTTCTGTAATTCTTTAAAGTTTATAGACAACTTTCCCACAATATGGTGGGTGATATGTGGTGTGAAAGATATCCCCATTTCACATATCAAAGAACTGAGACCAAGAGAGATGTTTTGTCCACTTATCACATAATTAGTAAGCATCAGGGCTGGGATACAACTTGAATAACTATTTTTTACCACCCAAAAGTATTTCCATTAGCATTTACTTTTGCAGTAACTGACTTTGTCCAAATGAAAAAGAAAGAAGGGATATCATATCATTGCATTCTATAAATTCTTCTTGACTGTATAAATCTTTTTCTTAAACAGTGCTTCGGTCTCCTGGGAGTGAACGGAGCAGGGAAGACCACGATCTTCAAAATGTTGACTGGGGACATCATTGCATCAAGTGGAAAAATCCTGATCAGAAATCAAACTGGGTAGGAAAAAATTGGTATTGTAAGGAACAAAGCACAACCCTGATGAGAGATCAAACTGAATATCTGGTTCCCCACTTGGCTTTGCTGATGGCTTAAAAAGATTTAGATGAGGAGCTATTGAAGTGAAGAAAACTACGTTCAATTGTTTTAGTAATGAGGATGTAGGGTTTTTTGAGAACACTAGACCTGGAGTCAGGGCAAAGTGAGTTCAAATTCTGCCTCAGACCAGCTGGGTGCCCCTGGGAAAGGCATAAAAAACCCTCCATCTGCCTCAGATTCCTCATCTGTAAAGTAGGGATAACAATACCCCCCATCAGAGTTGTTGTGAGGATAAAATATGGTAATTATTGCAAACGTTCTTTGCAAACCTTAAAGTGCTATATAAATATGGTTAATATTATAATTAATATTCTTCAGTAAGCTAGCCACCAACTATATAACACATTCACCCCTTTCAGCTCATGTAAGCTATCAAAGGAGATGTATGCCTATTTAAGTTGCTCTCTCTCTCTCTCTCTCTCTCTCTCTCCCCCTCCCTCTCTGCTTCCTTCCCTCTCTTTCTTCCCTCCTTGGATCACATGATTCAGAACCCTGGGTCGAGTTGATACACACTATTCATCAATTGGCTACTGCCCACAGGAAGACGCCTTAGATGATCTGGTAACTGTGGAAGAACACCTGTACTTTTATGCCAGAATACATGGAATTCCAGAGAAAGACATTAAGGAAGTGAGTATGTGATTGAAAAGTTGAGCTCATTGGAAAAACCTTATTTTTGCTGTTTCACATTCCCACCAATTTGACAAATGAAAACTATTGCATTTGCCAGTGTAAGGAGAAGCCAAGCTCTAGCAATGCCCTTAAGTTTTATGACATGACATCATTTGGAATTTCTTCTGAATGTGCTTTTTGAATATTTTCATTCCCAACATTAGAAGTGAGGTAGGTAACTGGTCAAAAGTGCAATAGTGTAGACTTCATTTGAACTTTAAATATTCTGCAAGGGCTATATTGAAAGAGAAAATATCCATCATCTTCCAGGTTGTGGGTTTCAGATTGAAAATTCTCGGAAAAGCAACTACTTGGCGATCCTTCTAAAATGCCAAAAAAAAGGATTACATACCTACAGGAGTCCTTAACTGAAGTTTGCCTTGGTACCTATATATAATTTACTACTCAGATCAGTTGTAGGCACTAAATTTTAAGACATTTGAATTGACCTTAAGATTCCAAGCCCATGTTCACTACTGATTAGGTCTCTGGAGAAACTCACTATAACTCAGTAAGGAACCTCAGAAGAAATAAAAACAGACCTTACAACTTTCTTAGCACCAAAAGTACCAAGCAGTCCTTTAAAGATAGAAATGACTATTAAAATGAAGTTAAGGTATATTCAGAATAGGCAATAATTTCCCCAAGCAGTTAAACTATGTGGTAAGGGAATTTCAAGTCATCATTTGAAATTTTGGCCAAATAGAGTAGATTCCATTTTGATTTTGGTGATCAACTACACCTCTTTACTTATTTGTAGAATGGATTAGGTCTACAGTTATGTTTGTCTCTTGTTAAGACTCTGAGCGATGTACCTTTTTTCAGGTTGGAGTCTCTTTGCTAGCATAATTTTACATCAGAAATAACTACAAGCGCATCCCTTGAGTAAATATTATACTGTAGGTAGGGGTTGGATTAGATGACTTCAAAGGTTTCTTCCACCTCTATCTATGATATGATTTTATCACTTAAAATGCATAAAGAAATCCAAGCTTACCAGAATACTTACAAGAACATAACTTATACATACACATATATAAGTATATATGTACATATATAATATAGTTAAATTTTCCTACAATCCAATATATTCCTTTTGAAAAATTGCTCTTTAATCCCTTCCTGGAAAAGGGAGCCACCAGCTTTTCCATGTAGATGTAAGTTTCCACTAAGTATATTAGGATTTCTACCTAACATTGACCTGTGAGGTTGTTATTAGATTCTGTCAGGATTTATTTATGTTTGTATCTGTTACCTATTTGCAATATCCTTTATTTTAAATATGTGGGGCCATCTCTAGTCATCCTGATTTATATTTTGCCACTGGACCCAGATGATTCTGGAGGAGAAAGTAAGGCTGGTAATGTTGAATAGCCCTCCCTCCCTTAAAGCCAATTCACTTACAAGTCTCAGCATCATTTTCTGATGTCATGGTGCTCTTTGAGAACAAAGGACAATCAACAATATTTTATATAACCAACTTTTTCAAGCATTATTCGTATCTTTCCTCTTAATCCTTCGTGCAGAGCTTCAACAGTTTCCAAATTTTATCCCTAAAGTTTTAGGTAGGTTGAAAATGGCTGTAGGGTATATCCTACAGAGAGGACCAATACTAAATGGATATGGCACTTCGGATTTCATGGCACCCTTACTACAGGTCTTGTAACAGAGACTTAAGCATACTTTATAGGTATGGCTGCTGCTGCAGTGTGATAAAATGTCATTAGCCCTAGGTCATTTCTAAAAGAAAAACCTAGGAGTGAATGAGTATATATTTTTCTGATCATTGGTCCTGAATTCTAAAATGAATATTGAAAGATGCTTGGAATGAAATATTAAAAGGAAGGTAAGTGAAAGATCAAAACTAGAATAGTGTAGACTAGACTGCTTTGGGGCTTGAAATATGGGAGCTGAGTCATATAAAAGGAAATACTCTAAATATCTGAGCCAATCAAAGGAAAATGACACTGAAGGAAGTCTCTGGCCATGTTTACTAATCATCTCAAGAACCATTACTGAAATTCCTGGGCTGAAGAGTGATTAAATAGAGAGGATTTTGTTTTCAACAGCAATTACTCAGTTTTTTAAAAATGAAAACATTGCAAGTTTTGTTTAATTGGTTCAGAATTAAACAATTCTTTTTAATTGGTTGCAAAGCAATCTTGTAAACAAGGCAGATTTGCAAAGGTAAAAGGCAGAAAGGCTGGCCTCAGAATCAAGAAAACCTATGCCATGTCACTTTGCCTCGATGTCACTTAACCTATCAATGCCCCAGAAGACTATGCATGGTAATAAGCTGCAGGAGAGGGGCCAGTCTACACTGATAGAGGGAACTTCCTCTGTAAAAATTCCCTATATCAATGAAGTTACAAGATTCTTATTTATCTCGTTGCAAATATTTGTTTCAAATCGAGCACTTTGTGCAGTAGATGGTTATAGAAAAGGGAAAAGAAGGGAAGGGGAGAAGCATTTATAAAGTGCCTACTATGTGCCAGGCATTGTGTGAAGTGATTTAGGAATATTATCTCATATAGGAAACAAAAGAAATTTACATGATTATTCTGTTGTATATTTGAAAGAAACAGCAAGTTGTGCCTAGTAGATTTACAGTTTCATGTACAAACATCTTTATTTATTGTAATATGCTATGGAAATGCTTATTTCATTCCATAAATTTAAAATAAAATTAATAAAGCAAGTATTATCTCATATGGCTATTTATAAAAAACAGTGTTTCTGCTTTAAAACTTCACCCTCATCTGTTATATGTCAGTTTTAAGTGTTATACTATGGTAATCATGGTTTTATGAAGGTGTTTAGGATCACAGAATCATAGGCAGAGAATTAGAAAGAAACTTAATGATAATCTAATTCAACTCCTACCCAAACCTTTGAGTTCTTTTATGACGACCCCAACCAGTGAACACTCAACTCCTGGTGAGGCTTTCATGAAAGCAATGGAGAATCCCTTTGGGTTAGCTCTAATTTGAGGAAATTTCTTCCTACTATTGATGCCCAAATCTGCCTCCCTTTAAAATCCAATCTCCACTTCCAGTTCTCTGTCTGCTCCCAAAGACAAATAATTTTTTCGACTCTTTTGTAAGGTGTAGATGTGTACATAAAGGTGCTCTGATTTCCTTTTTATTTTTTTCCCTACAGACTGTTCATAAACTTCTTTGGAGACTTCAGCTGATGCCCTATAAAGCAAAAGTCACATGTAGGTGCAGCTATGGGACAAAAAGAAAATTATCAACTGCAATTGCCTTGATTGGGAAACCATCAATTCTGCTGCTGGTAGGAGAATCATTTGTACTCAGGCTGCTAAGCTTTGAAGAAGGCAGATCACATTTGCACAAACTTACACAGATCATACTTTTTTATCTACATATTTCATCTAAATCCATTAACATCAGAGATCAATTTTGCACTCAAACAATGCCAGAAAAGATGCTTTCTTTTGAAACTCTAGACCTCAGTGTGGATTTCAACAGAGTAATAGGATGTGTCATGGATATTTCCCGGGAATTCAAACTAGTGGACTTAAGTCCAGAACTTGGTAGGGTTTAATTCCTAGTTAATTAAAAGGCTATCTTTCCTCTTTGTTCCCCCTTATTTTTCCTCCCTACACATTGCAAAAATTCTTACAGTTTAATTATGGTCTTCTACTAGCTGTAGAATATATCCTGGGTTTTTTTTTAGTACAGTCCTTTCTAACTTCCTTGTTGCTAACTCAGTTTCTGCTTCAATGCTGTAGGATTGACAACCTTGACTTGCCCTGCATAGCCTTCAGGACTCTGCTTTTTCAGACCTCAGACTCTGACTATCAGCAAAGACTTCCTATTCTCTTGGCTCCACTCACCTTGTTCCTTGTTCAGTTCTTCTCTTCATCCTCCTCTAATTCTCAGTAATAAATTATTTTCCTCTGCTCCCCTATCTGGACCCGAAAGATTATTTTCTCCAAATTTTACCACCCCATATTGTGTCTGTATGCAGTGTCTCTTTAAGAGGTTTCATCTCACCTGGGTCTCTGTCCTGCTTAGATCTCTGAAGCAATTTGTATAATTTAGGTCTTCTGGGCTGGTTCATCTCCTTCAATGGATAAAATAGTCACTTCCAAATAATCCATGTAAGCTGTAGTCAGGAATCTTCCCTCTGTCTTTGCTTCTTTCATAATCTCACTTTCCCTTACTCTGAAAAATGACAGAAAATTAGCTTGGCTAGAAGACATTCTACCAACACTTGCTAACAAAGAAAAGACATTTGTTAAAAGAAAATGTTCGTTATCTGACTTTGGATATTATGAATGATTTACTATTTAGAGGTGGTGTGGTATAATGTATAAAGAGAATTTGGAATCCAGAAGACTAAGGTTCAACTTTGACTTGGATACTTATTTGCAGCGTGACTCTGGGAAATCCGTAATCCCTATGGGCCTCAGTTTCCTCATCTTGTAAAATTAAAGTGTTGTACTTGACTTCTAAAGTTTGCTTCCTGGTCTATATCTATGAAACTAAGATTCTATGATAATATACATGATCCCACCCAAAGTTATATAGTCAATTAGTATTTATTAAGTATTAATAAAGTAGGTTGGGCCCTCGTACAGCTATTTAGATGTAAAGGGGTTTTACACCCAAGTATGAGAAGCTTCACCCAGGGAAGATGACAGAAAAAAGGACAGACAAAGTGGATCAGAGTAGAGGATACCTGTTATCTGTTAACTTTTCTAGCTAACTAGACATTAACTTATTGTTTCTATGATGATCAGAGATGGCAATTGCCACTTAGATCAGATGCCTTCAAATGTTGATGTTCTGTGGTAAAACCCTGCTCACCCCCACCTTGGTGATGGCTTTCATCCTTGGACATACAGATGATACAAAAAATAGTGTAAGTTGAAATTGTGAACTGAATGAAAAACATTACACAAAGCCTCCCATTCATCCAGAAGCACCTAGAGCATTTATTCACAGGACCCTCTCCTTTCAGAGACTTCCAAATATACAAGAGCCCCTACAATATCTACATATACATATATAAAAGTCTTATAAACTAACTTGAATTTAGTTATATTGTAGGTCAAATACTTCTCTCAAAAGGCTGAACTAGATCCAAAGAATATAAGTTTACAGATAAGAAGATTTCAGCTCAACATAATGTTGATTTTCTGACAATTAAAGCTGCCCAACAGTGGAATGATCTACCTTGTGAAGTAATGAAGAACCTGTCAATGGCAATATTTTAGCATAGATGAAGTCAGTCAACAATGTTTTAGAAGAATTCTTTCTAAAATTGAAATGAGACTAGATGACCGTGGTGGTGCCATCCAGTCTGTGGTCCTATGAAATCAGACCCCAGAGCGTATAATGAATAATGCAACTCATGGCAATTCCCACCCAGAAACTCAGTGCAGAGGCTCTATCTCCTTCAACACCAGCACTATAATGGAATCCTAGGGGTATAAGTACTTTTTTTTTACTATAAACAAACCAGCCTTAGGGTCTCCTATGGGATAAGAGAGATGTAGGGGCTTTGAAAAACTAAAAGAACTATACAAATGCAAGACATTAATGAATCTGGCTGAACCTCACCAGATTAGGTGAGAAAAGAAATGAATGTTTTATGTGCGTTTGTATAAACTTATCCTTCAAAAAAGCCCCTTGCATGGGAAAAGTCCTCTTTTGGGTTTTAATGATTCTTAAAATTCTATATGCCTTTTTAAAATGGCTTCTAGTGACCAGTTAGGTAACACAGTGGATAGAGTACCACCAGCCCTAAAGTCAGGAGGACGGGAGTTCAAATCTAGCCTCTGACACTTGATACTTAATAACTATTTGACCCCGGGCAAGTCACCTAATCCTGATTGCCTTACAAAAGACAAGTAAAATGACCCTTTACCTAAGAAGAGAGAGAATCAATCCTTATTGTATGCTAAATTATATTACCTATACATTGTATGTATATGTAATATACTATAGGACCTAAGTAAATTCTCTCTAGAAATAACCACATATCTATCTAATGCTGGTCTATGATAGTAGGTTAGGATTTACTAATTTCTTTAGCAATTACCTATTTGCTATATGGAATTCCTTTTCAAAATATGATTTATACCTTTCATCTTAATTATTTGAGCACACTTTTATTATCATTCAATGAACATTTGTTAAACAACCTCTGTACTGGATACTCATGATGCTCCAATGAATCTATGATCTCATCGGCAGGGATGTTCCTTCCAATAATATAGATTGCAGCTCATCCATTCCTGCCCATCCTGTATAACTCATATCCATGTCATCCCACAAGTTGGTCCCAGGGCATCCAACCTAACCTAACGTACCTTCTTCCCTTTGTGGTTACATTGCAAGGATACTAGTGGAGCATGTGAGCTGTCTGTTGGTTCTCCCTTGCTCTTGCCACATTCCCAGCCTGTTTTGATCATTTAGATGGCATCCTTTATTCTAAAATCCTTCTTCATAGTTCCGTATATAGTCTGTGTAATATAGCCTGCTCATATTCACCATGTGCCTCACTACTGCCTTCTGACTGAATCTCTAGGGTCCCACATGACATCAATAGAATATTGATATTTAAAAGAAAAAACCTTTATTTCAGGGAGAAGTTGGGTGTTATATTAGAGCAGTTTTGCAACTTCCTTGCTTTCCTTCTTTTGTTTAATTCTCCTTTGCTTTAATTCTTTTTAATGAATTACCTTTTGCTTTTTCAGGAGTCTCTTAAATGGTCTCTGTACTTGAAATCTCTCTACTCGTTAATCCATTTTCCAAACATCTGTCAATGCACTTGCTGTTCCTTAAGCACAGGTCTGACTAAGTCACTAAAACTCTCTTACTCAATAAGTTCTAGTGGCTCCCTAGTATGTCTAGAATCAAAAGACAAATGCATGTTTGGAATATAAATACCTTCTCCATCTGGTTCCAATTTACCTTTCAAGGCTTATTTTACATTACTCCCCTTCACATTATGTCATTAAGTTAATATTAAGTTAAAATGACTTCTAGATATTCCTCCTACACCATGCTCAATCTCCTATCTCCATGCCTTTCCACAGGCTGATGTATTCCCATCTCACCTCTACCTCTAAGAATGCCTAGCTTCCTTCAAAATTCATAACAGCTTAAAGGCTGCCTCCTCTGGGGCCTTTCCTGATCTCCCCAGCTGCCCCCTAAGTGACCATGCATTCCTTTTGTATATTCTTGCATGAATACATGTGTTCTTCCCCAATCAAATTTATTGATGGTACTATCTGTTTGACTATTGTCTTTGTACTCCCAGGGCACTTAATAAATGTTTGTTGATTACTTGGGCTCAACTTGCCCATTTGCAATGTCTGTCTAACATATAGATAAATTGACAGCCAGAAATACAGATATAGATAGATATAGTTATATGAAAATATAGAGATATGTATGTATCCATGCACATACACATATCTTTGACCTTATCCACTGTGTTGCATACAGGTACATTTATTCATGTGCATATCATATATGTTATATATCTATTGTATATACACATATATGCAATATATACATATATTATGGATATTATCTATGTGTATGCATGTAATATACATATCCATTTAATATTATATGACAAAAATAATATAAGTTCCTTAAAGGCACTTTCATTTCTTGTATATTTTCTTTGCTTTATAACACTATCTTGGCTTATGAAGAGGCATCATGGCCTAGAAAGAACACTGGGTCTAGAAATACCCAAATTCCAGCTTTTTCATTGCCGCCTGATTGTTTTGACCATGGACAAGTCCTTAGCCTCTCTGAGCCAAATGTTCCTCATTTTGAAAATAAAGGTAATATTTTATATTGCCTGGCACATAATAATAATACTTACTCTACCCATCTCAAAAGGGACATTGCTGTATAAAGTGCTGTATAAATTCTGAAGCACTAGGCAAATGTGCGCTATTTTTATCAAAATTATCATAGTTCAATAAATAATGCAGAATTAAAAAAAAAAATCTTTCCAGATTGTAATTGGGAAGCAGTAATGACTATCCTTCCAAAGTTTCATTACCTTTCCAGACACTTTCACACATCATCCCATTTCTTTCTGATGCAACCACAGAGTTACACAGAAACAGTAATAAATAGCTCTGCATTCAGAAGTGGACTGACAATTTGGCTCAGACCATGTGATATGGGGACAAAGCCTGGTATTCTGGCCCTCAGATCTGGACCTGACCATGCAGGGAGAAAATGCCAACCTTATTTTGTCGGGCAATGAAGTAGAAATTCGACCAAAGAAAGAGAAGAGGCAGGTGTAGAGTAACAAGGTGTCATTTTTGCACAGTCACTTTGGGGAGTGGAACAACAATTTAAAATGATTAATCTTGGTGCTTTCTGACAGCTGCAAAAACAAGCCTCTGGAACCTAAAATGAGTTAGTCACAGGACCTCGTTAAGGGAGTTCAGGTCTAGGGAAGCCAGATGTGGTGATGATTCATGTAAGGCATCTCATCCAAAAATTAATTAATTTGATTAATTACTTTTTCTTGTGATTTTTTTTTTATTAAGGATGAGCCAAGCTCTGGAATGGATCCTAAATCTAAACGACATCTCTGGAAGATTATTTCAGAAGAAGTACAAAACAAATGTTCAGTGATACTTACTTCTCACAGGTAAACTGCATTGTAGAAACTTGGAGATCTAATCTTAAATCTAATTTAAATTCTTTAATCTATCCTCATGATAATATTCAGGAAAACAATCAGTTATAACATTTATAATTCATTAAAACAATAAAAATTCATTGACTGCTTTTCATATATGCACAGCAGTGTGCTAGGAAGCATGTGGTGATAGATTTTAAAATAGGGACCTAAAATCACCTTGGAGATATAAGACCCAAGCTATCATCTTTTTAAACTTAATTATATATTTGTTTAGACTAACCATCTGTTTAAATTTGATGTTTGCTTTGTAGTTTCTAAAATAAGTATGTAGTGTAAACCTAAGAATAATTTTAAAGACTAGATTTAAAGTGGATGTGGATAACATACTCTCTAACATAAAGTAATTATATGCTAAGACCATACTCATAAACTTTGAAACTATGGAGAAGGCTGCTTGAGGTACCGTGGAAAAGAGAATAGAAAGCTGACCTTGAAGTCAGGAAGACCTAGGTTGAAATCTTGCCTCTGAGATACTGGCTGGGTGAACCTGAACACCCCACTTAACTTCAGAATGTTGAATCTCAGACTGGAAGTTGTGAAACAAATGTTGATCTGCATTAATGTATGGAACATTCTATCTGGGAATTTCCCACAGCAATAAAATCACATATCTGTTCCCCCCTAACCCCAAAGTGTCTTTAGCCCATATTTAGTAATCTACTATCCAGTATTAAATGCAGAAATTTGTACAAAGAGGACCACTCTAAAAATAGTTATTCTATTCATTTTAAATGATGGGATGAGGTTGGAATTTAAGGAAGGAAACTATTCAACTTTCTTTTTCCACTTAATTAGATGAGCTGTCCATCAGCACCAGACCAGTCAATGTAGGTTTAATTGGCTCTTTCTCATAAGAGCCAGGGATAAAGAGATCCCAGAACACTAAATGTGTTCCCTTCTCCCTGTATTTAATGATTGAACAAAAGAAGGTACTCCTGGAAAGTGATCTGACTCACTGAATAGAACTGAATGTGGAATCAAGAAGACCAGAGTTCAAATCTGACTTCACATACTGACTGGCTATGTGACTCAGGGAAAGTCACTTAACCTAGTCTGCTTCAGTTCTCTTATCTGTAAAATGGGGATAACTTAGTGCCCAGAATTGCATAAAGCTAAAATGAGACAATATTTGTAAAGAGCTTTGTAAACCTTAAAGCTCTATACAAATGTCAGTTAATATTATTATTATTACTACCATTATTAATTTGAGGATACAAAGTAATCATTGTTGCTTCAGAAATGCTAGCAAAACTATTTTCCTTATTGGATCCTGAGCCTGCTGCCTGGGGCCTCTTCCTGTATTAATAATCATAATAATTAACTGGATAGAGGAAAGTTCTGTCTAGAAACCAAACCTCTCCATAAGTCTCATAGTTGCCATGGCTCTCTTTTGGCTTTCTACCAATAAAATTCAACCAAAATATTGTTTCTAAATTAATAGATTTTGAAACAAATAGGGGAGACAGGAAAAGAAAGAGGATCATATGATCATGACTTAGAGCTGAAAAGGATCTCAGAGGCCATCTAGTCAAATGTCCTCATTTACAGATGAGGAAACTGAAGTACAGAGAGTGTTAATAACTTGCCCAAGGTTACATAGGTGGTAAGTTTCTAATGAGGTATTGGAATACAAGTCCTCTGACTCCAGAGACAATGATCTTCCACTTATGTTGGAAGATGGGGAAGGAAACTGAAACAGTGAGAAGAGAAAAGAAATCCCCTTCAGCACCAAGGGCAGATTCCAGGTGCTGCCATGGAAGACAGTGCTTTCTCCCTACCCCACCCTAGCCTCTGTCTTTTGGCACATGCTATGACAATATCACTCCAAAACACAGTCCATCCTTTACCCTTATTCTCTTTTATTCTGCTATATTCATTGGTGACTCAAGATTACTCTCCTAGCATAGCTTTGCCTATAAACCTTTGTCCCTGAACAAAGCACCTTAGATTTTGTGACCCAAATCCACATTCCCCTAATTCTTTAATATTAGATCTCTTAATAAAGGTCTGCTTCTGCCTCTCCATATTCATGTTCACTTCCTAGGGAATCAAGAATCTGCAGGGCACAGGAAGACCTGATCCCAATGAGATATCGGGGCTATGGATGTCTTCTCTCAGGGGATCAAGATACTATAGTTCCTTCAGCTACTATGAAATTTTAAATTGGGAAGGGCAAAAGTTAGAGGGGAGATACAAAAGAATTCTTTGGGGAAAGCTCTGAAAAAATGAATTGGCAAGTATTGAAAGAACTAATAGACTCATGAGAAGAATCAGGGACAGATTCTATTTGGAAGTCATGACAGCAGCAAAAGCACAAAGGTGGGATCAAGTAAAATAATGGATTAAGAGGAAGGTGGTCAACATAGCAGGGCAAATCATCACAATTCCAAAAGTCTAATAATGAAGTCATTATTTTTTTAGCTCATTAAAAGATACAGATAATCTAAGTTGAGCACTTAATTGTATCTCTGCTATAACAAACTGAAGATTTTTCCACTTTGTTTTTCAGCATGGAAGAATGTGAAGCCCTCTGTACCAGATTGGCCATTATGGTGAATGGAAGGTTCCAATGCATTGGTTCTTTACAACACATAAAAAGCAGGTTAATAACCAATAGATTGTTTCTTAAATAGATCAAGATATGTGCTGGGCTCTGCTCCAAGGATTATTTCAGTTGCCTATTATACAATGAATTGAGAAAACAGAATGGGAAAACCAATCATTTGAAAGAAATTAATACCTGCTTCTAAAATTTTAAAAATACTTGCTTTGGATTTATTTTACTTTTAATATCTGACAATAGGGAACACCCAAAGCTTATAGAGATTTGTTTTTTTCATGATATATTTGAGGCAAATATGTGTGTGTGTGTGTGTGTGTGTGTGTGTGTGTACTGAGGAAGCAGACTAAGGCGTTTACACTATTATTTTTAACTCAGGTAGAGTTGAACTTTGACAAATACATTTAAAGCTTGTAAGGAGCGGGGGAATCTCATGTGTAGAAATAAACACACAAAGAGCCTTATTAATACTAAATTGTACTAAAATTGCTAACCTATGAGTGCCAGAGACTTTAATGTATGTATGTAGGCAGGAAGCTAGGTGGTATTGTAGCACACAGTGCCAGACCTGGAGTCAGGAGGACAAGAATTCAAATTTGAGCTCAGAGACTTTATAGCTGTTTGACTTTAAACAAGGCACTGAAATTCTGTTTGCTTCAGTTTCCTCAACTGTTGAATGGGAATAACCCCTCCAGAGTTATTGTGAAAATAAAGCCAAATAATATTTGGAAAGTGCTTTGCAAGCCTTAAGGTACTATATAATATTGCCTGCTATTATTTTTACTTATATGTGCATATACATACATGTGTATGCATATATATGTACATATACATATATACATATATGTAAAAATCATATTTCAGGATATTTCTTCCTACCCTATCTTATAACAACACTGCCTTCCTATAGCATAAGATGGTGTTCACCAGAGAGAAGGATGATCAAAAAGGACCCTAGAAGCTGTCCTGGCTTTGTGGAGTTTATTGTTCATGCTGTTTCTGTTAAGAGTTATATCCCTAGAGACAGCTTAGTTGGTGTTTATTTTGATTGGAAGTGATAATAGCAACAAAGATACAGAGCTGGGAACAAGTAAGGTCAAGGGTTAAGAGAAGGGTGTCAACACAGCAGGAAGGATACAGTGTTGGACATTCCCAGAAAGAGGTTAATTCTGCTTTCAAATGTTCTCTATGCCCCTCCATGAGATAAAGGGAAATAGTAAGGAGTCACCATTTGTGGGTCATATAATTCCAAAAGTCCAATAAAGAAGTCATTATTCATTGAAGAAAAAAGAACAAAGCTACTTTAACTTCCTCTACTGGTGGAATTACTGGATGTCTAGAGATGTGCCTCTCGAGTCACTAATTTGCCTTCAAATTAGAAGTGTCTTAACTCTAAAACTGACATAGAAAAGTCGAGTTTTGTAAAATATTGATATTTTCTAAATGTAATTTTTATTTGAAGATTATGATTGTGTGTCAGTGTAGATAAATTTTTAAAATCATGTCATTAGAATCTTTTTCAGATCAAAATCTAGTTTGTTTGTTTTAAAGTGAAAAAAATTTAAAGGAAAAATGTGGTCAGTTTGCAAACTATTAAATCATTGATTATTGCCTAGTTTTCCAGTGAAAAGATTTCACCACAACATTGCTCACATAACATTTTCCAATTTTTTTCTTCTAGATTTGGAAGAGGATTTACTGTAAAGATTCATTTTAAGAGCAGTAGAGCAAGCATGGAAGCTCTGACACAGTTCATGCAATTACACTTCCCGAAAACATATCTAAAGGTAAATAGGTGATTGAAAAAAAGGTGATTTCAAATGGGATATAGACTTGGCGGTGGAGTGAATAAGCTAAACATGAGCATGGACTCAGAGTCAGAAGTCCTGGCTTTGGCATTGACAAGTTGTATGACTTTGGTGAAGCCACTTAATCTTAGTTTCTACATCTGCGAAATGGGAATAATGATACTTGACCTCATAAAGCTGTCATGAATAGAACAGGTTATAAGCTGTAAAGCCCTATGAATAGAAACTATCAGTATTTATATCATCTAATAAATATTTTCACAAATGTGTGGAAGCCAGAGTTTTCAGCTTGTGGTAAAAATTGATATTAATCCTTCCACTGGAGGCAAAGGGAAGATATCAGGATATGGGATGGTGATTGTGGCCTTAGTTTGCATGCATATATAATATCTAATTAATGTATATGTGTGTGTTTCTGTGTGTACACATATGTGTAGATCTATATATACATATGGAGGCAGTCAGGTTGCTGGGCTGGGAGTCAGGAAGAACTAAGTTCAAATCCAGCCTCAAGGGCTTCCTAGCTGTGTGATCTTGGATAAAACATTTAACCTCTATTTGCCTTAATCCACTGGAAGAGAAAATGGCAAACCATTCCAGTGTCTTTGCCAAGAAAGCCCCAAATGGGGTCATGAAGAGTCAGGCACAACTGAAAAACCAAACAACAACAATACACATATATGTATATGTATATGACTATATAACTGCATATACATGGATGTGTGTGTATTAAAGTACACATATACTATTCAGATGGGCAACTAGGTGGTTCAGTGGATAGTGCACCACTGCAGGAGTCAGGAGGACCTGAATTCAAATCTCACCTCAGACACTTGACACTCACTAGCTGTGTGACCTTGGGCAAGTCACTTAACCCCACTTGCCTCATCCTAGGTTGTCTCCAGTCATCCTGATGAATATCTGGTCACTGGATTCAGATGGCTCTGGAGTAAAAGTGAGGCTGGTGACCTACACAGCCCTCCTTCACTCAAAACAAAGTCAAGTGCAAGTCATGTCATCATTTCTCTGATGGCATGGTCTTCTTTGGCAACAAAGGATGAACACTCACATACTATTCAGATATATTATATCTATATATGATTCATATGTTGTTATTGTTGTTCAGTCATTTTTCAGTTGTATCCAGTTCTTTATGACCCTGTTTGGGGTTTTCTTGGCAAAGACACTGGGGTGGTTTGCCTTTTCTTCCCCAGCTCATTTTACAGATGAGGAAACTGAGGCAAACAGGGTTAAGTGACTTGCCCGGGGTCAGAGACATAGTAAGTGTCTGAGGCAGATTTGAACTCAGGAATAAGAGTGCTCCTGACTTCAAGCCAGGAACTCTATCTACTGTACTACCTAGATCTCCATACTATACATATATACACTATACATACTATACATACATACAATCTATGTGTGTGTGCTATACATACCTACATACATACATACACACATACCTAGCTATATATATATAGTCTTAGGAAGGTGACTCTGCTTCAGATAATCATCTAAGTTTCATTACTTGCTAAAGGGGATTTTCAAAGTAGTCTGGTTGTATCCTTATTGACTTATAGATCTTGAAAATGAATGAATATCTAACCATCTGAAGAAGATTCATTACTGATAAAAAATGAAAATGTACTAGCATTCTGAGGGAGTATGAGAAATTGGACTTGGTCTTAAGTGTTGAAAGTAATACAGGCAAGAGGAACTATAGTATTGTCCATGCGTGAAAGAAGTAAGGAAGCTTTTATAGGACATTTTTCTTGTTGTTTCTTAATGCAGTTCTGTCAGATGATTTAAGATATCTGCAAAGAAAAGTCTGGAATTATGGAAATATAGTTTGGTCTAGGACTGGGAATCAAGATTCTGTTCTGAGAAAATACTAAATGCTGAAAAGGTCCCTTTTTACAAAAACAGGAGTCTCAATTTTCTTTATCTGTTCAATTAGAATAAAATACTTGTCCTATATAACCAGAGTAGCTGTCCTACCCTAAACTTGAAAAAAATCTAGTGTTGACAGAGACAAAAACAAGGCAACATGAAATTTCTAATTCTCAGCAACTTTGAACAATTCTCATAGAAAGATAGCTCTAAAAATGATGTCTATAAGATCTTGAAATGAATGTTTACGGAAAGTTAATAGAGAACACTTGGTGATTTTCATTAGCTTTTCATTTTACTTTTTGTCTTCTAGATTTTATGAAAATGTTCATTTCATCTTTGTGCACGGTTATTTTATAATATAGTCAATATTTACTCAGCAATGTCATTTACTGAGGGAATGGGGGGGATGTCTTCAATTTCCTTAGCCCTTGATAATATTATGTCTAGACAAGTCAATACAATCTGACATCCTAAAGTACATTTTATTCCTTTGATTCCCACAGGATCAACATCTTAGTATGCTGGAGTATCACGTGCCAATCACAGCAGGAGGAGTAGCAAACATATTTGATCTGCTAGAAACAAACAAGGCTGCCTTAAATATCACCAACTTTTTAGTGAGTCAGACAACTCTGGAAGAGGTAAGAGAAATATTGTGATTTATCCCTAGAGCTTCACATGCTGTTGGATATGAAAGTTAGCTGTTGAATGTTCCATTTTTAACTTTTTAATGAAATAGAATAGGGCTTTAATTAGACCAGTATCTTTGTAACCACAAGTTACAGCACAGATTTTGATCAATTTATATTTGAATTTTGGGGTAAAGTTGTTTGTGGGTTTTTTTTTTTAATTATATGAAAGCAATTATTTCTTTAATGGAATGGACAATGGATGACTTTTCAGTTCTAAAAATGCTTCTCCTTAGGTAAGTAAGTCTCCTATGCCTAGAATACTCACCATTCCTCCTCTTTTCTTATGTCTATGCATTTATACTGTTCTTACTCATCAAGATCTGGCTTAAATGCCATGTCCTTAATGAAACTTTCCTGACTCCCCCCAGCTGGAAGTGATCTGTAATTACATCTTATAATAGTTTGCATTCTTCCTTTGAATTTATAATCTAATTTGTATAATCATTAACATTCATATGTTCAAACATATCTCTGTATTAGGTTATGTGGTTCTTGAGGACTAAAAACCATCCTTTATCTTTGCATCTCCTCTACGGATGAGCACAGCACATGGCACAATAAAACAAATATTTGTTGAATGAACAAATGAATCAAAGAAGAGTGAGCAGATACCTGAACAAACTGACAAGAAGTTTTTATTCAACTTAACAATTGGACTTCCAGTCAATGCTTTATTTAAGTTTCCACTCCCTAGAATTCCAAAATAAATGATCTTACCAGCCACATTTATGGGGTGAAATCCAATCAATAGTGTAGGCAGGGATATCGAAACAGAATCTTCATCCAAATTTGGATAGATTTGCAAGATTGAATCCATTGGGGTTTTGCAAAGAGTTTGTCTTGGTGCAAGGAAGGGCTTCATAGAGCAGCCTTCAATACCTTTGCTTCCTTTTAACTTAGTATAACTTGCCCAGCTCACTGTTATGGAGAGTTTCAGTGGATCCATCATGAAAATGAGGATGGAAAATGAATTTTTAATTTTCAAGTATCACACTTGTTTTTATGAGTACAGTCTGGTGCCTCAGTGCATTATACATAGGAGGCATTCAAAAAGTATTTTTATAAATTGAATTGAACCCATACCCCTGGATTTTTTTTTAGCAGTCTCTGACTTTCCCTTTATCCTCAAGGGATACACAAATTACTGAAGCTTTCATTTCATTTTTTCCATAGGAGATTTTGATTTAATACTTTGAGGTTTAATTTGTGTTTTTTCATCTAGGACCTTTCATTCTTCCCTCAGCATCAACACCCTACCTACTCCTTCCCCCCCAAAAAACCCACAGCATTAGCCAGCATAATGAAGTTTTAAAAAATGTGAAAGACTTGGTTTTGCTTAATAGATGTTGGTTGATTGATTGAAGGAAAGAAATAATATTGAAATATTAAGATATAAACTGACCCTTGACCCTGGTGAAATTTCCTCCAGGGATATAAACAAGTGGGAAGATAAAGCCTGGGTCCTTTTGAATCATCTTGGCAAACAGTCATTTTAGAAAATCCAAATTTAATTAATTAATTAGCCTATTATATAAAAATTATATGCTATGGTCTGAGTTTAGATAGGCTCCGACTGGTTCCTCCTTCAGTTCGTGATTTACTTTTAATTGACATCCTTTCAATTCTAGTTGTACATGCTTTTAAACTTAAAATATTAATTTTAATTGCTTATTTATGGTTAACAAGTACCATCTGCATTTTAAACAAGAAAAACTTCAGACCTGCTGGACTAGGCCACGTTTTAGGTATAGCCTATAACACATTCATAATTATTTTATTATTAGTTAAGATAAACAATTTCTAAGTGAAGTATCTTGAACATATATCTGTGTACCTCTTACGTTTTCTTGGAAAAACACCATGCCTAATTTCTTATGCTCATGTATTTCTGTGGGTATCCCCACTGCATTTTATCTAATTTGCAGAAGGAGTAACCATTTGCTTTCCTTTGAAACATCAGGTTTTCATTGACTTTGCCAAGGACCAAAAAGCCCATGTGAACTTGGAAACGAGCAGCCAAGATTCTAGCATCAGTGGAGATTCTCAGGATGAGCACCCTGAGTCCTAGTGACTGGATGACTCATTCCCACCTTCTCATTGATGATGCATCCATGATGAAAAAGAGCCACTGGAGATGCCATTTCCACATTGTATCTTAGTGTTAAACTGTTCTGTTGCATGAAAACTTAGAATTGTGCGAGACTAGCAATGTAACTGAACTGTGGAGTCTGAGAAGCCACATGCACTATCACTACTGAAATGAGTGTATGCACATAAGACACGAAGGGTCATATGTCTTCTGTGAAGCTTCTCAAATAAAATGCAAAGCTGCTTGAGGGTGGGTGATGACATCTTCCCTTATTCATTTAAATGTTTAAAATAAGGCATAAGAGATGCCAACAGTCCACAAATCAGGGTAGAAGAAGAGAACTTGAGATAATGGGAGGTAGAGAAATATCTTGCAAAGAACCTCAAATGTAAGAAAACAACAGGATTGGGTGTCTTCTCCAAAGAACGTACCCACTCTAATCCATACTGAGTGAGGATCAGATTCACATCAATGCCAGTCTGTGGTCACAGAATGGATACACAACACTGTGCACTGATAGGTAACCCCTGGACCTGATCATAAATGGGAATACATTGCCCTTACAACCAAAAAACATATTTCTGCAAGAATGGGGCATAGGAGAATAGTTTACCCTGGTGGTAAAGAGAATATACACCCACTTCTTACCTGTCATCCTTGCCAATGAGGAGACTTAGGGACCAAAAAAAAAAGATACCATTTCAGGAAAAAGATGGCTGTGTCAACCAGGCAGATACTGAGCCTGGAAACTGGGAAAGAATTCATGTGCTGCAGGCAGGCAGTTTTCTTCAGCTATTGATGGAGCCATTTGGCACACCTCTGCCCAGGGAGTAACTTTGGGGAAGGAGGGCACATTCAAAGATTACTTTTAGCCAAAATGTACAAGCTGAGTCAGATTACACAGGTGGCTATGGGACAGGATCCTTGATAATACTTATTATTAAGGTCCCCTATTAGGGTGTTTTCTATATATGAATTGCTCAGTGTAACATTTTGTATATATATAAGGATGCCAATGTTGGCACAACTGTTTCAGTGTTGAAAATTAATAAACGTGAAGTTAAAAAAACCCAAAATACAAAGACTCATAAGCTGTTTCTATTGTTGAAGGTTGGCTAAAGGCCTACTAAGGAACCCAAAATAAAATTGTCAGGACCAAAGCATTGTTAAGATGAAAGATTTGCTTGAAAGCTCTGTCGTCAATCTTAAAAATTTCAGTATGTGTTCTTGGGAGACATTGTGGTGCAGTAGAAAGCATTCTGGGATTGGAGAAAGAGTTTCTGGGTTCAAATCCTACTTTTTCCTCTTGTTACCTAGGTGACTTTACCCTCTCTGGATTTGTTTCCTCACATGCAAAATAAGAAGAGTAGACCTCTAATGAATGGCTCCTCCAGCTCTGAACCTTGGACCCTAAGACTGGGGTTATGGAGAACACAATATTAAGAAATGAAAGATGTGGGTTTGCATCTTGGTGCCATAGTTTACCAGCTGTGGCATAAGGCAAAGAGCTTCGCTTTTCTGGATCCCAATTGCTCATTTCTCCAAAAGTATCTGGGAGTCTCTGAACTGCATCTCCCAAAAGTCTGGGTATTAACTCAGAAACTTTCAGTATGTTTAGTTTGTGAAAGGAAGAAATAAAGAAAGAAAGAGGGGAGAGGAAGGAAGGAAGGAAGGAAGGAAGGAAGGAAGGAAGGAAGGAAGGAAGGAAGGAAGGAAAGAAGGAAGGAAAGAAGGAAGGAAGGAAGGAAGGAAGGAAGGAAGGAAGGAAGGAAGGAAGGAAGGAAGGAAGGAAGGAAAGAAGGAAGGAAGGAAGAAGGAGGGAGGGGCAAGGGAGGGAGGGAGGAAAGAAGGAAAGAAAGAAAGAGAAGAAAAAAAGAATGAAAGAAAGAAAGAAAAAAGAGGGGAGGGAGGAAAGAAGAAAGAAAAAACTAAGAAAAGAAGGAAGGAAAACAGAGAAGGAGAGAGGGAGAAAGAAAGGAAAAAAGAAAAATAGAAAGAAGAAAAGAAGGAAGGAAGGAAAAGAAGGAAGGAAGGGAAAGAAGGAAGGAAGGAAAAGAAGGAAGGAAGGGAAAGAAGGAAGGAAGGGAGGGAGGGAGGAAGGGAGGGAGGAAGGAAGGAAGGAAGAATTAGAAATTCTACAGAAAGACATGATGCATATCTGCAGCATAAGATGCAGTTTGGATAACAAGAGAGAAGGAGGAAAGATAATGAGGAGCATATATCTCACGCCAGTGCCATATTATAAATTATTTCTCCTGAGTTCTATCTAAAATCTAGAATACACCCATCCTGGGGGTCCTTGTTGAGGCCAAATCAGGAGACATTCTCCTTCTTCCCTAGTTTCCAAGAGGAATCCACAAGGACTCTTCAGTGATTCAGCATTGATGTAGTGAAAATCCCAAACATTGAGCCTTTAGCATTCCTGTGGCAAGGCACTGAAATCTACTCTGCTACTGAAATGACACTGTCTTACCTATATTGTCAGTTCTGCTCTAATGGACACATGCATTCTTAAAAATCACTGCACTATACAAAATCACAAAACAAAAACCATTGGAGAAAATTAGATTAGGGGCACAAAACTTAAACACTTCTTTATTGTCTCATCAAAAATTTCATCAGACATAAAAAAATTATAGGAATTTACTAAAAACAGTGGCACAGTCTTATGCATGTCAAATGGTTGAGATGCATACAAATACTACAAGAAACAGTAGAGCCATCCATGGCTCCTGTTTGTTCTGGCTCCTGCATGGCTTACACCCAGGTTCCCATATGCGTAAGAACTAGCAGAATCAACAGCTATGGAGAGATGGCAGCCTCTGCAAAGATGGACTATAGGGAGCATGGAGTGCATGGGTAGGGATCAAACTTCCTCCACCCATAGCTCCAACTGCATCAATAGATATGCAATAAATACCCCACTTTATTTGGAAAAAAAAGAACTGAAGTTTGCTTGTGGAAATAGGTTTCAAAAAGGTTGCAACTTGTGAGTTGTGAAGCCGTGCAGTTTTCTGCATTCTTACTGGATGAAACTGTACAAAAATCAACTTAAAATAAAAATTCGAGTTATGTTCAAATTGTTCATTAATATGTCAATCACAACTTTGCATTTTCAAATCAAATGTTTTGGTAGAACTGAATCTCTACATTTCTGTCTCCTATTTGATGTAGTTCTTTACTTTACATTGGGAAATTCCATGATATATATATTTTTTTAAATCATGGCTTATTAACATATATGGAAACCACTTGTGCAGTACCCAGGCTTTGAATTGTCTATATTTCTAAAACATTTCCAGTGATCTGAGGTGACACAATTCTCCAAATAAATACATTCTTTCTAGATAAAGATCACAAAAAGGAATTGCTTTATCTGATTTACTTGAATTGCCTATAAAGACGTATCTAAATTTTGTTTCTTCTGTGGAAACCTGCTCTTAAAGTAGTAACCTCAATACAACAGAAAACAAAATTGGAAGAATGGGGAAATTCTATCCACGGTGATCTGCTTCAATGCATATGGTTCTCCACCTCCTCTACTTCCTTCCAAGGAATATACCCCATCTTCTCACCTTGTTTGAGATAACCTATTGATGATTTAAAAATGGAGGCAGGAGGTCATTAACAAAAAGAAAGGCTCCGCACATGCACTAAAATATTTATAGCAGCACTTTTTTGTGATAACAAAGAACTAGAAACAAAGTAGATCCTAATCAACTGAGACATAGCTTTAAAAAAAAGGTCAATTGTTCTGAAAAGTATTAATATTGAAATTAATCACCAAAATTAATTGTTAATTGTTCAATGTAAGTTATTTTACCATAAGTGATTGCAAAAGAATATTACTGTTCAGTAAAAAAAAAAAATGGATATGATGAATAGAGAGAAGGATGGAAAGACTTACATGAATGATACAAATGGATGTAAGCAGAACCAAGATGACAGTGTACAAAACGACTACAGCCAAGTAAATGGAATGAGCAACCACCACAAAACAGGCAAAATTACGTTACAAAAGTATAATGAGCAAGCTTAGCCCCAGTGCAGACCAATAAGAAGCTGCTTTCCCCTTTTCTGTACCAGAAGTGGGGTATAGGAGAGGAGAAGTTTCATGGGCATGGAATATTATATATAACATCCATTTTTCTACATTAATTAATTTTGCTAACTTTCACCCTTCTTCCTTTTATAAAAAGAAGTCATGGTTATAAGCAATGGCTCTTCAGAAGGAAGGAAGCAGAGGGATAGAGGGGGAAATCAAGATGACATAGAAACAAAAAATCCCAATAAAAGTCTTTTAATTGATTACATCTTCTTGGGCCATGGGCTGAGAGAAAGAGGTTATACTAATCTGTTTGCCTTCTTTTTTCTTTTTGAGGGGGAGAGGCATAATGGTACAGCAGAAAAAAATTTGGGATTTAAAGTAAGAAGAATTGAGTTAAAATCCCACCTCTACCACATACTACCTGTAATACTAAGGCAAGTAACTTAATCCTTTTGGGTTTCAGTGTCCTCACCTGTAAAATGAGGGAGGGATATTATATTAGATGGCCACTATGATCCCTTCCACTTCTAAATCTATGATCTAAACTCCTGCCCCTAGGAAAGCAGAAGGCTTGTTAACTTATACTTAAACATTTCAATAAATGTCAACAGTGGTAAAAATCTTCCACTGGTAAAAATCTAGAGATCAATAATCATATTTTCATCTTACCCAGGCAGGACATCATAGGTTTTCTGCAAATTGTACATAGAAAATGTAGTCCCACAATGGAGGACTAGACCATACCCTAGCTTGTTCATCTGTCATCCTTCACTCTCACTACTGCACCAGTCATATACAGAATCCTAGATTTAGTTTTGGAAGAGACTTTATAGGTCTTATAGTTCAACATACCCCATCCTGCCACCTTCTGTGACAGATGTGGAAACTGAGGTACTGGGGGACTATGACACTCTAGGTTATATTAATATTAAATGCCTCAGGTGGGATTTGAACCTATTTCTCCCAGGGATGGGGAACCTGTGACCTCCAGGGAGCATGTGGCCCTCCTGGCCCTCAAGTGTAGCCCTTTGACTCAATCCTTGGATTCAAAGGGCCACATCTGAGGAATTAGAAGTTCATATGTGGCCTCAAGGCTGCAGGTTCCCCACCCCTGACTCCAAGGAGCACATCTTCCATTGTGCCAGATGGCTTTTAGCCATATATGTTCCTGATGTTACCTTTCCTGTACCTTCTCTGACCCATGTCATCATAGGTAAGATGCTTCCACTTATTAAATCATCACCATGTGTTCTTCCATTGCTCTTCGAGTCACCTGAGATTGTGATTCTTCTTATTTCCATTTCCCAAAATAAATAGGGGGGACGAGGGGGGTGAGAAAGAATACATAAATATTCCAACAGAGTGTCATATTATTTTTACGCTATTTGAAACTATTCCTTTTTTTGTAGTCTGGTGTTGATACAGAAATTTATCCAAAGATTTTGTTTCAATATTTCTTGCGATTATGCTCATTTGAGAAGGCTCAGAATTAAGACATTCTAGGATAAAGTTAATTGCTAGGGGAAAAATGTGCTAGTGGCCCACACTTTAATTTCAAATGTTACTGCTCCATGATAAGATGCACATCATTAAAAATACAGTGCATTTGGTGCTGCTATTAATTTTAGTAATGGCAGTGCCTCATAGGGTGATTTTTCTCAAGGAATTTAAGAAACAGATTTGATTTATTCTACATAAAATAAACTTTGCCTGCTAAAGGAGAAGCAGAATGGATTATGCCCATTTTAGAAGTGGGAACACTGAGACAAATAATGTGAGTGCAGCAAAAGTCATAACTTGGATATGATAGTTACTCAGTTATACAGAATTTCAAGGAGCTTTTTGCACAACAACTCTGGGAGGCAGGCAATATATATTACTATCGTCCTGATTTTACAAATGATGAAACTGAGGCTGAGAAAAAAGGGGATTTGGGAGGCAGAAAATTACAGTAGAAAAAATATTGACTGAAGTTGGAGAATCACAGGACCCAGAGATGGAAGGGACCTTAATATAACCCATGATTTTACAGATGAGGAACTGAGGACCAGGGAGCCTGTGACCTCATGTTCACACAGGTAGTAAGTAGCAGAGTTAAGATTTGAATGCAGTAACTCTTACTACAAATCTTCATTCTTTCTACTGCATTTACCAACCTGGTTCAAATTCTGATACTTTCTGCCTCTGTGCCTTGGACAAGTCACTTTTCTTGCCTAGTTCTCAACTTTCTTATGCTCATGAGGAAGCTAGATCTAGGCACAAGGAATAGAGCCCTGGGTCTGGAGTCACAAAGATTCAGCCTCAGATCAGCTCTGAGATCTTAAGAAAAATGTTTAACTGCTATCAGCCTCAGTTTCCTTAAAATGGGGAAAGTAATAGCACCTACTATTATATGTGAATATATATAATATGTTTATGAAATAATATTTAATTATATAAGTATACATGAATGATAAACAACATAGGATTGTTGTGAGAAACAAATAAAATAAAATATGTTATATATAATTATTTAATTTATATATTTAATTATTAATAAATAAAAAATATTAAATATTAATTTATATATAATATATATAAAATTCTTAACACAGGGCCTGACCCATTTAAGTTACTTAATAAATGTTTGAAGCTAAGGTGGCCAGTGTCAAGAAGACCTGGGTTTAAATCCTGCCTCAGACACTTCCTATCTGTGTGATCATGAGCAAGTCACTTAGGTGAATGGTCATATACCAGTTATTAAGCCCTGCTGTGTACAAGGCACTGTGCTCAGTTCTCCTTCAAGGAGGTCACTATCTAATGAGGGAGATATCAAGTAAACAAAGACGTACAGACAAACCATAGGAAAAGGAACACACTAGATTTAAGAGGGGTTGGGAAGTCTGTGGGTCAGCTAGGTGGCTTGGTGCTGGACCTGGAGTCAGGAAGACATCTTTATGAGTTCAAATCTGGGCACAGACATTTCCTAGCTGTGTGACACTGGGCAAGTCACTTACCTCTGTTTGCCCCAGTTTTCTCATCTATAAAATGAGCTGGAGAAGGAAATGCCAAACCACTCCAGCATCTCTGCCAAGAAAACCCCAAATGGGGTTATGAAGAGTTGGACACCACTGGGGGAAAAATGATTGAGCAAGGCTATAGGAGATGGGAATTTAGTTGGGATCAAAGAGTACATCTTAGGAAGTAATACATAAAAAGACTGGAAGGGTAGAAGGGGGCTAAAGGAAAGGTTCTGAAAGCCAAATGGAGCAGTTTTCATTTGATCTTGGAGAAGATAGGGAGCATTGGCGTTTATTAAGTAGGGAGGTGACATGGTTGAACCTACTTTAGGAAAACCTCTGAAGGGACGTTAGGTTGGAAGGGGAGAAACTTGAGGCAGACAGACCCAAAACATATAGCCCTTACTCTTTCAGGCACCATGCTAAGCACTTTTCAAATCACTCATTTTATCCTCACAACAACCCTGGCAAGTAAGTGCTATTATTTTCCCATTTTACAGTTAAGAAAACTGAGGCATAAAAGAGTTAAGTAACTTGCTTAAGATAACAGCCAGTAGGTGTCTCTAGAACCAGCACTATATCCACTGTGCCAATGAGGTCCCTTCTAGCTCTTGAGCTATGATCCTATGCTTTGTATAGAGTTGTGAAATTAACTAATAGCAGAGCCTCCATACCTCCTGACGATGAATCCACTCCTTCATCTCATGTGGCGTCTGTCTACTACATATGGACTATATTCTTGGTTCGGTGGCTAGGCTTGCCAGCACAGACGGGACAATCGTTGGAAGCATTCTATTATTACCTAACTCGGTGGTTAGGTACCAAAACACTTTCCAAAATATACATTCCATCTGCCTCTGTCGTAATTACTCTACATTTTCTTGTTTTCATGATATATATTACAGACTATTATTTAATGTTGAATTTTCCTTTCAGGAGAAGCTTTGTCTCAGCTCGATCCAAGAACCATTTCAATACGTTACCTAACATTTCAATTAAATACGTTATGCTACTGTATCCATGAGCAAGAACTGCCAGAAAAAGCTAGGATTTCATAGTAAAGTGTTTACTTACAAGGAAATGGTAACACAAAAGTATATTCTCATCTCTGTAGTTGTTGCCAGTAGAAAAGCAAACAGTTCATTGCAATATTTCAGCAAATTATAATTTGCAAATTGACACCCAAATTGTTGGAAAGGAAGCAGCTTTTCTTTTTTTTCTTCTTCTGTAAACAAAAGGAAAACAGTGTTAAAATATACTCCCCGAGAATAGTATCATGGAGAAGTCCACGGAGTCAGACTTTTCTCTGACTAAATCATGTCTGCTGCTACCATAACTAGAGGCAGTAAAAGCTTATCATAATCGGGTTAGACGATATAACACGGGCATGAATCCTGTCCCCAGCGAAGGTGTTTTAAAGGGGCTTCCTAAGCCTCATTAATTTGAACTCCATTAATTTTAAAGTCCACCAAAATCCTCTTCTGAAGTATCGAGCTGGTATAGAGGTGACCCTGGGCCTTTGAAATCTGTGCTTGCAAAGTACAAGCTCTAGCAACCTAGAAAGTTTGGGGAGAGACTTTAGGAAGGCAAGGTGAAAGGGCAGCAAGGATACTGGTTATCTGCTTTACCTTGGGATAATGATAACAGTAATAGCTAGCATTTATATAGCTATTCAAGGCTTGAGAAACATTTTAATGTGTTATCTCATTTGATCCTAACAACACTCTTGTGAGACAGATGCTATTATTATCATCCCTGAGGCAGGAAGGCATTAATTGACTTGCTCAGGGGCAAAGAGCTAGTAAGCATCTGGGGTCAGATTTGAGCTCAGGTGTTTTTGACTCCAGGACCAGGGACCGCAATACTATGTAGCTGCCACCGAGACAAACACATGGACTGATCTTAACTAGAGTTAAGCTGATTAAAGAAAATGACACAGCACTGTATATAATCAAGTTATTCATTTGTCTATTGAATTTATTAACTTAAAGATGGTACCTTAGCTTGAGGCTGGGAGTAATGTCAGAAGACCTGAATTGCAGTCTGGCCTCAAACACTCAATAGGTGTGTAACCCTGAGCAAGTCACTTAAGCGCTGTCTTCCTCAGTTTCCTCAGCTGTAAAGCAAGGATATTAATAGCACCTACATCCCAGAGTTGTTATGACGATCAGATGAGTGAATATTTATAAAGTACTTAGCAAAATGCTTAGCTCATAGTAGGTACCAAATAAGTATTTGTTTCCTTTTTTCCTGCCTTCCTTCCTTTCTTCCTTAAGTGGCGGTACAATGGACAGAGTGCTGAGCCTGAAATCAGGTTCAAATCTGGCCTCAGACACACTTACTAGCTGTGTGATTTTAGACAAGTCACTTAACCTCTGCCTCAGTTTCTTCAACTGTAAAATGAGGGTAATAACATCTAGAAGGGTACTAGTAACACCCCTGCAATAGGAAGGATATTGTGAGGATTAAATGAGGTAATAGTTGTAAAAGTGTTTAGCACATAGTAAGTGCTTCACAAATGTTTTCTTCCTTCTAATATGGTGAAATAATATATTGGAAGGTCATTTTTTTTTAAATTAGGGAATCTGTTAGTGTCCCCCACCCCAGACTTCCTACCCCCAAATTAACCTGCCAAGAAAGAAATTACAGGAAATTAGTATTATCTGATTGCATGAAGCCAGATAATACCACCTATCCTTCCTTGGCTTCATAATTGATTCTCTAGTCTCATATGTCCTATTAAAAACAAAGGGCATTTGCTTCTAGGATAGTTTGTGTGAGCAGAATGAATAATCAAAATTGAGAACAAAACTCACTTATTGCAGAGGATCTCCTATATTCTGAATGGGAGCAGGGAGATTTGCTCAGTGAATCAATAGTGGAAAATAAGAATGCAAAGGAAACATTTTCAAGCATTTTGAAGACATTAGCAGAACAAGACAATTATTTTCTTAAATAAAAAATTATCCATAGCTGGTTATTGAAGTAAGTTACAAGACAACCTCTTGGCAAGACATCAGGAGCAGTTCGTTCATATTATCATATATACTTAAAATCAACTGGACTGTATTTCTATACCAAGATTTTATTATTCATATTTTTTTCACTTATTCCCTTTGGCCTTCCTTCACACCAATTATTCTAATAGTGAGGTTTTACCATATACTTGCAAATAGATACAAAGTGTGATTAAGGGTACATCTTTAGAGGATGGCAGGGTAAAGGCAGGGTCTCACCTAAGCTCTTCCAAATTCCCTTCCAAATAATGTTAAAATAAGACCTCAAAATGAATTCTGGAGTAGCAGAACCAATAAAAGGATGGGGTGAAACAATTTTCTAGCCCAAAACAATTTAGAAGTTTGACAGAAAATGCCTGTCTCACAAGGGTAAGAGTCTATTGCAGGCCATGCCACCAAAACCCATGCCCTGGCAAGCCAACAACAGGTCTTAGGATTAAATGAATCAGTAGCTGTGGCTTCCAGAGATCTCAGCCTACAGACAGTAAGGAGTTTAGATAACTGGTCAAAAGGAGATTAAAGGGAACCCTTTGCTGGAATTGGGAGCAGGACTCTGTTGCATTGTCCCCACATGGTTTGGGATCACAGTCCCAGGGGGAGAACTAGCACTAGCAGGAGCAAGAGCCCTGGTCATACACAGTTCCTGAGCTGAAAAGAGTACAGGCCAGGAGAGCAGGGACCACATCTTTCCTTAGATCATAGTATCCTGGAAGAGCTGAAAACTTACAGACCCCTAGAACTAGCTCTGAAAATAGCAGTACTGAAGACCTAAAACTTGGGACAAAATACCCCCATCCTGGGAGCAAAACTCAACTTTAATATAAAGGTAAAAGTCAAAAAGTGGACTGGGAAAAGGGTGAATTCAAAACAGTATAGTACTGGCTTAAAACAGAGTGGTAGATAAGTGGAACAGATTAAGTGCACAATACACAGTAATAAATGACCTCCATTATGTAGTGTTTGATAAGTGCAAAGATCCAAGCTTTTGGGACACAAACTCACTATTTGACAAAAACTGCTGAGAAAACTGGAAAGCAGTCTGGCAGAAATTAAGTATAAACCAACATCTCACACTGTCTACCAAGATAATGTCAAAATGGGTACATGATTTAGACATAAAGGGTGACACCATAAGCAAATTAAGGGCCATGGAATAATTTACCTGTCAGATCTATGAATAAGAAAAGAATTTATGACCAAACTAGAGACAGAGAGCATTACAGAATGTAAAATGGGTTGTTTTGATTATGAGACTAAAAGAATTCTACACAAAGAAAACCAAGGCAACCAAAATTAGATGGAAAGCAGAAAACTAGGGGAAATTCCCTTAAGCATGTTTCTCTGATAAAGGTCTCATTTCTCAAATATATGAAGAACTGGGTCAAATTTATAAAAATTCAATTCATTCCCCATTTGATAAATGATCAAAGGATATCAACAGGAACTTTCAATGAAGAAACCAAAGCTATCTCAAGGAAAAATGCTCTAAATCACTATTGATTAGAGAAATTCAAATTTAAAAAACTCTGAGGTACCATCTCACACCTATTGGATTGGGTAATGTGACAGAAAAGGAAAATGATAAATGTTTAAGGGGATGTGGGAAAATTGGGACACTGATGCATTATTGATGGAGATGTGAACTGATCCAACCATTCTGGAGACCAATATGGAACTATGCTTAAAGGGTTATAAAACTGTACATACTCTTTGACCCAGAGATTTTTTTAAAAAAGGAAAAGGACATATATATGTACAAAAATATTTATAGCGGCTCTTTTTGTAGTCACAAATAATTGGAAATTAAAGGGATATACATCAATTGGAGAATGGCTGAATGAATCATGGTATGAGATTGTGATGTAAATACTATTGTGCTATAAGAAATCATAAGCAGCTTCTCAGCAATGCAGTGATCTAAGAAAATTCCAAAAGATGAAAGATGGAAAATGCTCGCCACATCCAGAGAAAGAACTATGGAGTCTGAATGCAGAATGAAGCAGACCACTTTCTCTTTGTTTTTTTTTTTGTGTGTGTTTTTTTTTCCTATGACTGATTCTTCTTTACAACATGACTGATGTGGAAATGTGTTTAATATGATTGTACACATATAGCCTATATCCAATTACATGCCATCTTGGGGAGGGGGACTTAGAACTCAAAACTTAGGTTTCAAAAGTGAATGTTGAAAACTAAAAATAAATAGATAGATAAAAAGAAATGATGAGCAGGATGCTTTCAGAAAAACATAGAAAGACATGAAGCAAAATGAAGTGAGCAGAACCAGGAGCACACTGTACATAGTAACAGAAATACTGTACAATGATCAGCTGTGAACCACTTAGTTATATAGCAACGTCAGCAATTTAATTATCTAAGGCAATTCTGAAGGAATTATGATGGAAAATGTTGTCTACCTCCAGAGAAAGAACTGATGTAGTCTGACTGCAGATCAAAGCATGCTTTAAAAAAACACTTTATTTTTTTAATTTTATTTTACAACATGACTAAAATGGATCTATATTTTGCATGATTTCACATGTATAACCTATATCAAATTACACGCTTTCTCAATGATGGGGGAGAAGAGGGAGGAAAGCAGAAAGAGAATTTAGAACTCAAAGTAAAAAAAAAAACCAAATATTAAAAATTGTTTTTATATGTAATTGAGGAAAAATAAAAATTTTTTTAAAAAGCTATTGCAGCTTTTTGTCTTCACTAAAAAACCAAATGGACGAAGGACACTATTGTTCAGACCATATTTATGTAATTAGTTGAATCACCCATAGACTGGATCATCCATATCTATATCATGAACAGAGATGCTGCAAAAGACAACAAATGCATACTGTATAGACTGTGCTTTGGTCTTGGGATACAGAAGCAAAATAAAACCTGCCCTTGAAGAGTTTAAGTTGTTTATCTCCTTGATAATAGCAAGTATTATCCTTTAAAAGTGAATTTTATCCTCTCCTTTAGAAGTGAATTTTATCTTCTCCTGACCCCTTGTCCGTCCCATTTACTCTTACTCAACATTCCAACAAGTTCCCAAACTTCCTTGGTTCCTCCTCTGCAGCATCTCTCCCAGTTTCCCCTTTTCCCTGTTCACTGAGCCACCACTGTAGTTCAAGTCTTCATCACTTCTTAACGGGAATATTACAATGGCCTCCTAATTGTTCTTCCTGACTTTGACCTCCCTCCTCCAGATGATCCACCTGGTCCATCCTCTACAAGATTGCCATAGTGACTCTCCTAAAACAAAGAGCCAAGTCCCTCCCCTACTGAACAAACACCAGGGGCTCCCTATTACATTTAATATCAAACACAAATTCCTCCATCTGGCACTTAAAGGTCTTCATAGCCTGGTGCCAACTTTGCCATCATAAGATTACCGCAGTTAGTTACTCTCCTTTCACACTCTGTGGTCCAACAAAATCATCCTTCTTAACTGTTCTTCACATGTAACTCTCCATCTTCTGTCTTATTACTCACTGTCTCCTACACTTGGAATGTACTCCTTCCTCACTTCTGTCTGTTAGTATATCCAGTTCCCTTCAAAACTTAGCTCAGTACCACCTTTTGCATGAAGTCTTTCCAGATTCCCATTGGGTTTAGAGCCTTCTTCTCCCAAATTACCTTTATTTTATTTTATATATCGTGTATATATCTCTCTATATGTATCACATCTCCCTCTAATAGTGTGTAAGCTCCTTGCGGACAGGGACTGTTTCATTTTTGTCTTGGGATCCCTAACACTTACCAGTGCTTGGCATATAGTAGATGGTAAATAAATACTTGGTAATTAATTGATTTTCCAGTTGATGTCATGTTTTAAAATAACATATTATGAACATATAATTCCTCATTTCCTGCACCAGAACTAACCCTTAAATAGATCTTTTTCTTTTCCCCAGCTCACAACCATATTCATTCCTTAGCCACCATAGCAGACACAATTCCAGGAAATAGTCAAGTGATGGCTGGATGGTTCAATGGGTAGAGTGCTGGACTTCAAGTCAGGGGGAGGGGCAGAGCCAAGATGGCGGAGTGAAAGCATCGACTCACCTAAGCTCCTGGACAAATTCCTCTGGATACCTCTGAAAGGAGAATCTGACCAAACTTTGGAGGTGAGGAATCCAGTGGGTGACAGGCTTTGACGGATTCGGAGCCCAGGTTAGACTGGAAGGTCCACGGGAAGGATCTGTTCCGCGGGGGTGAGCCCCCAGCGCACAGCGCAGCGCGGTCAGCACAGCAGGGCGGAAGGGACCTGAGAAGCCCGAGAGTGGTGGGTGAAACCAGCGGAGCAGGAGACAAGCCAAACCGAGCCGGTGAGAGCCGCTGAGCGCCAGATATCAGCACAGCAGACCTTGAAACCTTCAGCCTGAAGACTAAACTTCGGTAAGTCACCTACTTGAACTTCCAGGAGCCAGGATGGTGGAGTGATCAGTAAATGCTCTCTCCTCCCCACTGATGACCGTGAAAGAACCATAAAATATTTCCCCAGAAAAATCCTGGATCAGCGGGAACAGCAGAAGGGGGCAAATAGTCTCATAACACCAGAGGCTAGGAAAATAGCAAAAGGGGATTTTTCCTACTGTGGCGGAGGCAATCTGAAAGGACAGAGGACCCAGGGCAGAGAAAATTCAAACTGAGACCCAGGCAAGCCTCAGCGCCAGGAGACAAGCCCCAGGAGGGGTGGGAACACGCATTAGCATCTAGGCATGCCTCAGCCCTCCAGTGGAAAAGGGAAGACAATAGGGAAGCTGGGATCACCATCCCCTGACCTTGCCTTTGCCTCAGGTCAGCTGAGGAGATCTCTTGTGACCAGACCACTCCTTCCACACACCTAACAAGCTAACCCCAGGGTTGATCTGGGAAACAAAAAACAAAAACCTGCTTTTAGCTTCTTCACACATCAGCTCAACACAAAGTTCTGTACCTTCTGACTGAAAGAACCAGAAGCTACAACACTCAGCCAACATCATGAATCGGCAAAAGCAGACGAAAAGTGAAAAAACCATAGAATCTTTCTATGGGGATAAGGACCAAAACACAAACACCAAAGAGGTCAGAGCTGAGACTGTACTTCCATCTGAAACTTCAGAAGGGACTATGAATTTCTCACAAGCACAACTAGCTTACCTGGAACATCTGAAGAAGGAAATAGAAGAAAAACTGGCCAATGATTTTAAAATTATAAAAAAAGAATTCACTGATGAGAACATCACTTTGAAAAGGAAAATTGAACAAATGGAAAAGGAAGTTCAAAAATTAACTGGAGAAAATAATTCCCTAAAAGGAAGAGTTAATCAAACGGAAAAGGAAACCCAAAACCTAACTGGGAAAATTGGTCGAATGGAAAAAGAAGTACAAAAATTAAATGGAGAAAATAGCTCCTTAAAGGGAAAAATTGGTCAGATGGAAAAGGAGATGCAAAAGTTAACTGAAGAAAACAATACGATGAAGATTAGAATTGGGCAAGTAGAAACTAATGACTCAATGAGGCAACAAGAATCAGTCAAACAAAATCTAAAGAATGAAAAGATAGAAGAAAATGTAAAATATTTAATTGGAAAAACAACTGACCTGGAAAATAGATCCAGGAGAGAAAATTTAAGAATTATTGGCCTGCCAGAAACCCATGATGAAGAAAAGAGTCTGGACAATATCTTCCAGGAAATCATCAAGGAAAACTGCCCAGAGGTACTAGACTCAGAGGGCAAAATAGTCATCGAAGGAATCCACCGTTCCCCTCCCGAAAGGGATCCCAAACTCAAAACCCCAAGAAATATTGTTGCCAAATTCCAGAGCTATCAAGTGAAGGAGAAAATACTACAAGCAGCCAGAAAGAAACAATTCAAATATCAAGGACATACAGTCAAGATCACACAGGACCTTGCAGCTTCTACATTAAAAGATCGAAAGAATTGGAACCCAATATTCCGTAAGGCAAAGGAGTTGGGACTTCAACCAAGGATCAACTACCCAGCAAAGTTCAGCATAACATTTCAGTAAAGGAGAAAGTCATTCAATGAAATAAGGGATTTCCAGAGCTTCCTGACCAAAACACCAGAACTCAATAGACAATTTGATCTTCAAATGCAGGTCTCAAGAGAATCATAAAAAGGTAAACAGGGGGGAAAAAACAAAAACAAAAACTTGCTACTCCATTAGGGCAAACTGTTTACTTCCCTATAAGGGAAGATGATACCTGTTAATCTTGAGAACTGTGCAGCTATTATGATAAAAGGGATATACGTAGAGGGAACGGGTATAAAGTAAATGATGTCATGTCAAAAATATGATTTAAGTATGAGAAGGGAATGTAATAGGAGGTGTGGAAAGGGGGAAGCAGAAAATGGCAAATTATATCACAGGAAGAAGTACAAAACTATAGTAGAGGGAAGGAGGGGAGGGAGATGAGCATTGTTTAAGAGGTACTCTCATCTGATTTGTTCAAAGGAGGGAACAATAATCTTAAGTAGATAATCCTAACTAGCTCTATAGGTAGTAGGAGGGGAAGGGGGAAGAAAGGGGAGGGTGGCTAAAAGGGAGGAAAGAAGCAATAAGAGTAAAGGGGACTAAAAGGGAGGGGGGCTAAAAGAAGGAGGGGAAGGCTGCAGGAGGAGGGGGAGAAAAGTGAATACTATTGAGGAGGGGAAGGGAGACGGGAGAGTTAAAAGCACAAATGGTGGGAAAGAGGGTGGAGGGAAATACACAGATTGTAATCATAACTGTGAATGTGAATGGGATGAACTCTCCCATAAAATGGAGACAGATAGCAGAATGGATTAAAAGCCATAATCCAACAATATGCTGCTTACAAGAAACACATTTGAAACGGGGGGATACACATAGGATAAAGGTCAAAGGATGGAGCAGAATATATTGTGCCTCAGCTCATGTAAGAAAGGCAGGAGTAGCAATCCTAATCTCAGACAAAGCAAAAGCAGAAATAGATCTAATCAAAAGGGATAAGGATGGAAACTATATCCTGCTAAAAGGCACCATAGACAATGAAGCAATATCATTACTAAACATGTATGCTCCAAGTGATATAGCATCCAGATTCTTAGAGGAGAGGTTGGGGGAGTTGAAGGAAGAAATTGATAGCAAAACTATACTAGTGGGGGACCTCAACCTCCCCCTCTCTGAACTCGATAAATCCAACCTCAAAATAAACAAGAAAGAGGTTAAGGAGGTAAATAAAACTCTGGATAAGGTAGATATGATAGATCTTTGGAGAAAATTAAATGGGAATAGAAAGGAATATACCTTTTTCTCAGCAGTACATGGAACATTTACAAAAATTGACCATGTACTAGGACATAAAAATCTCACAATCCAGTGCAGAAAGGTAGAGATAATCAATGCATCCTTCTCAGATCATAATGCATTAAAAATTACATGTAATAAAAGGCCATGGAAAGAGAAACCAAAAATCAATAGAAAACTAAATAATCTAATTCTAAAGAAGGATTGGGTTAAAGAAGAAATCATAGAAACAATCAACAATTTCATTCAAGAGAATGACAATAGTGAGACAACATACCAAAACTTATGGGACACTGCAAAAGCAGTTATTAGGGGAAGTTTTATATCTCTGAATGCTTACATAAATAAAATAGAGAAAGAGGAGATCAATGACTTAGGCTTGCAGTTGAAAAAGCTAGAAAAAGAACAAATTGAAAATCCCCAAGTAAATACCAAATTAGAAATACTGAAAACCAAAGGAGAGATTAATAAAATTGAAATTAAGAAAACTATTGAATTAATAAATAAAACCAATAGTTGGTTTTATGAAAAAACAAATAAAATTGATAAACCTTTGGTTAATCTGATCAAAAAAAAGAAAGAAGAAAACCAAATTACTAACATTAAAAATGAAAGGGGTGAACTCACCTCCAATGAGGAGGAAATTAAAACAATAATTAGAAACTACTTTGCCCAACTTTATGCCCACAAATTCGATAACCTAAACGAGATGGATGAATATTTTAAAAAATACAAATTGCCCAGATTAACAGAAGAGGAAGTTGAATACTTAAACAACCCTATCTCAGAAAAAGAAATTGAACAAGCCATCAATGAACTCCCTAGGAAAAAATCTCCAGGGCCAGATGGATTCACAAGTGAATTCTATCAAACATTTAAAGAACAGTTAATTCCAATACTACATACACTATTCTTGAAAATTGGGGAAGAAGGAGTCCTCCCAAATTCTTTCTATGATACAAATATGGTTTTGATACCCAAACCAGGAAGAGACAAAACAGAGAAAGAAAATTATAGACCAATTTCCCTAATGAATATAGATGCAAAAATTTTAAATAAGATTTTAGCAAAACGAATACAGAATCTTATCATGAGATTAATACATTATGATCAGGTAGGATTCATACCAGGACTACAGGGCTGGTTCAATATTAGGAAAACTATTAGCATTATCGATCACATCAACAACAAAGCTAACAAAAACCACATGATTATCTCAATAGATGCAGAAAAAGCTTTTGACAAAATACAACACCCATTCCTACTAAAAACACTGGAGAACGTAGGAATAAAGGGAACTTTCCATAAAATAATAAGCAGTATCTATCTAAAACCTTCAGCAAGCATTATATGCAATGGGGATAAGCTAGATGCATTCCCAATAAGATCAGGGGTGAAACAAGGTTGTCCATTATCACCACTATTATTCAATATGGTACTAGAAATGTTAGCTGTAGCAATTAGACAAGATAAAGATATTCAAGGAATTAGAATAGCCAAAGAAGAAACTAAGTTATCACTCTTTGCAGATGATATGATGATCTACTTAGAGAATTCCAGAGATTCAAGTAAAAAATTACTTGAAATAATAAACAACTTTTGCAAAGTTGCAGGTTACAAAATAAACCCACACAAATCCTCTGTGTTCCTATATATTAGCAACAAAGTCCAACAGCAAGAGATAGAAAGAGAAATCCCATTTAAAGCTAGGGTAGACAGTATAAAATACTTAGGAGTTTACCTGCCAAAACAAACCCAGGGATTATATGAACACAATTACAAGACACTTTTTGCACAAATAAAGTCAGAGTTAAGTAAGTGGAAAAACATTAGTTGCTCATGGGTAGGCCGTGCTAATATAATAAAAATGACAATTCTACCTAAATTAATTTGCTTATTTAGTGCCATACCAATTAAACTATCAGACAATTATTTTCTAGAGCTGGATAAAATAATATCAAAATTCATTTGGAAAAACAAAAGGTCCAGAATATCAAAGGGACTAATGAAAAGAAATGCTTGGGAAGGTGGCCTAGCGCTACCAGACTTCAAACTGTACTATAAAGCAGCAATTATCAAAACCACTTGGTATTGGCTAAGAAACAGAGAGGTAGACAAGTGGAATAGACTTGGCACTCAAGATGCAGTAGGCAAGGAATATAGCAACCTTCTGTTTGATAAACCCAAGGACCCCAGCTTCTGGGATAAGAACTCATTGTTTGACAAAAATTGCTGGGAAAACTGGATAACAGTGTGGCGGAAATTAGGCATAGACCCATACCTGACACCGTACACAAGAATAAAGTCCAAATGGGTACATGATTTAGGTATAAAGATTGATACCATGAATAAACTGGAGAAGCAAGGAATAGTGTATTTATCAGATCTATGGAGAAGGGAAGAATTCTTTACTAAAGGAGAGATAGAATGCATTATGAAATGCAAAATGGATAACTTTGATTACATTAAACTGAGAAGTTTTTGCACAACCAAACCCAATGCAACCAAAATCCGGAGGGATGTAGTAAATTGGGAAAGAATTTTTATAGCTAAGTTCGGGGATAAAGGCCTCATTTCTAGAATATATAGAGAACTGACTCAAATGTATAATCATACAAGTCATTCCCCAATTGATAAATGGTCAAAGGATATGAACAGGCAATTTTCAGAGGAAGAAATTGAAGATATCTATAATCATATGAAAAAATGCTCTAAATCACTATTGATTAGAGAGATGCAAATCAAAACAACTCTGAGGTGCCACATCACACCTATAAGATTGGCAAACATGACAGAACAAGAAAATGATAAATGCTGGAGAGGATGTGGGAGAATTGGAACACTAATTCATTGTTGGTGGAGCTGCGAGCGCATCCAACCATTCTGGAGAGCAATTTGGAACTATGCCCAAAGGGCTACAAAAATGTGCATACCCTTTGACCCAGTAATATCGCTACTAGGACTGTATCCCCAAGAGATCATAAAAATGGGAAAGGGTCCCACATGTACAAAAATATTTATAGCAGCACTTTTTGTAGTTGCCAAAAACTGGAAGTCAAGGGGATGTCCATCAATTGGGGAATGGCTGAATAAATTATGGTATATGAATGTAATGGAGTACTATTGTGCCATAAGAAATGATGAACAAGAAGACTTCAGAGAGGCCTGGAAGGACTTATATGACCTGATGCTGAGTGAAAGGAGCAGAACCAGGAGAATTTTGTGCACAGCAACGACCACAGTGTGAGAGAGTTTTTTCTGGTAGACTTGGAATTTCGTAATAACGCAAGAACTTCTTAAAAAAAAAAAATTCCCAATGGTGGTTCTCAAGGCAAAATGCCTTCCACACTCAGAGAAAGAAATATGGAAGTCATTCGCAAAATGTAGCAGATCATGTTTGTGTATGTGTATGTTTTTATGTATCATGTTTTGATTTGTTATATGATTTCTTTCATTTATTTTAGTCTGACTCCATAGCATGACTACAGTGAAAATATACTCAATAGGAAAGTATATGTAGAACCTATACAGAATTGTATGCAGTCGTGGGGAGGGAGGGGGGTAGTGGGGGGTAGGTGTGGGGGGGATAAAATCTCAATTGTATGGCAGTGATTGTTAAACATTAAAAAATAATAAAAAATTAAAAAAAAGAAAAAAAAAAAAAAGAAATATGGACTTCAAGTCAGAAAGACCTTAGTTTACATCTGGTCTCAGATACTTCCTCGTTGTGTGACCTTGGATAAGTTACTTAATTTCTCAGCCTCAGTTTTCTTATCTGTAAAACAGGGACAATAGCACATCTCTCATGGGGTTAAGATGAGGATCAAATAAACCATAAAGTGCTATGTAAGTGCTAGCTATCAATATTTGGCACCAGAGCTATTGAGTAAGGTACATAGTCAACTTGATAATGCCAGTTTTGTCTTAAGACAAGATGTGACATTAAAGTAATGAGACTAACCCCAAATGACAAAAATACACTTACCCATCCAAATGATTGTTATTTCTTTAGAGAAAGTTCCTTGGAAAACCCTATATTATTTGCAACAATAAGGCCTTCATGATGCATCTAAGTGGCTCGTGTATAGAGCACTGGCCCTGGAGTCAGAAGGACTTGATTTGAAATCTGATGCTTGACACTTACTAGTTCTGTGACCCTGGTCAAGTCACTTAACCCAGATTGCGTTGAAAAAAAAACAAAACAAAAAACCAGTAAGGCCCTCACTTAAAGTCTTTTATTGGGGGGAGAAGGAGAGACCAACTTCTGAACCAATGACACGTCCCTTTGAATTCTTTGATTCATTTGGAGTCATGCGTAGCATGGGTGGTCAAAATGAAATGCATTTGGGATCTGCAAAAAGATGTGACTATAAGGTCCGGAGTAGACTTATAAGGGGAATTCCTCTGATGTTCATGAATAAATGTAGTTAAGTGGAGGCAGTAAGGCAAAGGAGGAGGACAAAGCTGGGGGTGGGGACAAGAAGTGAAAGAGCAACCTTGGTAGTTCACCTTAGGGACAAACCATGCTGTGCTTTAAGGGGAAATTGAGATGCCACATTTCCTCTCTATGAGCAGGAAGAATTCACAAGTTTCTGCCATGAAAGGCTCATGTCACTAGGATGGTTTGATCCAAGTGGGCACAATCATAACTCAGAGAAAAGGTGGCCCCAGACAGTGTATGGGGGTGTGAAGGCTACCCAGGACTGTTAACAGACAGGAAGCTCAGACCTCTGATGTCTGGCAGAGCATTCCATCATAACTGTAGCATGAGTTATTAGCAGTTCTCACTGAGAAGTTCTACTATGTTTGAAACAATGGCCACATCACTGGAATAGTTTATAACCTCCCAAAATATGCAGGACCACATGAGTTTCAGCAGTAAGCTGTGGTTTCTAAAAAGTAAAAAAATATGTATTATTTGATAGTCATACTTCATATGAAAAAGATAATAATCTTTTTCCTAGACCATAAGTTCATACAAGTGTTTATTAAGTTCCTACTAAGTGACAGGCTATGGGCATACAAATACAGAAAAAGAAATAGCCCCTGCCCTTGAGGACATTACATTCCACTGGGTGTTTCTATAATGTTTAAGGACATTCTGAAGCACGTTATTTTTTAATCAATTTAAACATTGCCTCTATAAATTGTGTTTATGTACTCTACTGCAAATTCACCCTTGGCCTTAGAAAATTCCAGATTTTTTGAATGTATTTTGCAGATTCATTTTTATCATGTTCTAGCTTCAAATAGAAGCATTTTATGGAAAGGACTTTCTGTAGTTCGGGATGTTCCCAAAGGTACAAAATAATAGAGAAGTCAAGATTCATCATTCAAGCAAGAACAAATGATTTCCTCCTTCAATTTTGCAGTAAGAAAACTTTCTGAGGATAATTCTTTCCTTTCCAGATCAATCTGATATATTTTAATCTCTTCAAACTATATCATAGTTATGGAGATTTTAAAAAGAAGACAGAAATTGGCCACAGGTAACTTCTAAGTAACTACATTCAAGGCATAAATAGGCAAATTAAAGCAGCATGTTCTTCCCCTTAATGTAAGACAAATCCTGAGAACTGTGCATGAAAGTAACAAACAGGCAAAATTTCTAAAAGCAGCTAAGGTCATGAATTCATTTTTGTAATTGGCTTCAAGTTTTACACTAATTGTACATATTTCCATTTGAAAATTCCAGTTAAATTTTCACATCTAGAAGAGTTTTCTTTATGTGTACCTGCCCAAACTCTCTCTCCTCCTGACTGGAGAAAGTCTCCAGGAAAGAAAGAACCGTCCAAAACAAAAAGTCTGCAGCCATTTCAAAGTTATTAAACTTGAGTGGTACTTACTGTTTCATTTATATAAATGAATTACTACTGTAAAAATTAATTTTCATGTCAGAAGTAGTTGATATCAGATAGTTTTTACCCAATTGTTTTGTTCAGCTATTATTTTCAACAAAATATTCCTTTGGTCAACATGTTTTCAGATGTAATTTATTCATAGGGAGTGACTTTTATCAGATTGGGCACACTCTGGAATTAGACTAAAAATGTAAAAATACTGGGTCAAACCTCTCAGAAATATGTAACCATCTGGTTGATGAAGTGAGGCTTGGGGGCAAAATATGGACTTAATTATAGGTAACTCATGTGGAAGTATTATTTTAATGCAAAACATTTTGAAAAACATGGAAGTTTTGTTTTGTTTTGGATTATTTTTTAAATAGTGCCTATGCTGCAGGGTATTAAAGCCCTCATACAGAGACAGCAGCTATTACTGTTCAGGTTAAAAAAAATTCAACATTTTAAAACTGTATTTATTTTTCAACAATATGTATCCAAGAAAGAAAAAACTTAACCAAGTAAGGTATTTATTTGTGGAGTGTGTGAAAATGAATTAGATACTAATGAAGAGCATTAGAAAAAACTGGATCTTGCAATTGACTTAATAACTTGGCTTCTCATGAATTCTGTCATCCAGAATGAGAGCCTAGGAGCTACTAAGGGATAGTATACCTGAAATAATTGTGCACTCACAGACTTGGCTGAATGTTATTGCCTTGGCTCATGTTGGCAATTGGATGGAAAGATAGATGTTTTAAATGCTTTAAAAAGAATCAATGAGGATATTTATTTTCTTTTAAATAATGTGTTAAATCTTGAAGGAAAACAAAATACACTGCAATGGCTGCCAACTTATTTTTCCTTGAATGAAGGGAAGAGAAAGTGAGGCTGGTGACTCTGCACAGCCTTCCCTCACTTAAATCCAATTGACTTCCATGCCATGGCATCAACTCCCTGATATCATGGTCCCCTTTAAAAACAAAGGACAAACAACACCTGTGAATGAGTCAGCTAGGGGTGGCATGGGTGGGGGTGGTGGACAGTGAGGAGGACATCAGAGTTGGATGAGACTCCAGAAGCTGAATGAACAGAAAGGACAACATGTTAGACTTAACATCAGGAAAACCTAAATTCAGACCTTGATTCTGAACTTACTAGCTGTGTGATCTTGGAGACATCATTTAACTATTCTCAGTCTCTGTTTCCTTACCTGTGAAAAATAATAGCACCTAACTCACAGGGTTGCTATGAGGACCAAATGAGATTATATAAATGAGCTTTTGCAAACTTGAAAGCGCTATGGAAATGCTTAATATTGTCATTATTAAGTCATCTTGTTCAACCCACACTTGAAGTATGAATCCCCTATACAAATGCCGAAAAAGTGGTTATCTCCTCTACTGGAAGCTTTCCAGTAACTCACTCCTAAGACAAACATTCCATTTTCAGATACCTCCAGTTCTTAAGAAGACCTTTGGACTTATTCTAAACCTACCAGTCTGTAGCCTCCATGCATTAATACCACACCATAGCTTCAAAAATACATGAAATATGCAACCAGTATCATCTTTGTGTGGTGTGATGGGCTCTTCTTGGTTATCTCCTCACTTCCCTGCAATCTTACAAAACCAGCCTTGCTGGCTCTCTGGTCATGAAAGTCAGGTGCTTCATATTGGAGCCTTCCATCCTCGGTGTGTAGGTGAGTTTTTGCCTTTTCTTGCTAGCGTCTAGGCTTCCAGGTCACTTTCTAGTCCAGTGTGAGTAAATCTCACCTTCCCAACTGCTTTCTAGTATTCCTTTATGTATTATCTTTTCCCATTAAAACAAACTCCTTGAGAGCAGAAACTCTCTTGCTTGCTTTCTTGCTTACATTTGATTTCTCAGAACGCAGAGTGTCTGGAACATGGAAAACTCTAAAACGTTCTTTGTATTTATCCCAAGGCTACCTTCCTATAGCTCTGTGCATTGGTACCATGTACCATGACTTTAAAAATATATGAAATAGGCAATCATCATCAGCTTGTTGTGACTTGATAGGCTTTGGGGAAGATTTCCTTACCCCCAAAATATCACCCACATCGTTCATTCAGATACAATTTGATGTTGTCTTGGAAGGAGGTGTGTGTGTGTAGGGGGGAATTCACTAAGCCATAATTTATCCGAATTAATTTTCTAGATTAAGTAGCATCATAGAAAAGAAAAGGGCCTTGAAGAAATGGGGAGTTAATTTTGATGAAGTTGAAGGAGACATCTGATGGAGGAGTCCTTGATTTAAGGAGGGAATGATTGCATGCAAGGATGCAGTAATACTAACAGCTAACATTTATGTATTGCTTACTATATGCCAGGCACATTGCTCAGCACTTTACAAACATTATCTCACCTCATTTGATCTTCATAACAGCCCTGGAAAGGAAGTTTATTATTATACCCATTTTACAGATGGAGAAACTGAGACAAACAGAGGTTAAGTGACTTTCCAAGAGTCACACAACTAGTACATGTCAGAGGGCAGATTTGAACTCAGGTCTTCATAACTCCAGGCCTGTTGTTCTTTCTACCATGCCAATAGCTACTCCAGTAAATAGAGTACTCTCAGCATCAGAAGAGGGGCATGAAAGCACTGGATGCCTGTTTGGGGGATAGCAGTACCTAAGAGGATAAAGAAAATGTTTAGCAAAGTGCTGAAAATAAATTTCATTTGCCAATTCTGCCAAAACTGTGAAAGATACTATGTTGTTGTTGAGTCATTTTTCATTTGTATCCAACTCTTCATGACCCCATTTGGAGTTTTCATGGCAAAAGTACTGGAGTGGTGTGCCATTTCCTTCTCCAGTTCTTGTTACAGATGAGGAAACTGAAGCAAACAGTCTTAAAATGACTTGCCTAGAGTCACACAGCTAGTAAGTGGATTTAAACTCACAGATATGAGTCTTCTTGACTCCAGTCCTGGGCCCTATCCACTGCAGCACCTAGCTGACTGTAAGATACAATAATGTGGTCCCTAACTACACAGAACATATACTTACATCCAGTGACATTGGCTTCCTTACTATTTCTTGTACCAGCCCCTCCATTTCCTTACTTTGGACAGTCTCATCAGAATCTCCATTCCTGGAATTATCTTCCTTTTCCTTTCATCTCCTATTCTCCATGGCTTCCTTCAAGTCCCAGATAAAATCCCACATTCTAATTTTCCTGATACCTATTACTACTAGTACCTTCCCTCTGTTGATTATTCCCAACTTATCCTGTATGTGTCTTGTTTGTATGTAGTTATTTACATATTGTCTCCCCATTAGATTGTGAGCTCCTTGAGAACAGAGGCTATTTTTTTTCTTTTCTTTGTATCTCCAGTGCTTTGGAAAGTACTTTGGAAAGACACACAGGAAGAACATAATAACTGTTTGTTGACTAATTGACTTACTTTCCAACATCTCTTCAATAGGCATCTACTAAGTGAAAGTCACTACGCCAAGCTCAGAAATCTTTTTTTGCAAACACACACACACACACACATACACAGAGGCTATGCCTTTAAAAATAAATCACACTCTACTTTGTGCTATCCTTATTTGTATACCTATAGTATTTCCTGTATTAGATTGTAAGCACAACCTATACAGATAGCTTTGCATCCTTAATTCTGATCAACTTTTTGTATTCAGTAGGCATTTAATGTTTCTAAATTGAATTGAGTAACAAAATCAATAGGTGATATTTCAGGATAAAAAAAAAAAAAGCCCCATGAGAAAACACTGGGGAGTGAGAGAAAAGAAACTGAAAGAAGTGAATCACTTTTGTCTCAGCACCTGGGACAGCGCTTGGCACAAAACTAAATACTTAAGAAATACTTTCTTGATTGATGCAATCTTCCATTAAGACCCAGCTATGTCATTTTCTGTCTCTGAAGGATCTGGAAAAACAAACAAACAAAGCCACCTTCTCTTCCCATGAGATTCATGGTTCACTTTCCCCCTCTCAACAATCAGAGTGGCATGAAGAAAAAACTGGAGAGGAGAGAGTTAAATTACCCAAGGCCTGATTTCCCAGACTAAAGTAGACTGCAGGAGCAATTTCTGCATGATGTCTGGGAGCAAAAGCCATTTGTTGCTCTGACAGTGACAGTTTAAGCCCATTGAAATGGCCAGATAAAAGTGAATCCTGTTCCAGCAATTTGAATGAGATGCCAATCCTGTTTTTCAGGGTTAAGTTAGGCTCCATACATATTTTTTTAAAGACACATAAAAGAGCTCTTTAACCTGTCACTGAAGCAAATCTTAATAGATTTAGACTTAGGTATTCATTTATTCCTCCCTTCACCTCCTCTTAAACATATTCTATTGAAATGGAGATTTTGACTTTTAGAAGAATAGCGCATATAAAAAAAGTCTTTATAAAAGAAATTAGCAGATTAATAAAATGGTATCTCTCTATTTTCATCAGGAGAGTGTATTTTTAAATGTTTCAAGCCAAATTGTAGTGCACTTGCTTTCATCAGTAATGCAGCTTATCTCTTGGGGGTTGTTCCTTAAAAATATGCCTTTATTTTATTCTCCATTAATCACTAATTAATTATAGTCATAATTGTATGATTCTTGAACTCAGGAGAAACTTTGAAGCTTTCCTTTGTCTTGGGTTAAAATAGAGTTGGCATTGCATTTCTGCTACTTTAAACAGGCTCATTCCTTGCCCCCATTTTCCATCTCTACCAGGAACTCTTTCTATCTATAAAATGAGGAAAATACATAATTAGCTATATAAATTCAGAACTTTTTGTTTAACTAGTGTATCACAAATCCTTCTAACATCATCAGAGAAATGTTTGCTTTCTTGTGGCACTCTGACTAGAAAACCCTAGGAAGCAAATGATTTATTTAGTCTTCTGTAAAAAGATTTTTGTGACCACAGCCCAGTACAAAGAATTCTGGGCATACCTTGCCTTCCTCTTGGTCTGCTCCAATGCCTCATTCCCTCATGCACCTCATTACCAAAAGGCATCATGGCATCCCTGCTATGTCCTCATCACAGTGTATCAATACCCAACCTCAAATGTTGTAGATCTCATCCATCCATGAGCCTTGGTCAATTGATTTTTTTTGTGGGAATTCAGGGGTGATGATACGTTAGTTTCATGACCCAAATTTCCCTAGGATCATCTTACCAAAGAAGTTTTAACATAAGTCAATTTTTTTCAGCTTCAAATGAAAATAGTAATACTCTGAGAAAATAAGGGAGTTTTTTCTGTGCCTTTTCTTGCACTCAACATTCCTTTTCTAGGAAACACAATGTCTTCCCAAGAAGGAATTATACAATATAAGTTATCCAAAATATTCATGTCCTTTGATCCTGCAATTCCATTTGTAGGTAGATACTCTAAGGAAGTTACTAACAAGGAAAAGACCCATTTGAAGAAAAATATTCATAATAGCACTACATGTAATAACTCCCAAAAGAGAAACTAGGTGCTCAGTGACTGGAATATCAATGGGTAAGTGGACTGTCACACATAAATATAAAGAAATATTATTGTACCATAAGGAAAGGCAAATATGAGGAAAACAAAAAATGTTGAAAGACTTAGAAATATAAGAAGTGGTGAAGAAGGTGGCATTGGACAAATTGATGGCTCTTCTAGTGCCTCTTTCCTCTGGAATCAGAAGATCTGGATACAAATCACCACTATGTAACATACTACCCAAGTAATCTTGATTAAGCCACTTCCCTTAGCCTCCTTGGGATTCAATTTCCTTACTTGCAAGATGATGTTATTGGAATGGGTGGTTTTTCAGTTCCTTCTAGCTCAAGATCTACATACATACATATATACATACATGCATACATACAAACATATGCAAGCATTTATCAAGCACTTATATGGCGAGCTCTGTGCTAAGTACTAGGGATATGAATGCCAGAAAACAATATAGGATAAATAAAGGGAGTGGAGGTTCAAAAAAAGAGTACCTGCATTTTGTGATGAGAAGGTGGAGCAATTTGGAGAGTAAGTTGAGCTGGGCATGTGAATGTGACTGGGGTCTCTTATGAAATGGAAATCCCAGCCAGGAATTCACCAGTCAGGAGTTCGAGCCCCAGAATTGAGGCATTTCAAGTTGTGTAGATCTGTGATTCTAAGTAATTGTCGGGAGTGTGTGTGGTGGTGGAAGGGCTAGGGGCAGGGGGATGAGAATCCAAAGAGTAATACAAAATCTGACTTGTAGCCATATAAATGAATACAACATCAGCCAGCAGCAAAACACTCAGGAAATACGATGGCTTCTTAGTAGTACTCCGTTTAAATTACTTGGTTCCTGCCCATATATTTTGGAGATATTATGCATTAGTAGAAATTAAAATAGAATTTATCAATAAAAATTATTTTGAAAAAAAGAAATTTGAGGTGCCTTCTCAATAAAGCCAGCTCAGTGAGAAGCCCTGATTTACTGTCACCCTCTGCTTCCCAAACTAAATACAGTCTAGTTTTGCTTTGAACAAAACAGGTGCACCAGCTTTTCTGTTGTACATCTGTTGTGGAACATAATTGTAGCATCTGATGTCGATTTAATCTGATTGGTTTCCATTGTGAAATTGGCTGTACTCATCAGAGATCTGGTCCCTAATTATTTTACTAGTCAGTCAACCCTGCTCCATTTCAGTGACAAAAGTTTGCTTTATTTTCTCCATTCCTTGGTCTTGCTTTTTATCAGATGACATGATAATACTTCACTATAATTTCTTTCTATTTTGTGATAAAAAGAGGTCTAATTTTTTTTCTCAATTTAGTTGAAACTCAGAAGGTATAATTGGGGTTAATCTGTCAGGCTCTTTTAAGTGTATCTCAAATGGAACCAGTTTCCTAAACCAAAAATAAGAAGAAGAGATTATAATTGGAAATAAAATTATAGTTACTCAGTGACCCTTTTTTTTTTTTTTTTTTTACAATGACATTGCTAGAGAATAGTCATTTGAGTGACTGGTATATAATTTGGTAATCATAACATACTTGTACTACTGTGCCATACCCTGCCCCTACAAGTAAGAGAAAAATTCCATTGATATGCACTTCCTGGTTATAAGTGAACCACTTCTAATAGAAACAGGGAGGCATACCATGGGGTTGACAGGTCTTGGAAACATAACTTGATATTAGCTATGGGATCCCCAGTATATAAGAAGATCAAAGATGAGTAAACCTAAAACCTTGGGTCATCAATGCATAGATCCCTTCTTGACCAGAAGAGAACCCAAAGGATTTCAGTTTAAGTACAGTGAAGAAAGAACAGTTGGACAGTGGGGTGGGGAGCTACATAGGGACTCTGGGAAGAGAGAGCATGCTGGGAGAAAGAGAGAGAAAAGCCAGGCTCAAGGAGTGGGGTCACAGAAGGTGAGCCTCATGATCACAGACCCCAGGACCAATACTAATCTAGAGTAGCAAGTAGAATAGGAAATCTCACTACATAAAGCAGAATCAGCTGCAACAATATGGACATGGAATTTGTTTTTGTTAGACTGAACAGAGAGAAAGAATTTGTAGGATAGGGTCACAGTGGGAGTATTAATATGACCCAAGAAGGATGAAGGAGGCAAAAATCACAAAATTACAGACTCTCTATGAGTTGGAGGAGACTTCTTTGGTCATCTAGTAATTAGTCCAGCTAGTAACTGCAAAAATACCCCTTTGATAATAAAAGTAACAAGTGGACATCCAGCCTTTGTGCAAAGACCTCAAGTGAGGGAGAACCCACTACTTCCCATGGTAATCCATTATACTCTCAGACAGTTCTAATTGGTAGAAAGTAATTTCATTCTATCCAACCTAAGTTTGTCTCTTTGCAGCCTCCAGGCATTGCTTCTAACTCTGTGTTCTGCTCCTTGAGAGAATAAGTCTAATCCCTCTTCAGATTCTGGAAGACAGCTCTTGAGTCCCCACTAACTGAACATTCTCATTCCCTTCAACTACCCCTCCTTTGGCATGCACTCAAAGCTCTTCATCATCCTGATTACACTTCTTTAGATATTCTTTGGATTCTCAATATCCTTTGTGATAAGCCAGAATGCTGGAACCTTAGGGGCAGAGAGCTTGGAAGATCACATGGGAAAGAGGCTCTCTCACCAAGAGAAGGAGAGAGCAGGAACAGGGCTTCTTGAGTTGTTAGTGAATTTAGGGGTGAGATAAGTACTGCTAAATCTGGGCAGAATTTCTGAAGCCAAGTTGCCTATATCTGGACTCAGAGATTGGGGAGACAATCTGTAAGGATAAGACACCAAACATACTTATCAAACTGAATGCATTAGTGAAAGAACCAGAAATAACCTAATGTGAAGGAGAAGACCTGGTGGAAAGGGGTAAGTCAAGAAGAAAGATGGTACTGAGAAAGAAAGTGGCACTAGTTCTCTACAATTGGCACACAGGACCAGAATTAACTCTGAGCATCATAGTAAGCCTCTTGTTTTATTTATGCATTCTCCTTAATAGATGTTATCATTCACAAAATCCCTAAAAAAAGAACCTGAAGGAACTGTTTGCTATTGTCACGAGTAGAGTAAGGGAAAAAAGGGGAAAATGACTATGTCATCATCTGTAGTCAAAACTAGAAAATGGGAACCCATTCAGTCAGTCAACACATGTGGTAAGTGTCTGGTATGTGTGAGGCACTACCCTGGCCCCTGAAAATAAGTGAGGTAGGCCCTACTTTCAAAGATCTTGTAATACTATGGGAGGAGGAGACAGGACAAGGCACAAAGAACCCTGATACAAAGGAAAATGAGATAAAGAAAGGCCCAGGAAAAAGGTTTTAAGAAATTTGAAGAGGGAATTATTACTTTCATCTAAGGAAGGGGTTCATAGAGGGGGGATGAGGAGAAATTGGTTGGGGAAAGTTCTATGACAGAGACAGTATCTAAGGTGGGCCTTGAAAAAGAGAGGTGGGCTTCAATAGATGGTGAAGGGAAGCAAGAGAATGGAATGAAAAGAAAGGTGGTAACAAAAAAAATAGGCAAAAAAACCAACAACAACCAAGCAAATAACCAGCCAATTAGGGTTTGCAATTAGATTTAAGAATGGTGATAAGCATGTTGCAAAATTGTAATGAACAAGCTTGGCTCTAAAAAAGAGATATGAAAAGATACCAGGCATGTAGAACATTGAATTTATTATCAAATATTAATATATATATATGTTGATAGGTTTTGTGCGTTTTTCCCCTCTTGTTCTTTTTTTAAAAATTTTATTATATATGAGATGACTCACAGCAAGGGACAAGGGAGATGAATATGGGGAACCTTTAAGAGATACAAAACCTAAAGATATCAATAAAATTTTATATAAAATGGCATCAATCAGTTAGTAATTCTGCAAATGTGTCTCTGTACCAAAATTATCTTTGCCCCCATTCTGCAACAATATCTGTTTGAATGAAGCGTAATATATTTTCTGGTACCATAAAACTCTCTTCTGCTAATTCTGATATAAGATAATATTGCCAATAACAATTACTCTGTTTTGTTCCTTGGTTTTTGTTTTCTCTTTTCTTACAATCCAGACCCCAGAACCAACTTTAATGAGATTTTATCCCCCAATACATGGCACCAACTATTTGTCTAGAGCTTCTATGTGGAGTGGTTTTGGGGTTTCCTATCATTTGGCTCATATTCGGCTCAGAGCTGGAAATACAGCACTCGAAAACCTCAAGCACGTTAGATTTCAGGCACACTTTTTTTTTAAGCAAGGACCTGACTATCTAAACTGCACATGCCCACAACAACAATACATGCTACAAACTACTGGTAAGACCCAGGTTTTCAGATTTGTCTTTATGTATTCATTTGAATACAGCATTCTTTCTGAACAGAAAAGAAAAAGATGCTGTGGTTTGTTTCCTTGTGATCTTTGCCACACACTCTGAAAAGACAGGCTTCCTCTTATGAGCTAATACAGCGGACAGCTGAGTAATTTATAAACCTAACAAACCCTGCCAACGCTCCACAGTAACTGAGTTTTCTGATTTCTGTAAAGCAAAAAGGTCAGAAGACAGATACAAATAACCTGCAGGTAATTTGGCTGAAGAGAGTTTGGCTGGTAGAAGAAAGTAAACAGCTCCTCTGCTAATGTAGACCATTGGGCTACCACCTCAATAAATTTAACACGTGAGTTGGGTTGAACAAATGGGATAAGGATTAATGTTTAGAAAGAAACATGATTTTCACATTAAAAAGATTAGGGAAATCCCAACCTTTATTATAAAATACCCGTGAACCTATAAAGATGATTTATATTACTGAAAAAGTCTTAGCCATTGCTTTTGGCTAATGCTCATGGGAGCCTCTGAAAACATAATCCAATTTACTAGGGGTGTACAAAAGAAACATGTTTTAAAATAATTGCTGTTTAAAACTGTAACTTTCAGGGGGCTATTGGCATCTCACCACAATAGAGGGATTAACGCAAATTGTGAAAATGCTAATTGTCTCTGATGGCATTTCTGTGTCGTGCCTTCTATAGTCTACGGCGTGAAAGAAAGAACAAATAGAGTAAAATAATTTTTTCAAGTAATGCCCAAACTGTACTAAGGCTGAGTCACCATGGAGGGGAGAAAAACTAATGCGAAATCAGAGAGCACCTGAATTATTAATTAAACTTTTTGAAATCCTCAAACTGACATTATCAGGAAAACAAGCTAGACAGCATACACAATTTTATGTTTCTTTCAAGCATGCTTTTTTCCTCCGGCATTTTCCTCTCAAGGACCTTAAGGAAATTTGGAGTCACTATGGTCCCAGGATTAATTTTAGGACTATACCAGAGCAATATGGGAGATGTATTTACCTGTCTGGCTCTTCAGACAGTCTTATTTATTTCTTAAGCAGTGGGATCACAGGTTTCTTGGAGACTTTTTTAAGCTATGAATTATGTCTTAGGGAGAAGGGAGCTCCCAGAACTTGACTTACATCTGCTTTGGTTCTAACTTCTTATCAGTCCTTGGGGTATTTTCTTCTTTGCCAATGGCTGCTCAGATAGCTTAGTCTACCATCCCAGACCAAAGCATTTGATTTACACAATAAAGGGGGATCATAAAATGGTAGATTTAGAATTGGGCAGGACCTTAGAGGTCAATGAGTCCAACGCCCTCAAATTACAGTGGAGGAATCTAAACTCCAAGTTGGAGCCAGGTCATTCTTGTATCATCTCACCCTTAGTAGGAATGACTTTTTCATATCCAATTTACAGCATGATCAAGCAAGTGCCCTGTGAGACCATTACAGCCACTATATTTACCAAGACAGAATACCACCATGATTAAATCAGAGTATTCAAGAGCTAGGAGGGGCTGTTAGAGGTCACTTAGTCCAACCTTTCCATGAGTGGGTTGAGGAAATCAGAGCCCCCAAAGATTCTGTGATTTGCGGAAGGTCATACAACCAGCAAGAGGCAATACTGGGCGTCCTCTCCAGGTCCATTGACTCTCTGTCCAGTGCTCTTTGGCTTTTGTATCCAAATGAGCTCCAGACAGAAAATCCTGGCAAGCATTCATCTGTTGCTAATTGTTCCAATATTCAATGACATCTAATTTCATTGGGGAAGGTTCTCTCTCCACAGATGCAGGGTTGAACTTAGTAGAAATCACTGAGAATTAATATGGGCAAAAAAATCACCACCCTAAGGATAATCTGGTGAGAGGATTCAATGAATTTAACTAGGCTGGGCCTTGGAGGGCAGATACATAATCTTTCAGTGAATCTGTATGCTCTGCCTTCCTAGCCCAGGATCACCTCTATACTACAATGGTTGCAGCAGAATTGGAATTCAACTGTGGCTGGTATTTATTAGCTTAAAGGCCATTAGGTTGTGTAGGGGATAGAGAGTGTTGACTTGGATTGGAATTCTGCCCCAGATACTATTTATATGTCCTCCTGTAAAACAGGGATCATAATAACATCTGCCTTCTAGAATTGTTGTGAGGATCAAATGAGATGTCATAAATAAGGCATTTTGCAAACCTTCAAGTTCTCAGTCACTACCGTCATGATTTTTATTATCCTTAAAGTATTGTTATTTTTAATGACATTTTAACACAATGGGTAGAAAGAAGATTCCAATGCAAAAGTTAATAATATTCTCATTTGAATTTACTAAAAAGGTTGCCCTCAGCAGACTTCCTGACTCAAAATAACAGCCTGGTTTGAGAATAGAGTGGAATGTAGATATAAACTAGGAATATGGAAGGCACAAAAGCAGCATCGAGTGTGGGATTTAGGTCCCTGAGACCTGGGTTCAGATCTCAGCTCAGACTTTTGTGTGACCCGGACATGTTCGCTTCTTTCAGTTTTCTAATATATAAAATGAGGTTAGTAATACCTCTATTCCTAATCCCATAGGATAATTGCAAGGCTCAAGTGAGAAAAAATATATAAAGCACTTTGCAAACCACTGAGAAAACTGTGAATATGAACGTTAGCTATTATTATCAACATCACAGAAGTTTTGAATCATAGAGCTTGAAGACAAGGATTATTTGGTCTCTCCCTTTTCCTGAATTTAAGCCATTCCAGACGACTGGAAATCTATCTATCCATGAAACAAGATGAAAAGACCAAGGTTTATTAAGCCAAGAAAACAGAAAGTTAAAGACAAGACAATTTAATGTCTTTAAGTATAGGAAGGACTTATAGGATGAAAATCAATTCTCGATGTCTGCAACAAAGAGAAGACAGGGTTAAGAACTTTGAGGTGAATTAAGGAAGACTTCCTTGACCATTGGATTAATAAACTAGTACAATGGGCATCTCTGTGGAGACTGAGTGAAGGACAGTGAAAAGAATCTTGGTTCTGGAGTCAGAGGTTCATATATATTCAGTTGTTTTCAACTCTTTTCAGTTGTTTTCAACCCCATTTGAGGTTTTATTGGCAAAGATATTAGAGTAACTTGCAATTTCCTTCTCTATCTCATTTTACACAAAAAGGCAAACAGGGTAAAGTGACTTGGCTAGGGTCACACAACTAGTAAGTATCTGAAGTCAGATTTGAACTCATGAAGATGAGTCTTTTCCACTCCAGGCCCAGCACTACCCACTGCACCAAATAGAAGCCCAGAGTCAGAGGACCTGTGTTAAAATTTAGACTCTAAGGCTTACTTCCTGTGTGAGCTTGGACAAATTATTTCCCTTCCTCAGACCTGTTTTCTTGATTTTAAAATGAGGGGTTTGAACTAAATGGCCTCTGAGGACAATTATCTGGGCAAGAATAGAGCTTTAGGAGAAAAGGAGACCATCTGTCTGGGACAGTTTAAACATTCACTCCCCAAAAAGGGGCTGGGGAACGGATATGAGGGAATGATCTGCCTCTATCCTCTTAACTGTTTATTTCTTCAGGTTTTAGCATGTGTCTTCTATGTCTCTCCTGAAGGGAGAGTACATCCTTATGCCTTTACAAAATAATCCCGCACAGACCCAGGAATCCAAGGCATCAGAAGAACCAGAAGGTGGCTTAAAAGTAACTGATCAGATTCTGAAGGAAGGAGTGAAGGTAAGAGAGATGATTTCTTAAAGTGTATATCTGTGATTAAGCCTTTCTTTCTCCCTTCTCCCTTTCCCCCCCCCCCCCCCCGCCCCAGCCTCTGTTATGTCCCAGCCAGAAAGATTTACCTGGGGAACAAGAGGAAGATTTACAAAGGATCTGAAAGCTTTGGAAGTTTGCCATCCCTTGTCTATGAAAGGTCTGAATGGACACTCCCACGTTTCATCAAATAGAAAATGTAATTGGCTATCATCATCCATATGCGTACAATTTGCTGCTAAGATGTTCTTCCTCCAATGGAGAAAAAATTTTGAGGATAGCATTAAATTTGATCCTCTCTCTCTCTCTCTCTCTCTCTCTCTCTCTCTCTCTCAATGTGCTGCATTGTTTCTGCCCACAGCTTTAGTCCCAGCAATTCTCCTGAGCTTAAGTGTGGAAAATCTTAGAAAAAATTTTTTTAGACTGTTCTAGCTGGGCACTCCATGTTACCAGGAGACCTTCAAGCTGGAAGGAGCCTCCAAATTCATTCCATTCATTCTGTCTCTCTGATTTTGCTTACTTCAGTCTAGACTGATTTAAGTGTAACTTTGGGGGCATTTACTTGGAGGAACATTTTGAGATTTATTTCTATACTGTCTGACAAGTTGGACATTCGTGAGTGAAGTCTTATGAACAGGCAGCTCTCTGTCCTGGCAAGTGTAGACATTCACTTGCCCAGAGGTGAGAAGCACACCACATGATCTCAACAGGTCCCTTTTAAATCTGTTACACTGTAATTTAGTAAACTAGCTACCTTTGCAAGAGCAGCTGATTTCTGAGCTGGAACAGACTTCAATAGAAAGAAGCTCAGAAAATATTTTTCAGGAATATCATCGATGAAACAAAGTTCATGCCAATATCTGGCCAACTTTTCCCCATATTCTTGTTTAAAACTGATTAAAATCTTTTTAGGAAAATAGTACTGTTTAAAAATCATCACTACCACCTTTGCAAAAGTCTAAAATACATTTTCAGTTTAAAGATTATTGTCTTTTAACTATTAATCAAATTCTCTCCTTTTGATTATTACTGATCTTAATATAGAAGGCTATGTAATCAGAAAAGTTTAATAGCAGAAAAATGATTAAATCCCCTAAATATTGCTGTTGCTAAGATACACTGATACTTCCGAGCATGTGCTAAAGACATGTAATAGTTAAATCAAAATTAAACACATGAAGTAATTCAGACTTTTAAAAAATGACAAAACTATTAAAACAAATTTCAAGTGCCATTAAAATCCTTTATTCTAAAATTCAGTAATCACTTATTAATCACTGACCATATGCAAAAAAGTATCTTAAACACAGTAGGTGCTTAAGAAATGTTGGTTAGATTTGTTGTTATTTTTCAGTCCTGTCTTGACTATTTGTGATCCCATTTGGGGTTTTCTCGCCAAAGATACTGGAGTAGCTTACCATTTCCTTCTCCAGGTCATTTTATAGATGACCAAACTGAGGCAAACAGAGTTAAGTGATTTGCTCAGGGTCACCCAACTAATAAGGATATGAAGTTGGATTTGAACTTAGGAAGATGAATCCTCCTGACTCAAGGCCCAGCACCCCATCCACTGTGCCACCTAGATGCCCTGTAGGTTGGATTACATTTTTTAAAATGTGCTAGACTTTGGGCGAAACAGAAAGTAGGAAATTATGTTTAACCTCATACTCCTTACTATGTGGTAGGAAAATAAAGACTCTCACAAATATCTTCACAATTAATCAGTTCCCTGGTTGTGTATATTTCTTCCACCAATGCAGATCGTTGGACTTAGTAGATACTATCATGAGTTGTTGAGACCTGAAAAGTTATCACTTGATGGTGATGAGCCTCTATGAACTTATAAACCTGGTCCTCAGACAAGAGATAATCCTGACTTTCTAGCTTGGAATGATCAATCTGCCTTCTGGAATTTATATTCTGATGACATAACATATACTTCAGAAATGAAGAATTCCCCTCATGCCACAATGAGAAAGCAGAATAGGACCTTAGTGAAAACTGAGTATGAAAAAAATACATCCCAGGTAAATATGATAAAAAACGGCTAAATAAGTTGTAGCATATGGTTGTGATGGAATACCACTGTGCTATAAAAAATGATAAGCTCAATGACTTTAGAAAAACATGCAAGGCTTGCACAAAATAATGAAGAGGGAAATAGTCAGAACCAAGAGGATGTTGTATACAGTAAAAGGAATATTGCTTTAAGAAAAACTTTGAGAGATTAAGTCATTTTGACTATTCTAAATACTCAAATTAACTACAAAGGACATATGAAGAAAAACACTACCTGCATCCAGAGAAAGAACTGATAAATAGATGTATAGAAAAATTTTACATGAATATACCTATTTGTGTCTAATTGTAGTCATTTCTAGGCCAGGGGGAAAGAAGAAAAAAAAGGAAATTTACATGATAGCTTTATTATATAATTAAAAGGAATAGCAAATTGTGCATAATAGATTTGCAGTTTCATGTGCAATCATCTTTTTTTAATTATACTATATTAGGGAAAAGCTTGTTTTATTCCTCAAATTAAAAAAAAAATTTAAAATAACACATAATAAACAGATAAGATGCCCAAACAAAATGCAAAAGAGATATGCTGGTAAAGTTTATTTTTTAGGGAAATTAGTAAGACTTTTTTTGTTAAAGACTGGAATGATCATTCTACACAAGAGGAATTTTCCAGATAACTGAAGTTCCCTCATAGTAAGCTTTTTCATTTCTTTTCTCATTTTCTTTTCTTTTTCTTCCTTCCTTCCTTCCTTCCTTTCTTTCTTTGTCTTTTTCTTTCTTCCTTTTTTCATTTCTTTTTTTTTCCATTTTAACCATTCTGGCTAGAACTGTTTCTTATGTGTAGCAACACTTTCTCACTAGTGCATTATGTAGTATTTATTATGTAACTTTCTTGAAATAGAATTTTATTGCTATATATTTTGAATCCTTTACCTTCTGCTATGCACATGACATGCTTTTTTTCTTCTCTTATTTTGTATTGAAACTGCAATATTTAAGTTTATGTTTCTTTTTTCTTATTGTATATTTAAACATTAGTATTTAAGTCCAAAATAATTTTTAAAAATATTTTATCATCTGAAATAGAGTAGACTGAACATTAAGCCATTAAATTCCAAGTCGTTATTTTGAACATCATACAGATATAATACAGTGATACCTGATGAGAGAAGTGGGGCTGTTTGTCTCATTAAAACTGCCCTCCAGACAACTGGGTTTTTGGAGCTCTCCATCTGATTTTTTAAGTCTTTTTCCCCATGCCTTCTCTGTGTTAGCTGCCATTTTGAGTTGAGGAAAGAACACAAACTGAAACTTTTCATAACTGTATGCAAATTGAGAATAAATAGGTTTAAATGAGGGTGTAAGGATCTTCTATCAGTAAAGTTCCTGAGTTTTATTCGGTGCATTGCAAACAGTAGATACTTAATATATGTTTGCTAAGTGACTAAATAGCGCCCAATGCTTAGCACAGTGCCTAGTACATAGTAGGCATTTAATAAACGTTTACTGAATGAATGAACGAATGAATGAATGACTGTGTGAAACATACTTTCCTGCTTAGAGTTAGGTATTTTTTTTAATTAATTGTTTCTGGCTGACCTTTGGAATTCTGGCTGTATTCTACATAGATGAGGTTGCCATATAAATAGTGCTCTATTTTAATTTATGAAGCACCTTCAATTTAATAACCTCAGCATGCCTTACAGGCAGAGATATATAGACCCACACATTGTTCCCCACCCACCCTCCCAACATAATAACAAGAATGGGTTTTTCAGATTGACAAACAGAGGCATGGAAAAGTTAAATGACCGCCCAACACATAAGACCGTTCAATTTGTCCAAAAAATGCACATAAATTGATGCTAGCCAAAAGCAAGCAGCTGCTTGACAGTGGGGAGTTTCCAGTGGAGCTAATGTAGCCTATAGTTCTGCTAATTAAGACTCTGTCCTTGGTGAGAGCACAGCTACGCTTGGCTACCACTTCTCTACACTGTTGAATCCAGTTTCCATCAACAATAGGGATGAGGATTTTATTCAGGCTTCATAGGGACCAAAAAGTTGAGTCCTTCCTTCTTCCACCCCATCCACATAGTTTGTAATAAACTTCTTCTGGGAGATCTCCGAATCCTTACCTCTAAGATTAACCTCCAGTCTACCCTACATTTATATGTATGTAACACTTGCATGTTGTCTCTCTCAGAAAGCAAATTCATGGGCAGGAATTCTTAGCTTTTTTTATATTCCTAGTGTTCACCCATGTTTAGCAGGACAGTGGCATGTGGTAAGTACTTAATAAATGCTTATTGATCTAATTTGACTTGACTTTCCTGATGATGTCCAAGTTAGGAAAGTAGATGGTGATAGATTAGTCCTCAAAACCTTGGGAAAGAAACTAGCATCCCATGGTATACAGTATCCCTTCTTTTGAATAATGAACAAAGAATAGTTGTTAATTACCAAATTGTATAAGTCAATTACTGTGCTCATTCCTTGATGGCCTAAGAAGCCACAAAGAAGATTCCTTTTGTGCCTTTGCTGAACTGTTTGTTGGGGATTGAGCTACCATCCCTGAATCAGCAGATATTTTTCTACAGAGTGGATTTGTGGGCTCCTATTGTCCCAGCTTATGTTGTAATTCATCTTATGCACACGTTCAATTACTTATCAGAGAAAAGGTTCCAGAAAGTTCATAGAAGGTCAAAAACAAAGCCGTGAATTTAGAAACAACGTACACTCTGGTTTTGTTCATTTCCTTTCTAAATTGAGTGATAGAGGAAGAAAGCTCAGCCATGCTACAGTAACCATATTTGTTCAGGCTTAATGGTAGTTGTATAATCATTGTTTTAAAAGTTAAGCATTGGACTGGATATCTTTGTCCCACATTTGTGGAACTGTATAATACCTTTCAGGAAAAAAATATTTATTGTGTAAAAGAATCATAGAATGCTGGAGATGGAAAGGAACTGGAAAATCAAAAGATATGCCAATATACTTTACAGCTACAACAATCTACTTTACAACTAAGGATAAACAGAGGCCCAGATGAAATAATATATCCAAGGTCACACACCTACTAAGCAGTAGTTGTCCTTCCATGTCACTTTAATATATTATTTTGCTGAATATTTCCTACCCAAAAAAAAAAAAAAAGTAAGGTCTTGATTTAGTATGAAGTAGTCAGAGGTTATGTCAGGGACCTGAAGAATGAATTACCATTTCCTAGTAACTGGGTAATCGGGATTTAGGTTAGAGTAATAAACTATAGATTATTATAGGGGTCAGCAGCCCATTTATCCTTGAATGTTAACAGCATTGCAACAGGTCTGAGGTATAAGGGATAAGGAAGGAGGAATGAAGAATAGAAAAAAGAATAATTCTAAGAGGTTGAGAAAGGAAATAAGAAAAGGGAAGTAGCAGGAGGGGTGAGATGGTGAAATACTATAGGAGAAGATAACCCTCATGATTTCAGGGCTGACAGTTACCTAGACTGAAGTCAAATAAGGCTTACATAGCAGAGAGAGTTTGCGGCTCAGTGTTCTCAAGCACCTCCAAGCCTACAGTCAGAAAGACCTAAGTTCAAATCTGACCCCAGATACTTACTAGCTGTGTGACCCTAGGTAAGTCACTCAACATTTATTTGCCTCAGTTTACTCAGCTGTAAAATAGAAGAAATAATAGCACCTACCTTGAAGGGTTGTTGTAGGAGTGAGAGGAGATGAGATTTGTAAAGTACTTAGTGCTGGCGCATAGTAGGTGCTATGTATAAATGCATATTTCCCCTAAGATCCTTTGTGCAAATATACTAAGTCTTTCAGAGTGATCAATTTGTAAGCTGTAGGTTGTCCTACGATGCTGCCTGACACCATTAAAATGTCATTGGAACTCCTTGTCTAATTGCTTTCTGAATGTATGGCACATTTTTTAAAAGATCATCAGTAGGATCAAATCAATTATCTTCAGGAATGTCTTGTAATTAACTACTTTATATTTATTCCGCATATTCTTATATATGTTGTTGCTTCTCCCATTAGAATATAAGCTCCTTGAGAGTAGGATTTTTTTTTTCTTTCTTTGTCTTTTTATATCTAGTGCCCAGCACAGAGCCTGGCATATAGTAGGAACTTTATAAATTATTCTTGATTGATTAATTGAATTTTATGATTTTTGGAAATAGTCAAAAGTAAATTTGTTTCTAGGATGGATGAATAAGATGGATGACCAAGCATGCATCAGGTTGGGAATATTAAAAGCAAAGTATAATTATAAAATAAAGTGATTTTCCCAGACCAGTTGGAACTTTTCTCTGAAGGCAATTATTACAAAGTAAGAATTCTAATAATATAGCTCAGCTTCCTTGCTGGTAAACTAAAGGTGCGGGACCAGAGGATATCTGAAGCTCTCTCCAGTTCTAAGGTGCTACTCTCTGAGGGTAGGAGTAGGGACATGGTGGTGGTAAGAGATGCCTCAGTGAAACAGGGATCTAAATGCACTGAGCACAATGGAGGGAAATAGGGAGGCTGGAGTCACAGAGTCCCATGGAAATGTTCAGAAGTAGTGGGACTCAGTGCCTCTACATGGTCATGGAATTTCATAGTTAAGAAAAGGGACCTCAGAAGCCATTGTAAAGCTAATGGGATTAAAGATTTTCCCCACCCATTAATGGGCCTGCCCATTAAGGTGAGTTGGATTAGGAGAGATTTGTGGAAAAGTCCACACCTTTTGTTAGGAAGGCACTGGTTCTCCAGGGTTGTGATGCCCTCTGGCTCTGAAAAATGTATAAAAATCTGAGGTGAGGTTTTACTTTGGGGCTCTCTCATTGGAAGTGTTTGGCCAGAGGAGACACTGAGTAGCTGCTAAGGGGCTCCCCAGCTTTGAAAACCCAGAGGTTGGTGCTTCTCTCTCTGGTAACTATGTATGTATGGTCAGACAGCTGTCTCTCTGTTGATCTGTGATGTATGTATTGCTTATGTCTGACAGTTCGAAGCCTGTCTGCTGATGCTGATTTCTCTGTATTTTCTCTGAAGTTGAGTGCCCACTTTTTCCCCTGAACTAAGTGAATGATACATGTGCTTGATTAAAATGATTGTTGACCCCTCAAAAACTGCTTTGCTTTTAGAAAAGCAGATCTAAGAACCTGTACAGCAGGTCATCCTAGATGTGTCAGGGTACTTGCTTATACAGCCATTCAGCCCAGCCACAAAGTGATTAATTCCCTCTATAATATACCTGACAACTTAAAAACAACTAGAAAAGGTTAATGCAGAGCATAAATGCAGAGCAGCCCTTTCTGCTCTCAGACCAGTGGAATTGTTAGGAAGCAGTTCCTTACATCAAAATGAAATCTGTTTTTTCAGCTTCTCTTCATTGTTCCTAGTTCTGCCCAGTTAGGCCAACTAGAATTTACCTAAAACAGCTGTAATTCCCATCTAACCTCCTTCAATCCCACCAAGTCTTCTTCTCTAGGCTAAATGTTCCCAGGTCCTACAACTAAATGTTTATGTGGCAAGATTTAAAGTCCTCACCCTCCTGGTCACCCTCTCCAGGATGACCTCAAGTTTACCAATATATGTATACACACTCACACATGCACACAGATAGACTGTCCCAAAAGTCTTAGTACAGTTCAAAATTTTAATAGGGAAGGGAATAAGTACTTATATAGTATTTACTATGTACTGGGTGCTGTGCTAAGCACTTTATAAATACTGTCTTGCTTGATCCTCACAAAAATCCTGTGAGGTAGGTGCTATTATTACTCCCATTTTACATTTGAAGAAACTGAGTCAAACAGAGATTGAATGATTTGCACAAGGTTACACAGCTAGTAAGGTTTTTTTTTGCACAGCTTGAGTTCAGGTTTGAACTCATGTCTGCCTAACTCCAAGCTAGCACTTTATCCATTACACCATCTAGCTGTGTTAATATTAATATTATTAATAGCTTTTAATATTAATAATAATAGCTATTAATTAATAGCTATTAATATTAATAATTAATAATATTAATAGCTTAAGTAAACTTTAAAAGCTAAAAACTATACTAAGAATTTCAGAATACTGTGTGTTTGTGTTTCTGTGTATATATACACATATATTATATATACACACGTGTGTGTGTGTGTGTGTGTGTGTGTGTGTGTGTGTGTGGTCTTACCTGCAGGTTAAAAAAAACTTTACAAGTAGAAGACAGGGAGATGAGTATATGAATATATATATATATATATATATATATATATATATATACACATACACACACATATATAATGTATATATATACATATGTATGTATATATACACACATTCATATATGTACATATGTGTGTATATATGTGTGTGTATAGCTGCATATACACATACACACACACATACTCTTACCCTTCAGTTAAAAACATCAACTTTACATGTAGAAGATAGGAGAGATGTGTGTGTATATATACATTTATTTGTGTTTACATATATATGTATATGTGTATGTGTATAAACATATACAAACCTACACATATACATATATACATACACACATTACTCCTACCGGTTGGTTGAAAAAAACCAACTTTACGTGTAGAAGCTAGTGGAGGCTTAGCTAAATAACAGTCTATCTGAAAATGATCTGGGGATTTGAGTGATCGTCAAGTTAAATATTAATCCACAGACTGATAGGGCAGCCAAAAAAGAGCTAATAAGAATTTAGGCAAATTTAATTGAGTTGTCAAATCCAGCCCCAGAGAGGTGGTAGATAAACCCAGTGAACTCTAACCTTGTCAGACTAGAGTATTTTATGTTCAGTTCATGGGGCCATAGATTTGAAAGTACAGACAGGGTCAGGGAATCCCACAGGTGAATCAAATGATGGAAAACACCTGCTATAGCTCCTAAATCTCTTCTCATGACTGAGTCTTAGTCAGCAGTGCCAGGAACTAGTTTTTAAACAATCTCTTTTCTAGATATTCTCATATTAACCCTGATAGAGTACAGGTTCTACCAGCATCTCATTTTTCTTTGGGAATTACTCCATCCATAAAATCCAACATGAGACTGTAGAGGATGGAAAGTTCTATCCTTCTCTTTTGGGGGGGGTGCATTCTGACATACTACCAAATATCAGCAGTCCTCTGATAAGTACTTAATTAACAACAACTTCATTAAAAACCAACAACTGCAAACCCTTCCACAACCTTCAGAGATACTTCCAAAGCACATTATTCTTACTTACAGAGGGTGTTCCTACTGATGAAAAACTGTAAAAAATCAAGCAAGAAATACACATTATAATAATATGATATAATAATACGATAAATACACATTACCCAATTAAGAAACACAAATTACCCAATGGTTTCATTACATATCTTCACAGATAATAATCAAAAGGATAAACTCCAGAATGCCATTTGGAAAAGCAAAATTATTCAGAAACTAAATTTTAAATGGGTAAGTTGATAAGTAACTGAGTCAGTGCTACTGACCACAGCCAAACTCAGCTAAGTCTGAACTGGGGGGGTCATCACCACGTTCGCCTCAGGATGATCAATTTTGAAGCACAGTAATTTTAAAGACCAGTTACCAAGTCATGGAAAGATTGTGATAAATGAAGTAGCCACAGCAGTGAAATAAAAGATTCTTCTTCTCTTTTCTCTAAGAGAATTTTATATATCATCATCTAATGAATAAGGAAGTTATAAACAGTTTTGAGCTATTAACATGGAGATTCTGATAAAACTCCTGATGACCTAAAAGGAATAGTTTATATGGGGACAGTGATGGAAAATTAATCAATAAACATTTGTTAAGTGTCAACCTACTATGTGCTAGGCACTATGCTAAGTACTGGGGATATAAAAAGAGGCAAAAGACAGTCCCTCCTCTCAATCTAATGGAAAATTAGGTGTTGGTTTGACTAATACAACTTCAAGGACCAAAGTTTTTTGAGACTCTCAGAGCTTCTCTTTCCTTTTTTACTAGTTTCTTGCATCGCAAAAAACAGCATCCAGAAAAGCATGACCTTATTTATACAAAAGAGATAGCTTTTCTCAGGCACAAGAATTACAACAGTAAGTTGTTTTTGCAACTAAGATACTAGGGAGCCTTCTGGTACTCCCTATTCTGTCCTCCTGCCATTATCATCACCCTCCTCCTATTCACACACCTCCCCCAAGCACCCCTATCATTTTTGCTATTATCTCTCCCACTATAGCCAATCCCTGGCTTTGATTGCCACACCCAAGGAAACCGTTGGTACCAGTACTGGTGGCAACCTGTCCCCCACTCCCACCCCTGCTCACTGTACTCCAGAAGATGAGGCTATATCTAGCTTCAGCCATTTTCATCTTGATAAAGTGTGGTAGGATTTCTTTCCTACCTGGTTATATTCTCTGCTTCTCCAGTTCAATCTTTTGTTATAATTACATTCATTCTTTCACAATATGGGGGACAGGACAGGAGGGGAATCCATTCTATGAAAACTATTCCTAAGGTGAAACTCCAGATAACACAAACCTTATTTCCACTCTTGTGAAAGAGGAAAAATATGGCATGTACTTGAACCACCTAAAAGCCACTCCTTTCACACAAGTTTGCCCAAATAGTAAACATCCGAGTAACTGTCCAGCTCATTGCAACTGGTAAAAGAAGAAAGAGATTGTATGTCGGGTTGGCGAGGGGAAGAAAGCTGAGTGAGATTCAGTCTACTACCTGTGGTGAGGTGCACTGCTTTCCAAGGAAAACTCCATAGAATCATCATCTTCAGTTAATTCCAGTTATAACAGGTAAAAACTGAATGAAAATAAGACATAAATAAGACATAAGTTCATATTTTATCAAGTAAATGAATTAGCAGCAGACTGAGAAACAGAGGTACTCGGCAAGGTGTGCTATGTTCCTACTTGTAATGTGTCTTGTGCCTTCTGTACAGAGGAATTTAGCCATAACCAAACAATCCACAATCATTTATAAAGTACTTACCATATGCCTGGTACAATACATACTAAATGCTGGGGACAGCAAAAAGACAGCGAAAGTCTCTGCCCTCTGCCCTTAGTGGGAGAGACTACATGGGGATAGTCAGACGCATAGAATAGATGGAAGGTAACCTTGGAAGCATTGCAGGCATGGTAGACAGTTAGTGTAAAGGTGTAGAAATGGGAGATTAACAGCAAGAAGGCCAACATGGCTGGGTTATAGAGTATGTAAAGAGGAAATGTAGGAAAACTGGAAAGGTAGAAAGGGACCAAGTTGCAAAGAGCTCTAAATGCCAGACAAAGGACTTCATATCTGATTCTTTCTTTTCCTTTTTTTTGAAAGAAATCAGGATTAAGTGAGTCATCCTCACACTCATAGCTAGTAGGTCTCTGAGGCTGGATTTGAATTCAGGTCCTCTTGACTCCAGGGCTGGTGCTCTATCCTCTGTACCATCTACCATGTCTAACCCAACTTTTATATTTGATTCTAGAAGTAATTGGAAGTCACTGGAGTTTTTTGAGTAAGCACCCAGTCACTTACAGATCTCAGGATGAAGTGCCATTGCTTCTCCTCTTAGGCAAGTTATTTAATCTGAGATTGAATTTCCTCTTTAAGAGTGGAGGGAAGTGGTGGAGGTGGGCATATGGGATAGTGGGTAGTGGTGGAGTATCTTTCAGTCTATATGATTTTTCCTTATCTACAAACCAGAATTCCTGGTTATACTACAAAATCAACACATTCTCACCATCTTCCTTTACTCCATCCCAATAATAAAGGAATGGGTCATTTTATGACAAAGATGCTAATTAGCATTATTATGAAGCAATGACAGAAAGGGAGAAAACTGGAGAGAAAGAATGGGAATAGCATGTTAAATCAAGGGGAGGGTCAGTTACTTCCCACCCTTAAATTCACACCCACCCACCAAATTCATTCATCCCTGAAATATTTAATGTTCCTTTGACTCCAGGAAAACAACACATCCCCAAGCAGCTTCAAAAATTTCATTTGGTGGACCAGGCTGTCTCTATACTTGACTCAATAAAAGTCCTGACCATGAAAAATGGGTCTGTTGGGGTTCAGACTCTGGGAGCCTCCTTGAGCTCCCCTTGAATCTTCCCACTTAGTCTGGCCTTTCTTACTCAAATCTAATCTTCCCATTTGTTCCGGCAGTCTCAGGAAGCCCATGGGCTTTTCATTATCATTCTACTCAGGTCTCTGTTGCACCCACCACCCTTGATCCCATCAAAACCCCATTCCCTAGGCTGCCAACCACTCCCATCAAGATCTGTATCCATTCCCATACTGCCAATATCAAGATCTCTGGATTGCCCCACCTGCTTCCCACCCAAACCCTCCATTGTCTCATATCTCCTGATAGCTTCCAGCTGCTTCCAGCCTTGGACCCTCCTTGGATTCCCTCCTTGGACTTCTCCTCCAGACCCTTCCTAAACCCCTCCTCCCATCACCCTGGACTACCAGACCACCACCCCCCCCCCACCCCCCCCCCCACCCCCAATCCCTCCTATACTCTTTTCTGTATTGAAGTTCCATCTTGCCTCCATGAAGGCGCTCAGATGCAATCCAGATCAGTCAGGCTCTGTATAGCTGAGATTCTATCTGGCCGGCTTGTGAATACAAGTGTTACAAATGCTTAGGCTCCTTAAGAGGCAACCCAATTTGGCAAATCTTTAATAAACTTTGTTTTCTTTGGCTTTAAGAAGGCTTGAGTCAAATTCATTCGAGCACGACCCGGACTGTTGGTATTTTGGGGTCCACCATTACCCCTGAACCTTGTCAAGTCCAGCATATTCCTCTGTGGTAGTCTCATCCTGATAACACATGATATTAAAATTATGAAAAGAACTGGAAAACATGATTGTTTAGGGGGTTTTGTGTGCCGTATTTGTTTGCCATGGGTTGGGTGACTGTGAAAGGAATTCAAATCCCTTGAAGTAGCAGACTAGCTACTGAATCTTCCAGACCATAGGTCTGCAGCCCTGCAATAAAAATAATCACAAACATACTTGAAAACTCTGTTGACATTTTTAATTATAAAAATGCACAACTGAATTATGAATACTTTAACTATACTGAATCCTAGACAAGAAAACTCTTATTGGATGATCTTATTATGTATAATAATAATAAATCACAGAAGGTAATGATGGAGATCTTATATTTTCGAGAGACTTGGTTGTTTTCCTTAACCTTCCTCTCCAAAAAAAGACCTTTTAAATTTTAATTATTACTTTAATGCTGTTTGGGTCCTACAGTTATTGGTAGGATAAAACCAAAGTGATTGGAGAGAGAGCAGGAGGGTGGAGGTGAACAAAACAAAAGGTTTAATGATGTCTAAACTTTAGCCCAAAAGAATGGTTTCATTCTTTGCATCTGCTCAAGAATACTTCCTTTCTTCAACTAAAGGCACAAATAGACACGCGATTTCCTTTTTGAGTGACTTAACATAATAGAAATTTATAGGCAAGAATAAATGTTTCTTTCTGCTTTATTTCACCCTGCAATATTCCTTGTATGAAATTGCTACTTCTTGTCTAAATGCTCAATTTGTGATTGAAACCTGAATAAGAGTAAAGGCATTTTAGACTGCATAATAATAAAATTGCCTCCATTTTATATGGTGCTTTATAATTTTTGAAGCTCTTTTATACATCTTATTCTCTCCCAAAAACCAATACTATGAGATAGTTATAATTATCCCCATTTGACAGGTGAGGAAAGTGAGCCAGGAAGAGGTTGAGTGATGTCTCAAGGGTTACACTGAGATAGCGAGAGGCCAGGGACCATAACTAAGGTCTCTTAATTCATAATCCAATTCTCTCTCCACTCTAACAAGCTAGCAGCATAATATAAGGAAAAGAGGATGGCTCTCTGGGAAGGGAAGGAAGAATACAAGGAGAAATTTAAGTAAAAATAAAAGATATCCATAAAAATATTGTTTAAAAAAAGGAATAGGGCATAGTGGAACACTCTCTGCTCCTAGGGAGGCTACGGATGATAAATCTCTTGAGCTAAGGAGCTCTGAGCTGCACTGGGACTGAAGCTGAGGGTCTACACTAAATCCACCACCCTTATGGTGAACTCCTGGGAGCAGAGGGTCACCAGGCTGCCAAAGAGGGGAAAACTGATCAGGTTGGGAAAATGGCATTCATTAAGGCATTTGCATTGATCACTATTGGGGTGGGCTCACCCATGAGTGAAGATCTGGGTTCTACTTCAGGGTCCTTCACTTGTCCCTCAATGTGTGACAATGGGCAAGCTTTAACTTTCATAAGCCTTTTGTTTCTTTTTCTGCAAAATGGAGATATTAATGCTTACCTCAGAGAGTTATTATGAGGGTCAGAATAAACTATTACAGTACTAAATAAATGTAAGCTGTCTCACTATCTTGTGAAATGTTACCTTTTTTAAAAAATGGAATTTTGAAAAAGAAAGTTTCAAAGGAATATGGTTCAAAGATACAAATGAATGAACATTTTTGTAGTACCAAGGTAAAGGAGGCTAGCTGAAACAACAAAATTTAATGTTTAATAAACAGTATTGTAAATGGGTTATCAAATACTTAAAAAATTAAAAGCCATCTCTGGAGAGGGAGGAAAGAAAAGAGGAAAAAAATTACATGATAATTTAGTTATGTATTGAAAAGGAATAGCAAGTTGTGCTAATATCTTTTTTATTATATTACACTATATAAATGCTTGCTTTATTCCATAAATTAAAAATAAAATAAATGAAAATTGAAAAAAATCACTATCAGTCATAATTTTACCATCAGAATCTTCTGTCCTCTGTAGCATTTCTTATTATAATCCCATCTCTTTAGTCATCAAGACATTCCAGTCACAGAAACAGGGATATGCTTTGCTTAACCTGCCAGTCCCATTCACCACAGAATTTAGTACCTACCATACCTTGCTGAACCTAGTTTTACCTGGCTCAAGTCCAACCCTACAATCATACAATAATTTTTTAATATATACCACATTAATAGCTAATATTCCTATATGGCTTAAGGTTTACAAAGTTATTTTCTCACAACCCTGTGAGGCAGGTAGTACAACTAAAGGCAGAAACTGAGATACGAAGAGGTTATGAGCTGTCCAAGGTCCTACTCGCCAAAAGTGACAGAGCTGGGTTTTGAACCCAACTCCCTTCCCTCTAAATTCAGCATTCTTTCTGCTGTAACACACTTTGTCTAAATGGGAAAGAACAACTGTGAGAACAACAAATGTGATCTCTCTGGGTGATGTAATTGAATGGCTCACAAATTCTAAATGCTCACCGCCAGTATAAGATTTCAAATTAAATGCAGCTTTCACTTACAGGCTCAACAAATTTTCATTGAAGATCTTCCCATGAAAGGCTTCATGATTAGTGCCCCAAAGATAAAAATTCTTAACTAGGGTCCGACCTATTTCATTGTCTTTTGTATGATGAGATGTGAGGGGTAGATATCCCAAGCCCCACTGCCTATGATATCAACCTCTACCATTACTCACATAATTGATTAAAATAATAATAGTGGGATAATTATCTCCAGACTGCTTTGCTTAGTTGGAAGGGAAGAGAGGTTATTTGGAAAGGGAATTATCTAGCTTCTTCACCTCAACAAACTAATTTATTAGTTAAGTTCAGTACCAAGATGAGATACAAAAGATACAAATACTAATGTAGAGGTAAATCAGGGGAGTCACAACTTAGGGGCCATTTATTAAGAGCAATCCTGAGGATCATAAGATCTTAGACCTTACAAGTCCAATATCTTCATTTTATGGATTAAGAAACTGAGGCCTAGGGAGAGTAAGTGATTTGTCCAGGTTCATACAGTATCACAGGCAAGATCTGAACCTAAGTTTTCCTGGCTATAACTAGTAATAGTAGCTAGCATTTACATAGTGTTTTAAAGCTAGCAAGAGTCTTTATATATGTTATCTCACTTTATCCTCACAACAACTCATGAGATAAGACAGTCAGTCAATAGGCATTTATTAGGAGCTCTTAGAGTTTGATCAGACATCAAAGACACCAAGGTCATCCACTGTACTTTGGGCATTGCCAGTAATCTTGACTTTTTCTTGCCACAGGACTCTGATGGCTCTGGAAGAGAGAATGATGACTTTGCACGGCTCTGCCTCACTTAAATCCAATTCATGAGCAAGTCATCATCTATGATGTCATTGTTTCTCTTCAAAAACAAAGGGTGAACAACAACTACATCCTAGGCACTGTGCTAAGCACTGGGAATACAAAGACAGATAGTCCCTGCTCTCATGGAACTCATAGTCTAATGGGGGAGACCTGAAAATAACTATGGGCAAACAAGGTATATGCAGGATAAATAGGAGATTTGTACTAGCATCACCATTTGTTGTTGTTTGGTCATTTCAGTCATGACTGACTCTTTGTGATCCTTTTTTTTTCTTGGTGGGGAGGTTGGTTTCTTGGCAAAAATACTGGAGTGTTCGCTATTTCCTTCTCCAATTTATTTTACAGATGAGGAAACTGAGTTAAATGACTTGCCCAGGGTCACACAGCTAATAAGTGTCTGAGGCTGGATTTGAACTCAGGAAGATGAGTCTTCTGACTTCAGGCCTAGCACTCTATCCGTTTCATCACTTAGTTGCTCATACTACCAAACTAGCATCACCATACCATTTTATAAAAGAGAAACTGAGGCTGAAATAGGTTGAGTGACTTGCCCAGGGCCACATGACTTCTAAGTATCAGAGTCATGATATGAACTATGGTCTTCCTGACTCTAAGGCCGAGGCTCTATTTACCAACCTTTCCGCCTCTAGGTGAGGCAGAAGTCACAATTCACTGGAGACGCTGTGTGTTTCCTTGGGGCAGCATAGATTAGGCTAGATGGATTAGGCTAGACCCAAAAGGCACAAAATTATGGGAGAATGCAGTCCTCCCTTGAAAAGAGGAAAGAACAGTGAAGACCAACTTGGAATATTTTGCAATTTTATCCAGGGCCAGCCTTACTATCAGCAAAAAAGGACTGGGGCAAGTATGAAAAACAGGATTTTAAAAAAAACCTTACCACTTCCTTCTGAGGCCACTGTAGGAGAAAAGATAAGACTAACAACCACTTTGTAATGCCTAGATTAGGATATCACATGCATTGTGCTGGAGGTTGGCTAGCATGAATTGGCTACTTGATTCTATTGAACAATAGCCTCTAAATTCTCCAACTATCATAGGCTGGTTCCACTTGTTAAAGTCAGTGGGAGGCCCAGGAATCCACAGGTGCCCTGGAAATGGTTGTTGGATTTAGGGAAAGTGCAGCCACCTGAGAGCAATGCTATAAGCAATCAGTCCTGAAGAGAAGACTGGTGTGGGGAGTGGGTGGACAAAGATGGGTTAGGTGCATGCAGGCTTACTAATGAGCAAAAGTCTCCCAATCCCCCAGAGTGCAGGAAAAAAAACACTAAGTACTGTACATTAAGTAGAGACATGTGAACAGATGATGTCCTTTGTCTCACTGACTGAGGGTGCTTCCTTGTCTCATATTAGATGCAAAGTAGGCTGATGTCTTTTTCTGTGACTAGCACTCAGGTTTAGTCAAGAATTACCCTTGAATTTTCTTTTAACATTTAGTAAGAGTTATTTAGCCTCTCAAACATCCAGTTTTCTCATCCATAAAATGGAGATAATCCAGATGTAGTGCAGAAAGTGTTGAGCCTGAAGTCAGAAGAAAGCCAGGTTCAAATACCACATCCACTATTACTAGCTCTGTGACTAGAGGCAAGTGAATGAATCTCTCTTAAGCTTCGGTATGGCAGCTGGGTGGATCACCGATAGAGTACCTAATCTGGAATCAGGAAGACTCACCTTCCTGAGCTGAAATGTGATTTCAGACACTTAACTAGTTGGGTGGTCCTGGGCGAGTCACTTAACCTTATTTGCCTCAGTTTCCCCATTTATAAAATGAGTTGAAGAAGAAAATGGCAAACCACTCCAGTGTCTTTTCCAAGAAAATCCCAAATGTGATCACCAAGTCAGGTACAACTGAACAACAAAGCCTCAATATATGCAGTGAAAGGGGAATCCTTCACTAGGTTGTTGTGAAGATCAAATAAGACAATGTATGTAAAACATTTTATAAAACTAAATGAACATGTCAGATTTATTACCTTAAATGTCAATATTCTTTTCATGAATAAATGTGACCATTTATTATACTAGTAATATGTATATTACGAGGACACATATATATGTATAGTATATGTGAGTACTTATTACAGTAATCTTTATTATACTAACATTTAATCTTGAAGATGTACATTACAAACACACAGATAATTTACAAATACACAGATAATCAATTCTGCATTAAGAGGAGGACCATTTAATGGTGACTGATTTGTAAACTGCCGCAGGAGAGATGATCAAATTAATTGAAAATGTTTAATTTGGAAAGGGGAGCAAGAGGATATGTCAGTTCTCTACAAATAGGAAGGAACAAGGCATATTAAACAGAGAGAAGACAATGATGACATGAGAGCTGTCTTCAAGTATTTGAAGGTCTCGCGTAAAAAAAGAATTAGAATTTTCCATTTGGCCCCCCAGAGAGCAGAACGAGGTGAACACTGCAAAAATTGCAGCTGCTTTAAGCTTGATGGTCAAGACAAAACTTCCTAATAATTAGCGATGTGCAAAACTGAAACGGACTGCCTCCAGAGGTAATGGACATTCATTCTTTTGAGGTCTTCAAGCAGAGACTGGACAACCATTGCTTGGGCATTTGTGATAGTGAGTATTCCTTTCATGAATGAATTGGACCAGAGAGCTTTTGTTATCCCTCCCAGATCTCAAATTTTTTGATTCTATAGTAGTCAAGCTGCTTCCCACATGTAGCTTGGGGTTGTCATTGTGTAACTCTGAGGGAAGCAGAATAGATACCTCTAACAGAATAGATAACTCCAAAGGATAGCTTTAATTCCTGCCTGAAGGGGAAGCATGAGATCAGGGCAGGAGGCTACCACTTTATTCTCCTCAGAGAGATGGACACTGGGTTAGAATTATTTGTATCTGTTCCCTTAAACGTTATTAGTCAGAGGAATGTAGTTTTCAGATTCACGGTAACTTCTAATCATTATTCATTAACACTGAGAGGATGGCCTCAAGTTTTATTGCCAAAGCTTGACTCACCACTAATGAACACAAAGAACAAATAGCAAAGAAACCTATTCATCCAAGTTGATGGCAAAATAGAAACCAGGGAAAGTATACATAGGAGAATATATACCAGAAAATTCAGAGTGAAAGAGTTCTCCCATTTGGAGTGAGGTAACTCAGTTCAACCAAGAAGAGAGACCTGAATCTCATTCAAGGGGAAAATTCCATGAAGTCTCTAGTGCAGCAAGCTGGGACGTGATAGAGACTGTCAGCTCCTCTCATGTCAGCTTTTTCCCAGAGTCTTTTTTTCCCCCTTTTTTGGCTAAAGAGAGAATGTGGCATCATACATATTTCTCTTAAAATGAGTAGCCATAAGAAACCAAAGAAGGATGAACTCAAAGCAACTAAAGAGTCAATCCTGTCCTGACAACGTCTTCCAGTATTGATCACCAATGAAGTGAGTCTCCCACCAATGGGCTTTGGAACTCAGTCCCCAAAGTCTTAGTGCAGGGTTAAGCCCCTACAGTTTGGGGTTCTAATAGCTTCAACCTTCAATGAGACTTTGGGGAATCATTGTATTATAAGAGTTATTCTAAAGAAGAGGAAGTAGACTTCTATGCAGCTCCAAGAAGACAGAATTAGGAATATTGTCTAGTGGTTGGAAGAATTTGCCCACAACTGAAGTTGGTGCAGGACAAAGTGAAAACTGACTTCTTTAAAGTCTATCTGGACTCACTTCTTACTAGAGGAGTTTTTAAGCAAATCCAAGAGACAATGGCTTGCCTGTCAGAAATGCATAGAGAAGATTACTAAATGTAGTAGAGGCATAGGATCTATGAGATCTAGCAAGAATAGGGACCTTAAGAAATCTAATTGAAGCTCTTCATTTTGCAGACAAGAAAACAATGTAAGTGACTTGTTCAAGATCACACAGGTAGTAAGTGGTAGTGCCTGTGATTTAAACTCAGTTGCTATGACTCCAAAGTCATTTACTGGAGAGGATCTTGAAGGGTGACTTTTAATTCTGGGGTTTAGTTTCTAAAACATTATCATTCCTGAGCTGGCCTTCTTGGTCCTTTGTGAAATGAAGGTTCTGAAGTCTTGTCTCAGTGTGCTCCTCCCAAGATCCAACCTGTAAAATTTCAGTATTTAATAGGGTTCCCTAACCTATTACCCTTCTCCCTATCCTCCCACATGGGTTGGGCTAGATTTTCCCAAAGGATGACAAAGGTTGGACTTCATCGTCTTAGCCTTGTCTCCCTCAACACAGCCTTCTAGTAGCTTCTGATTGTATTGATAAGGTTTCCTGGTCACCTAAGGCCCACCCACATGAGGTCAGTAGAGGCAGCCTGAGTTCAAATACATCCTCAGACACTTACTAGCTGGGTGATCCTGGACAAGTCACTTCTACCTCTGTTTGCCTCAGTTTCTTCAACTGTAGAAAAGGGAATAATAATGTCACCTGTTGCTGTAGGTCACTCATTTCAGTACCGTCCTACTCTTCATGACCCCATTGGGGGTTTTCTAGGCAAAGATACTGGAGTGGTTTGCCATTTCCTTCTCCAGTTCATTTTACAGATGAGGAAACTGAGTTAAGTGACTTGACCAGGATCACACAGCTAGTAAGAGTCTAGGTCACATTTGAACTCAGGTCCTCCTGACTCCAAGTCTGGAGTTCTATCCACCTAGCTGCAATAAAACCTTCTAGGATTGTTGTGAGGATCAAATGAGAGCATATTTGTAGAGTGCCCAGCACAGTGCCTGGCACATTAATAAACACTTAATAAGTGTTTATTTCCTTCCTTCAGACTTCTTAGATGTCCCAAGATCATGTAAGTTTCCATATCCTGCCCTGCCAATTAAATGCATTTCCATCTAGAGACTACCCAAGCTAAATGCTATTGTATAGCCTTTCTCTGTTAAAGATGAGGAAACCTCCTTTGGTTAACTGTTCAATGAATTATATGAGTGCATTATTTCATCCCAACATTAAATCTGAACTAACAGGGTATAGGCCTCCAGCCTCTAACACAGCCCTATTCAATAAGACACATTATTCCAATTTGCTGGTGAGTATCCCACAGGAAGATTAGATCTAATGCCAAGATAGATTCATTCCTCTGACATAAATTAGCCTCTGCCTATCAGGTCTCATGAGGTCAGGACTTGGTCCCAGTCCAGGTTGGACTAGGTGATGTTGAAGGCCTTTCCAATCCTGCAGTTCCATGACTTTCCATCACTGTTATTCTAATAAAAGCATGTACTTGTATTCAATTCCTTGAGACAGGACCCTTTTCTTAGTAAATCTCAGCATCAGCACAGCAGTGACAGGCACGCGCACTCTCACTCAAAACTCTTGATGCATACCATGAGGGAAAAAAAATCACAGTAATGAAGCTTAAGTAATCTTTAGAAGTTGAGACAAGCAAGATCTTACCAAAGCAAGCTGTATAAATCAACGTATTGCCGGTAGAGAGGCAATATTTTCCCCTCGTGGTTTCATGACTAGATGCAGACAGGTATGTTTTCACTTTTTAAAAAATCCAATGTAAAAAATCTCAAACTTACAAAATAGGTCAATTAAGCCATAATTTACAAAATGCAAATTATTACTTGGGAAAAAAAGTACTTCTTTTGGTGCAGGCTTCCCTCCTTTGGATGGGACTTGTGATTTCATTGGCATAGGATATTCCCTTTAAGAAACTTCCTTCCCATACATAAGATATGCACCTGTTCCAAATTTGCCTTGGATATTGAGAGGTTATACAACTTTTCCAGAGTCATGCAACCAATATGTGTCATAGATAGGATTTAAACCCAGGTTTTTCTGACTCTGACATCAGTTATCTGTCCACTATGCCATGGTGATTTTCTCTTGGGGTACTTAAAATATAATTTAAGTTTTTAAAAAATTAGTTTACATTCAAGTTTTCAGGAATTAATCTATTAAAATAAAAATGTAAATAAGGTGACCTGACCCATTGGGTCCTTATCAAAACTGATTATAAGGCCAAAAGGGGTGTGATTTCCCCTTTTCCTACACAAGTTAATCATAGGAAGCAAAGAGTGGATAACAGATGCAATGACATGTTAATAGACAAGTACCAATCATTCCTAGAAAGTATGAATACTCCTCTGATTAAATTAGAAGGGAACAAAGAGATTAGCTGAGGAAACAAATTATCCATCCCTCTAGGAGATTTAACTAGCCAAAGTCTAGGGGCAGGTAGGTGGCATGTGGTTAGGGTTATCAGACCTGCAGTCAGGAAGACCTGAATTCAAATCCAGCCTTAGTCACTTCTTAGCTGTGTGACCCCAGGGAAAGTCACTTAACCCTGTTTGCCTCAGTGTCCTCATCTGTAAAATGAGTTGGAAAAGGAAATGACAAACCACTCCAGTATCTCTGACAAGAAAGCCCTAAATGGGGTGAAGAGGAGCCAGACAGGCAGAACACAAATAATAACAAAGTTTAGGTATGCAGGCTTAAGATCATTGTGAAAGAGAAGTGAGCAAGCAATAACATGGTGTCTTACAGAGATTTAAGTCCTCAGTTCTCAAGAGTACAAGATGCAATTGAGCAAGCAAAGACATAGTCCAGATAGATATGTTTACAGAAATGTAGGAAGTCAAGAAAAGAAGAAACTTGAAGAAATGGGACTCCTTGGCAACAGAGAAGAGAGAAAATATGGATTCAAGACAGAATTAACCCCGGAAGACAAGAGTCAAGCTATGGAGACAAGCAGACCCTTTATAGCCCAACTAAGAAACATACCCAGCAGAGATGTGAGGAGTAAAAGAACCAAGCCTTCCACTACCAGGAGTGGTGAGTTGCTCAGCCACATTCCAAATTGTGGGGCTAACTAGTATTGTACTTTCCATTCTTCAGTGTAGTTGCTATATTTGTGGGAGGGCACAAAATTTTAAACAGGACTTAGAATGACTTATAGCTACTGGTTTTTGTTTGTTTTTCCATCTTAGTAAACACTTTTTCTAATAGCTAATTGGGTCTACTGGTTGATTATTAATTATAAGAACACAGATAAGGGTTTGTCTGTAAGCTATTGTATTGGGGGTGTAACCTCACAAATTTGTTCCTACACTTCAAGAACAGTAGTGCTATGTATAAATTGAGTCTACTTTGTTTTCATCAGCCAATCATAAACTCCTTGAGAAAAGAGACCATCAAGTTGGTTTTTGTCTCCTCCCACACCAAACACATTGTTGGGAACATAGTGGTCCTTAATAAAAAGCTCTACTATCAATAATTTACAATTTGTCACTGTCCAGCTTTCTCAGAGGGTAGCTACATGGCACAGTAGTTAGTATGCCAAGCCGGAAATCAGAAAGACCCATTTTCTTGAGTTCAAATCTGGCCTCAAACACTACTAAGTATGGGACTTGGGCAAGTCACTTAACCCTGTTTGCCTTGGTTCCTCATCTGTAAAATGAGCTTGGGAAGGAAATGGCACACCATTCCAGTATCTTGGCCAAGAAAATCCCAAATGGCATTGTAAAGAGCCAGACTTTACTGAAAAATGACTGAACAAGTGCCCCAAATTACAGGCACTTTAAACTTGTAAAATAAAAGTCTGTTTCATGCAGGCGATGGGAAATTATCTTGCCTTACAAGAAATAGAGGGGAAAGGGATAAGAGAGAAGGGGTTGTGATAGAAAGGAGGGCAGATTGGGGGAAGGGGTAATCAGAATGCATACTGTCTTGGGGTGGGGGAAGGGGAGAGATGGGGAGAAAATTTGGAACTCAAAATCTTGTGGAAGTGAATGATGAAAACTAAAAATAAATTAGTTTTTAAAAATAAAAAAATAAATAAAAGTCTGTCTCTTCCTAAGAGGATTTCGGATTCTAGTCAGCTAGCAAAGAAAAGGTTTTTGTTTGTTTTTCAACAACTTGTTCCTAAATAAACTTTTTCAGTTAGAGGACTATTCTCTTGCAGGCCCATCTATTGCTAATATATCAATTAGCCCCCTGGTGATGATTCCTCTGCAGTATATTCTGAATTAAGGAGAGGTTACAGTTTTTGCTCCTCTTCTGGGATAGTTGATTAGTTCATAAAATAAGTGAGTGAGCAAGCATTTTCTTATTCCAAGTAAAGAGGCACATGGGTCTTTCAATGATTTCAAAGTGGGTGACTTGTATTTTTTTGCATTCATTTGAAGAGGTATCTCCTGAGTCTCTCTGTCTTGTGCCTTGAGCAGGCATTTTATTTTTCAAGGAATATAGGACTTTTTTCAGACCAACTCAGGGATTGATATTAGCCTCTTCAGTTAGCTATGACATTTATTTATTAGAATTTTTTGCTGCCTGCATTCTGTCACTGCCATTAATTTTTAAAAATATGATTTATTATTAATTAGAAAAAATATTTTTACTTTCTGTCATAGGTGAATTATATAATTATTCAGCTGCATAATTCACACATATCACTGCATCTTTTTCCTTTGATCAAGTATTAAAAATTTGCATGATTAAAATCGCTAGACACAATTTTACATTTGTCAAAATATTGCAAGAATTTTAAATATCCAGTTGAAAGTCTATTGCATTTCCTTCTCTATTCATAATCATAGAATTATCTAAAATGGTATGTAATGAATTCTACTAAGGTAATTTTTAAGGAAAAAAATCAATCTTTTAACTTATTTTCTAGTCTAGTAATATACAGTGTGTGTATTGGGGGAGAAAGGAGTATGATCACTTAGCTGACAAGAAACAGAGGTGATTTTCAAGCAAAAAATGGAACAGTTCTATGAGGAAGTGTGTGGGATGGTGAGACCCCTACTCAAATTAACTACTTGGAGGTGTCTCAAGGTACAAACAGAAAGTCCTTTATTTGGTTCTCTCGAGAAGCAGGTGTCACCTTCACTAGGTAGTCTAGAGAAGGGAGGCACAGTATAGAAGCAGAAGCATGGTTATATAGCCCAAAATCACAAACCTACCGCCCCCTTACCCTTTTGGTCAAGAGCCTGAGCAAGCAACTTATTTTCAGAAATTTGCCCCAGATACAAGGAATAAGGAAATGGAACTAAGCAAACAATGCAAGAGAGATGGTAAGGTGGTTTCACAATTTCAAGTTCCCCCATGTCACTTGATTCCCAAGAAATTGAAATTTAGCCTAGGGTCAGATCTATTTTAGACTTATGTCCCTGAGAAGTCTTCAGTATCACATTCAAAAGGTATGTGATAATGTAGAGAGGATCAGAGTATCTAGGCTGAGGCAAAAAGAGGAGAAGGGAAGTCAATAAAAATATGGAAATTGTGAGAACAAGAGGAGAAAAAATGAATGGTAGGACTGGCCATTGGTGTCAAAACCAATGGAAAAGTTAGTAAAGATCAGACCAAATATAAAGCCTGCTGTACAGCAACCTCAGTTAAATAGAGCTTCAGAGATCTTCTGGTCCAATCCATACCTGAGTTGGAATACCTTCTACAATAATTCTGACAACAGGTCATCTGTCCTATGCTTAAAGACCCTTAATGGAACTACTCCTTCCTAAGGTAGTTCATTATACTTTCAGACAGTCTTAATTGTTAGTCATTCTTTCTTTCTTTCTTTGAGCTAAAACCTACCTTTCTGTACTCTATTTAAATGGAAGATCACTCAATAATGAAATAGATTTCATTAATTACAGATTAAGTTATCTTAAGTTAGGAGAAGAGTACTTATATGTAATAAATATTTATGGCAGTATTTTTATAATAACAAAGAACTGGAAGCAGAGTTGTTTCCCAGAGATTGAGAAAATGTCCAAGCAAAGCAGGGTGCATACTTATAATAGAATATCATTTAGTACAGAAAAGTATGGGAAGACTCAGAGTTGGAAAGCACCACCATACCAAATTTACACATAAAAAAGGAATGCTTGGCAACATACTGAACAAATGGTCAACCAGTATTTGCTTAAGAACCTCAAATAGGGGGTAAACACACTTAACTCAAACATTGTTCATTTGCTTAAAGAGCTCAGATTTCCATATACCTTCAAGAAATGACCCAAATCTTAATTACTAGCATACTTTATCATAACCAATAGTTGAGGTTACTAAATTCATTTTTGTTTAGATTTAACTGAACCCCACAAAAGTCACTATAGCTGGAATAAAAATAGTACAGTCTGGCTAGGTGTCTAAGGTAACTTGGATGTTTGCCCAAGTCACCTAGCTCCTCTATCCTCCATCACTCAAGGGTGTACTGGAGCCAATTGTTAAATTTTCAGTGTGAGTGTTTACAGCTTGAAAATAAGCAAATGTTACAAATAAGAGCTTGATTTATTGTTTTCTTGATTGTCAAGACTTAAGAAAGTGACAGAGAACATGTTAATGTTGTTGTTCAGCTGCTGCAGTCATATCCAACTCTTCATGACCACATTTGGGGTTTTCTTGGCAAAGATATTGAAGTGGTTTGCTATTTACTTTTCCAGCTCATTTTACAGATGAGGAAACTAAGGCAAACAGGGTGAAGTGACTTGCCCAGGTCACACAGCTAGTAAGTGTCAGAGGCCATATAACATGTATTAACATACATGTTAATAATGTAGATTAAACTTAAATGGTGTGTCTTGCATAGACTAGTTATTAAATCAGCTCACCCCCTGATCTTGCTCTCCAGATATCCCCTTGGGACCATGTTCTCTTGCTTGGTAGGAATTTACTTTAGCCACCCATCCTGACGTCATTACACCCCAATCATCTTTCTACCACACTGTCACAGACCCACTCTCCATCTCTTATCCGTGGAATAACAATCAATCAACACTACCATTTAGGGAAAGGTTATGTCAATCATCCTATGAATCCACTCATTCTTGTGACTTTCTATTCTAAAACACTTTTTTCTGGCTACCACTCCCCTTTATTTATATGTTGTATTTCCCTATTAGAATATAAGCCCCTTGAGGTCAGGGACTAAGAGACTATTTTGCTTTTGTATTTATATCCATGGCACCTAGCACAGTACCTGGCACATAGCAGGTGTTTAATAAACACTTTTTTATTCATTTATCTGTTCATTCATTCATTCACTTATTTCTATGAGTACTTCAACAAAGGTAACAAATAGCTACTCCATCTTATCTGGAAACAGTCGTCATTAAAAATGAGAAAAAGAAACTGTATCTGTATGCACAGGCTGACTTATATTCCTGTTCCAACCACTTTTTAGTCATTTCCTATTGGCCAGTAATAGGAACAACCACCAATACGTTTACATCTAAATGCAAAACAATTTGAGTAATGAAGATACTCCATCCAAATGCAGCTATTTTTGTGAAGCCAAGTGCTATGTGATATGAATGGGCCCATACAATGCATCATAATGATTCTCCTACTTTGGTGGTAAAGACGCATTATGTGAATCCCAAAGTGTGAACAGAATTTTACCAGATTCCTTAGTCATAATTACCACTTGGGGGAAAAAAAGAAATCAACTTAAGCCTGATATTCATTTTTATTATCTCAATTCACAGTGTAAGCTCAATATAAAAATTCTAACTAATAAAGACAAAGTTTCAGAGTAAATGGATACTTCTTTTTAGTAGAGTATTTCCAGAAATCCTGAGGAAGAGAGCTAGTTTAAATTATGATAGGTCAGGAGCTTCTCATCTCCTAGCAACAAGTCTGGGGCCAGTGCTCTCCTGAAAGCTGTAAATATGTATTACGTTACAAGAATAGAGTGAAATTTTAAATAGATGGAATTTATTGGTTTAATAGTTTGATTTTCTTTTTTACTTAAATTCATAGCAAAACCAAGTTTAACAATATACTAACTAGAAATTCTCACCAAATTTAGCCATGGTTTCAAGAGTAATTATTTTAACTGAGAAAAAAGCAATTAAAGTGGGAAGAATATTTTCTTTCTTGCCAAGAATTTATCTATTAAGCAACCACAAGCAGGAAAGAGGAAGCCAATTATTTACTCAGTTTTGCTTTTGTATTTAACATTTCAAAAGTATATTTATGCATAATATAATGACCTAGTGAAAAGGTGATTTGGAGTAAGAAGACTTAATTTTGAGATTGTGCTCTGATATTTAATTTGGTATCTGATCTCAAGTAGGTCCTTTCAGTCTTCTCCCCCTTAGTTTTTTCATCTACAAAATGGGGACAATAATGATTATTCCACCCACCTCATAGGGTTTTTATGAAGATCAAATGAGATCATTGGCTCTTGCCCCCTCTTGTAATTGCCCCAGAGATGCAGAATAACTCAGATAGTTTCTTACAAGCTTTTGGCTCACAGCTTTACTTGACTCTAGATGTACTTAAAGGGTAGGTTAGGTGACCTGGTGGAAGGAGCAGTGGGTTAAGAGACAATAAGTTATGTATTTGAGTCCTTCCTCTGGCACTTATTAACTGTGTGACCATGGGAAAGTTTCTTAACCTCTACTTGACACAGTTTCCTCATCTATTAAATGGATATAATAATAGCACCTACCTTAAAAGGTTATTGTGAGGAACAATTGAAATAATATGGGTGAAGCAGTCTGAAAATCTTGAAAAACTACATAATGGTTAGCAATTCTTATTTTCCTCAAGCCCAGTTCAATAGAGGAAATGTTAAATATGTTAGGAATCTCTGAAAAACATATATAAATTCCCCTACCCTTTTCTCTTCAAATGACCCAAACTTTGTCATCAAAATCATATTTTCTTTTCTAAAGATGTTAGGTTAAGCATTAAGACCTATACCCACATTTGGTCAGGTAAATTCTTTGTCAATGACTCAGTATTTATTTAGTGCTAAGAGTTGGATTTATATATCAGTTTCTGATATAGTCAAATTGGAAGATCAATGACCATCTTACAAGTGTAGTACTTGGTATGGACATGGCCACTATTCTGTCTCAGGGGCAGCTGACTTACCCCAGTTTGTACTCATATCATCACATATGGGTTCCAGATCTGAAATACCACCAAGGGGCTACACCTGAAACAATTCAAACTTTCTCAGGGTCATAGGAGTAACCCTATGGTGGTAAAACACATGCATGTGATAGGCAGGAGAAGGCATGCCTATTATTTGCCAGTCTAGCTCATGAGCCCCCATTGAGATAATTGCCATTTACACAAAATCAGTCACTATGACATCAGATCTTAAATATGAAATATTTATTAAGCAAGGCAAAAGCAAAAATAATTGTAATATTATAGGTACTTAAGATAAAGCAAGTGCAGTAGTAATCAAAACATCACAATCCACATGAAAGAATGTGTCATACTCTCCTACCATTATACCTATTGTCTGTGGGCGAGAATAAACATACACTTACAGAAGCCTAGAAGGAAGGTACATGAATAAGGAAAACCCAGACAGGCTTTGATGTCTTTGGTGTGTACAAGAACTGACAGTATGTGAAGCTCCTTCTTTACTAGCTGCTCACCCCAGTGGTCCTCATTCCCTCCTGCCGGACAACTCTTTTCCTCTTTTCCTTTCAAGTTGATGAAACAGGGACAAGCTCTTTTTACTCACATTTGTCCTTAAAAGGCCACTGAGAAAGTGTTATGACATTATAATGACAAGCAATTTCCCTAAACCAGAAAACTGCAAAGCTCCTCAAGTTGGCTCTCTCTCAATAAGTAACCCCAAACAACCAGTGAATTTGTCCAATCAGTTTCAGACTTTTGTGTATGACAATGTAGGTACTAAGCCTGTCTTCTCTCACTCTTTTTACTCTCAAATAAGAGAGAGTAGTAAAGAACAACCAGTCACCTCAGAGAAGTTTTACCTCTCTTATATTGTAAATGGGGTAAAAACATCTGCAGATTTTCCCAATCAGTAGGCTCCCAGTCCTTTCTTTTGCTCATCTGCAAAGCAGTGTTTCTCTTCTAATCAGTAGCCTTCAGACACAGCAGTTGAAGCTTTCCTATCAGTCTATTCTTTCTTCTAGTAATTTCTTAATTCCACTCCTCCTGGCTTCTTCACTGACTCTAATGGCTCAAATCAGAAACTCCTGGTGGGTGGTCTATGACTTATCTTTCCCTTATAAGTTAAAACTCACAGAATCCAAATTTCTGTCAGTTATGAAACCAAATTTTATTTAACCTTCCCACGGTCTCCAAACATCAACCACAAAATCACATTTAAAAGTCAGAAAATATGCAATAATCAATGTGGGCATTAAAATATATGAATCTTATTGACCCAAGCAGTTGTATTCTGATCTGGATCTATCTATCTATCTATCTATCTATCTATCTATCTATCTATCTATCTATCTATCTGTCTGTCTATCTATCTATCTAGAGATATCTATCAATCTACATACACATGTATATATATGTATCTATATATACACATTACAATCCACACATAAAAATTATATATATATATATATATATATATATATATATATATATATATGTATACACACACATACACACAGATATAGCCATTTCTCTTATTTCTTCTGAAACATCATAAATTGGTCATAGGTCAATGCTGCTAACTCTTTGGTGAGCTACTTCCTTTTAGGCACCTATGCCTGATCTACTTTATGCTATCAGCTGATTTTCAGTGTCATGAGACCTACTTGACTGTTTTCCCAAACCTGAGTTTGCAGATAGCAAGAACTGACTATCAGCATTTTCATACATCATAGATTGGCTTTGCTTCTGGTTCTCCTTAATCACAGATACACAAGCAAAAGCATTTTGTGGGTTAACTATAGCAATATAGTTCTTTACAAGAGGGAAAGATCAAGTTATATAGTTATATGTAAGGTGAATTTGTTTTCAAACACAGTGAGATAAAATGATGGATAATATAAACATTTGAGTTTAACTTGTAAACAGCTCATTGTGCTTACACTATGTTGAATCATCATGATATTTTTATTGCTAAAATTAATGTAAATTTGTGAGGCTCTTGCTGGCAAATTGCCTTCTTTGTGTGTTCATCTATAAATCAAGTAAACGCTGGTCAGTAAGTGGGGAATATGAATACTGTCCTTGCCTCTACCAGCCCCCACCAAGGCTTAGGGGGATTTGTGGAATGTGCATGCTTATCTCAAGTGGCCCCTATGGAGACTTAGGGGAATGCTGCAGGAGTTGGTACTCCCATTATCAGCAACCCCCTTAAGAAGAATAAAGAAATTAATTCCAATCAGGTCTCCACTGCTGTCCTGCTGGCTGCCCAGATCAAGAGTGAACCTTTTAGAGGTCAGAGCTTAAAAGCTCTGGTGTAACAATAGTCCTGTATATACTAAGTTCCACTCCACCCCTATACACACAAACATTATAGCCATAAAGCATTCAGATTTGTTCTGTAAAACTTGGACTCAGTGAAAGGGCTGCACTCAAGAATCTAGAGGGTCACATGTGGCTTTGAGGTCACAGGTTCTCCACCCCTATTCTAGACACTATGCTTAGACAGGGGAGAAAAAGAAAGACAAAAGACATTCCATGCTGGCAAGGAAATCATACTCTATTGGGGGAGACAAGGAACAATTATGTACAAACAATATATAACTATATATAAGCATATATATATATATACATACATATATATGGGATAAATTAGAGCTAATCAAGAAAGATGGCATTAGCATCAATAAGGATTGGGAAAAGCTTTGTGCAGAAGGTGGTATGTTAGTTGAGGACCTGAAGGAATCAAGGAGGAGAAGATGAGGAGGGAGAGTATTCCAGGAATGGAGGACAGCCAGGGGAAAAGTTTGGAATAAAGAGATGGAGTGAAGAGACATGTGCAAGGCTCAAGAAGGAAGTCAGTGTTATTGGATTGGAGAGTGTATGGGGATGAGGGGGAGGAGAAGATGTAAGAAGACTAGAAAAGCAGGAAGAGTTTTGCATGCCCAAGGATTTTAGATTTAAGCCTGAAGGTGATAGGGAATGACTGAAGTTTATTGAATATGGAAGTGACATGGTCAAACTTGTGCTTTAGGAAGCTGAGTGGAAGATGGATTGGAGTGAGGAGAGACTTGAAACAGGGAGACCAATCAGCAAGCTATTGCAATAATCCAAATGTGGAGTGATGGGGGCCTTCAATGGGATGGTGGCAGTGTCAAAGGAGAGAATGGAGTGTATGTAAAATGTCACAAAGGACTTATGACAAATTGACTCTGGGAGGTGAGAATGTGGATTCAAGGATTTGGAGTTGTGAGCCTGTGGGATTAGGAGGTTAGCAAATCCCTAAACAGTAATAGGAAAGTTTGGAAGAGGAGAAGGCTTGGGGATAAAAATGATGAGTTTAGTTTTAGACTGAACTGAACATGTAAATAATGAGTTTAATATGTTTATAGGCCATCCAG